>NW_027269296.1:4408653-5008653 GCF_023055355.1 Agelaius tricolor | reverse complement strand
GGCAATGACAAGGAGGGGACATTCCCCTTGGGGACATTGCCCTTGGGGACATTGCCCTTGGGGACAGTGCCACCCCACCTAGGCTGCCCTGAGGTTGCTCTCCCATTGCCATCTCCCCGGGGCACTGGTGAGGTGACAAAGAGGGGACATTCTCCTTGAGACATTCCCCTGAAGTTGGCCCTCCCATTGCCAGCCCCCTGGGACAACGACAAGGAGGGGACATTCCCCTTGGGGACATTCCCCTTGGGGACATTGCCACCCCACCTGGGCTGCCCTGAGGTGACTCTTCCATTGCCATCCCCCCGGGACACTGGTGAGGTGGCAAAGAGGGGACATTCCCCTTGGGGACATTCCCCTTGGGGACATTGCCACCCCACCTGGGCTGCCCTGAGGTTGCTCTCCCATTGCCAGCCCCCTGGGGGAATGACAAGGAGGGGACATTCCCCTTGGGGACATTCCCCTTGGGGACATTGCCACCACACCTGGGCTGCTGCAGCAGGGACAGAGAAGCCACCACGCCCCAGCTCTGGCTGGGCACTCTCTCACTGCCCCCCACTCCTGGCTCCCCAAAAAACAACACCCAGGACACGTTCATTCCCCTGCTCCCAGCCCGAGGCCGGGCACATCAAACCCTGCTCAGACACCCTGGGGACACCCAGCAGGGATGCAGGAGGTGCCCCAAGCAGGAGCTGCAGCTCCTCCCTTCAGGGGCTGCCAGCGAGCCCACAGCACCGAGGGGGAGCTCTGGGCCCTGTGCCACCTCCAGCTCCATCACAGGGAGCTGCTGCTCCCTCCCAGGGATTTCTGCACCCCTGTGCCACCTCCAGCTCCATCACAGCCTCTGCTGCTCCCTCCCAGGGATTTCTGCACCCCTGTGCCACCTCCAGCTCCATCACAGCCTCTGCTGCTCCCTCCCAGGGCTGAAAGCACCAGGGACCACTCAAGATTTTTCCCGTTTTCCCAAACTCTGCCGCCAGGGATGCTCCATCCCCCGGGCAGGGTGTTCCCCTGCTCTGAGGCTGTTTGATCACACGGGGTGGCAGGAAAGCCACAGGCACAGCCACTGCAGGGCTCCCTGCAGGATCCAGGGATGCTCCCCAGGTGCAGGCAGCGGGATGAGGGAATTGTGCCACAAAGCAGCAGCACCAGGGCTAACAACGAGCCACGGGGCAATTGTGGTGCATCCTCTGCCCCCCAAGCATGGCTCTGGGAAGGGCTCAGCCAGCACAGGCAGCCCGAGAAGGAGGAGGAGGAGGAGGAGGAGGAGGAGGAGGAGGAGGAGGAGGAGGGGAAGCAGGCAGCCACCCTGGGGAGGCAGCGGGATCCCTGTAGGCTGCTGCAAAGCAACAGGAACACAACAACCCCCTCCTGCCTGCCTTGGGGGAGTCTGCCACCCGAGGCAGAGCAGTTCTATCTGTAATGGCAAAAATTACATCAGCCAGAGCTGCCGAGGCAGCCGGTGCATCGGGATCCACCCCGCACTGCCCCTCGGGCCATGGGGCACCGGCCCTCCTGCAGCCAGGAGGAACAGGAGATGCTCTGGGCCAGGCCTGCAGCACCCTCAGGGCTGGTTTTTATTGCTGGTGGGTCTCCCTGGAGCAAAAGCCCACAATAAGGGGTCCCCTACAAACTGGCAGGGATGCCTCGGGCTGTGGGATCAGCCCCAGGACCTTCCCCAGGCCCACAGTGCTCGTGGGGTTTGTGTGGCAGTCAGAGGAATCAGACACTTGGAAATAAAACTACCAAAAAAAGGTGTCTGAGCGGGAGGGTGTCACCAAATGCCCAAAAACGGGCAGAAGGAGCCAGTGCTCAAAGCACCAGCAAAAGCAGCTCTGCACTGCACTGACAGCACCCTGAGCCTGGACCGGGGGCTTGAACCCATCCACAGCCCCCTGGGTGTTAATTTTAGGGTGTTCCTGGGAGGTGGGGGTTGCAGCAGGGCTGGGGTGGAAGCCAGGATGAGCAGGCACAGGGAGGAGGTGTGGAAGGAAGGGGAAATCACACCTCCCTGCAGGAAAACAGCTCCTCACGACTCTTCTTCCCTCTGGAAGCCAACCTGAGGGGTCTGAGCACCCGGGGCCACACCTCAGCACCCCCAGGCTGTGGGCACCTGCCTGTGGTGCCAGGCTGGGTACAACATCCTGCCTATGGTGCCAGTCTGGGTACAATGCCCTGCCTATGGTGCCAGGCTGGGTACAACACGCTGCCTGTGGTGCCAGGCTGGGTACAATGCCCTGCCTGTGGTGCCAGGCTGGGTACAACACCCTGCCTGTAGTGCCAGTCTGGGTACAATGCCCTGCCTATGGTGCCAGGATGGGTACAATGCCCTGCCTATGGTGCCAGGCTGGGTACAACACGCTGCCTATGGTGCCAGGATGGGTACAATGCCCTGCCTGTGGTGCCAGTCTGGGTATAACACCCTGTCTCTGTGGTGCCAGGCTGGGTACAATGCCCTGCCTGTGGTGCCAGGCTGGGTACAACACCCTGCCTATGGTGCCAGGCTGGGTACAATGCCCTGCCTATGGTGCCAGGATGGGTACAATGCCCTGCCTATGGTGCCAGGCTGGGTACAACACGCTGCCTATGGTGCCAGGATGGGTACAATGCCCTGCCTATGGTGCCAGGATGGGTATAACACCCTGTCTCTGTGGTGGCAGTCTGGGTACAATGCCCTGCCTGTGGTGCCAGGCTGGGTACAATGCCCTGCCTATGGTGCTAGGATGGGTACAATGCCCTGCCTATGGTGGCAGTCTGGGTACAATGCCCTGCCTATGGTGCTAGGATGGGTACAATGCCCTGCCTGTAGTGCCAGTCTGGGTATAACACCCTGTCTCTGTGGTGCCAGTCTGGGTACAATGCCCTGCCTGTGTGGTGGCAGTCTGGGGGTTGGAAGGCACCTTAAAGCTCATCCTGCCATGGCAGGGGCACCTCCCACTGCCCCAGGCTGCTCCAAGCCCTGTCCAGCCTGGCCTTGGGCACTGCCAGGGCTCCAGGGGCAGCCACAGCTGCTCTGGGCACCCTGTGCCAGGGCCTGCCCACCCTCACAGGGAGGAATTTCTTCCCAATACCATCCATCCTTGCCCTCTGTCAGTTTAGTGGGAAATTTCCATTTTCCAGTGGGAAAATGGGAATTTTCCTGCCTGAGGTTCTCCCAGCAGAGCTGGGGGTGACAGGACACCCCCATCGCGGTGTCCGGGGGACCTGGCAGCCCTTCAGAGGCCACCCCTGCCCGCGGGGCCCCCAGCCGCCGGGCCCGGCTCCGTGACACGGAGCTGTAATTGAATTAGCCTGAATTAGCCGCTGCTGCCCGGGCAGCGCCGCCTGCAAACCATCCTCGAATTCCTGGGCACGGCGCCCGCTCCCCGGCTGCGTCCCCGCCCCGCGCCTGCTCCAGCGCCGGGCCCGGGCCGGCAGGGACCCAGTGCCGGTACCGGCTCGGTACCGCGGTACCCAGAGCCGGCAGGGACCCAGTGTCGGTACCGGCTCCGTACCGCGGTACCCAGAGCCGGCAGGGACCCAGTGTCGGTACCGGCTCCGTACCGCGGTACCCAGAGCCGGCAGGGACCCAGTGCCGGTACCGGCTCGGTACCGCGGTGCTCCGAGTGCCAGCAGGGACCCAGCGCTGGTACCGGCTCGGTACTGCGGTACCCCGAGAGCCGAGAGCCGGTACCGGGCTCGGTACCGCGGTGCTCCAAGTGCCGGCAGTCTCCGAGTGCCGGTACCGGGTTCGGTACTGCTGTACCCAGAGCTGGCAGGGTCCCGGTGCCAGTACCAGGCTCGGTACCACAGTACCCAGAGCCAGCAGGGTCCGAGTGCCGGTACCCCGAGCCAGCAGGGTCCGAGAGCCGGTACCGGGCTCGGTACCGTGGTACCGAGAGCCGGCAAGCTCCGAGTGCCGGTACCGGGTTCGGTACCGCGGTACCTAGAGCAAGCAGGTTCCGAGTGCCGAGTGCCCGTACCGAGCTCGGTGCCCAGAGCCCGCAGGGTCCGAATGTACCGGGTTCGGTACCGGGTTCGGTACCGGGTGCCCAGAGCCGGCAGGGTCCGAGTGTACCTGGTTCGGTACTGGGTTCGGTACCGGGTGCCCAGAGCCGGTAGGTCCCCAGTGTACCGGGTTCGGTACCGGGCTCGGTCCCGCGGTACCCGGAGCCGGCAGGGCCCCAGGTTCGGTACCGGGCTCGGTCCCGCGGTACCGTCGGGCCGGGGCAGCGCTGCCGGAGCCCCCGCGCTGTCCCGGGGTCAGCCCGAGCCAGCCGTGCCCGCGCCAGCTCCTCCGCTACAGAATGTCCCGAGCGAGCGCGGCGGCCGCGGCCAGGGACACGATGTGCTGCTCCCCGCTCCAGGGCTGTTTTTCCTGGCCGGGCTCCTGCTCCGCTGGCGGCCGGGCTCTGTCACTCAATGCAGCTTTTGTTCGCTCCCCGCTCGCCTCCCTTCGCACCTCCACCCCAGCCCTGCAGCCTCCCGGAGCCCTCTGCACCCCGCCGTGACCGTCCCCAGCCCTGGCTGTCCCCGGCCCTGACCGTGCCCTGGCCTCTCCTGCGGCTCCACCAGGGCCTCGATGGGATTTTCCCCTTCCCACGAGCTGGGTCACGGCCGCTGGCAGCGCCCCCCGAGCCCCTCCTGAGCACAGATCCCAGTGCCAAGCCAAGGAGGGAAGAGATCACTGTCCCCTTCATCACTCCCACATGGTCACTGTCCCCCCCATGCTGCCCACAGGTCACTGTCCCCTCCATGCTACCCTCAGGATCACTGTCCCCCCCTCATCCTGCCCCAAAGGTCACTGTCCCCCCCAATCCTGCCCACATTGTCACTGTCCCCCCCTCATGATACCCCCAGGGTCACTGTCCCCCCCCTCATGCTACCCTCAGGATCACTGTCCCCTCTTCATGCTGCCCACACAGTCACTGTCCCCCCACGCTGTCCCCAGCCCCACCCTGCTGTGGGCACACACACTGTGGTGTGCTCCATCCAGAACTCATCCAGGGGTGTCACGGGGGTGCAGGGCTGTCCCCCCATCCCCAGTGCCAGCCTCATCACTGCTGCTGCCCTGCCAGGACCTGCAGGGTGACACAGGCTGACACCCATCCACAGCGGGGTCTGGGGAGGGTGGGAGATGGGGCTGCCCACGTGGCAGAGCTGAGCACAACCTGCACCCCTGACACCCCCTGGAAAATGGGAATTTCCCACTGAACTGCCAGGGGACAGGGTTAGATGGGATATTGGGAAGAAATTCCTCCCTGTGAGGGTGGGCAGGGCCTGGCACAGGGTGCCCAGAGCAGCTGTGGCTGCCCCTGGAGCCCTGGCAGTGCCCAAGGCCAGGCTGGACATTGGGGCTGGCAGCACCTGGCACAGTGGGAGGTGGCCCTGCCATGGCAGGGGTGGGACAGGGTGAGCTTTAAGGTCCCTTCCAACCCAAACCAGTTTGGGATTCTGGGATTTGAGGTCCAGTACAGAAGCTGATTTCACCTTCCTGATCTTTAAAAACATTTCCTATGGTAAAAGCAAGAGTCCCTGTGATCCCAGACTGCCAGGATCCCATTTAACCCACTGGATTTGCCTCCTGCCTGCCCTTCTCCTGCTTCCCCTTTCAGCCACTTTACCCTCTGAGTCCCACAGCCCAGCAGGTCTGGCTGCTGACTGGGATCTGCCCACTGAACACTGGGGCAGGCAGCCCTGGGGCTGGGACCCCCCAGACCAGCACTCCTGGGGAGACACCAACCATGCAAACCCTGCCCACCACCATCCCCCCGAGCCCTGGCATCTTGGCAATCACCTGGCAATGCTCCCTCCATCCCTGGCCACAGCCCAGGAACAGCCAAACCTCCTCCATCCTCCCTCCCTGAATCCCTTCACTCTCCATGCCCTCATCCCTCTGTCCTCCATCCCTGCCCAAAGCCTGAGAACAGCCAAACCTCCTCCATTCCTCCATTCCTCCATCCCTTCACTCTCCAAGCCCCCATCCCTCCATCCCTCTATCCCCCATCCCTGCCCACAACCCAGGAACAGCCAAACCTCCTCCATCCCTCCATCCTCCATCTCTGAATTTCTGAATCCCTTCACTCTCCATGCCCCCATCCCTCCCCACAGCCCAGAATAGCCAAACCTCCTCCATCCTCCCTCCCTGAATCCCTTCACCCTCCAAGCCCCCATTCCTCTATTCCTCTATCCTCCATCCCTGCCCAGAGCCCAGGAACAGCCAAACCTCCTCCATCCCTGAATCCCTTCACTCTCCAAGCCCCCATCCCTCCATCCCTGAATCTCTGAATCCTTCACTCTCCAAGCCCTCATCCCTCTATCCCCCATCCCTCCCTATAGCCCAGGAACAGCCAAACCTCCTCCATCCCTCCTTCCCTCCATCCCTGAATTTCTGAATCCCTTCACTCTCCATGCCCCCATCCCTCCCCACACTCCAAAAACAGCCAAACCTCCTCCATCCTCCATCCCTGAATCCCTTCACCCCCTCCAAGCCCCCATCCCTCCATCCCTCCCCACATCCTGAGAACACCCAAACCCTCTCCCACTCCCTCCACTCTGTGAATTACGCCTGCTGGCATCACTCCTGCATCCCCCAACCCCTCTATTTTTGCCCCCCCGTCATTTTTTAGCGGCTGCTCTCCTCCCTGGCAGCGCAGGGGGGTCTCCCCTGCATCCGTCTGGCAGCCCAGCCCCTGTCGCCACGGGGGCATTAGCACCAGAGCTGCAGGGAGCTCCCCGGGGAGAAGTAAGTGGATCAAAGGGTTTTAGCAGCAGACGGCTCCCAGACAAATCTGGATCGTCTTCAAGGCAGCCACTTGCGGCTACAAATGCACTTTGTGCCTGCGGCTCCCCAGCCAAAAGTTTCACACCGGCTTTAGAGCGTTTAACCCCTCGTTGCTCCCCACCCCAGAGCAAATCCAGCCCTGCAGGAAGAGCTGCACTCGTGCAGAGACCCCCTAAAACACGGGGGTCCTGAGCCAGGCAGCACAACCAGCTCAGTGCCCCAGGCCTGGCACAGGGACACGGGGACACCGAGGCACAGGCAGGGGGAGCAGCAGGGCAGTGATGCTGGGGGACCTGCCCTCCATCCCTGCCCGTGCCACCCCAACCCTGGCAGCAGATTGCAGGTGACAAAAAACCCCATTCTGTGTCACCCACAGCACCCCCAAAACCGTGCTGGGAGGAACTGGGGGCAGGGGATTGCAGGTGACAAAAAACCCCATTCTGTGTCACCCACAGCACCCCCAAAACCGTGCTGGGAAGGGCTGGGGGCAGCAGATTGCAGGTGACAAAAAACCCCATTTTGTGCCAACCACAGCACCCCAAAAACCGTGCTGGGAGGAATTGGGGGCAGCAGATTGCAGGTGACAAAAATCTCCCCTCTGTCCCTCCCAGACTGTGCCCACAGCGCCCACAGCACCCCAAAAACCGTGCTGGGAGGAACTGGGAGCAGCAGATTGCAGGTGACAAACCCCATTCTGTGTCACACATAGCACCCCCAAGGCAATACTGGGAGGAGCTGGGGGCAGCAGATTGCAGGTAAAAACCCCACTCTGTGCCACCCCAGCCTGTGCCCACAGCACCCACAGCTCCCCCAAAGCCGTGCTGGGAGGAACTGGGGGCAGGGGATTGGAGGTGACAAACCCCATTCTGTGACACCCACAGCACCCCCAGAGCCATACTGGGAGGAAATGGGGGCAGCAGATTGCAGGTGACAAAAAACTCCCCTCTGTGCCACCCCAGCCTGTGCCCACAGCACCCACAGCACCCCCAGAGCCATACTAGGAGGAACTGGGGGCAGCAGATTGCAGGTGACAACCCCCCAGCCTGTACCCCCACCCACAGCACCCCCAAGGCAACACTGGGGGTGCAGCAGGGAGGGGAGAGGCTCTGCTGCCATGAGTTCTTCAGGGCACCAGGAGAATCGCTGCAGCCCCTGCTTCTGTTCACTCTCCCCACACAGGAGCTGGATTTGGGCTCTGGGGAGGGCTGGGGACAGGGAGGGTCCCCAGCACTGCTGGCCCTGTCCCCCTGGCTCGTGTCACCATGGGGGTGCCCCAGTGAGGCAGGAGGGGACCCCAGGCATCCGTCCCTGCTGAGGAGCCACCTCAGCACCTTGGCTGGGGGGTCCTGCCCAAACCTCTGCTGCTGGGGACCTTACTGGGACCTTGCTGGTTAAACTGGGAGCTTTGGGGAGCCAGACTGGACCCCTGCAAGCAGCCCCTTCCCAGCCCTGCACAGCCCACACCCCAAATGTGCCAGCCCTGCACCCCACATTGCACAGTCCATACCCCAAACCTCCCAGCCCTGCTCCCCACACTGCACAGCCCACACCCCAAACCTCCCAGCCCTGCACCCCACACTGCACAGCCCACACCCCAAACCTCCCAGCCCTGCACCCTACATTGCACAGTTCACACCCCAAATCTCCCAGCCCTGCTCCCCAGCCTTCCCACAGCCCTGCACCCCACACCTCCCCAGCTCACCCCCCAATCCCCAGCCCTGGGGCTGTCCCCTGAGTCCCACATGAGGTGTCCCTGACCTCGGGGACAGGCACAGAGGTGCCCAGAGCCCATCCTGGGGGTGACCCCATGTCCCCACACCCTGGGTCCCCAGCTCAAAGCTCCCAGTCAGGGACAGTCTCAGCACTGGCAGGAGCCTCCTGTTCCTTGGCTGCTGCACTCAGGCTCCAGGATGGAGGGAAAACAGGAGAGGCTCAGCCAAAAAATCTGCACGGGGTGGGGTGAGAGGATCCTGCCGGGATCCCAGAACTGCCTGGCCTGGAATGGGCAGAGGGAAAGCTCAGCCAGGGAGCGCTGGCACGTGGGAGGACACCTGAGAACAGCCTGCTGGGAATCTGGGAATGCAGGAATGCAGGGATGCGGGAATCCTCACCCCAGGGCAGCGAGGAACAGCACTGAACCCCCAGAACCATCTGGGATCCACCCCAGCTACCTCTGCTGGTGTGCCAGGGGTCAGGGCTTCCCCCTGGGCCACTCCAGAGCCCAGAGAGCACAGAGGGGCTGGGGACAGAGCCAAGCACATCAGGACTCGCGGGCACAGAGTCCCAGCAAGAGTGTCCCAGTGTCAGAGCACACTGGGCTGACTGGGAAACCCCCCAGGAGCAGGTGGCAGGATTAGGGCTGCAGGTTTGGGGTGCAGAGTGTGGGGAGCAAGGCACAGAGTGCAGGGTGCAGGATTAGGGCACAGATTTGGGGTGCAGAGTGCAGGGTGCAGGATTAGGGCTGCAGGTTTGGGGTTCAAAGTGTGCAGAACAAGGCACAGAGCACAGGGTGCAGGACTAGGGCTGCAGGTTTGGGGTGCAGAGTGTGCAGAGCAAGGCATAGTGTAGGCAGAGGAGTGCAGGGTGCAGGATTAGGGCTGCAGGTTTGGGGAGCACAGTGAGGGGTGCAGGATGCACACTCTGGGGTGCAGAGTGAGGGGAGCAAGGCACAGAGCGCAGGGTGCAGGATTAGGGGCAGAATTTTGGGGTGCAGAGTGTGCAGAGCAAGGCACAGTGTAGGCACAGGAGTGCAGGGTGCAGGATTAGGGCACGGATTTGGGGTGTAGAGTGCAGGGTGCAGGATTAGGGCTGCAGGTTTGGGGTTCAAAGTGTGCAGAACAAGGCACAGAGCACAGGGTGCAGGATTAGGGCTGCAGGTTTGGGGAGCACAATGAGGGGTGCAGGATGCACACTCTGGGGTGCAGAGTGAGGGGAGCAAGGCACAGAGTGCAGGGTGCAGGATTAGAGGCAGAAATTTGGGGTGCAAAGTGTGGGGAACAAGGCTTGGAGTGCAGGGTGCAGGATTAAGGCTGCAGGTTTGGGGTGCAGAGTGTGGGGTGCAGGATTAGGGGCACAGGTTTGGGGTGAAGAGTGAGGGGTGCAGGATGCACATTCTGGGGTGCAGAGTGAGGGGAGCAAGGCACAGGATGCAGGGTGCAGGTTTGGGGTGCAGGTTTGGGGTGCAGAGTGAGGGGTGCAGGATGCACGTTCTGGGGTGCAGAGTGAGGGGAGCATGGCACAGGATGCAGGGTGCAGGTTTGGGGTGCAGGTTTGGGGTGCAGAGTGAGGGGTGCATAGCACGGGGAGCAGGTGCAGGACAGTGGGTGCAGATTTTGGGGAGCAGGGTGGGCGATGCCAGGTGCAGTTTTTGGGGTGGTGCAGGGTGGTGCCTGGCACAGCAGCTCATGCCAACCCTGCAGCAGCCCCTGTGTGCCCGGGGCAGGCATTCCTGCCGCTCCCACTGTGCCCCCCACACCCCACACCCCACACCCCACCCTGCTGCTCCCCCACTGCTGCAGGGCCAGGGGTGCCCAGGCCTGCCCTGCCATGCCCAGGCAGGCTGTGGTGCCCTGCCAGCCCTGCTGCTGCGTGCCAAGCCTGCCACAGCTCCCTGATGCTGCTGCTGCTGCTGCTGCGCCCGCCCCAGGCACGTCTACAGCTGTGGTGCCCTGTCCCCAGCCCCTGCCACCTGCCTGGCACCACAACCCCTGCCCCTGCCACCTGCCTGGCATCGTGTCCCCAGCCCCTGCCACCTGCCTGGCATCATGTCCCCAGCCCCTGCCCCATTCTCACCATGTCCCAGCCCCTGCCCCATGCCTGGCATCGTGTCCCCAGCCCCTGCCCTACACCTGGCACTGTGTCCCCAGCCCCTGCCTCATTCTCACCATGTCCCCAGGCCTGCCCCACACCTGGCACTGTGTCCCCAGCCCCTGCCTCATCCCCACCCTGTCCCCAGCCCCTGCCCCATGCCACCTGCCTGGCACCACAACCCCAGCTTCTGCCCTATGCCTGGCATCGTGTCCCCAGCCCCTGTCTCATTGCCACCCTGTCCCCAGCCCCCACCCCATGCCTGGCACCCTGTCCCCAGCTCCTTTCCCATTCCTGGCACCCTGTCCCCAGCCCCTGCCCCATCCTCACCCTGTCCCCAGCCCCTTTCCCATTCCTGGCACTGTGTCCCCAGCTCCTTTCCCATTCCTGGCACCCTGTCCCCAGCCCCTGCCCCATCCTCACCCTGTCCCCAGCCCCTTTCCCATGCCTGGCACGCTGTCCCCAGCTCCAGCCCCATCCCCACGCTGTCCCCAGCCCCTGCCCCATGCCTGGCACGCTGTCCCCAGCCCCTGCCCCATGCCACCTGCCTGTCTCTGCTCCCCAGGGCTGCCCGTGGGGCTCTGCCCAGTGCTGCTGCAGGAACCTGAGGCACAATGGGCACAACCATGAGGATCACGGTTGGTCCCAGGGCTTGGGTGGGCACTGGGTGGTCCCCACAGGTGGGCAGAGGGTTTGGCATCCCCAGGGAAGGGCAGCACAGGGAGGAGCTCAGCATCCTCTGCCTGGTGGGCACGCTGCACACATCGGCTGGGAGCTGCCGTCCTGCTTGTCCTATTTTCCTTAAAAACATGAAACCGGTGGGAAGAGGAGCTACCCCCGGTCCCACAGTGAGCTCCTGTGAACTCCAGTGCCACACACACCCTCACCACCCAGCACCAGCCCAGCAGGGCCCAAAATGAATCCCTGAGACAGAACAGAGCTGATTTAACAACCAGCGCCATCACTGCCTTACACCTCAGCAAGGGTGTGAGCAGAAACCCTGAAAAGAGACTCCTTCTCTTGGCTTTTTTGTTTTCCCTCCAGCTCACAGGTAATAGCCAGGAATGGGCAAACCCTCTTTTAATGGACTCTTAATAATGCTGTAATTTCCCTTTGCACGGAAAGTTTTCCAAACAGTCAAAGATTCAAAACAAAGCAATGATTGTTCCTATTAGCATTAAATTCTACTCTGGGAGAGAGAATAAATCAAGCAAGGGGATTCAATTCAAAACAGAACTATAAAAAATCCAATAATGATTTTTTAATATTAATAAGAAAAATATATTGTTATGCACCCTTAGCATTTAAACTTCTAATCCAATCAGCGCAAAGTGCAGAGATAAATCACAGCCACGGAGGAGAAGGGAACAACCATCAAGCAGGCAGCAATAAAATGCTGTCTTACATCCCTGGGACAGGCATAGGTTTGACAGTCTGGGAAAAAAAAAAAGCCAAAATTTATAAGTCTGTCTCACCACGAGCTTGTGAATCCCTCCCCTGCATCCTGCACTGACATTGCACCTGGGCCAGGGAGGCCAGGCTGGCTCTGCAGGCAGGGAGGAGATGATGGCTGCCCAAACCTGGCGGTGGGGCTGGGCACAGACGGGCATTGCCCATCCTCACCCTGCTGGAACCCCCTCCAGCAGGCAGCAGAGCCCCAGGTGGCTGTGCCATGGGATGGGAGCGCTCCCAGGGCCCTGCAAGCACTGCAGGAAGGAGCCTCTGCCAAAGGAGGGCACGGCTGGGTGCCGGGCAGGGCCCTGAGCAGGGTTTTAGGAAGGGTCTAAGCACGGTCCTAAGCAGGGTCCTAGGCAGGGCCCTAAGCAGGGTCCTAGGCAGGATTCCTAAGCAGGGTCCCTAAGCACGGTCCTAAGCACGGTCCTAGGCAGGGTTCCTAGGCAGGGCCCTAGGCACAGCCCTAGGCAGGGCTCTAGGCAGGGCCCTAGGCATGGTCTTAAGCACGGTCCTAGGCAGGGCTCTAGGCAGGGCCCTAGGCAGGGCTCTAGGCAGGGTTCTAAGCAGGGCTCTAGGCAGGGCTCTAGGCAGGGTTCTAAGCAGGGCTCTAGGCAGGGCTCTAGGCAGGGCCCTAGGCAGGGCTCTAGGCAGGGCTCTAGGCAGGGTTCTAAGCAGGGCTCTAGGCAGGGCTCTAGGCAGGGTTCTAAGCAGGGCTCTAAGCAGGGCTCTAGGCAGGGCTCTAGGCAGGGCCCTAGGCAGGGCTCTAGGCAGGGCTCTAGGCAGGGCTCTAGGCAGGGCCCTAGGCAGGGCTCTAGGCAGGGCTCTAGGCAGGGTTCTAAGCAGGGCTCTAGGCAGGGCTCTAGGCAGGGTCCTAGGCAGGGCCCTAGGCAGGGTTCTAAGCAGGGCTCTAGGCAGGGCCCTAGGCAGGGCTCTAGGCAGGGCTCTAGGCACAGTCCTAGGCAGGGCTCTAGGCAGGGCCCTAGGCAGGGCCCTAGGCAGGGCTCTAGGCAGGGCCCTAGGCAGGGCTCTAGGCAGGGCTCTAGGCAGGGTTCTAAGCAGGGCTCTAGGCAGGGTTCTAGGCACAGTCCTAGGCAGGGCTCTAGGCAGGGTTCTAAGCAGGGCTCTAGGCACAGTCCTAGGCAGGGCTCTAGGCAGGGCTCTAGGCAGGGCTCTAGGCAGGCTCACAGTCCCGCTGTCCCTGCTCTCCCACCTCACTGATGTTTCCAGCCCTGCACTGCCAAACACATCCAGCAGCCCCAGCAGGCTCCGGTGATGCCCCAAACCTCACGGGTGCCATGGAGTGGTGCCCACCCAACATCCAGAGATGCCAGTGTGGAGCCAGGGGTGTCCCCACACCCCCAGTGCCCATCCCTGTGCCAGGCAGCCCTTCCCACCTGCTGGCACTGCCCAAAACCGCAGCCGTGTGCGCTCCCAAATCCCCTCTGGGCTGGGAGATGCCCGGGGCTTTGCCAGGCTCCCTCTGTGCCAGGCTGTGCCACCCTCAGGGAGCCCCTCGGGGATCATGGCAGCACCATCCACACCCTGCACAGCCGGGCTCCAGCCCTGATTTATCAGCTCTGCAAGGCCAGCAGGGAGCGGGGGTGGGCGGCAAAATTCCATGGAGCATTCAGAGAGGTCCAGCTGCCCCTGGATCCCCCAAAGCCTCAGCTCTCCCTGGATTCACCCAAAGCTCTCCCTGGATCCTCCAAAGCTGCCCCTGGATCTTCCCAAAGCTGCCCCTGGACCCCCCAAAGCTGCCCCTGGATCCCCCAAAGCTGCCCCTGCATCCCCCAAAGCTGCCCCTGCATCCCCCAAAGCTGCCCCTGGATTCCCCCAAAGCTGCCCCTGCATCCCCCATAGCTTCAGCTCTCCCTGGATTCACCCAAAGCTGCCCCTGGATCCCCCAAAGCTACCCCTGGATTCACCCAAAGCTGCCCCTGGATCCCCCAAAGCTACCCCTGGATCCCCCCAAAGCTGCCCCTGGATTCACCCAAAGCTGCCCCTGCATCCCCCCAGACCTGCCCCTGCATCCCCCAAAGCTGCCCCTGCATCCCCCCAAAGCTGCCCCTGGATCTCCCAGAGCTGCCCCTGGATCCCCCAAAGCTGCCCCTGCATCCCCCAAAGCTGCCCCTGCATCCCCCCAAAGCTGCCCCTGGATCTCCCAGAGCTGCCCCTGCATCCCCCCAAAGCTGCCCCACCATCCCCAAAGCTGCCCCTGGATCCTCCAGAGCTACCCCTGGATCCCCCAAAGCTGCCCCTGGATTCACCCAAAGCTGCCCCTGGATTCCCCAAAGCTGCCCCTGGATTCCCCAAAGCTGCCCCTGGATCCCCCAGAGCTGCCCCACCATCCCCCAAAGCTGCCCTTGGAATCCCCTAAAACTGCCCCTGGATTCACCCAAAGCTGCCTCTGGATTCACCCAAAGCTGCCCCTGGATCCCCCATAGCCTGAGCTCTCCCTGCATCCCCCAAAGCTGCCCCTGGATCCCCCCAAAGCTGCCCCTGGATTCACCCAAAGCTGCCCCTGCATCCCCCAAAGCTGCCCCAGCATCCCCCATAGCTTCAGCTCTCCCTGGATCCCCCAAACCCCAGATCTCGGTGCTCCTGCGCCGTGCGAGGGGAGGGCGATGCCGAGCCGGCAGCACCTGCAGCTGGCAGCCCCAGCCATGTGACAGCCGGGGACAAAAGCCATCCCAGGCACGCAGGGAGTTCCCGGGGACAAGTCTGGCACAGCGCTGGCGCCACCAGGCAGGGCGAGAGGGCGTTTGGGGACAGGGGCTGGACCCGCCGGGAGCACCCCAGAGCCGCATCCCCGCCGGCTGCCAGCTCCTGGGAGAGGCTGGGCAGGGGGAAAGGATTAATCACAGCCAGGACAAGTCCAAACCTGACACATTTTGGGGCGTTTCTGCTCTGTTTTGCCTTTCATTTTGGGCAGAGGGTTGGGGAGCATGTGCCAGGCTCATCTGCAGGCTCTCCAGCCTGGCACTGCGTGGCACCCTGTCCTAGGGTGGGAAAGCTGCCCCAAATGCCCTCCTGGCACTGTGCAATGTGTTTTAAGGCCCCAAATGCCCTCCTGGCACTGTGCAATGCGTTTTAAGGAAAAAAACAGGGCTGAGGTGGCCACAGCAACTGAGAGCCTCAGGCTCATGGGCTGCTCCAGCCAGAGGGTGCCCTGCAGGCTCAGCCCTCCTGTGGGGCACCCAGTGAGGCTGAGGAGGGGGGAACCCACATCCCATCACCCCCCATTGCCCTGTCACTCCTGCCAGTCTGGCTGCTGGAGGAGATGCCAGCAGTGCCTGGGGCAGCACAGTTACCAGTGCACGTGGCAGGACTGGAGAGTACTTGGGGACCTGGAACGTGGGCAGTGCCACCACTGAGAGCAGGGCAAGGCTTTCCCTTCAGGCCCCCAGCAGGACCTGGCACCCTGGCACACCGCACCCACCCCCTGCACATTCCCTTTGTGTCCCTGGCACACAGCACCCATCCCCTGCACGCTCCCTTTGTGCCCCCAGCCAGGACCTGGCACCCTGGCACCCAGCACCCATCCCCTGCACGCTCCCTTTGTGCCCCCAGCCAGGACCTGGCACCCTGGCACACAGCACCCATCCCCTGCACATTCCCAGCAGGACCTGGCACCCTGGCACACAGCACCCATCCCCTGCGCATTCCCAGCAGGACCTGGCACCCTGGCATGCAGCACCCATCCCCTGTACATTCCCAGCCAGGACCTGGCACCCTGGCACGCAGCACCCATCCCCTGCACATTCTCAGCAGGACCTGGCACCCTGGCACGCAGCACCCATCCCCTGCTTTGGGCCCCCAGCAGCGCCAGGGCTGGGCACAGAGCTGGCACAGCCCCAGGAATGCCCGTCTCCTCCACACCCCAGGGCTGGCCTGGCTGCAGCCTCCTCCCAGTCCCACAGGAGATGAGCCAGACTCCCCGGGAGACACCGAGCAGGGCGAGGCTGTGGGCAGTGCCCGGGTGAGGGCCTGTGGGCACCAGGATGCGCTTCCCAGGGGTCACTCACAGCCTGGCCAGAGCTACCCCAGCGGGGCAGGCAAGCAAAGGGGGTTTTGGGCAGAGGGGGGGGTGAACTTTTGAACCCACAGGCAGGAGATCAGTGCATTACCTTAACGTGAGTTAAAAATAACCGTCTCGTCTCTCGAAATGAGCCTGTCTGCAATTACAGCCTGGCATGTCTGCTCCGGAGCGTCCCCGCGCTGGCACCGCGCCAGCCGCCTGCCAACAGCCCTTCCTTGCCTTTCTTCTCCTCCCCGACACTGCCTCGCTTCTTTCGGGGGGTGTTTCGTGTGGTTTTGAATTAGTGGGGCTTTTTTCCCCATCCCAAGTAAATCAGAGGTGGTTGGGTCACCCTCATGCACTCACAGGCAGCCTTCAAAGCCCCCAGTGCCTGCACCCCAAAGCACAGTCAGGGTGTGTCCCCGAGGACACGGTGTCCCCAAGGTCCCCAAGGACAGGGGGCACTGCCACCAGCCCACACTGCCAGGAGGGAGGTGCAGCGGTCACCAGGTGTTTGAGGGTCCCTCCCGTGCTGCCCTGGCACATCCTGCTGCAGGGCGTGGACTGAGGGAGTGTGGGGAGCCTGGCACAGCCCGGGCACAGGGATGGGGACACAAGAGGGGACATGAGAGGGAACACACGAGGGAACGCAGTGAACACGAGAGGGAACACATGAGGGAATACAGTGAACATGAGAGGGAACACATGAGGGAAGAGGGAACACTCAAGGGGACACAGGGAACACACATAGGAACACATGAGGGAACACACGAAGGAATACACAAGGGAAGACAGGGAACACATGAGGAACACATGAGGGAATACACAAGGGAAGACAGGGAACACATGAGGAACACACGAGGGAATACACGAGGAACACACGAGGGAAGACAGGGAACACACATAAGAATGCATGAGGGAACACACGAGGAACACATGAGGGAACACATGAGGGACCACACGAGGGAAGACAGGGAACACACATGGGAACACAAGAAGAACACATGAGGGAATACACAA
The DNA here is from genome assembly GCF_023055355.1 of Agelaius tricolor. Taxonomy (NCBI): domain Eukaryota; kingdom Metazoa; phylum Chordata; class Aves; order Passeriformes; family Icteridae; genus Agelaius; species Agelaius tricolor. The sequence goes on along the minus strand of NW_027269296.1, from coordinate 4,991,593 downwards.
GGAACACACGAGGGAACACAGGAGGAACACAGGAGGGAACACAGGAGGAACACAAGGGGGAACATGCAACACAAGGAAACACATGGGACACACATGGGAACACACATGGGAACACGCAAGCAAAAATGTGCGGGAACACAGTGAACACGCAAAGGGACACAGGGAACACAGGAGGAACACACATAGGAACATGTGAGGGAACACACAAGGAACACATGAGGGAAGACAGGGAACACACATAAGAACACAAGAGGAACACATGAGGGAACACAGACAGGAACAGGCGAGGGGACCACGTGCCTGGGGAGGCTGCAGGTGCCCGGCAGCGTCTGCCCAGCCCCACAGGAGGTGTGTGCCAGCACCAGGGGATCCAGGTGGAGCCATCCCACTGCCATCATCCTGGGAAACCTGCTCGGCCCCACAGGCCCCAGGGAGCAGCGGCTGCAGCGATGGCTCAGTGTGGACAAAGTGGAAAAGCCCAAGGGCCACCCCACTGCAGCCCTGCTGGGCATGGAGGGATGCATGGAGTGGCACGGGGGTCCTGGGGAGGGGAGAATGACAAAGTGGACAGCAGCACCAGCCCCATTCTGCTGCTGACACCCACCCCACAGGACAGCAGCAGTCCCGGGGGGGGACATCTCCTGGTGGGAGTCATCCCTGCTCACGGTAAGGGGCTGGAACAAGATGATCCTCGAGCCCAAACCAGTCTGATGATGATTCTATGACACCTCCCAGCAGGCAGCAGCCTGGGATGCCCCGGGATGCTGGAGCATCCCTGCTGGGAGGGAAGGAGCCAGCCTGCCTCGGGGGTCCCCGGGCTCCCCGCCCGCCCCGGGTGCCTCCTCCTCCTCCTCCTCCTCCTCCTCCTCCTCCTCCTCCCTGCAGCGGGTGAAAGCGAGCTTTGTGCCGGGGCTTTCAGTTCCCCTGGCTGGCACCCGGCCAAGGCACCACATAATAATGAACAGATGCTGTCCAAAATGAGCCTCAGCGGCAGACAGGCGAGCCTCCGCGTGTCCTTCCGTAACCCAAAGTGCCTTTCACCTCGGCACTAATCAGGCACCTTCCCTGGGAGCCAGCAGTGCCAGGATAATTAAAAGTAACCTGAGCTGGGAGCAGGGAGCCCACCGTGGTGGGTGCAGGGGCAGGGGGCAGCTGCCTCCCCACAGGGAGGGGAGACCCCGAGCCAGCTCCAGAGCATCCCCATGGACAAGGACACGGTGGCTGTGAGGCCTGGGATGAAGCCCAGGCATGGAGATCCAACCATGCCCAGACGCTGTTGGTGCACAGGGAGGGGATATTCATCCCTTTCCTGTCCATTCCCTGCAAGGACCCAGGGGTGACAGATGTCCAACCCCACTCCTTAAGGGCCTCCCACTGCCAGCAGCATTCCAGTGAGGGTCCCACTGGGATGGGAAGCCTGGCCAAGGAGCCCCCAAAACACACCTGGCCCGACCCACAGCCTCCCAAAAAAATATTTACAATATTTACAAGGTGACAGGTGTCCAACCCCACTCCTTAAGAGCCTCCCACTGCCAGTAGCATTCCAGTGAGGGTCCCACTGGGATGAGAAGCCTGGCCAAGGAGCCCCCAAAACACACCTGGCCCAACCCACAGCCTCCATAAAAAATATTTACCAGGTTTTTTAATTACAAAATTTATTTTCTAGCCCAGGTTGCTAGTCCTCCTCCCACCCCAGCAGCAGGAAACAGAGGGAGGGATGCACACAGGGATCCAGGGGGAAGGATGGTGAGAATACCAGGCTGCAAGCGCTCTTCTAGTCCACAGGATCTTAACTGTAGTTTATATTCCAGTGGTTATTAAAAATAAAGGGGGAAGTGCGGGGGGGAAGCTAAGAGCAGAGCAAGCTGTTCATTTGGAGCCTTTCCCTGGGGTTTAATAAAGCCCCACTCGCTTCTGTAGTATCATTTTTATGCCATCATAAAGCCGGACCATTTAGCAGGTTTGTGTTACTTCAGCAGTTAGCGCTGCATGAGAAGCGATTCCAGAAGAAGGGAGAGAGGGAAAAGATGAAAAAAAAAAAAAATTAGAAGATGAAAACCTCCAAAAGGAGAGAGCAAAACGAGGTGGGAAGGAGGAAAGGGGATTCCTCACAGCCACACCAGCACTGCAGCACAGCAGGGGGATGTGAGTGGGGGGGAGATCCCACTCCAGCCCCGTGGTGCTGAAGGGTCAGAGACCCCAGCCCAGCATCCAGAGGGACCCTGCCTGTGATGGGAAAGGGTGGGGGGCTCCCCTCACAGCAGGGGATGCCGGGGGTGTTGCACCTGTGGGGACAGGAGAGCCAGGCTGGCTCATCCAGGAGAGCTGTGGGGCTGGAGCAGAGGAGTTCCCTGAGGTGAAAGAACCAGCAGCTCCTGGGGCTGACCCAGCTCTCCAGCCCCTCTGCTCCCAGCCCAGGGCAGCCCAACCAGCCCATGCAAGAGTGCTGTGGGGCTGGAGCAGAGGGGTTCCCTGAGGTGAAAGAACCAGCAGCTCCTGGGGCTGACCCAGCTCTCCAGCCCCTCTGCTCCCAGCCCAGGGCAGCCCAACCAGCCCATGCAAGAGCGCTGTGGGGCTGGAGCAGAGGGGTTCCCGAGGTGAAGGAGCCAGCAGCTCCCCCAGCCCTGTGTGCTCCTGGGGCTCTCCAGCCCCTCTGCTCCCAGCCCAGGGCAGCCCAGCTGGTCCATGCAGTAGCGCTGTGGGGCTGGAGCAGAGGGGTTCCCTGAGGTGAAGGAGCCAGCAGCTCCTGACCAGGCTCTCCCAGCCCAGGGCAGCCCAAGGGGAGCATCAGGCTCTCTGTGCTGCTGGAAAAATCTCCTTATAAGGCCAGGATGGGATCCATGGCCGAGCTGAGCCCAGCCAAAGTGCCCAAGGGGAGCCCTGAGCTGCCAGCCCGCACTCAGCCCCGGGCTGTGCCTACCCCGAGCCAGGCACTGCCTGCACCACCAACCCAGCACAAACAGGAGCCAGCCTGAGTGCACCAGAGCCAGATCACCCCACAACCAGGTCACCCCACCCTCCCAGTGACTGCCCCCTCACTGCTGTGCCACCCCCAGGGGCAGCACCCACGCCATCCTGAGGGCAGAGCCATCCCCATCGCTCCCAGGCGCTGGGTTGGAGCCTCTCCAGCCACACTGGGCAGGGCTCCAGAGGCACTGTCCCCATCCAAGAGGGGAAGGGCAGGGGGTGGCACCACTGAGAGAGCCACAGAGCCAGGAGCTGCTCCCTGGAAGGATCCTCGGGGTGCCCAGCAGGACCTTCCCCTTGCCCATAGCTCAGGGAGAGGACACAGCCTGGCACCCCAAACCCCCAAACCCTCGAGCAGCAATGAGAACCCTGACCACGCCACCACTCACACACCATTCCCACACCGTTTTCTGCCTAATTAATTCCTGTCCTGCCCTGCAGGAGGATGGTGGCACTTGGCAGGGGGCTGTTTCTGCATGGCAGCCCCAGCCCCCATGCCAGGCACGGCCGCCACGCCACCGACCCCGCAATATAAACGAGGAGGAGGAGGAGGAGGAGGAGGGAAGGAAGGCTGGGAAATTAAGGTTTTCAGCACTGTCAGAGCCGCATCAAACAGGCATCCACCAGCTGATGGCTTGATTGTTATATTTTGGATGTCAAAGCGGAGCAAGCAGAACCCTTTAAAATGCATCAGCGCCGCTGCCTTTCTGACGGAGGGTGTTGGTTTCCCATTAACAAGAGGAAAGCGTGAGCTGGAGCAGAAAACTTCAAGCGCTTTGGAATTGATAAAATAACAACTCCCTAATTAAGCAGAACTGTCAGTCAGCGGGCGCCCGCTGCCCTGCATTGAGAAGCAGCAGCAGCAGCAGCAGCAGCAGCAGCTCCTGGTGCACAAGCCCAACAAGCCAGCTCAGCCCTGGGGCATGAACTTCCCCAGGATCAGCAGCCAGAGCGTCCCCACTGAGCTCTCCAGCAGACCCAGACAGGTCCTGGTGCTGGTGCTGGTCCCGAGGCCGGGCATGGCCACGGTGTTTGGGTTCTGTCCCTCTGTTTGCCTCACCATGAGTGATGTGGCTGCCCCATCCCTGCCGCCTGCTCCATCCCTTGGAGCACCCTGGCATAGTGGAAGGTGTCCCTGGTGATGGCAGGGGTGGAAGGAGATGAGCTTTAGGGTCCCTTCCAACCCAAACCATTCCAAGATTCTGTGATTTTATGAAACCATGTAATGCAATGCGCAGCCTGGTGGGGAAGGAGAGGCCTGACCCCAAAAATGCAACTCCTGCCAACAGCCTTCCCTTTCCAGAGACAACCACCAGCCTGGGGCACACATTCCTGATGGACACAGCAGACACCACTGCCAGCTGCATGCAGGGAGGGGTCTCCCTGTGAAGGTCCCCCCGCTGCTGGCACAAGGCAGAGAGGGTTTGGAGAGGTCAAGAGTGGGATTTGAAGTGTTCAAGGCTGGGTTGAACACAGCTCTGGGCAACCTGGTCTAGTGGAAGGTGTCCCTGCCCATGGCAGGGGTGGGGTGAGGTGCTCTTTGAGGTCCCTTCTGACCCAAAGCACTCCATGATCCTACAGAGCTCTGCCAGAGCAGCAGCACAGCCGATGCCCGTGGGCATGCTGGGCCCCCAGACCCCACCATCCTGCTCTGTCCAGCACCACGAGGCTCTGAAGGAACCAACCAAAGAAGCAGCCAAGATCTCCCTCCGACTCTGGCAATGAAAAGCTGAAGCCCTGCCATGCTTCTCCCAGGCCTGGGGCCACAGGGAAAACTGCCCAGTGGGGGCACCCAGGGGAGGGGACAGGGCAGGGGACAGCCAGGAGGGACCACGGGCTGTGGGGAAGGTGTTTAACCCCTGACGTGCTGGTGTCTGATGAAACCATCACGCAAAGGGGGTCTCTGCTTCTCACTCTGGCTGCTGCCAGCCCTGGCAGTGCCAGCCCCAGCTGGGCACTGGGCACTTGCAGCGCCAGAAGAGGCTCCAGGGCACCCCTGGGTGGGCAGGACACTTCAGGGGACACTCCTCAGCCCAGCTGGGGGGTTCCAATCCCAGTGCAAAGCCGGGGGCAAGGCAGGCTCCAGGAGGGAAGCAGCACCTGCCCACAGCCCAGGCAGAGCCACGGCACAGGAGCTCCAAGCCCGAGATGGGCCAGGAAAGGGGAGAGCACCCCACGATGGGGTGCACACAGGGGAGCCCAGCTGAGCAAGCAACCCCTGAAAATGACCCTGGTGCCCAACAGCAGCTGGACTCTGAGCCTCTCCTCCATTCTTCACAACGTGAAGCCCCCAGTGACACGTGTGACAGCCTGGGAATCCCTTCACTCCTCATCCCAGCCCTCCCAGCCCCCTGACACATCTCCAGACCCCACCAGTGCATGTCCCCTGCTGTCCCCACGGTGTGCAAGCACTGGCAGACCCTTTCCCCCAGGGCTGTGCAGGTCTCACCCCAGGTGGAGGTTGGAGAGGCCCCACACAGGCACCACCTCCTGCCACCTCCACAGCCCTGACGCCCTTCCTGCACCGGGGGGACACCAGCTGCCTCCAGCCCACACAACAGCAGCCACACAGTCCAGCCTTCCTGCCCCAAATGAGCCCAGTTTGCACCCAAGAACGACCCCCCGAGGTGGGCTGGATCTGGCTGTCCCCAGCAGAGCCAGGACACGCGTGCCAGTGCCACAGGCTGGTGTGGGAGCCCCCGGAGCCCGGTAAGACACTAATCACCCTGGAGGTGACAGGGCTTAGGGGAGGACTTAAGAGGAACTGGCTCCTTTTTACTGACACCATCTGGACACAGCCGATCTCTTCCCCCTTTCAGTGCAGAGCCCAGCAGAGGGGCAGGGGTGACCCCAGACCCAGCACCCTCACCGGTGCCATGGATCCCCACTCGCAGCGACAGAGCAGGGAATGCTGCCTGCGCCAGGGAATCCTAACGAGCCCACAGTGCCAGGCGAGCGCAGAGCCGGGGAATGCCAGCCCGGAATGCCAGCCTGGAATGCCAGCCCGGAATGCCAGCCCGGAATGCCGCGGGGACCGTGTGCTGCCTGCCCGGCCCCCGGGGAGGGGGACGCGGCCGCGGAGAAGGCGGGGGCTGAGCCAGCGGGGACGCCCCGGGTGAAAGCCAGGCTGGGGACAGCTGTTTGTTTGGGGACAGCTGTTTGGGGACAGCCCGCCCTCCGGCTGCCCTGCCGGCCACGCCACCGGCACGCCGCGACCCGGAGAGCTGCAGCCGTGGGGTTATCACCCACTGTACCCCGGTTATCACCCACCGTACCCCGGTTATCACCCACTGTACCCCGGTTATCACCCATTGTACCCCCGTACTTGGGGCTGGCACTCGCTATACCCCCGTACTCGGGGTTATCACCCGCTGTAATACTTGGGGTTATCACCCGCTGTACCCCGGTTATCACCCACTGTATACCCCCGTACTCGGGGTTATCACCCACTGTAATATTTGGGGTTATCACCCACTGTACCCCGGTTATCACCCACCGTATACCCCCGTACTCGGGGTTATCACCCACTGTATCCCGGTTATCACCCACTGTACCCCCGTACTTGGGGCTATCACCCACTGTACCCCCCTACTTAGGGCTGGCACTCGCTGTATCCCCGTACTCAGGATTATCACCCGCTGTAATATTTGGGGTTATCACCCGCCGTACCCCCGTACTTGCGGTTATCACCCACCGTACCCCCCTACCTAGGGCTGGCACTCGCTGTCCCCAGGGCTGGCTCACCCGCGACCCCGCTGGCTGTCACCGTCCCCCTCCCTGACCCGCCGGCGGGGACAGCAGCACCGCTCCGACCCTCAGCCCGGGTGAGACCGGCGGGTGACACAGGGACAAGCTCACCCCGGCTCCACAACACGACACACCACGAAGCGCCAGCTCTCCCCTAAACTTGACCGAGCCCTTATCTCGCCAACTGCGAGGACGGCGGGGATCCCCCCAAACCTCCCCGCCAGGACCAAGCTCCGGCTGCCCCGGGAGAAACCTCCAAGCTCCGGCACAGCTCCGGGAGAGAGGGCAAAGTTGCGCTGGGGTTGGGGTCAGGGGGTCAGGTACCTTCCAGCCGGCGGAGCTGTTGCTGTCTCCTTTATCCTTAAAGTAGGGGACGTATCGCACCATCCAGTCGTAGATCTGCGAGAGGGTGAGGCGCTTCTCCGGCGAGCTCTCGATGGCTTTGGTGATGAGGTCGGCGTAGGAGAGGTTGCCCCAGGCGTTGCGCCGGGAGGTCTTGGCCTTGCGGAGCTGCCCCACATCCGCGCCGTGGGGCGGCGGGGGAGCGGCGGCCACTCTGCGCTCCACCGGGGCCGCCGCGTTCTCGGCTCCGTCCCCGCCGGCCGCCAGCGCTGGGGTTCCCCCCGCGCCCCCATCTTCCTCCTCCAAGTCGGGGTGGGGGAGAGGCCAAGTGCAGGAGCGGGGACGGCTCTGCGGCTCGAAATCCGGGTCGATCTCCACCTGATGCGCCTGGAGCTTTTCTTCCATGGTCGCCTCCCCGCTGCCACCCCACAGCTCCCCCCGGAGTTACGGGCGGTTTCCACCCAAAAAAAAAAAAAAAAAAAACCAAACACAACAAAAAACCCAAAATCTCGAGAGGGAGAGGAGTGCGAAGGCGGGCTCCCTGCCCGGCTGGAGGGGAGAAGGGAAGGAGGAGGCGCTGGGGGCGCGGGTCCTGGCGGGGAGAGCCCCGAGTCCGGGGGAGCCCCGGCTCCGGCGGCTCTAGGAGGCGGCTGTGCCCGGCGCCGCGCCGGGAGCGCCGAGCCGGGGGACACGCTGCATGGTCCTCGGCCGCCTCTCCAGTCCGGGCCGAAGCTGGGGGGTGTTTTTTGGTTCGGATTTGGTTTTGGTTTGGTTTTTACCAGCCGCGGAGCTCCGGAGCGGTTCCCGGCTCAGTAGCCAGCGGGGCGGCTGCGGGCGGGCAGGGCGCGGGGGCGGCCGCATCCATCGGGCTGGCGGCGCGGTCAGGCAGCAACAGATGAACAGGAGGGAGCGGCGGCGGACGGCATCCTCGGCCGGGGACCGGCGGGCTCCGGGGCCGGGCGGCGGGGCAGCAAAGCGGGGAGAAGCGGGACGGAGATAGTGGGGAGCCCTCGGCGCGGCGGGCGCAGTCTCCCGCGGGCGGCCCGGCGCTAGGTCCGGCGGCGCGGCGGAGCCATGCTGGCGGGCGGCACGCACCTGACAGCGCCGGCGAGGGCGGCGGCGGGCGGCTCCCGCCCCTACGCCCCCCCGCTCCGCTTCAGCGGCCGCGCACCTGCCCGCCGCCGCCGCCGCCGCCGCGCTGCCGCCACGGCGCGGGCGGGCCACATGCTGGGGCGGCCGCGGCTCGCTCGTTCTCTCCTTCGCTCGCTCGCTCGCTCGCTCCCTCCTTCCCTCCCTCCGCCGTGCCCGTTCCCGAATGCGGGCGCCGCCGTGACACAGGGGGAGGGCCCGGAGGGGCGGGGGAAGGGCGGGGGAGGGGAGTGCCCCCGCGGCTGGCGGGGCAGCGGCGGGGCGGGACGGAGCGGAGCGGAGAGCCCCGGCGGAGAGCCCCGGCACCGCGCTGCCCCCGCCCGGCCCGGGCCGCGGCCCCCGCCCGGCCCCGCCGCGGCCCCACGTGCGCCCCGGGCGCCCCCCATTGTTGCCCCGGGCCGCCGCCGCCGCCTCATTGGCTGGAGGGGTTCGACGGCCACGCCTCCCCGCCCGCTGATTGGATGGGCGCCCGCGGGACGCTCCGCGCGCGGGGGGGATGAATGGGGGGAGCGGCCCCGCCCCGCCGGTGACGTCACGGGTGCCGGCTGCATCCGCGCGTCACCCCGGGCAACGCGGCCGCGCGGTGGGACACGCCCCTTTACTACGGGCCACGCCCCCACCTGCCTCGGCCACGCCCCCGCAGCGCGGTCGGGGAGACCCCGAGTGGGCCCCGCCCACCACCGCGCAGCCCCGCCCCTCGAGGGAGACACGCCCCCGCCTACGTTGGGGGCGATCCCGATCCCGACCCCGATCCCAGTCCCGACCCTGATCCCGATCCCGATTCCAATCCCGACCCTGATCCCGATCCCGATCCCGACCCTGATCCCGATCCCGATCCCGATCCCGGTCTCCTCGGGCCTGTCCTGCCCGCAGCCCGAGGCCCATCAGCCGGTGCCTTCCCGGTGCTGTCCCCACCGGCATGCGGTGACCGGGGGCTCGGCCCCCTGGCCCGGCACGGCAGCACAGCGCTATTTCCTCCAGCCGCACACAGCCCGGCACCCACGAGGGTACAGAACCCACTGGGGATATCCGCCTGACTCCTGCCCCTGCATCCACCCCACTGCCTGCACCCCGACATCCCCCTCTTCACCATCCGCTGGGGACACACTGCACGCACTGGGGACAGAGCTGTCTGCGCTGTGTCCCCACCTTTGTCCCTTCCCCACCTCCTCCAGGACCCTCCACGCTGCCCGCTCTGCCCTGTCCCTGCCCAGCAGCCATGCTTGGGGAACGCTGTCACTGCATTCCCTGCATCCTCCTGCTCTTTGTCACCCTCGGTGCCACCAGTTGTTCCTGTGACAGCTCTTTCACGCCACAATCAGAGCGCAATCCTGATCCTGCAGCCCCATTCCTGGCCCGAAGGGACGGCCTGAGGTTACCCAAGCAACTAAAGGAGCTGATGGTTCCAGCCTGGAAGTGCTGGGCCTGCCAGCTCTAATAATATAATAAAGTATAATATAATCTAATAGATACAATATAATGTAATAAATATAATACAATATACAGGCGGGACCTGACAAGTGCTCTGTTTCACAACCCACAGTGACAGTGACGGCTGCACGGGCTCCAGCTGGCCCTGGGGGCACATCCCAGCCGTGGGGGGCTTGGGGAGGGGGCTGTGTCCCCTGACCCCTGCCTGGCAGCCGGGGACCTGCTGGCCAAGCCCCACAGCTCCCGGTGTCCCTGCTCCGGGGAGGCTCAGCCAGGCTGGCACCAGAGCAGCCCTCAGGACAGACCTGAGCCCAAAATCCCCTGATGCTGAGTGCTGCCCTGCGCCTCCCTCCTCCCCAGAGCGTTTCTCCAGGGATCTATCCCAAATTTCCCTCGCTGTGGTTTACACACCCATGACCTCCTTCCTGTGCCCCAGGGCGCCGTTCCCTCCTCTCTCTGCAGCCTTTTGCCCACTTGGAGCCGGGGATGTTTTTTCCCTCAGTCTTGCCTTTCTTAGTCAAAACCCTCCCACATTTCTCACTCTCTCCCAGCCTTGTTTTCCCAGCCCAGCGCCTCAGGGCAGAGCCGAGCAGAGGGTCCCAGCCTGCAGAGCCTTTCCCGTGGGTGCCTCTCTCCCTCCTGCTGCTGCTCCATTCCTCCCACTGCACTTTTCCTGCAGCAGGTGCCTCTCCCTGCCCTCACCCTCAGCCACCTCAGCCCTTGGTGAGCTCCCTGCCCACGCTGCCAGCACACCCTGGAGCTTTAGCAGCTCCCAAAGCTGCTCTTGCTCAGCTGCTGCCTCAGTTTCCCCACCTGTGCAGCAGGGCCAGCCCCTCCAGGCAGGCATGGAGAAAGGGAAAAGATGAAAAAAAATTAGAAGAGGAAAACCTCCAAAAGGAGAGAGCAAAATGAGGTGGGAAGGAGGAAAGGGGATTCCTCACAGCCACACCAGCACTGCAGCACATCAGGGGGATGTGAGTGGGCTCCACCATCCCTGGTGGGGAGATCCCACTCCAGCCCCGTAGTACTGAAGGGTCAGAGACCCCAGCCCAGCATCCAGAGGGACCCTGCCTGTGATGGGAAAGGGTGGGGGGCTCCCCTCACAGCAGGGGATGCCGGGGGTGTTGCACCTGTGGGGACAGGAGAGCCAGGGTGGCTCATCCAGATCCAGGAGCGCTGTGGGGCTGGAGCAGAGGAGTTCCCTGAGGTGAAGGAGCCAGCAACTCCTGGGGCTGACCCAGCTCTCCAGCCCCTCTGCTCCCAGCCCAGGGCAGCCCAACTGGCTCATCCAGGAGTGCTGTGGGGCTGGAGCAGAGGGGTTCCCTGAGGTGAAAGAAGGTGACAGGTTGGACAGCGTTGTGGCTCCTCTCAACCAAAGCTGCTCCCATCCCATCCCATCCCATCCCATCCCATCCCATCCCATCCCATCCCATCCCACCCCATCCCATCCCATCCCATCCCATCCCATCCCATCCCATCCCATCCCATCCCATCCCATCCCATCCCATCCCATCCCATCCCATCCCTGCCTTGCCCAAGGCTCATCCCTGACCTGCTCACCCATCCCCGTGGATGCAGAGCAGCACATTCCTGGGTGCAGGTGGCCCCATTCCTGCGTGCAGGGCACACCCAGCTCTGGGATGCCCACGGGGGGGTGGTGAATCCTCTGCCCCCGGCAGAAATGCGGGGCTGGCTCAGCCCCCCCGTTCCTGAGCACCTGGATAATTGTCACTGTCCCTCCTGGCAGCAGGCAGGAGCGCCTCCATCAGCCATCCCCCCTTGGAGCTGCAGCCCTGCTGCTCAGCCACTCCTCCTGGGCACACACAGGCCAGGGGGCAGAGCTGGGGGGCACCAAGCTGCCACCTCTGTCCCCCACACCCCAGCGTCCCCCTGGTCCCAGATGCCTGGTCCCTGCTGGGGAAGCAGGGGCTCTGTGGGGTGACACCTGGAATGTCAGGGATCTTTCCCTCCTACACCTCTCTCCTGGTGCTCCAGCCCTGCTTTTCCAGAGGCTGGGATGGGCACAGAGTGCCAGGGCAAAGAGCAGAGCAGAGCAGCCCAGCCCCAACACCCACTGCAGCAGCAGGGCAGGAGGTGATGGGCAGCTGATGATGCAGGATCTGGCTGCACAAATCCTTGGCAATGGTCCCAGCCCCAGGCCTGACAGAGTTCACACTGAGCCTCCCTCCCCCAGCACCTCTGGGCAGAGCCAAGGCTTGGTGTCCTCACCTGGTGCTGGTGTCAGCTCCCATCCCAGACCAGCAGGATCTCCATCTCATTCCCACAACATCCCATGCATCCCTCCATCCTTCCCAGCCCCACACTGGCACCTGGGGGCTGTCCTGAAGCCCCCATCCCCTTCACCATCCCAGCAGCTCCGGGGTGCAGGGCAGAACCCCAAGAAGCAGCAGAGCAGTTTTTGGGTGCCTGTTGCGGGGGAGGAGGCACCCAGACAGCCCCAGCAGTGTGTGAGGTGCCTGCTCTGCTTTGGAAGGCAGAGCCACACGTGTAGCACGTCCTGTGAAATGAAAATTCCCCCAAATGTTGACTTTGTTGCTATAGGACATGAAATAAAACAATGTGGACATGCAGCTCTCCAAGGTAAAAAAGAGAACTTTTAATTTCTGACTCCAACATTTATAGATTTCCAAAAGTGACAGTGGATTGGAGGGTGACAGTGCCACCTCTCCAATGACACTGGACAAACCAACAGTCCACCAAATTTCTCCTCTTCCATAAAAGAATGCAAAACAATGAGTTATTTACATAAAGTGTGTGAGAAAGTTCGTTACAAAAATGTGAACATCAGAAGGCTTAGAAAATCTTAAAAAAAAAACAAGGTGACACTAATTTGGGCCGTGGAAATGCCACGTGTGACATTCCCTCCCCAGGATGTGGTGGCACAAGGAGATCTCAGGCAGCACCTATTAAAAAGTACTTTCATGGAACACAAAGTGGAAGTTAAGTGAAGGAAATGATAAAGTCAAAATGAAATATTTTTACTTTCCTGAAATGAACTTCGTGTTTTGACATGAGCAGAATAAACATTTTGACACTGCTGAAACAAGAAAGTCAAAGTGATTCTGTGAGGCTTCTTCCTGGGAAAATGGCAGCGAGATCGACAAGTTCCCAGGGAAAGATCTGATTCCAACAAACCCCTGATTTCTGATGGAAAACCACTCCAGGGAGTCCTTCAGCCCTGTGCAGAGAACAGGATTCCAGGTGAGAACACCACCTGCCTCCCTCCCCAGAACAGTACCAGGGAATGCAATCTGCCTTTAGTTTTATTATTATTAAATTATTATTTTATTTTTGTATTGTTATATTATTAAAGGGAGGGATGGGCTGGGATGGAGGCATCTCAGGGCTGGATTCTCCACCATCACACGAGGACTGATGCTGAACCCTCAGTCCATGCACGAGGCACAGGTGTCCAACAGCAGCAGGGTTTGCCCCCTCTTTGTGTCCCCCTCTTCAAGGTCACATCGTGTCAAACTGAGGGCATCTCAGTGGGATTAAACTTTCATACTTTTATTTGGGGAAATTTCAAGAGGTTTTTTGTTTTATTTTTTTCAGTTGAAAACCCAAATAGTTGCATTTTGAAGGGCTGGAGTTTTGCTGAAAACAGACAGATACCTTAAGAATAGTCTCATGTTTCTGATGGCTTCCTTTGTCATGTGATGCCATTTGGGTGGGAAATTGCTGACCATTCTTTGATAGAAAATTTCTGATCAACCTCTGGTGCTCACTCCAGGTATTGGATTTTCCTCCAGAGCAGCATTTAGGTGGAAATCTGTTCTTTCATAATAGCAATGCCTAATAATAGTTTTCAATGCTAATTCTTGGCAGCAGTTCCATGTGATTAAACACACCTTTGCTGCATAGAAAATGGTGCATGTCGTGCAACAAGTTCACTCATCCTCTAATCTCCCCTTCTGGCACAGCCACCATGGCCAGGCATGAGGACAGGGAAATCTGCAGCCCAGCTCAGCATTCCCTGCCTGCTCTCCAACAGGCTGCAGCAGCTCCCCTGGCCTCAGTGGTCCAGACTGCAAGGCAAGATGTGTTCAATTACCATCTGTATGGCAGATTATCTTTGTCAAGTGGGCAGTTTGCCTTATCTCTCTCTCTGAGTGACCACAATCACTCCTCCCTCAGGAGGGGACACCTGCTGATAACAGCTATGGAATGTCCCTGCATGGCTGATAAGAACTACAGCATCCCATTGGCAGATGGGAGCCCAGAGGGAGGAGCCAAGCATTCCTACCCGGATAGAATCTGGAGATTCTGGAACACCAGCACGGCTTCTGCACTGCATTGCCCAGAGGAACAGCAGCTGCCTCTTGCCCTGGATCTGCAGAGGCAGAGACTGCACCTTTCTCCAGGATCCCTGCTCCAGCAGAACCAGCCCTGGCACTGCAGGAGGGCTGAGCCACAATTCCAATGGTTCTGCTGCCACCAGCCTGACCCACAGGGTGTCAGGCTGGGTTCTGACTCTGCCACTGTTGCTTTAGTTCACTGCATTCTTTATTTTATGCTTTTATTTTTTTCCTTTCCCTATTAAAGGAACATTTCCCTGTTATTTCCTGCTCCCATATTTTTTGCCTGAGAGCCCCTTAATTTCAAATTTATTGCAATTCAGAGGGGTGGGGAGGGTTTACATTCTCCATTTCAGGGGAGGCTCCTGCCTTCCTTAGCAGGTCTTTCCAAACCAAGACACTCAGCATCACCCTGGCAGCTCACAGGCATTTCTCACAGTCCTGCCCCCCCAGGCAGAGCCCCCCAGTAGCCAAGGGAGGACCCCTGGGCAAGAGACCTCAGGGGATATGGTTGATTCCTCTCACTGGTGTCCCACAGGTGGGGGCATGAGGCTCAGGTCACCAGCAGGGCGGTGCCAATCCCTTTGGGAAGCATTTATCAGCAGCTGAGCTCCTTCAGGACCCCCTCTCCCCTTCCCTGGTCTGTATGGAAGTGTTGTCCCATGTTCCTGGTGCTGCTGACCTGGAGGCAAAGCCACCAGCATCCTCCACCTCCCCCAGTGCCTGCCACTGACCAAGGACAGGCGAGGGAGGTGACTGGAGAGACAGCAGGAGTGCCTGGGGGAGGTGGTGCTGGGGAGGCTGGTGACAAAGGGCTCTCAGCCCCAGCACCCCTCCAGGCACTGCACCAGGGTCCCCAGCATCCCTGCAGGATGGCATTGAGGTCAGCCCTGAGTTTGGGGGATGGATCCCCCAGGATTCCCCAGCATCCCTGCAGGATGGCATTGAGGTCAGCCCTGAGTTTGGGGGATGGATCCCCCAGGATTCCCCAGCATCCCTGCAGGATGGCATTGAGGTCAGCCCTGAGTTTGGGGGATGGATCCCCCAGGATTCCCCAGCATCCCTGCAGGATGGCATTGAGGTCAGCCCTGAGTTTGGGGGATGGATCCCCCAGGGTCCCCAGCATCCCTGCAGGATGGCATTCAGGTCAGCCCTGAGTTTGGGGGATGGATCCCCCAGGGTCCCCAGCATCCCTGCAGGATGGCATTCAGGTCAGCCCTGAGTTTGGGGGATGGATCCCCCAGGGTCCCCAGCATCCCTGCAGGATGGCACCCAGGTCAGCCCTGAGTTTGGGGGATGGATCCCCCAGGATTCCCCAGCATCCCTGCAGGATGGCATTCAGGTCAGCCCTGAGTTTGGGGGATGGATCCCCCAGGATCCCCAGCATCCCTGCAGGATGGCATTGAGGTCAGCCCTGAGTTTGGGGGATGGATCCCCCAGGCACAGCTGCTGCAGTAGCTGCAGCCTCCCTTTGCATGTAGAGGCAGAGCCTCCTCTCCAGCCTGCATGCTAATGAAGCATCCTGGAATCCCTGCGTGGTCACTTCCTAGTTAGGCTCATCTGCCTGAGTGAGCTGAAAACTGTTAAACACATTGAGTGTGTCAGACCAGATATTAGCAGAAATAAGACTACCTTTCTCTGGCACCCACAGCTCCCAGACACACAGCAAAGAGATATTTAAATCTTTTCCAGCTGTCTCCTGTGTTTCCAGTGAGGCTCAGCTCTGACAGGTCTTTTAACCCCTTCCCTTCCCTTCCCTTCCCTTCCCTTCCCTTCCCTTCCCTTCCCTTCCCTTCCCTTCCCTTCCCTTCCCTTCCCTTCCCTTCCCTTCCCTTCCCTTCCCTTCCCTTCCCTTCCCTTCCTGACTCTATTTTGGTTTTCTCTCTGCTCTCCTGGGCTCCAGGAGTCCCCACTGCCCTGGCCTCATTCCCTGCCATCCCCACCAGCACCAGAGGTTCTTCCAGCACCTTCCACCTCCACACCCATCCCATGGGGCACAGCACTGGCAGCCCCAGGTGCCCACACCCAGCCCTGTCCCCTCCAATCTGGGATCCCCCTGTTTAACTCTGCCCTTCCCAATTCAATTACCCCCCCTGTGAAAAACACCAATCACTTGTTTTTAAAATTTTAAATGTTTAATAGTAATAAAATGGTTATAAAAATAGAGTTATAATAATTTGGACAATTTGGATTAGGACAATATGAGACAATAGAAACAAAAAGTTATGGACGTCCGGGTACCTTTTCTGGGCAAAATAAGCCCAGAAAAGGACCCACGTTAACAGAGGATTAACCCTTAAAAGCAATAACCTGTTGCATATTCATGCATCCCATACGTGATGCATAAATTCCATTCAAACACAGGATTCTGTCTGGTCAGTGTCAACTTCTTCCTCTTAATCCTAACCAGCATCTTCAGGGCTGAGCAAGGTGGGAAAAAGTTCATTTCTTCTGATAAGGGAGCAATAAATTCTTTTTCTCTGAAAGATTTAGGGGTCCTGTAGCTGCTATCTGGTGTGAGTCCTCTGTTTAAAAAAAGTATCTTACATAGCATAGTTTCTAATTTAACATTATAATATAACATAACATAATATAATAAATATAATATAATATAATATAACATAATATAATAAATATAATAAATATAATAAATATAATAAATATAATATAATATAACATCATATAACATCATATAACATAATATAATATAATATAATATAATATAATATAATATAACATCATATCATATATAATATCATATAACATAACATAATATAATGTTAAAATTATATACAAATGTATAATTAATATAATTATTATATTAAATATAAAACTTATATTAAATATAAAACTACATTTAACACACTACTTAAGAAAATCAATACAGCATCACTTTCTAACATCACACATATAACGTTCATTTGAATATTTGCAAGAAGCCAATGCTGAACCAGGCATTTTTCACCCCCGGAGCCTGCGGGCTGCCGGCTCTGCCCCTCCCAGCCTGGCCGAGCCCCGGTGGCTCCTCCCTGGTGGCTCCTCCCCGGCGTGGCCGCCTGCCCGGAGCTCAGCCCCGGCGCTTCCCGAGGCTGCCTGGGAGCTGCAGCCAGCAGTGAAGCCCTGTTTGCACGGCCAGAGGGTTTGAGAGGGGCCATCTGGCCGGGCTCGGCGTCCAAGCACAATTTGCTGGATGGTTTTGAAGGTCACTGAGCAGGGACTGGAGGCACTTTCATATTTTCTCATATAAATCACAGAATCACAGAATGATGAGGTTAGCAGAGACCTCTAAGATCATTGAGTCCAACCTATGCTCTAAAACCTCAACTCTAGCACCAAGTGCCATGTCCAGTCTGTTTTTAAATACATCCAGAGATGTAGGGCGATAGAATATAAGAAAATAAAGGTAGTATAGAAAGTAATCTTACCCCTAAGGAGTTGCAGCTGAGCCAATTATTAGAGATTAGGAACAGGCCTGACTTTAACAGGCCACAGCTGTAGCCAGTGCTATAAAAGAGTGGGTTGGTTGGTTGAGAGGGGATCTGGGGTCAGCTGGCTGCTGTGAGGAGAAGGAGGAGTCAGTGCTCTGAGGAGATGCCCGCGAGAAACATCAAGGAGGTGTGAAACTCTTGCAGTAAGGAGACAACAATATGGAACCCCTGCAATGTAATGACACCACAGAGATGGTGATTCTACCACCCCCCTGGGAAGAGCATTCCAGTTCTTTGTTATTCTTTTGGTGAAAAATTTCTTCCTAATATCCAGCCTATCCCTTCCCTGACATGGCTGCAGACCGTGTCCTCTGGTTCTGTCAGTTGTCAACCTCCCTTCAGGGAGCTGTAGAGAGCAATGAGGTCACCTCTGAGCCTCCTCTTCTCCAGGCTAAACAACCCCAGCTCCTTCAAACGTTCCTCACAGGGTTTGTGTTCCAAACCCCTCTCCAGCTTTGTTGCCTCCTCTGGATGTTCTCAAGCATCTCAACATCCTTCCCAAACTGAGGGACCAGAACTGGATACAGTACCCAAAATGTGGTCTCACTAGTGCCAAATACAGGGGAAGACAAATAATGGCATTTCCAAGGGAGGGAACTGGAGCACATGCTGGGAGGAAGGACCTGGAGGTTAATCTCACGCTCCCTGCCCAAGAGTTCCATGGCAGGGACACCCTCCATGGCAAGGTCATCATGGCAGGGACACCATGGCAAGGCCATGCTCCATGGTAGGGGCACAGTCCATGGCAGGGACACCATGGCAGGGACACCATGGCAAGGCCATGCTCCATGGTAGGGACACAGTCCGTGGCAGGGTCACCGTGGCAGGGTCACCATTGCAGGGACAACATGGCAGGGACACTGTGGCAAGGCCATGCTCCATGGTAGGGACACAGTCCATGGCAGGGTCACCATTGCAGGGACACCTTCCATGGCAGGGACAGCCCTGTGGCCCTTCCCCTCCCTGCTGTGTGCAGCCCAGGCCTGCCTGTTCAAAGAGAGGGGATTCTCCCCACTGGGGCTGCCTCCAGCTCTGTGCCCCATGCCCAGCCTGGTGCCAGCCTGCACCCTGTGCCCACCTGGGCACTCTCTGCCTCCATGCTGAGCCACTCCTTCCCTTCCTTTCCCCATTGCATGGGCAGCCTGTGGGTGCTTTGGGAGCTTCTCCTCCATTTCTGCCAGTGTTGTGAAAACCCCCAGAGCTGCAGAGCAGCAGCAGCAGTGCTGCTGGGGGCGTTTCTTGCTTCCACACCGCACACCTGGGCTTGAGGCTCAGCCGGGGAGCATCCCTCACCTGCCAAAGCCCCAGCCTGGGGTCAGGGATGCCCCTCCAGGGGAGCCCACCTTTCCCAGGGTGCTCCCTGCAGGGGTGGGAGGGAGGTGAGATGCCCAGGAAGAGAAGGCAGGTGCCCAGGGAGGATGATGAGGTGCCCAGGGAGGAAGGGCAGGTGCCCAGGGAGGATGATGAGGTGCCCAGGGAGGAAGGGCAGGTGCCCAGGGAGGATGATGAGGCGCCCAGGGAGGATGATGAGGTGCCCAGGGATGGAGGGGACGTGCCCAGGGAGGATGGTGAAGTGCCCAAAGAAGGAGGTGACGTGCCCAGGGAAGGAGGGGGATGCCCAGGGAGGATGATGCCGTGCCCAGGGAGGATGATGCCGTGCCCAGGGAGGATGATGAGGTGCCCAGAGAGGATGATGAGGCGCCCAGGGAGGATGATGAGGTGCCCAGAGAAGGAGGTGACGTGCCCAGGAAGGGAGGGGAGAAGCCCAGGGAGGATGGTGAGGTGCCCAGGGAGGATGATGCCGTGCCCAGGGAGGGAGGGGGATGCCCAGGGAGGATGGTGAGGTGCCCAGGGAGGATGATGAGGTGCCCAGAGAGGATGGTGAGGTGCCCAGAGAGGATGGTGAGGTGCCCAGGGAGGATGATGAGGTGCCCAGGGAGGATGATGCCGTGCCCAGGGAGGATGATGCCGTGCCCAGGGAGGATGATGAGGTGCCCAGAGAGGATGGTGAGGTGCCCAGAGAGGATGGTGAGGTGCCCAGGGAGGATGATGCCGTGCCCAGGGAGGATGATGCGGTGCCCAGCGCTGGCAGTGCCGGCCCGGCCGGAGCCGCAGCGAGCAGCGGGGCTGGGCTGAGCTCAGCGCAGCCGGTGCCAGAGCCTGCCGGGAAGCGCTGGGCGGCTGCTCCCACCTCCGGAGCCTCGCCCCGCCGGGCAGGACACGCTCCCGCTCCATCGCTCCATCCCCCAGCAAAGGCACCGGCACAGGGCGCTGCGACGAGGGACGGGGAGGCCAAAAACTGTCCCTCAGTAGTGCTGTGGAAAATTACAGCTCTTTTTCTCCTTTTTTTTTTTTTTTTTTTTTTTTTTTAATAAGGGTGAGGTGGGTTTGTTTTTTTCCCCTTGTTTGTGCAGGTATTTGTCAGAGGATATTTTTAACCGAGCTGAAGCCGAGCAACGCGGGATGCGAGCTGTGCTCCAGCATTCCTGCGGCTCCCCCTGGCCAGCGGGGACCTGCAGCTGACCCGGCCGGAGAGGGCGGCCAGCCAGGACGTGCCGTTCCCGGCCCCTGCCCACAGGGAGGAGGAAACTCGGAGCTGTCCAAGATGCTCGGCTCCCCGGAGCATCCTCCCCGGGACATCCCCACAGGCCCCCGCCCCGGCGTGGCTCAGAGCCGGAGCCCTGCTCAGCATCATCAGCTCCGCTCCTCTCGCAGCTTCACAAACAGCCCGGCCCTCGGTGCTGATAAAAATAGGTTAGAAAGTGTTGTGAAAGAGTTGATAGTTAAGCATGCAGTGTTAGTTTGGTTGTTATATTGTGAAAGGGGTTAAAAGGGGAGTTGTAAGAAATAAGGTTCTCAACGTACCATAACGCACCTCAGTGCACCACGAGCCAGCCTGGGCAGAACTGTAATGGCCAATCAAGGCCTAAAACAGGATCCAAAAAGAAACAAATCCAAAGGGACAAAAAACAGGATAAAAAGGGGCATCTGACCCACTGAATCTGTGCCACTGCATCTGGGACATCACTGCTCCATCCTCGACGGGAACGCTCCTGCTCGGCCCGGGCCCCTGCTTTGGGCCTTTCTTTTATTATAATAAATGCTGAAATCACTTTAGTACCAGGAGCCTGCTCTCGTTTTTAATGTTTGGTTACTGTAAAAGGGGTTAAAAAGGCAGTTATAAGAAATTACACCTCAGTAAAGTGCACCATGAGCCAGCCTGGACAGAACTGTAATGGCCAATCAAGGCCTTAAACCTTCATGCAAATGGAGGATCCAAACAGAAACCAATCCAGAGGGACAAAGAACAGGATAAAAAGGGGCATCTGACCCAGGGAAGCTGTGCTGCTCCCCTGGAGCATCGGGGCCATCGCTGCTGAGCAGCCCCAGCGCCGGCGCTGCTCCATCCTCGACGGGAACGCTCCTGCTCGGCCTGGGCCCTGCTTTGGGCCTTTCTTTTATTATAATAAATGCTGAAATCACTTTAGCACTGGGAGTCTGGTCCTGTTTTTAACATGTACTGTTAGTTTGGTTATGGTAAAAGGGGTTTAAAAGGGTGGTTATAAGAAATTACACCTCAGTAAAGTGCAGCACCCCCCAGCAAAACAAGCCAGCCTGGACAGAACTGTAATAGACCAACCAAGGCCTTAAATCTTCATGCAAATGAAGGATCCAAACAGAAAACAATCCAAAGGGACAAAAAACAGGATAAAAAGGGGCATCTGACCCACTGAATGTGTGCCACTCCATCTGGGACATCGCTGCTCCATCCTCGATGGAGGATGGCTCTGCTTGGCCCAGACCCCCCTGTTTTAGGCCTTTCTTTTATTATAATAAATGCTGAAATCACTTTAGTGATTTAGGGAGCCTGCCCTCGTTTTTAAAACCTCCCACCCTGCCCAGAGGGACACGGTGGATGTGGTCACCTGTTCCCCACAGCCTTGTGGGGAGGGGACAGCTGGGTCACTTCCTGCTCTTTGCTTTTTGCTTCCAGCAATCTGGAAGCTTCTGCCGTGCCCACTTTCCTTTTTCTTTTTCTCTCTTTTTTCCTTTTCCTTTCCTTTTCCTTCGTGCCTGCCTCAGTTTCCCCTAAGCCTGGTGTAGTTTACAAGAGAGTGCAGGGGGCCATGGTAAGGTGGGCTCTGCCCTTGTGCAGGACCCCGGAGCTCCTCCTCACTCTCCCCTGCACCAGCCCATGCACCAGCCCTGTGCCAACCCTCTGCTGGGTCCCCAGCACATGGAGCTGTGCCCTGAGCATCCCACAGCCCAGAAAAGGGTCAGGAGGATCCAGGATTCCTGACCCAACCTCTGGGAAGTGCTGCCTCCAGCCAGACTGGGATGGAATCCTCCTTGCTGGATTTGAGCCCGTGTTGCGCTCTGCACCCGCCCTTCTCCCACGCACGGGGCTGGTGGCCAGCTCTTCCTGGGGTTATGGGCTCCAGCCAAGGGCCAGGAAATGTGGGTGCCATGGCCACCACCTCCTGCCCTGCCCGGGGCTCTTTCCAGGGGTGGAACCCTGGGGAAACCCTTCCTGCTGTGGGAGGGTGATGGAGTCACTGCCCTGCTGAGGTGGTCAGGAGCATCAGGAGGGAGAGCACACAGGGGAGTGGCTTCCAGCTGACAGAGAAGGTTTAGATGGGATATTGGGAGGAAATTCTTTATTGGGAGGGTGGGGAGGCCCTGGCACAGGGTGCCCAGAGAAGCTGTGGCTGTCCCATGCCTGGAAGTGTCCAAGGCCAGGTTGGACAGGGCTTGGAGCAACCTGATTTATTGGAAGGTGTCCCTACCCATGGCAGGGGGTTGGAGATCCCTTTCAGCCCAAGCCAGTCTGAGATTCTGTCATTCCATGAACTCTTTAAGCACCAGCAAGTGTGAGATGTTTATGCAGGGAAAATCTGGATTTAAACACTGCAGCACCACTGCCCCAGGATAAAGAGGGAGGAGGAACTGGGCTGCTGTGGACAAACTGGCTCAGCAGTTGAGATGGAAGCTGGCAGGGAAGGCACATGGCAGAACCCCTGCCCCAGCATCCCCCTCAGCCTATCCTGCCCTCTCCAGCAGCACAGGTGATCCTGCCCTGGATCCCCTCTGGAAGCAGAATCAGCCCCTCTGGAAGCAGAGCCCTCCTGTCCCTGGGCTCCCAGAGAGCACTTTGTGCCCCACAGCACCAGGAGCAGGACAGGAACATCCCAAATCCTGCCAGACCCCTCATTCCAAACCTTGCCATGCCCTTCCACAGCAGGGCAACATCCCCACTCCTACTCTGAACCACTCCTGCACGTCCTGTGCCTCCACCCCAACACCCACACGCTCCCTCATTTGTGTCAGGTAACTTCAGGATGGGAATCCACAGGAAAATGCCTCTCTCTGAACAGGGAGCTGTGTCCTCGCTCAGGGCTCAGGCATGGGCAGCTCCCAGCTGCTGGCACTGCCAAGTGTCCCTCATCCTGTCAGGGGACAGCCACAGAGTCATTCAGGCTGGAAAAGACCTCCAGGACCATCGAGTCCCACCATGCCCACCGGACCATGTAACACAGGGCCACATCTGCTTCGTTTTTGGGCTCTTCCAGGGATGGTGACTCCACCCTGGTCATGCTGTGCTAATTCCTGACCATTCTTTCAATGGAGAAACTTTTCCACATATCCAACCTGAATGTCCTCTGGCATAACCTGAGAACTGCCACATTTCTCTCACAAAAGGCAAAGCAAAAACCCACTAATTTCCCTATTCCCTATATATAATTCCCTATAATAGGATGGCTCTGACAGGACCAGTGCAGCCTTATTTGGGGTTACTGGCCCCACCCCATGCCACAGGCACTGTCCTCTTCCCCTGCACTGCATTTCACACCCCTGTGATGTCCCCACAGCAGGACCTGCCCCACTCCCAGGGGATCCCAGGAAGCCAAATGGATCCAAATGGTGAGCAAGATGTCCTGCAGGTCCTCTGCTGCAGGGTCTGAGGGTTCCAGAGACTCAGAGGGCTCTGAGGGAGAGCAGTGGGAATCTCCACAGGTATCCACAGGCCTTTGGCAGGTGTAGAGCACCAGAGGAAGGAGGCACCAAGGGGCTGTGCCTGCTGCAGGTGACATCCAAACCCCCAGGCAGGGACAGTGACAGCCCTGCACTGTGCTCCACTGTAGGAGAGACAGGGGTAGGATGGTGGGGATGGACAGAGAGCAGAGATCTCTGCAGCCAGGGCTGAGAAATTGGGGTTTATTGCAAAGGGCCTGGGTGCAGGGCCCTGCTGGGAGCTGCCAGCCACAGCTCAGAGCAGGACTGGGAGAGGAGCCCCAAAGAGACCCAAAAAACCGGGAAGTTCCCATTACAACACCATCAATCTTCTTCTGTGCTGAATATTCTAATTCTCACTAACCAATCTAGTACAAGATACAAATCCTACAGCATTTCCATACAGCCTATAAGAATCATTCCATTACCACACTGGATTACATTTTAAACCCTACAAACTCCTCTTTGGGCCCCTTCTTGGGCCTGTCTGCAAGCAGAGGGGATTGTTTGATCCAAAGGGGATCACCTTCAGCTGGCCATGCCATTGTTTTCCAGTTGTTCAGGAACTGAGGGATCTCAAAGCTTGCTTTCATTTCAATCTCACTTAGAGTTTCCATATTCTCAAAATCTTTTGCCAGGCCGTCACATTTATAAGGCTTTCCTGTTTCACCTTCCCCAACACTCCACCCTGCAGAGCTCTGCACAGACCCCCCAAGCACAGACTGTCAGGGTGCTGCTGCCAGGCTCAGCAGAGTTCCAGGAGCCCAGTTTGTGCTGGTTCAGGGGGACATTGGCACTGGGGCTCCCATAGCAGCCATGGCACAGTGAGGAGGGGGCAAGGGGGTACCCCCTACAGCTGCTGCTGAAATCTCAGCACTAAATTAGCTCTAAATTAGACCTAAATTGATGACAAAATCTGTTCAGTGACCCCCTGGCCCATTCCTTTCAGCTGCTGCAGGCAGAGTCCTGGCAGTACCACGGAGCAAACTCTGCCCAAAGCTTTCACTGCACTTTGAGTCCCCGGCCACCATCACGGGCACAGCCCCTCGGGTGCAATATCAGCGGTGCCAGACACCCCTGAGGAGGCACAGAAGGCTTGGGAAGCCCTTCAAGCAGCCCTTCCAGCAGTGTCCCCATAAACACCCAGCCCGTTCTGGGAGCTGCCTGTTTGTGCCGGGACGTGCTGGCCCCGTGCCCAGGGACAGGAGGGTGGTGCTGCACTTTCTCTGCCACAGAGCAGCTGCAGCCAGGCTGATTTCCCCACACTGACATCTCCACCCTGCGTGCTGCTGCCTCCTCACACTTCCCCAGGGCGTTTTTTCAGGGGGTGGCAGGTGCTGGGGGTTTGGTGCAGTCCCAGAGAGGACAAATGATCTCCCTGGGCTGTCAGAGAACAGCCTGAGATGGAAAGGGCCCACAGGGATCATGGATTGCAAACCCTGGCCCTGCCCAGAGCCCCCAACAGCCCCAGCCTGGCCATCCCTGCAGCGCTGCCCAAATTTCTCCCCCAGCCTTCATCTCCCCCATCCCTCCCTCTCACAGAATCATGGAATGTGCTGAGCTGGAAGGGACCCACAGGGATGATCAATGCCAAAGCCAAGCCCTGCCCAGAGCCCCCAGCAAGGCCAGCCTGGGCATCCCTGGAGCTCTGGCAGCCTCGGGGCCGTGCCCATTCCCTGGGCAGCCTGGGCAGTGCCCAGCACCCTCTGGGGGAAGAGCCTTGCCCTGAGCTCCAGCCTGAGCTGCCCTGGCCCAGCTCCAGCCGTGCCCTGGCTGCTGTCCCTGGCCCAGAGCAGGGGTGGGAGCTGCCCCTCGGGAGGAGCTCTTAGAAAGCTGTCACCTCCTCTGGAAGTGGCATTGATGCCTTTGGTCACTGCTCAGTCCATCCAGCCTCCAGGACAGTGCTTTTAGCTCTCTCCTGCCAGGATTTCCCTCAGTTGCCCTCAGGATCTCCCTTTTGGCTCCCTGTGGCCCTGTCCTCACCTGCACATGGTGAGAGGCCACCCCTGCAGACCCAGAGCACCGGGCTGGAGGTGCTGAGCAGAGTTCAAACCTCCCTCCACTCACCCTCATTGGTACAGCTGGGTACCTCAGCTGGGTCTGGGGCTTTCAGCAGAGCAGAGGGATCCAGAGGAGGCCACGTGGACTGCAGTGTGTTCCACTGTGTGGAGAGGCTGAGGCAATGAGGTTTGCTCAGACTGGGGACCTCCACAGCCATCTACAAGGAGATCACCGAGAAGGCAGAGCCAGGATCTCCACAAATGTCCATCCAGGAGGATGAAGGCAGCAGACACGAACCAGAACAACTTTGGCCTGGATATGGTGGGAATATTTCCCCGTGGGGAAGGTCAAACCTGGCAGCAAGCTGCCCAGAGAGGCTGTGCAGCCTCTGCCCTTGGAGGCCTTCAGGACCTGACTGATCATGGGCAAAAATCCCTGAGCAGCCTGCTCTGATCCTGCTCGGAGCAGAAGGTTGAACAAGAGACCTTCAGAGTCCTCCACCTTCAATTTTCCTGCCGTACTGTGCTGCTGCAGGTGGGGTGGCATTCTCCCTCTGTAGAGTTTTCCCCTTATTATATCTTCTGTCTGAATTCCATAAAAAGCCATTTCACTGTTGAAGGAATGTCTTGGGAATGGCTTTGCGCTTTCACTTCAGGAGCATTCGAGATTGTTTCCATTTTCTGGTGGCTTGGGGGATTTTTCACACCCATGATTGATAGCATGCCACATGCAGCAGCTACACGAGCACTTAAGTTGCAAAGCAAAGCAACTCCAACCCACAGAAATGCCACAAGTGACACAGTCCACAAAACCATAACTGTGCCTTCTTATCCATATTCAGGCTGCAGGGTATTTAATTACAAGATCCCAGATTATCAGCACGCACTCCTGCCTGGTTCAGTGGAGGAGGAGTGATGTGTCTGGAATGACAAAACTGTTCAACACTTTCCTTTCCTTGTGCTTCCCAGTGAATCACAGGATCCTGCACGTCCAAACCTTGATAGGATCCGAGCTGGAGCTGGGCCAGGGAGGAGCTCAGGGCAAGGCTCTTCCCCCAGAGGGTGCTGGGCACTGCCCAGGCTGCCCAGGGAATGGGCACGGCCCCGAGGCTGCCAGAGCTCCAGGGATGCCCAGGCTGGGCTTGCTGGGGGCTCTGGGCAGGGCTTGGCTTTGGCATTGATCATCCCTGTGGGTCCCTTCCAGCTCAGCACATTCCATGATTCTGTGAGAGGGAGGGATGGGGGAGATGAAGGATGGGGGAGAAATTTGGGCAGCGCTGCAGGGATGGCCAGGCTGGGGCTGTTGGGGGCTCTGGGCAGGGTCATGGCTGGGCTGGATCATCCTTGGGGTCCCTTCAGCTCAGGGTGTTCAATTTTTTTCTGTCCAGTCCTATTCCACCCCTGTGCTGGGCCAGGCAGAAGGGTCCTGTGTCACTCTTGGCCTGAGCAAGGCAGGAACCCCCAGCTCGGTGCTGACAGGGGAAACCATCAAACATGCCAGAATTATTTCTGCCTTCCTCCATGGAGCCTCTGCTCATCTCACCTCTGCTCCACCTGCCCATCCTCCTCTAGAAAATGAATTTTTAACTCCAGGGACAGGTCCTGGGAAGCTCCTTGGCAGCGAGGGCCGGGGCTGCAGGGCAGTGCTGGGTGTGGATGAGTGGGCAGAGGGATGCAGAGCAGTCCTGCCCACTGGGTCAGTGGTGCCCAGCCTGGCACTGCCATCTCTTGGCCTCTGGGCACAGAGAGGGGATCCAGAGCAGCTGCAGCCGAGGGTGTGGGCCAGACCCTGCTGCTCCCTGGGCAGAGCAGAGCCCGTCCTGGGCAGAGCTGGCAGTGATGCCAGGGCTGTGCAGCTGCCTGGCACCCGCTGGCCATGCTGGGAGCATGGGACACACGTCCTGCTGGGCTGGCACAATGCCTGGCAGGCCAGCTCAGGGCAGCAGCCAGCTGTCTGCTCCCAGCCAGGAGCGGGCAGGGAGCTGGCTGCACTCCACCGGCACAGAGCAATTGAAAAATCGCTGGAAGGATTCCACTGAAGGGGAAAAAAAAATTAAAAAAAAAAAAAGGTGTCAGTGAAAACTTGTTTAGCCAAATGGGCTTCCCTGGCACGAGGCTGGGGCTGGGCACCTCCTCACTCTGCCAGGCAGGCACAGGCAGGAAGCAGAGGGAGCTGGCACTGGCAGAGCTGTGGGATCCAGGCAGCTCCCTACAGCAGGGACGGGGCCACAGGACAGCCTGCTCTGCCACTTAGTGATTTTTATTTATTTTCTATTAAGTGCAAGTGTTTCCTAGTGCTCAGCATCACCCTGGGAGCAGAGGTGGAGGAATGAGAAGGCACTTCCCAAGAGCTTTTCCCACTCTGTGCACACACTGCTTGTCCTGCCCTGGGTGCCCATCCTGGTCTGTGTGCTCACCCTGTCCTGTGTGCCCACCCTGTCCTGTGTGCCCACCCTGCCCTGCCCTGTGTGCCCACCCTGTCCTACCCTCTGTGCCCACCCTGCCCTGCCCTGTGTGCCCACCCTGCCCTGCCCACCTGCCCAGCTCAGTGAGGGGCCCCCAGCACCAGCAGGAACCACAGCACTCACTGAATCACACACCCCCCAAACCTGGTTGGTTGACAGGTCCTTTCCAGGGTCCTTTCCAGGGGTCACCCACCATGGGGTCAGCATGAGGGTGGCTCCTGTTCTGTCCTGTGGGGCTCAGAGCCAGCCCAGCCCTTCAGGCTGCTCAGGATTGAGAGTTCTCTTGATTGGCACTGGGTTGTACCCACAACAGCTGGGTTGGGGCCCTCCATGAGGACCCACTGGGGTCCCCTGCCCATCCCCTCATGTGGGACACCGTGTCCTGGGGATGCTCCCACACAAGGTGCTCAGGTGTCTTCTGAGGCCTGGAAAAACACCAGTGTGGTTTTGGTAGCCCAATTTTGTAGCCAAATTTTATATAGCAATTTTATAGCCCAATTTTACATAGCAATAGGCCAATTTTGTACCCAAATTTTACATAGCAATTCTATATCCCAATTCTGTACCCAGATTTTGTAGCCCAATTTTATATAGAAATTTTATAGCCCAAATTTTTTAGGAAACCCAGATTTTATATAGCCCAATTTTATATAGCAATTTTATAGCCCGATTTTGTAGCCAGATTTTGTAGCCAAATTTTACATAGCAATTCTATAGCTTAATTTTGTACCCAGATTTTTTAAACCAATTTTGTAGCCCAATTTTATATAGCAAATTTAGAGGCCATTTTGTCCCCAGATTTTGTAGCCCAATTTTATATAGTAATTTTATAGCCCAATTTTGTACCCAGATTTTGTAGCCCAGTTTTATATAGCAATTCTATAGTCCAATTTTGTATCCAGGTTTTGTAGCCAAATTTTATATAGCAATTCTATAGTTTAATTTTGTACCCAGATTTCATAGCCCAATTTCATATATCAATTTTATAGCCCAATTTTGTGCCCAGATTTTGTAGCCCGATTTTATGTAGCAATCCTACAGCCCAATTCTGTACCCAGATTTCATAGCCCAATTTTGTACCCAGATTTTGTAGCCCAATTTTACATAGAAATTTTAGAGCCCAATTTTATATAGCAATCCTATAGCTCAATTTTGTACCCAGATTTTACATAGCAATCCTATAGCCCAATTTTGTACCCAGATTTCATAGCCCAATTTTGTACCCAAATTTTGTAGCCCAATTTTATATGGCAATCCTATAGCCCAATTTTCTACCCAGATTTTACATAGCAATTTTATAGCCCAATTTTGTACCCAGATTTTACATAGCAATCCTATAGCCCAATTGTGTACCCAGATTTTACATAGCAAACCTATAGCCCAATTGTGTACCCAGATTTCATAGCCCAATTTTGTACCCAGATTTCATAGCCCAATTTTGTACCCAAATTTTGTAGCCCAATTTTATATAGCAATCCTATAGCCCAATTGTGTACCCAGATTTCATAGCCCAATTTTCTACCCAGATTTTACATAACAATTTTATAGCCCAATTTTGTACCCAGATTTTACATAGCAATCCTATAGCCCAATTTTGTACCCAGATTTCATAGCCCAATTTTGTACCCAGATTTTACATAGCAATCCTATAGCCCAATTTTGTATCCAGATTTCATAGCCCAATTTTGTACCCAAATTTTGTAGCCCAATTTTACATAGAAATTTTAGAGCCCAATTTTATATAGCAATCCTATAGCCCAATTTTGTATCCAAATTTTACATAGCAATCCTATAGCCCAATTCTGTATCCAGATTTCATAGCCCAATTTTGTACCCAGATTTTGTAGCCCAATTTAACATAGAAATTTTAGAGCCCAATTTTATATAGCAATCCTATAGCTCAATTTTGTACCCAGATTTTACATAGCAATCCTATAGCCCAATTCTGTACCCAGATTTCATAGCCCAATTTTGTACCCAAATTTTGTAGCCCAATTTTATATGGCAATCCTATAGCCCAATTTTGTACCCAAATTTTGTAGCCCAATTTTATATAGCAATCCTATAGCCCAATTGTGTACCCAGATTTCATAGCCCAATTTTCTACCCAGATTTTACATAGCAATCCTATAGCCCAATTTTGTACCCAGATTTTTCATAGCAATCCTATAGCCCAATTTTGTACCCAGATTTCATAGCCCAGTTTTGTAGCCCAGTCCATCACTCCTGCCCTGGCATTTGTCCTGGTATCTCCCTGCTTCATCCCCTACCCCAGACCTGCAGGGCTTTCACCTCCCTGCTAACAAAGGCCACATCCTTGAGCAGCTCAGGCTCCAGCTGCTTTCCAGAGCCTCACCCCCTGCACCCTGCCCCAGGGAGCTTTCCCTCTCTGCTCCACAGCAAGGACAAGCTCCCTGCAGGCAGAGGCTTGGGGCTGGCACTCCTGGGCAGAGCTGCAGCAGCCAAGCAGATGGGCTCAGATGGCAGCAGCCAGGAGGGCACGGAAATCCTTGTCACATTTGCAGGACAGCATTCCTGTCAGCGTGGCTCCGTCTGGCTGGCCATGTTCTGTAGGCAGGGGAATGCTCAGCTGCTAATCCGTGTAATCCTGCTCTAGGCTGGATTCATTTTAAAAAATAAATAAACGGCTGAGAGCAGTTTTTGGACCATCTGACTCAAGGGCTGCTGATGGTGAGAGGCAGAACCACAGGAGTCTTATTTACATTGATTTCTACAGAATGGGCTGCTTGGATCAAGGAATTAAAGGACTGCAAGGCGAGGGTAACCTGCAGATGAGGTGAGGGCACCCCAGCTGGCACATGGATGTGAGATCTGATTGCCACTTGCCTGGACTTTAACCTCTGTTTGCTGCACCATTTTCATGTTCACATCCACAGCCCAGGAATGCATACGAACAAAACAGGCTGCTGGGTCCAGTCTTGAAATTTTAGTCAAAGAACAGAGCAACACTGGAATAAAACACCCAAACCATATCCTGCACAGGAGCCTCCTGTTTGCCCCAAGATGCAGCACTGGGCATCCAGAAAATGGTAACCTGCAGATGAGGTGAGGGCATCCCAGCTGGCACATGGATGTGAGATCTGATTGCCACTTGCCTGGGCTTTAACCTCTGTTTGCTGCACCATTTTCATGTTCACATCCACAGCCCAGGCATGCACACAAATGAAACAGGCTGCTGGGCCCAATCTTGGAAATTTTGGTCAAAGAACAGAGCAACACTGGAATAAAACACCCAAATCATACCCTGCACAGGAGCCTCCTGTTTGCCCCGTGGTGCAGCACTGGGCATTCAGCAAATCTGGGTGCTGGAGCATCTCCCCAGCATGGCAGGAACATGTGGAAAGCAGCCATCTGGAGGTGTCAGGGAATGATTTCTCACCCTGGCAGCGTTGGACAAGCACTGGGGTGACCCAGGCAGCCACCTCAGAGGTGTCAGCTCCCTTCTCCTGGGGCAGGACCTGCTCTTGGCAGGACCTCTGGGGCGTGGAGCGTGGTCTGCTTGGTGTCAGCCTCTTCCCCACCCCAGGATGACCTCGGGAAGGGCAGCACCCAGTCTGGCTGATCTGTGTTAAGGAAAATAATGTATCATCTCCAAAGCAACTTTGCTTTGCTCCCAGGAGAGAGGCAGCCGTGGTCGCCAGGAGGAGCCAGGGCCTGAAGGGACTTGTCCCCATCAGACACCTGCAGCTGAAAGCCAAGTTTCTGTGATGATCTCAGGGCCAGATTCACAGCAGCAGCAGCAGCAGAGACACACACACCCCAGCCTGCTGAAACTGGCAGGAGGCAGGAGCCAAGAGCTCCTTGCAGAAATTCACCCGTGGCTGTGGCAGCCAGAGATGATCTGGGTGCTCTGTCCCGTTCTCCAGGTGCTCTGCCCTGTCTCCAGGTGCCTGGATGTTCTGCCCCTGTCTCCAGGTGCTCTGCCCCTATCTCTGCAGGTGCCCAGTTGCTTTCCCCTGTCTCCAGGTGCCCAGTTGCTCTGTGCCATCTCCAGGTGCTCTGCCCTGTTCTCCAGGTGTTCTGCCCTGTCTCCAGGTGCCCACATGCTCTGCACTGTCTGCAGGTTCCTGAGTGTTCTGCCCCTGTCTCCAGGTGCTCTGCCCAATCTCTAGGTGCTCTGCCCTGTTCTCCAGGTGCTCTGCCCCTGTCTCCAGGTGCCCAGGTGTTTTGCCCTGTTCTCCAGGTGTTCTGCCCCTATCTCTGAGGGTGCCCAGTTGCTCTGTCCTGTTCTCCAGGTGCCCAGTTGCTCTGTGCCATCTCCAGGTGCTCTGCCCCTCTCTCCAGGTGCTCTGCCCCTGTTCTCCAGGTGTTCTGCCCTGTCTCCAGGTGCCCACATGCTCTGCCATGTCTGCAGGTTCCTGAGTGTTCTGCCCCTGTTCTCCAGTTGCTCTGCTCTGTTCTCCTGGTGCCCAGGTGCTCTGCCAGTGCCCAGTCCACCCATCCCCAGTGTGGGAAATGCCTGACCCAGATTCAGGCCTCATTAGCAAGTCAAGTTGCTCATGAAAAGCAGGTTCTTGGTGCTGCCTGTGACCATGAGTAACTCCCCGTGGTTGCACAAGCCCTGCCTGTGCCATCTCGCTCCCCTTTCTACCCTGACGAAACCCAAAGCCCTGGCATCACCCCTGGCTGCTGCTGGCAGCTCCCCGTGGCATGTGGGTAATGCCAGACTGAAGACACCTGCAGGACTGGGGCCACTCGTTCTGCCAGGTCAGGAAAACCTGTTTTCCTGCTGAAATATCCTTACTTTGTAAGGAAAGAAGGGCTGTCTCTGAACACTGCTCATCAGGGCCCACAGATGAGCCCTGGAGCTGTTTGGCTTCAGGTTGGTGTCTTGGTTTGGAAAGGCAGGAGTCTGCTAAGAAGGCAGGAGCCTCCCCTGAAATGGAGAATGCAAACCCTCCCCACCCCTCTGAATTGCTGTAAATTTTAAATTAAGGGGCTCTCAGGCAAAAATATGGGAGCAGGAAATAACAGTTCTTTAATAGGGAAGAAAAAAATAAAAGGATAAAATAAAGAATGCAGTGAACTAAAGCAACAGTGGCAGAGTCAGAACCCAGCCTGACACCCTGTGGGTCAGGCTGCTGGCAGCAGAACCATTGGAATTGTGGCTCAGCCCTCCTGCAGTGCCAGGGCTGGTTCTGCTGGAGCAGGGATCCTGGAGAAAGGTGCAGTCTCTGCCTCTGCAGATGCAGGGCAAGAGGCAGCTGCTGTTCCTCTGGGCAATGCAGTGCAGAAGCCGTGCTGGTGTTCCAGAATCTCCAGATTCTATCCGGGTAGGAATGCTTGGCTCCTCCCTCTGGGCTCCCATCTGCCAATGGGATGCTGTAGTTCTTATCAGCCATGCAGGGACATTCCATAGCTGTTATCAGCAGGTGTCCCCTCCTGAGGGAGGAGTGGGTGTGGTCACTCAGAGAGAGAGATAAGGCAAACTGCCCACTTGACAAAGATAATCTGCCATACAGATGGCAATTGAAAACATCTTGCATTGCAATTTTCAACAGTTGGTTATGGGGAAGGGGAGGAGGGCCTGGAGGAGGACAAGGCAGTGCCAGGGTGCCCATTGGTGTCTGGCACATGGAAGAAGTGTGGGGGATGTAGGAGGATGGAGAACCTGCCCCGTTGGGAGTTTCCCCTGAGTCCTGGCCAAATAAAACCTCGCAGGAATCAGCCTTGTTGGTTCCAGAGGTGAGAACATCTCTGCGTGCTTTGGATACCTCTGACTGGCCTGCAAAGCAAAGAGCTGGCAGGAATAAGGTGTCCTGCTCAGATTGCAGCCCCAAGGGCAGGCTGGGGGGCACAGCACAGCCAGCCCCCTGTGTGTGTGCAGGGACTCTGCCAGCCTGCAGCCCCACATTTCACAGAGAAAAGCAAGGCACCATTCTTCCCATTAATATTTCTGGGTTTCACATTCTCAGAACCTCAGAGAAAGGAAAAACAATTCTTATCTCATTTGCTGTGCCTGTGTTTGTACAAAAGTAGAATGCAATATGGAGATGTTTTACCCAAAATGATGGTTTGGGTTCCTTGGCCTGTCAGGGCCAAGTGTGCAGCCCCATATTTCTCCTCACAGAGAAAAGCAAGGCACAATTGTCCCCAAGAATATTCTTATCTCATTTGCTGTTCTGTGTTTGTGCCAAAGCAGAATGCAATGTGGAGATTTTTTACCCAAAGTGATGGGGTTTTGTTCCCTTGGCCTGTCAGGGCCAGGTGTGTGTGTGTGTGTCAGGACTGTTGGGGGACAGTCACGAGATTCTGTGCAGGGTGAGCAGGGTTGGGTGCTTGGCAGACTCAGTTTAGATGTAATGTAATATAATGTAATATAGTATAGACTAATATAGTATAATGAAGTAATTAATTACCCTTCTGATATCAATGGAGTCAGATGCATCATTCTCTCCTCTCATTGGGGTTCCCTGCAAATTCAATACCAGCCCCAGGCTGCTGAGCTGATGCCTCCTGCTTGTAAGACTGGCACAGACTGACAGGTCCTCATCCCTCATTAATGAAGAAGTCACCAGGATCAGCAAATTGCATTAATTACTCACAGTGCTCAGAGCCAGTAACACAGAGGCCCAGGCCCCCCAGCCCCAGGGTGGCTCTGGCTGCCCCGAGCCCCTTGGAGCACTGAACTGCAGAATCACTGGGTGGATTGGGTTAGAAGGGACCTTAAAGCCCATCCGGCTCCAGCAGCCCACATATCTCCCTGCACTGCCATGGCCCAGGCCTCCTGAAGGCCCAGGAGGATGCTGGACATGCCCATGGAGCCCTGGGTCACCACTGAGGGTGTAAGGGACGAGCAGAGTGATGCGGTGTCACACAGCAGGGAGGGAGTGTGACAGCCCTGTGCTTGCTGCAGGGTGTGGCAGCTACCATGGGCATCCTTCTGAGGCCACCCAGGTCCTTCCCAAACAGTGGCATGTGGGGAAAGCTTGCAAGGCACTCAAGGGAAAGGATTTTTGCTTGGCAGAAGTGTCTTGTGGCAGGTGAGTGGCCGAGCACATCTTCCATCACCTTGTCCTTGCTGGACCAAGGCCTTGGTGATGTCCTTGCTCATCACCTCTGGGAGGGATCAGAGCCCACAGCTGTGGGAGCACAGAGGTGGTTCACACACAGCCACCTCACCACACACACAGAAAACACTCAAAAAAAACCCCAAAAAAACAAAAAAAAACCCAAACAAAATAAAACAGACACAAACAAATAAGCAAAAAAAAAAAAAAAAAAAAAAAAAACCACACCAAAACCTGAGCCACCTGAAGCTTGGCAGAAGTGTCTTGTGGCAGGTGAGTGGCCAAGCACATCTTCCATCACTTTGTCCTTGCTGGACTGAGGCTTCATCACCTCTGGGAGGGATCAGAGCCCACAGCCTTGGGAGCACAGAGGTGGTTCACACACAGCCACCTCACCACACACACAGAAAACACTCAAAAAACCCCCCAAAACTGAGCCACAGGCACTCAGCAGCTGCATCCCCAATACCAGAAAATGCCCAGGTCTGATTTGAGAATGCTGGAGCTGATCCTCACGGGAAGGTCTCACCCCAGAGACCCCAAAACTGCAGGAACCTGCTGCCCCCAGTCCCCACGAGGAGCAGGGGGAGGCAGCCCCCCTCTCATTGCCTGCTGCCCAGTGGGACACCTTGCAAGAGAAACCCATTTCCTCTCACAGCAGCACCTGTCAGCTGCAAACCTTTCACTGCCTGATGATTTAGCTTCTGTTCTGCTCCGAATTAGGGAATAAAAAGCAAAAGTTTTAATGTAATGGGAGCCAGCACAGTGGCCTTGCAAGTTGTTAAAATTTAAAAAGGCAACAATAAATCTGCTGAGCTAAGAAGAGCTCTCAATGAAAAAAGGGTAGATTTGTTTTCTCTTTATTATCTTGCAGGTGATTTTCAGGGCTCGCTGGTATTTTATTTCTTGTTAATTGTTCTCCTTTCTGAACTGAGGGCTCTGTCACCCCCCAGACCCCAAGCAGGCAGGAACACCTGGCAGCAAGGTGAGAGTTAATTCCACACCTGCCCTCTCAGGGGAGGCTCACCCTGCTGCTGGCTCAGGTGCTGCTTCTCACCTTCCCCAGATCTCACCAAAACATTCAAGGTCGTGTGTTTTTTCCCAGGGAGATCTCAACACAGATCTTGGAGCTGTTTTTGGGCTGAACCCCAACCTCTCCTGTTGCTGCTGCTGGGCTGTGGGGGCTGCTCAGCTCCCCTGCTCCTCACCTGGAGGGCTCTTGGAGCAGGGGGAGACCTGGTGTCTTGGTTTGGAAAGACAGGAGTTTACTAAGGAAGGCAGGAGCCTGCCCTGAAATGGAGAATGTAAACCCTCCCCACCCCTCTGAATTGCTGTAAATTTTAAATTAAGGGGCTCTCAGGCAAAAAATATGGGAACAGGAAATAACAGTTCTTTAATAGGGAAAGGAAAAAATTAAAAGGATAAAATAAAGAATGCAGTGAACTAAAGCAACAGTGCCAGAGTCAGAACCCAGCCTGACACCCTGTGGGTCAGGCTGGTGGCAGCAGAACCATTGGAATTGTGGCTCAGCCCTCCTGCAGTGCCAGGGCTGGTTCTGCTGGAGCAGGGATCCTGGAGAAAGGTGCAGTCTCTGCCTCTGCAGATCCAGGGCAAGAGGCAGCTGCTGTTCCTCTGGGCAATGCAGTGCAGAAGCCGTGCTGGTGTTCCAGAATCTCCAGATTCTATCCGGGTAGGAATGCTTGGCTCCTCCCTCTGGGCTCCCATCTGCCAATGGGATGCTGTAGTTCTTATCAGCCATGCAGGGACATTCCAGAGCTGTTATCAGCAGGTGTCCCCTCCCGAGGGAGGAGTGATTGTGGTCACTCAGAGAGAGAGAGAAAAGGCAAACTGCCCACTTGACAAAAGATAATCTGCCATAAAGATGGCAATTGAAACCATCTTGCATTGCAGTCTTCAACACCTGGGCTCCTCCAGCCCTGCAGATCCTGGCTCTCCCTGCTGGGCCAAGCAGGGCTCAGCCTGAGACCAAGGTGGGGGTCCTGCTGTGGTGGGGGTCCTGTCCCAAATCCCCCCCATGCCACCCCCTCCTCTCCCAGCCCTGCACGTGCTGGTTCCCCAAGCCAGGGAGGCGACAGCTGGTGGGAAGGGATTGGGGCTCTGGGATCTCACCCAAAGCTGCTGAGCAGCAGGAGGTGGGGAAGCAAGCTGGGAAAAGGCAGGAGGAGGATGCTGAAGGCTCATCTCCTTCTCCCCCTGGGAATATCCTGTTCATCCATTCATTTCCTGCTCCCTGGGAGCTGGCAGCCAAAGCTGGAGCAGAATGTTCAGTATCAAAGTGCACAGAGCAGCAGAGCCCAGAGAGCAGCTCCAGGTGTGCCCACCTCAACCCTGGGAGCCCCAGAGAGCTGCAGTGCAGAGGGTATGAGGGAGGAAACAGGAGGAAGGGTGATTGGTATGGACAAAGTGGGTGTGGGGGGGATTCACCACCTGCTTCAGGACCAAGGACACAGATAAAGTTCACCAGAGATTCCAAAGCAGGTGAGAGATTACTCTGCAGGCTTCAGGCTGCATCAGTCAGGGGACAAAATTTGGTGATTTATGGAAGAAATTTGTCTAAAAGGCCAAAGAAGGAAAAATTACATGGGTGTGTGTGTGTGACAGTTCACTTAACCTCACATGGATCAGCAGCTCTGGAATTTAACATGCCTTATTTCAATTGTCCAGATGAAGAATGCTCACAACGCTGCCCACAATCAGCAGCTCCCCTTGGAGAGCACTGAGGTAAAGGTTTCATCTTCCTGGATATGTCCCTGTGAACCCCTGACATGCATCTAAATAACACCATGGAGGTTTAACCACAACCCCAGGGGTTTATGAGCACTGAATTTACCACAAGCACCAGGAGAAGCTGCCAGCAGTGCTGGGTTTCCAGTCCCAGGAGCCCCAAGCACCAGCCAGGAGCAGGTGGCTCTGAGCATGGGGCAGATTTCCATCCCAAAACTGATGCCTTAGGATTTCAGCTTTTATATTTTCCATATATTTGTAATCCTGCAGTTCTTTAAGCTAAACTCATATGCAGTGTGAGCTGCTGCTTTCCCATTTTGGTCAGACACCACAATTCCCATCTAGGCCTGGAAATCAAGGACATCTCACTGTCTCAGGCCCTGAGAAATGTAAATGAGAAAAGTGTGATGGGGAGAGCAAATCTGGGGTAAATTACTGCATTTACTGCATTACATCATTTACTGCATTACAAGACATCTCTCCTGCTGCCAGCCCAAGGCTGGGCGTTACATAAAGGC
Source organism: Agelaius tricolor (assembly GCF_023055355.1). Classification (NCBI taxonomy): domain Eukaryota; kingdom Metazoa; phylum Chordata; class Aves; order Passeriformes; family Icteridae; genus Agelaius; species Agelaius tricolor. The sequence goes on along the minus strand of NW_027269296.1, from coordinate 4,953,379 downwards.
CCTGGCAGGCCTGAGCCTTCAGCCACATCCCAGCACAAGCTCCTGTGACCCCATGGCACATCCCAGCTCCCCTGTAGGGACCTCCACTGCTGGATCCTGCTGATCTCTGATCCCCGTCCATGAGCATCCCCTGCTCCCAGTCACCAGCTCCCCACACCAGCTTCCAGGCAGCTCCTGTCACACTCACCTTTCATCTCTCCCTTTTCCCTTGTTCCTGAGCTGGGAAAAAGTGATAACAAAAGATGAATTTTCCAGGGATTTCTGATTTTCCCTGAATTTTCCAGGGATTCCCGATTTTCTCTGAATTTTCCAGGGATTTACCTGATTCCAGAAAAGGAATCTTTAAGAAAGGCACCCAATGTTGCAGCAGAATAAAAAGGTTTCATCCGTGTTTTTTACTCCAGGAGCACCAGTGGTTCAGGGATGAGAGGAGAGAGGAGGCCCAGGAGGTTTAGCTGGGACCAGCCCCCTCTCCATGTGCACATAATGGGATGGCACAAAGGCAAGTGAGCTAAAAATTAAAGCCTGGCAGATCCTGCCAGGAACGACTTGGAGGAGCAGCTTGCTAATGGTGTAAAAGCTGGTAATAAAAGCTTTTTCAAATACATCAGAAGCAAAGAGCCTGCCAAAAAGTCTGCAGGGCCAAGAGATGGTGAAGATGTAAGAGAAACACTCGGTGAGGAAAAGGTCACACAGATGAATTATCTGCATCATCGTTCACAGGGGGAGCTGTGTGAGGTCCCAGTGCCAGAGCAGCTCTTTGGGGATGGGGATCTGGGAAGCATTTCAAACTGAACCATCCATCACAAGCAGGAGCCAATCACCAGAAGCAGGTGGATTTCGCTCTGGTGGTGAAAGCCCTGAAGAACTGAGCTGTGGTGCCACAGGAGTGGGGAGAGCTGAGGTGGCACCTCCCGAGGAAGGCCAGGGAGGTGACCCAGGCAGGCAGAGTCTCAGGTTTTTGGTTGATAATTGCTGCCCCACATGTGCAGGATGTCTCTGCCTCAGCCCGTGCAACTGAAGAACAAGTCTGGACTCTTCACTTTTTGCTTTTGAGGTTGTTTATTAATTCTTATCTATAAAATTTTCTTTCTGCCCAGCCGAGATCTGCTCAGCAGGGCAGCCACAGGCACTCTGACCGCCCCAAGGGTGGTGTTGTCCTTTTATACTACAAACTATATACATATAACATATTTACACTTAATTCCCAATACCTATCACCTGTGTTAGACAGTGCACTTCTACTCTAAACCAATCCCAAAGTGCCAACATCACTGCAGAAAATGGAGAACAAGAAGAAGAAGAAGAAAGGCTGGACACTCCCAGATTCCTCCATCTTGTCCCCAAAACCCCCACACCAAAAATCCTAAAATCTACATTTTCACCCTGTGATCATTTTGTTATTACACCATTCAAACCTGTGTGGCTTTCAGGTCCTCATACAAAGCTGGCAACTTGCTCCAGGGGTCACAATCAAATCCCCAGGTGCTCTGGGCTGTGTGCCAGGGTCCTGAGCCCCCTGGAGAGGTCCTTGGCCACTCTGGACACCCAGAGGGATGCACTGAGTTCCAACAGTAGAGCAGGGCTGGCCTGTGCTGGTGGGGAGTGCAGGGTTTGGTGATTTGCAGTATCAGTCTATCAGAGTGAGTTTTCAGCACACAAAGATGGAAATCTGCTCCCAGCACTGCAGCACTTGTGCTCCCACCACTCCCACCCGGGACTCGTGCCTTGCTCACAGAGGAGGAGGAGGAGGAGGAGGAGGAGGTGCTGCCAGCCCCTTCCCTCAGCCAGAGCAGCCTCTGCTCGAGCTGGTCACGACCCTTCAGCCCCTGGGGTGGCACAGCTGCCCTGCCTGAGGATGGGGTGAGCTGTGCCTTGGATGTGCTGCTCTCCCACTCCTCATAGGGAAGCCTGGCTGGGCAGAGATCACAAGGATGCTGGGGTGTGTAGGATGAACCCAGCCAGGAGCTGCTGGCAAACACAACTGCAAGTTAAATTCAGCACCAGTGAACACAAGGAATGCACATGGGAAGGAACAAGGATACAAATGGATCCCTTTGAGAGCCCCAAAAGCCAGGTGTCATCTCAGGGGGTTTTACTGCACCATTTTCTTATAGAAACACAGAACCATGGAATTGTTTAGGTTGGAAGAGATGTCCAAGATCATCAGATCCAAATCTTTCCCTACTGCTGATGACTGCACCATTAAACCATGTCCCCAGGCACCACATCTCCACATCTTTCAGAATCCCTCCAGGGGTGGGGACTCCACCACTGCCTTGGGCAGCTGTGCCAGGGACTCATAGCCCTTTCAGTGAAGAAATTTTTTCCTAATATCCAACCTAAACTTCCCCTGGCACAGCTTGAGGCTGTTCCCTCTTGTCCCATCCCTGTTTCCTGGGAGCAGAGCCTGACATCCCCCAGCTAGACCCTCCTTTTATTGTAGAGAACAAGAAGGTCCCCCTGAGCTCCTCTTCTCCAGGCTTTGCTCTTCTCATGGCCAGAGATCTCAGAGGATGATGAGAAGGGGAGGGATTGGAGCGCCAGGCTTGCAGGAGTGAGTGCAAGCAGAGCCCTGGGCTGGTTCTAAACCCACCGGGTGTTTCCAGAGCTCAGACCATGCCTGAGGAATTCCCCACATGAGGAACTGTGGGCCGGCTGTTGAGCCAGCTCAAATCCACCCCCAGCACTCTCTGGGCTCTGCTCCAGGCTGCACCCAGGCTCCTGGGGCAGGGCTCAAATGTCTCAGTGCCCTTTGCAAAGGCTACAGAACAGAACAAAGAACTCAAGTGCTTTGTTAATTCACTCATCAGCCTCTGGGCCTCCAGTGTGACAGAAGATGCTGGACATGCCTCCACAGCTGCAGACCCTCACTGTGGGCAGATGTTTGCTCTCTCTGGGCTTGGCATGACCTGCAAGAGCACAGCCATGGCTGGATGCCTGGCAGGGTGTCCCAGACTGCAAGGCAAGATGTGTTCTATTGTATTCTATTTGCCATCTGCATGGCAGTTGGCTTTTGTCAAGTGGGCAGTTTGCCTTATCTCTCTTTGAGTGACCACAATCACTCCTCCCTCAGGAGGGGACACCTGCTGATAACAGCTATGGAATGTCCCTGCATGGCTGATAAGAACTACAGCATCCCATTGGCAGATGGGAGCCCAGAGGGAGGAGCCAAGCATTCCTACCCGGATAGAATCTGGAGATTCTGGAACACCAGCACGGCTTCTGCACTGCATTGCCCAGAGGAACAGCAGCTGCCTCTTGCCCTGCATCTGCAGAGGCAGAGACTGCACCTTTCTCCAGGATCCCTGCTCCAGCAGAACCAGCCCTGGCACTGCAGGAGGGCTGAGCCACAATTCCAATGGTTCTGCTGCCAGCAGCCTGACCCACAGGGTGTCAGGCTGGGTTCTGACTCTGGCACTGTTGCTTTAGTTCACTGCATTCTTTATTTTATCCTTTCATTTTCTTCCCTATTAAAGGGGCCTGGGGTGAGGATGAATCCCTGCAGACAGACCTGGAATGGGGACCTGCTCATGGATGAATCCCTTCAGATCTGCTGGAAGGGTGAGAAAGGGGTGAGAAGGGTAAGAGAAGATAGATTAGGGTGAGAAAGCAGTGAGGAAGGGTAGAAAGGGATGTGGAGGGTGAGAAAGGGTAGAAGAGGTTGAGGAAGGGGTGAGGAGGGTGAGAAAGGATAGAGGAGGGTGAGGAAGGGGTGAGGAAGGGTAGAAAGGGTAGAGGAGGGTGAGGAAGGGTAGAAGAGGGTCAGGAAGGGGTGAGGAGGATGAGGAAGGGGTGAGGAGGGTGAGAAAGGGTAGAAGAGGTTGAGAAAGGGGTGAGGAGGGTGAGAAGAGCCCCCAGGCAGCCCAGGGGCAGCCCAGCTGTCTGGAAGCAGAGCGTGGAGCAGGGATGCAGCTCAGAGAGCAGAGCCCTGGGCCCAGGCTGCTGTGCCAAGTCCCTGAGCTGAAGGATGGAGAGCTGTGCTGCGAGGCGCCAGTGCAAACCACAAGAAAGCCAGGCTGGGCTTCTTTGTAGCACTCCAAGCTTGACAATTAATGCGTGCAAGCCACTGAATTATAGGCTGGAGACACTGGGAGCCCAAATGGCAGCTAACGAGTGCTGTTGATTGGCTTTCCGGAGGCCATGGAGACACAGACACTTATTCTTAGAGACATGGGTCCCACAGGGAGCTCAGCAGACACAGGAGCCTCTCTGCAGCACTCACACCCTCCCTGTCCTGTGTCCCTGTGTCCCCTCACTGGGGAGTGGGGCAGGGGTACAGGGAAAGGGGGCACTGAGGCCTCACCCACCCATTTGTTCAGCCCCAAACATCCCAAATAACTTTACATGCTCTTTCTGTGCCATGTGCCTCCACCCTGGAGGACAGAATTTGCCCTTGGGAGGTGAAGACTTAGGATTTTAGCTTTTATATTTTTCATATATTCGTAATCCTGCAGTTCTTTAGTGTATAACTCTAAACTACACACACAGTGTGAGCTGCTGCTTTCCCATTTTGGGCAGACACAACAATTCCTCTCCAGGCCTGGCAATCAAGGACATCTCACTGCCTCAACCCCTAAGACAATTAAATGAGAAAAGTGAGTTGGGGGGAGCAAATTTGGGGTCAATGACTTCATTACCTGAAACTATAATTGGAAGATGAATTCCCAATATGCAAATGGTCCAAATTTATAAAAGCATGAAAACCTGTGAGTTAATTTTTTGGGTGCAGCCCCTGGGGGGCTTTGTCTGCCTGAAATGTCCCTGAAGGCCTTTCAGTAAATAAAACTGCTTTTTATGGCCTGAATTTTGCCTGGCCTGTGTTTTTATGTAGTCCCAAAAAGGCATCAGAGGGATGGGGTGCGAGGGCAGCAGGTGCCAGTGCCCTGAGGGCTGGGCAGAGCCCACAGGATGCTCTTGGCTCTGCAGGGCAGGTAGGGAGCACAAGGAGAGGCAGCTGAGCTCTCTTAAGGCAGGTCAGTGTTGCAGAAAAAAACGCCTCAGAGTGTCAAGGAATGCCAGGAAACCTCCCATCCCCAGTGCTGTGCCCTCCCTCACATATCTGTGCTTGCAGACACAGCAGTGCTTTACAGTCAGTGCATGTTTCCTGTCACACTCCCAATTAATTGCTGAAGTATTTGAATGCTGGGTTTTCTCTCCATCTCACCAGAACAGGGGCCGTGTGCTGCTGTCCTTCCTCTCCTCTCCACGCTGGATTTTCCCTTCCTGATTATTTCTGTGCTGATGCTCTCCAGGCAGCAGGCAGGCATGAGCCTGGCACTCCCCACAGCAGGGCAGTCAGCTCCAGCCCTGACTGGAGCAGCCAAGGGCAACCAGCTGGAAAATCACTCCTGGCTCAGGCACCACTGCTTCAAGGTCAGGACAGCTCTGCCCATGTCAGGCTGTGGCTCTGGGGTGGCTGCATCCCCTCAGGGCACGTCTGGGGAGCTCAGGATGCACTGGCTCAAACACTGGAGCAGAGCAGAGCAGGGCTGGACAGCCCAGGGCACTCCAGGGGTGTTGGGAAGGATGAAAGTTTGACAAGGAAGTCTCACAGATGCTTAGCAGAAAGATTTTTTTGAATGCAGAATCTGAAGAAGGAATAGAAATGAAAGCAAGTTTTGATATAGAAGAAAAGAATTGCTGAGCCAGTCTCACTGGATAACCAAGGAGGCAAAGGGTGTGTTAGTTAGAAGGGGTTTTTATGGCTTAGAGCAAAGGATAAACCCACCCCAGACAAGAAGATGTTTTTACCAAACAGGAAGATTCCACAGGCAAACAAGGCAGTAAATGTGGCAAGTAGAAAAAAGTCCCAGAATTTTCCACTGCAAGAAAACTGAAAAACAACTTCTAGCTTAAACTGTAATGTACTAACTTTTAGTGATTGGAGAACAGTGACATGAATATGGTAATTACAGTAGTTATGATAGGCTGTAGATAAAAGTTCAGGTGTAGATTGGTTCTGCTGTATTGAGATGCTCAGCAAAGAAAAGTATAGAATGAATTGTAACCAAAAGAAAACTATATAAGGCAATGTAACCAAAACCAAAGTATAGAATGCAATGTAACCAAAAGAAAAGTATAGAATGCACTGTAACCAAAAGAAAAAAGTATAGAATGCACTGTAACCAAAACCAAAGGGTCTCCAGGCCTGCCTGCAGCTGGAGCTGACAGCTGTAGGCACAGCTCTGTCACCCATGACCCTGGACTGCTGTAACCCTTGGATGTACTAAACTGCATTTTGGAGAGCAGCCTGGAGTCCCACATCCCTCGTTCAAGCTCTTACTGAGGGGCTTCCTGCAGCATCTGAGAGACACAGCTGGGACACTCACCAAGGCACCAGTGGAGAGGAATAAATGTGGTTTTAAGGCAGGATTTATTTGCCAGTGCAGAAAAGCAAACGCCCAGATCTCACCACTGAAATGCATGACTGGACAGCTGAGAATGGCCCCAAATTGGAGGCTCCATCTCTCAGCGCTCACAGCACAGAGAGGTTTGGTTAGGGCTGAAAAGGCTGATTTCTGAGGCTGTCATCAGCTTTTTGGGGCAAGGAGGATCTTTGTGCCTTTGGAAGGCAAGTGATGGATCTGTGTCCCTTGTGCCACTCCACCCTGTGCCCCGAGTGTCCCTCAGCCCCTGCTCAGGCACTGCTGGACACAGATTCTGGCCCAGGTCTCAGATCATTCCTCCCCTGGCTCTAGATCAAAGTTTCCAACTTTGCAGTTACCATTTAAAAATAAGAGAATAGCACTGAGACATCTGAAAGTGCAAGAAGGTTTTTAGTGTTGTTTTGTTTTGTTGTTTGGTTTGGGTTTTCATATAATTTATATTTATATAAATTTCTATAATTTTTATAATTAAATATAATAAAATATATGTTATAATATATAAATATATTTATATATTATATAATACATAATGCAAAATATATAAATGCAATAATATAAATATAATACCATATATAAAAATATATTTATATTTTATAAATATAAATAAAACATCTCTGAAGGTGCAAGGAGGTTTTTAGTGTTGTTTTGATTTGTTGTTTGGTTTGGGTTTTCATATAATTGATATTTATATAAATTTCTATAATTAAATATAATAAAATATATTATATGATATATAATATATTATCTATTATCTATTATCTATTATCTATTATCTATTATCTATTATCTATTATATATTATATATTATATATTATATATTTAAATTTAAAATTATATCATTTATATAATTAAATAATGGAAATTAATTTCTTCATTTCCCTTCAGCAGCTCTGTGTCCCTCCTTTGGACACTCTTTAACACTCTAAGTCCTTCTCATATTATGGCACCCCTTCCAAAGCAGGAAGGTCCTTCAGCATCCAGTGAAGAACCTGTTGAATGGTGAGAGATGGATTTGATGCCCTCTTGGGGTTCCCTCCCTGCCCTGTGTTGCCACCCTTGGGTTGTGTCACCACTGCCTGTCACCAGCAAATCACACAACAAAGGCAGCAGTGAGATTCCCACAGTGCTGCTGGGGATGGAGGCTCCAAGGGAGGAGCTTCCCAAAAAGCCTTTGCTGCTTTCCCAGCACTGCCCACCCAGGAGACTGCAGGGCCACCTTCCCCAGGTGCCTCTGAGAGCAGCACTTTTATCCCAAGAAATTTACCACAATTCCCCCTCATCAAAAATCCATCATTTCACCAACACCCCACGGATGCGATTTTCTTTAATTTTCCATTGTTGTTGTTTCCTTTTTCCTTTGCCCATTTTCAGGGTGTTTTAGCTGATTGCTATTTTCCACATCCTTTCGTCAGACCCTGGTTACCACAGGATGAAGGGCATCAGCCTTGATCCTTGGGGTTTTTTTTTTTTTGTAATTTTCCCTTTGCTAATGTCCAATTTTGCAAACTTCTCCACATTAGAAAAGTGGTAAAAAGGACTGCAAAGAATGAAGATTAAAAGCTAAAATAAACCCAGAGTCCTTGGTAAATCTGGGCATCCCACTTTTGGGCTTACCAGTGGTGAAATGAAAGAAATGGGAAAGGTGGGAAGGAGGATGAACAGCCCAAATCTCCTCCATGTCATGGCTGGTTTAATCAAATAATTAAAAGACATTCTTCCTGCTGGGGAAAGAACATAAACCACAGACATTTGGGGCATTTCTTCCCCAGTGCTATTGCTTTCTCCTCAATAAATTTCACCCCTGAGTGAGCTCGGTGCTGCCAGGTTCTGGCAGCTGTCTCTGAACATCCCAGAGGCTGCACTGCTTTGCCCAGGGCAGAGATTTGGGGAGGAAAGCTGCAAGAGTGGAGAAGAACAAGGGCTGGAGCACCTGACCTTTAAAGGCCCTTCCAGCCCAAGCTGTTCTGTGGAGGCACAGAGGGGGCAGGAGGGCACAGAGCCATCCCACAGCCTGGGGAAGTGTTTGTGGGACAAAGCCACAGCCCCCAGCCCCACAGCAGCACTTAGGGACAGTCCTGAGACTGGTGGAAAACCAGGAAAACCTTGGCTGGTGTGATGCCTTAGGATTTTAGCTTTTATATTTTTCAGATCCTGTACTGCTTTAGGGTATTACTCCAAAACTCCATGGCCTGTCAGCTGCTGTTCTCCCCTTTTATTCAGACAAAACAATTCTTCTCTGGGCCTGAGATCCAAGGATACCCTACAACCTCAGGCTCCAAAAAATAGAAACAGAAAGGAATTGAGGGGAGCAAACTGGGGGTTTGCTGGAGGTGTAATTGGAGAATTAAACCCTGATATGTAAATGGACCAAATTTATAATTGTCTGATAAACTGGTGACCATTGTCCATCTTGGGTATAGCCTCTGGGAGGCTTTGGCTGCCCAAGGTGTGTTTGTTGAAGACCTTTAATAAAAGGTCCTTAATAAAAACCCTTTATTAACCCTTTCATAAAAACCCACTTTATTCTCTTAATCTTGTCCAGGCTTTGTTCTAGGGAGCCCTGTTGGGTCTGTCTGTCTGTCTCTGCCCCGACACGGGTAGGGCGGTTCTTGGGTGGCGCGCGTTTCAAAGGACGAGTCTGGACTCTTCAGCTTTTCGGTCTTCAGATTGTTTCTTGTTTCTTATCTACAAAATTTTCTGTCTGCCCAACAGAGGTCTGATCTGCAAGGCAGCCAAGGGCACTCTGACCACCCACGGGGCAGTCATGTCTTTTTATACTAAAAGCTATGTACATGATATTTACCTTTATTTCCCAATGCTTTTCACCCATGTTGGCAAGTGCACCTTCACCATAAACCAATCCCCAAGTGCCAACATCATCACAGGAGATGGAGGACAAGAAGAAGAAAGAAGGACGAGACACGCCCTGATCCCTCCATCTTGTCTCCATAACCCCCCTGTACCAAAAACCTTAAAGTTTATATTTCACCCTATAAATGTGTCCCTTTTACACCCTTCACTCTAAAGTGATTCTCATGCCCTCAAACTCTTGTTACTTCTGTGGATGGGTCAAAATCAAACCACCAAGCACTCTTGGCAACATTCCAGGATTTCCGAGACCCCCAAGGGTTCTCCTGGCATCTCTGGACATCGGGAACGATGTGTTGAGTTCCCACAGAGCCCCTCCAGGCATGAGGTGGAGAAGGGAAGAGCAGAAGGGAAGAGCAGAGGTGGCTGTGGCAAACACCAAACCCAGCCATGCAGGCCCTTCCCTGTCCCCCACAGAGGCTGCTCAGCTCCAAGGGATCTCACGAGGTGGCCCTGGGGACAGGATCCCTTTTTTGTACCTTTTTGTGCCCATCCAGTCCCAATCCAGCCCTTTGTCTCCATTTCCATCATGACAGGGAGGTTGTCCCCACCTTCTCCTGGGCACCTCCCTTGACCAACTGTGACCGTGCTCACAGGGGTCTGAGGATGAGGGAAGAGAGGAGGATCTGACTCTGTATTTCAGAAGGCTTGATTTATTATTTTAAGATATATATTACATTAAAACTATACTAAAAGAATGGAAGAAAAGGTTTCATCTCAGAAGGCTGGCTAAGAATAGAATAGAAAGGAATGATAACAAAGGTTTGTGGCTCGGACAGAGAGTCTGAGCTAGCTGGGCTGTGATTGGCCATTAATTAGAAACAACCACATGAGCCCAATCCCAGATGCACCTGTTGCATTCCACAGCAGCAGATAACCATTGGTTACATTTTGTTCCTGAGGCCTCTCAGCTTCTCAGGAAGAAAAAATCTTAAGGAAAGGATTTTCATGAAAAGATGTCTGCAACAACCAACATCATCCCATCTGCAGGTGTCAGGACTCCCCTCCTGCTCCCTGTCAGGAATGTCCATCCCAAAAGCCAAGTTTCCAAACTACTTTGAGACATGATGAGGTTATTTCAGCTCCCTGGAAAAGTTACAGGGACACTTCTTTGGCACAGGGTCAGGGCTGAGAATCTCTGGATTCAGCAACGTGGACAAAGCAGGAAGATCCCAGGGTGTATAAATCAGACAGGAGGGTTATTTCTGAGGGGATGTAATACAGCCATCCTGACGTTACAGTAATTCTTGGGATAGGCTCACTGAAAGGAGTTCAGGAATTTGAAGTATGGGTGATGAGAAATTATTTTGGAACCAGCATATTCACTTTATTGAGAATAGTGGTAAGGTGCCCATAAATCTTTCTAGGAGCATTTCAGGTACTTTTATGACTCTTGCATGGGATTTATTGCACATTTTCAGAAAAAAAAATATAATTTAAAAGGACATTGCCAAGCAGTTTTTATAGCTTTTATTTATTTTTTAATCTCCATTGTTCACAGAGCCCTCCTCAGTGCTGGAAAATGCAATTCTGCCCTGTTACATCTCCCAGACAAGGAATTTTGCTTTCTCTCTGCAATGCTGAGCAGGGATGGAGCTGGAGTGTCTGGGGCTGTAACTGGGCTGGGTAGTGGGGTGAGTGTCCCTCCTGCAGAGCTCCAGGAGCACTGGACCTGCTGCAGTGGGACAGGCAGATTTTAGGGCATCCAATGTGGTAGATGTCACTGTGGGAGGGTAACAGAGGGCTTTAATGTTTTATTTTAAAGCCCATTTTTCAGCAGTGTGGAGACATCCCATGCAGCCCTGGCATATCCCAAGGGCTGCCTGGGAAAACGGAGCAGAGGAGGAATGCTGGGGAGTGATCCCCATGTCCTGGGCAGGAGCAGGTTTGTTTTATCTGATTCCATCAGGAGCATCTTTTATCAGCCACGGAATCACAGAACACCCTGGGATGGAAGGGACCCACCAGGATCATCCAGTGGAGCCCCAAACCCTGCCCAGATCCCCCAACAACCCCACCCTGGGCATCCTGAGCTGGAATATCCACAGGGATCATGGATCCAGCTCCTGGATCCCCCAACAGCCCCAGCCTGGCCATCCCTGCAGCCCTGCCCAAATTTCTCCCCCATCCTTCATCTCCCCCATCCCTCCCTCTCACAGAATCATGGAATGTGCTGAGCTGGAAGGGACCCACAGGGATGATCAATGCCAAAGCCAAGCCCTGCCCAGAGCCCCCAGCAAGCCCAGCCTGGGCATCCCTGGAGCTCTGGCAGCCTCGGGGCCGTGCCCATTCCCTGGGCAGCCTGGGCAGTGCCCAGCACCCTCTGGGGGAAGAGCCTTGCCCTGAGCTCCAGCCTGAGCTGCCCTGGCCCAGCTCCAGCCGTGCCCTGGCTGCTGTCCCTGGCCCAGAGCAGGGATGGGAGCTGCCCCTCGGGAGGAGCTGCAGATCCCTGAGCTCTGCCCTCACTGTGCCCTGCTCCAGCTGCACACACCAAGAGCCCTCAGCTGCTCCTCCTGTGGCCCCTCCTGACCCTTGACCATCTCCCTGTCCCTCCTTTGGACACTCTCTAGCAGTTTCATGCCCAGGCTGGATGTTCCCCCGCTCCACTGGAGACGTTTTCCAAATCTGCAGCACTTCTGGCCAGAAATGCAGCCCTGGAGTTTTGGCTCCTGCAGCCTCCTTTGGACAGCCTGAGTTTGCTTAGCCTTCCCTGGCCTTCCTGTTCCTGATTGAAATGCTGCTCTTGAGGCCAGGCACGTTGTGCTGGTGTCTCCTGTGCTGCTCCCGTGTCACAGGGACACAGGACATGTGTGTGACACGTGCCAGCGTCACAGCCCGAGGGCTGGCAGGGAGGGACTGGCAGTGTTGGCACTGCTGCTGGGCTGTGGGCAGGGGGAAGGAGCTGCAGCAGGGGCTCCATCCCTCCTGGCAGGGAGCAGAGGTGCTGGGGCCAGAGGATGGAGTGGGAGGATGGATCAGAAATCGCTGCTCCTGAGTCCTCACAGACCCCGAGAGCCTCTTCCAGCAACCCCTTCCCAGCAGGGCTCCCTGGGGGCTCTGCAAGGAGGAAAAAGTTAAACACATTCATCAGGCAGGTCTGGCTCCTTTCCCCTTCCTTCAGCATCATCACCGACCCCTCCAGTTCTGTGGGTTTTTCCTTCATTCTCTCTCCCATAAAACACTTTTCATTTGGTGGCTGTTGTTCCTTTAAATACTTATGAAAGCTCATAAAACTAGGTGGAAACAAGCAGCCGTTTTCTTCTTAGAAAGAAGCTTCTGCCAGCAAAGCAGAAAAAAAAAAAAAACCTTGCTGGAGTGAGGCAGAGAGAAGTAAGGAATAAAGGAAGGCAGGAAGCAAGCAGGGACACAGGCAAGGAAGGTTGATTTTCACATGTCCAGAACAATTGCTTTGCCAAAGACTGTGACCATGAACATCAGCATTTTCCAGCCTTGTTCCAGAGAGCCCATGAAATCTAAATGACAAAAATGGGCTCTTCCATCTCCAGCTGTCAATTCCTGGAGATGTCAGATGCTCTGAGCAGAAAACCCCAAGGTGGAAACCACCTCTCCTGTGGCCAGGACACTTCCACCAACAGCTCCAGGCTGAGGGGTCAGGATGGAGGAGCAGCTGCTGAGCCCAGACCTGTGGCCCCAGGGGAATCACCCTCCTGCCACGCTGCCTTTTGCAGCAGCTGGGTGCAGGAGGCTGAAGCTGCTCCCAACCTCACCTGCAGCTCTCCAAAGGAGATGCTTTGGTCAGGTTTGCTCCTTAGCAAGTCCTTGATAGGCATTGCTTGGGATGTGCCTTCTCAGCAAAGGCCCTCAGGGACTGTGCATCAAATAAATGGATTGCACCATGAAGACACTCAAGCCCAGCCCCTCGATTTCTCCTCTGCCAGGGCAGCAGCTCCTCAGAGAGGGCAGGCTGGTGGCTCTGGAGCTGCAGGTGTTCCACCCACCTGTGCTGATGTGGAGAAGTGACCCTGACTCGTTGGCCTTGCCTGTGGTTTTCCTCTCTTGCTCAAATCCTCCTGACACGAGATCCCAGGAGCTGGTGGTATCAATTTCCCAATCGAGGGAGGTCTCCTTGTGAAGTAAAATCACAGCAGCTAAAAAGCTTCCTCTGCAGGTTCATGAGTTTGTTTATTTCTGTTGCCTTTTATCTAGTAACTGATCTATTTTCTTGCATTTTCCACAGTGTCATTGGAAGCTGAAGCTCACAGTGGGCTCAGCAATTAGTGGTAGCACAGAAATATAAGGCAAAAACAAGTATTGCTAATGAGCTGACACATTAAACAATGAGTCACACTTCCATAAGGAGCCCAAATCGAGTTATAACCCTAAATAAACAAGCTGTGAGAAACAGTTTACAAAATATGAATGTGTTACTTATTTAACTGCTGTTGAGAAGCTGCGATCTGAACCCTGAGATGTATTTAAATATCTGAGACAAATCCTCAGTGAGTGCTTTGTCAGACTGCTGGGGGCTGCATGGGATGGAAGGAGCCCTCAGCAGGACAAGGGGACCAGCAACACACGGCCTTGGGGCTGTGTCCTGCCCTCTGTGTCCTTCCACATCTCTGTGTGGACCAGGCAGGGGCTGTCCCACACCAGGGGACAGAGGCAGCAAAGGATGGGAGCCAAGAGAGGCTGCAAATCACAGAATCACTGGGTTGGAAGAGACCTTCAAGGTCATCGAGTCCAACCCATGCCCTAAACACCTTCACTAAACCCTGGCACCAAGTCAGGGACCAACAGCAGGAATGTTCCTCCTCTCACAGGTGTCTCGGGGCAATGCCAGTGTCTTGGTTTGGAAAGCCAGGAGTCTGCTGAGGAAGGCAGGAGCCTCCCCTGAAATGGAGAATGCAAACCCTCCCCACCCCTCTGAATTGCTGTAAATTTTAAATTAAGGGGCTCTCAAGCAAAAATATGGGAGCAGGAAATAACAGTTCTTTAATGGGGAAGAAAAATGAAAGGATAAAATAAAGAATGCAGTGAACTAAAGCAACAGTGCCAGAGTCAGAACCCAGCCTGACACCCTGTGGGTCAGGCTGCTGGCAGCAGAACCATTGGAATTGTGGCTCAGCCCTCCTGCAGTGCCAGGGCTGGTTCTGCTGGAGCAGGGATCCTGGAGAAAGGTGCAGTCTCTGCCTCTGCAGATCCAGGGCAAGAGGCAGCTGCTGTTCCTCTGGGCAATGCAGTGCAGAAGCCGTGCTGGTGTTCCAGAATCTCCAGATTCTATCCAGGTAGGAATGCTTGGCTCCTCCCTCTGGGCTCCCATCTGCCAATGGGATGCTGTAGTTCTTATCAGCCATGCAGGGACATTCCATAGCTGTTATCAGCAGGTGTCCCCTCCCAAGGGAGGTGTGATTGTGGTCACTCAGAGAGAGAGATAAGGCAAACTGCCCACTTGACAAAGATAATCTGCCATACAGATGGTAATTGAAAACATCTTGCATTGCAATCTGGAACAGCCAGAAATTTGGGAATTCTCAGGCTCCTGCCTTCTCAGTCTTCTGTCTGCCCATGCCACCAGGGCCAGCTGTGGGGTTTGTGGCAGCCTCAGCTCAGCAGGCTCCAGCTCCTTGTTTTATCTGATTCCATCAGGAGCACCTTTTATCAGCCACAGAATCACAGAATATTCGAATATCTGAGTATCTGAGCTCCAGGTGGAGCCCAGACCTGCGGCCACATTCCTGATCCTTCCCAGCCCCTTTTGGTGTCCATCCCATCCTTCCATCCCTCTCCTCACGCTCTCCATCCTCTCACACTCTCCACTCCTGGCAGACAGGGACAGCCCTCAAAGCACAAGTGGCACAAGGACTGGGACGAGCTCCTGGGCTGGCAAAGTGAAGAGGTTTTAGAGGTCTATTAGGAACAGCAGAAAGCCCAGCAATGGCAAAGGGTGCTGCTCCACAGAGATGGGGAAATTGCTCATAACAAGGCAGGAGAGGCAGACGTGAGCAGGGAGTATTTCAGCATTTCTGCTCCGTGTGGTTGGGAGGAAGCACTTCCAACAGGCAAGGACAATGAAGGGCTCTTCAGGGCTCTTGGTACCTAAGGAGAATGTCAAACAACATCTACATGGGACAAACATTTTTAAATCACCCTAAAAATAATAGTAATCTCAATAATCGGTCTAATTTCACATGTCAAGGGTCTGAAAAGAGCTGGCTGAGGGTTTCTGCAGCCCTGCACAGTTAGTGCTAAATGATTTTATGACCACAGAAATGAGGTGCAGGCCTAGAGCTCAGACCCCACAAGCACCACAAGAGCCCCGAGGAGGTTCCTGAGCTGCAGGAGTGATGAGTTCCTGCAATTGGTGTGAACTGCCTGAGTGGATGCCTGTGTCCCCTGGTCAGCCACCATTCCTCCACAGCTACCTTCAAACCTGATGCTGGATTTGGGGTTTTAGAGCCTGCAGACAACTGGCAGAGCTCTCTGGGGAATACCCAGAGGGTCCAGAGGGGATGTGCAGACAGCTCCAGCTGGGCTGGGACTGTTTCTCCCAACCCTCCCAAGGCTGCTGAGTTCATCCCAGGCATGGCCGTGGTCCGAGAGGGGAGGAGGTGATGGGAGCTGGGTCCAGGCTGCCCAGTGAGGGGGGGAAATGGTGAGTGCCACATCCTAGGGCAGTGCCAGGCACCAGAGAAGCATCTCAGCCAGCTCTGGTGGCTTCCTCTCTGCACCCTGTGGTTGCCCATGCTGATCCAGGCGAGGGGATGGGGCACCAAACCCCTGAGGCTGCGGAATGGGCAGAGGACAGAGCCCTTCTCCTGCCAGAGAAGCCCCTGGAGCTCCAAGGGTTGGGGCTCAGAGCCCCATGGTGGGTGCCAGGCCCCCTCCCCACCTCAGACAGGGCAGGGAGAAACTCCTGGGATGGATCCAGATGCAGCAGCCTTGGGAGAAGGACTGGGGGTGGTGATGGTGGTGGTGGGTGAAACTGGACACAACCAGCTGGGATTTCTCACTCAGCAATGAATGATTTCTGACACCTGCAAATCCTTCTGCTGGATGTCAGGAGCAGCCCCAAACCCCTGCCAGGCTGGGAACGTTTGGTGTGGGGCTCAGGGGGGGTCAGACACAGCAGGACAGGCTGGGGACACAGGGCAGGGACAGGACAGCAGCTCCAGGTCCTGGGGGGGTAAATTCCAGATTAAGCCCTTTTCTGACCCAGAGATGGGGCAACTGAGAGGTGTTCACAAAACTTTTATTCCATTTTCAGTCTCTTGAGAAGGGTGAGACAATACAGATGTTACAATTCACACTATAACAATCAGAAGCCAATTATTTCCTAATTACAAAACACTGTAAGTGTTTCTTGGCCTATCAGCTTTAGCCACACCATGCTGTGGATGCACAGGTAAAACTGGGAATATTGGAAAATCCAGGCTGTGGACAGCCATGGGAACCACTCAGGTTTAACAAGGCCAAGTTTGGTGCTGCCCCTGAGAGCTGGAGGGGCTGGGATGGAGATGGAGGGGCAGGGATGGAGCTGGAGGGGCTGGGATGGAGATGGAGGGGCAGGGATGGAGCTGGAGGGACAGGGATGGAGCTGGAAGGGCTGGGATGGAGCTGGAAGGGCTGGGATGGAGCTGGAGGGGCTGGGATGGAGCTGGAGGATCAGGGATGGAGTTGAAGGATCAGGGATGGAGCTGGAGGGTCAGGGATGGAGCTGGAGGGGCTGGGATGGAGCTGGAGGGGCTGGGATGGGCAGGGATGGAGCTGGAGGGGCTGGGATGGAGCTGGAGGGGCTGGGATGGGCAGGGATGGAGATGGAGGGACAGGGATGGAGCTGGAAGGGCAGGGATGGGTAGGGATGGAGCTGGAGGGGCAGGGATGGGCAGGGATGGAGCTGGAGGGACTGGGATGGAGCTGGAGGGACAGGGATGGAGCTGAAGGATCAGGGATGGAGCTGGAGGGGCTGGGATGGAGCTGGAGGGGCTGGGATGGGCAGGGATGGAGCTGGAGGGTCAGGGATGGAGCTGGAGGGGCTGGGATGGAGCTGGGCCTTGCCTCCCCTCTCCCACAGGTTGCCCAGGGGCTCCCAAGAGCCCTCCTGCCCTGAGCCCAGCCCTGTTCCAGGGCAGAGGGGGCTCCAGGGCAGCAAGCAGCCCGGGGCAGGATCAGGGCAGGGAGCAGCTCCCAGCCTCCCAGCCCTGGCTATTTTTATCTCTTTCTCCAACCTTGCCTCTTTCCCAGCTCCTTCCCCTCAGGGCAACTTCCTGTTCTGGGGAGGTGTGAGGGCAGCAGCTGCCAGCCCCAGAGCACAAACCATCCTCCATCCCTGAGCAAAGGGCTCAGATCTCCCAGCACAGCCCTGGCAATCACCTCAGCACACACCTTGGCTCTTAAGCACACGGTTAGGAACAGATCAGTGTGAGACATCTCCTTAAGCCTCACCTGGGAATGGCTGCTATCACCCAGCCCAAGATGATTTACTCTGATCTGCACTATTGATTTTATGGTGGGAAATGTGGTGATACCTAGAGAGAGAGAGTGAGACAGAGATTTGACTTATGTGAGCATGTGGGGAAGGCTCCAGTGCTCACCACAGAGCCTGCCTTTTCTGCATCTGTACCAGAATTATTTGTAGTGTTTTATGCACCCATCTGCTCCCTGCATGCTCTCTATAAATCTCCCTGGCTCTCTCACACACACACATGTTTGCTTTCCATGTAGATTACTTATGATGAGAGTCTAATTAGACCCGGGGAAGCCTGCCTACAGAGCGAGCCTGGGGAGAGCTTAATTAAAGTCAATGGAGAAAATTATAGGGGGAAAAAAAAAAAATTAGGGCAGCAAGGAAAAAATATCAAGAAAGAAACCAAGGGGAAAAAAAAAAGAGGCAGGGAAGCAACAGCACCAGTGAGGGAGTGTGTGAGGCTGCCAGGCTCCCCTGAGCAGCAGGATCAGGGGCAGCACTTGGTGCTGGGGCCTGCAGAGCTTGGGGGTGTTTGTGGGGCCTTGCAGGGTGTTTGTGGGTCAGGAGTGGGGCTGGTGACAAGGTGGGTGGGTATAATTAACTATTGGAGCAATTTGCTAAGAGATGTGGTGGATTCTCCATCATTTGTGGTCCTGGGATGGATGCTGAGGGTGCACAAGAGGATGCGCAGGGCTCTGGATCCTCTCCACGTGGGCCTTGAGCTGTCCTGGTCTCACACTCACACCCCAGATCTGTGAGCTGGGAGGCAGGAGGAGAGCAGGGGTGTGAGGGCAGCAGTGAGGGAGTGTGTGAGGCTGCCAGGCCACCCTGAGCAGCAGGATCAGGGGCAGCATTTGGTGGTGTGGCCTGCAGAGCTTGGGGGTGTTTGCGGGGCCTTGCAGGGTGTTTGTGGGTCAGGAGTGGGGCTGGTGACAAGGTGGGTGGGTGACACAGCACCTTGCATGGGGCTGAGAAGGGATCCTGCCCTCCTGCCCTCCCCTGGGATGGATGCTGAGGGTGCATGAGAGGCTGCACAGGGCTCTGGATCCTCTCCATGTGTGCCTTGAGCTGTCCTGGTCTCACCCACACCCCAGATCCATGAGCTGGGAGGCAGAAGGAGGGCAGAGATGGCAGGGAGGAGGTGAGCAGGGGTGTGAGGGCAGCAGTGAGGGAGTGTGTGAGGCTGCCAGGCTCCCCTGAGCAGCAGGATCAGGGACAGCACTTGGTGCTGGGGCCTGCAGAGCCTGGGGGTGTTTGTGGGGCCTTGGAGAGCAGCGTGGCAGACAGGAGGAGAGCAGGGGTGCCCAGGCCTGGCTCCTCACTGTGTCCATCCCCCAGGTCCCAGAGGGGCCCCACTCTCATTCTCACACAAGAATTTGTGGGAGGTGAGAGATGGAGAGCCCAGCCTGGGAGGGCAGCAGGGATTTTGGGTGTCACCTCAGGGCACCCACTGTGGCCACTGTTGTCCCCCAGAAGTGGCACTGTGGGGCCCAGGGACACCTGGCATCTCTTTTAGAAAGTCTTGATTTAAAGACCACAAATGATGGAGAATCCACCACATCTCTTAGCAAATTGCTCCAATAGTTAATTATACTCCCTGCTTAAAAGATGCATCTTATTTCCAATTTAGGTTTTTCTAGCTTCAGCTTCCAGCCAATGAATCTCATTACATTTTTTATCTGCTAGATTAAAAACCCCTCCATTATCAGAAATCTCCTCCCTCCATAAGTATTTATAGACTATGATCAAGTTCCCTCTTAACCTCCCCTTGATAAAGTAAATAAGCTGAGCCTCTCCATCTCTCCCAGTCAGCCAGGCCTTGCACAATTCCACTCATTCCTGCTTTTCCCTGAGCCCTGCACCATCCTGGGCCAAATTCCTGGGGCTGGGCAGGTGAGGGGGGCTGTCCTGGGCTGGGACATGTGGCAGAGCAAGGGTTTGGTGTGGGGGAGATTCACTCTGTGCTCAGGGTGGTGCCAGCACTGAGGAGATCCCACAGGGAACACAGAGAGGACAGGAGTGGGGAGATGCAGCCCCACATTTCTCCTCACAGAGAAAAGCAAGGCACAATTCTCCCCAAGAATATTTCTGGGTTTCACATTCTCAGAACCTCAGAGAAAGGAAAAACAATTCTTATCTCTTTGCTGTTCTGTGTTTGTGCCAAAGCAGAATGCAATGTGGAGATTGTTCACCCACAGTGATGGGGTTTGGGTTCCTTGGCCTGTCAGGGCCAAGTGTGCAGCCCCACATTTCTCCTCACAGAGAAAAGCAAGGCACAATTCTCCCCAAGAATATTCTCATCTCATTTGCTGTTCTGTGTTTGTGCCAAAGCAGAATGCAATGTGGAGATTGCTCACCCACAGTGATGGGGTTTTGTTCCCTTGGCCTGTCAGGGCCAGGTGTGTGTGTGTGTGTCAGGACTGTTGGGGGACAGTCACGAGATTCTGTGCAGGGTGAGCAGGGTTGGGTGCTTGGCAGACTCAGTTTAGAATGAATGGAATATATATATATACTTTATTATACTATATTATTCTATATAATATATAGAATAACATAGTATAATAAAGTAATTAATTACCCTTCTGATAACATGGAGCCCTCATCATTCTCCCTCCTCATTGGGGTTCCCTGTTAATACTACAGGGAGAAGCAGTTGGGAATCTTGGGATCACTGGGGTTGGGAAAGGCCTCCAGGAATGTCAAGTCCAGCCTTCAGCTGGATCCCACCACGCCACTGAGCCATGTCTTGGAGCTGCTTGGGTTTTGAGCACTTCCAGGGATGGAGACTCCAGCACTGCCCCTTCCAATGCTTGACCACTCCCTGGGTAAATAAACCTTTCCTGAATCCAGCCTGAACCTCCTGAGCTGCCACTTGAGGCCGTTTCCTCTCACCCACTTGTTCCTGGGAGCAGAGCCATGGAATTTTTCAGGTTGGGAGAGCCCTTTAAGATTGAGATCAGCTGTTCTCCAGCAGTGCCATGTCCCATCACTAACCCAGGTTCGCTGCCACATGCAGACTTCTCAAATTCCTCCAGGGATGGGGACTCCACCACTGCCCTGGGCAGCTCTGCCTGAGCTTGATCATCCTCTCAGTGAAGGAATTTTCTGTAATATTCAGTCTCACCCTCACCCAGTAGAACTGGAGGCCGTTCCCTCTGCTCCTGTCCCTGTTCCCTGGGCTGTGCCCTCCTGGCAGGAGCTGTGCAGAGCCACAAGGGCCCCCTGAGCCTCCTTTGCTCCAGGCTGAGCCCCTGCCCAGCTCCCTCAGCCCCTCCTGGGGCTCCAGACCCTTCCCAGCTCCATTCCCTGCCCTGGATGTGCTCCAGCATTTCAATGGCTGTCTTATCATGAGGGGGCACAAAACTGACCCCAGAATCTGAGGATGGACATGCTGGTAAGAGGGAAACCAGGAGAAGAGAGATGTTTGATGCAGGAAGAACATCCTGGCAGCTGGGCAGGGCTGAGGGCAGCAGCATTGTGGGGACAGGACCTGCAGCATCAGAGTGCAAAGCTGGGGGTGATGCTGCTGCACCAAAATCACACAGCAAGGAGAGCAGGAACATCTGTGCAGGAGCAGAATGACCCACAGGGACAGGTCTGGGGGCTCTGGCAGCTCAGGTCAGCCCTGGTTCAGGGTCACCCTCTCAGAAGGTGCAGCTTGGGAAACGGTGGAGATTTCACCTGAGTGAGGGTGGGAACACCTGGAGAAGCTGAGATGGGAAATCTCCTCTCTTTTGGGTCTGTGCTGAGCTCCCCCAGGACTGTCCTGTCTGGGATAATTTGGCTCCAGTGGTGCAGACATCACTTCAGCCAGCTGCTTGTCCTGCAGTGGTGTTGGCAAGCACAGCTGAGCTTCCTTCCAAGGCACAGAGAGGCCTTGGGTGATGAGTGTGTCCTTCACCAGACCTGGCTGGGAGCGGGGCAGGATGGGCTGCATCATTATGGGGTGCCAAACAGACACCCCCCAGCAATGGGACCCCAAAATCCCCCCAGTCAGGACCCAAAAATCCCCAAATTGGGACCCCAAAATCCCCAACTTCAAACCCCAAGATCCCCAAATCAGGACCCCAAAAATCCCCCAAATGGGACTCTAAACCCCACAAGAATGGGACCCCAAAAATTCCAGAAAGGGACCCCAAAATTCACAAATTGGGACCCAAAATCCCCCAAATGGGACCCCAAAATCCCCCAAATTCAAACCCCAAAATCTCCAAATTCAGACCCCAAAACCCCCAAATCAGGACCCCAAAAATCCCCTAAATATGACCTCAAACCCCACAAAAATGGGACCCCAAAACCCCCAAATTGGGACCCCAAAAATCTCCTAGATGGGACTCCCACAAGAATAGGACCCCAAAACTCCAGAAAGGTACCCCAAAGTCCCCAAACTGGGAAGCAAAATCCCCCAAATGGGACCTCAACCCCACAAGAATGTGACCCCAAAACCCCTACATGTGACCCCAAAAACCCCAAACTGGGACTCCAAAAATCCCCTAAACGGGACCCCCACAAGAACGAGACCCCAAAACCTCCAGAATGGGACCCCAAAGTCCCCAAATTCAGACCTCAAGATCCCCAAATCAGGACCCCAAAAATCCCCCAAATGGGACTTCAAGCCCCACAAGAATGGGACCCCAAAACCTCCAGAAAGGGACCCCAAAGTCCCCAACTTGGGACCCAAAATCCTCCAAATGTGACCCCAAAACCCACCAAATTCAGCATCCTCAAAGATCTCCTCAATGGCACTCCCCTATATATATATATATATATATATATATATATATATATATATATATATATATATATATATATATATATATATATATATATATATATATATGTGCCCTCCCACAATTGGCTCTGGCAGTGCCATCACATCTCCCCCACCTCTGGGCACCTCCTGGATCAGCACTGAGTCCTTGGGGTCACTCCTTGGCAGGAGCTCTGCCCAGAATTGTGGGACCTGATGGGAACATTGCAGCCTCTGTAGGTTGGGAGCTGCTCTCCATGGTCTGCAGCCCTCAGGGCTTGTGTCACACACATCTTTTATGGAAAATCCTTTCCTTAGGATTGTTCCTCCTGAGAAGCTGAGAGGCCTCAGGAACAAAATGTAACCAATGATTATCTGCTGCTGTGGAATGCAACAGGTGCATCTGGGATTGGTCTCATGTGGTTGTTTCTAATTAATGGCCAATCAAAGTAAGCTGGCTCAGACAGAGAGCTGAGCCACAAACCTTTGTTATCATTCTTTCCTTTTCTATTCTTAGCCAGCCTTCTGATGAAATCCTTTCTTCTATTCTTTTAGTATAGTTTTAATGTAATATATATCATAAAATAATAAATCAGCCTTCTGAAACATGGAGTCAGATCCTCATCTCTTCCCTCATCCTGAGACCCCTGTGAGCACCATCACAGGCCTGCCCCTGCCCTGTGTGCACACGTGGGTGTGTGACAAATCCCACAGACAAGGGCAGTGCTGGAGGGAGCCCTGGCTCCCCCTGGCTCTGCTCCTTCCCCTCCTCTGTGTTCCAGACTCTCCATTTGGGCTGAGCAAGGGGATTTTCCTGGAAAGCAGCAATACAGATGTGCTTCTGCTCGCAGCATCCAGCTGTGCATTCCAGTGCCATCAGCTTCCCCTCATCCTCTCCAGCTGCCAGCTGCAGCATCTTGCAGCAGGGCTGTGCCCAAAGCCACCTCCTGCCTGCTGGAGAGCCAGGAACTCGGGTCTGGAGCAGTGCAGGAGGCTCAGGGAGAGCAGGATGCTGCTGTGCACAGGCAGCACGCAGGGGGAGGCTGCCTCCAGCCCTGGAAGGCTCCTCACACCCCCAGCTGCAGACCCTGGCTCGTCCTGCCTGGTGTCAGATGCAATAAGGGAGATGAGCTCCCCCAGCACGGCCAGCACGCACTGTGTGGTCTCCCTCTGGCTTTAGGCTCCCAGAATTTCTTCTTCTCTCTGAGAGATGTCAGGTTGAATAAAACTAAATAGATCCTGATGGAGGAAAACTGCTGTTAAGTGGGTTGGCTGACTGCTTGCCTTCTTTTTGTTTTGTTTTTTAACTTGTCACAGCGAGAAAGCCACCAGGGAAATGTCCTGGCAGGCCCTCGGTCACGGTCCCTCGCTCTTCCAGGCCATCTCCCCTGAGCCTGCTTAGCTCTGCCTCCCTGCCAGGACAGGAGGTCCCTGCAGCCCCAAGAGAAGGCTCAGCACCTGACAAGTGTGAAATGAAACCTGTGTCACCTCGTGCCTGCATGATTAGGAGAGGATCACCCGTCCCTGGTGGCTCTGAGCCGCAGGGTCCCACCCCCTGTGCCACCCCAGGGGCAGGGGCAGCCCGAGGCTGGGATGGGGGCAGACAGAGCCCATCCCATGGGGATGCCCTGCTGGAGGCTGGGCAGGACAGAGACAAGCCCTGAGTGTCACACACATCTTTTATGGAAAATCCTTTCCTTAGGACTTTTCCTCCTGAGAAGCTGAGAGGCCTCAGGAACAAAATATAAACAGTGATTATCTGCTGCTGTGGAATGCAACAGGTGCATCTGGGATTGGTCTCATGTTGGTTGTTTCTAATTAATGGCCAATCACAGCCCAGCTGGCTCAGACTCTCTGGCCGAGCCACAAACCTTTGTTACCATTCTTTCTTTTTCTATTCTTAGCCAGCCTTCTGATGAAATCCTTTCTTCTGTGCATTAGTATAGTTTTAATGTAATATATATCATGAAATAATAAATCAGCCTTCTGAAACATGGAGTCAGATCCTCATCTCTTCCCTCCACCTGAGACCCCTGTGAACACGGGCACACCCTGAGTCCTTGCAGAGGGCCCAGATCTCGTGATCCCAGTGTGCATCTCATGATGTTTTCCACCCACACAGCCCCTGCTCCCAGCATCATGTGAGCCCTGCTGCTCATTCAGCTGTGCCCGTTTCCAAGGCACATGGTTTGGGAATGGGATGTTCATGGAATCACAGACCCACGGAATGGCTTGGATTGGACCTTAAAAATCATCCAG
This sequence comes from Agelaius tricolor, assembly GCF_023055355.1. Classification (NCBI taxonomy): domain Eukaryota; kingdom Metazoa; phylum Chordata; class Aves; order Passeriformes; family Icteridae; genus Agelaius; species Agelaius tricolor. The sequence continues at coordinate 4,928,688 of NW_027269296.1, read as the reverse complement.
TGCCACCCCTGCCATGGCAGGGCCACCTCCCACTGTGCCAGGTGCTGCCAGCCCCAATGTCCAGCCTGGCCTTGGGCACTGCCAGGGCTCCAGGGGCAGCCACAGCTGCTCTGGCAATTCCAGCCCAGCCCCTCCCCACCCTCACAGAGAGGAATTTCTCTGGGTAGCCACGATGGATGAAAGCAGCCCAAGAAGGCAGCATGTGCTCCATCACTTGTGTTGAAATCTGATTTTTGAGCTTGACTTACAATTCTGGGCAAGGCCAATTTGCATTTTCCTTTACCTGGAAGCCACCAACCAGCAGGTCCAGAGCACCTGAGAGGCAGCATCCAACAGTCCTGATAAGGAAAAAACCCTGGATTAATGTGAAAAAGTGGCTACTGGGGAGCTGTTCCAGTTCCCCATCCCATCCTGAAAGCCTTGCTTTCAAGAGCTCCTGCAGAGGCTGACAAAGTGGAACAGCAGACAGAGATGTTTGGGGTTCTGTCATGACAACACAACAAAAGAAAATGTCATCATTTTGAGGAAATTTCTCTCTGCAAAACATCTCCCAAGGTCAGCAAAGAGCAAGCCCAGAAGATCAGGCAAATGCAGAGAGTGAAAGGAATTCAAAACTCTGCTTCAGAACTCATTTTGGTGGTGACCATGGTGCTGGTATTGGGTTGAACTTAAAGGTCTTTTCCTTTGAAAATTCACCTCAGGGCACTGGAGCTGCTCCCCTCCATGCCCAGATGTGTGCAGGACCTGAGGGCAGCTCTGCTGTCCCACTTTGGCCAGACAGGACCATGACAGCACAGGTACACCCAGCACGTGGCACCTCTGCACGCCAGGCAGGGCACAGGGCAAGCCACAAAGCTCTCAGAGCTTCTTTGGCCCAAGGTCAGCCCAGACCTGCTGGACTTCACCCAGAAAATTGCCTCTGGTCAGAGGAATGGGACCCAGACTCCATGGAATGGGGATTGGCCTGTCCAGCAGAAATGCAATTCTCTCCTGGAGCTTCCTCTCTGGATATTTGGAGGTGCTGAGGACAGCAAGGCAGCACCCAGGATTTGGGGGCTCAGCTCAGTAATTCCTTCCTGGTGTGTTGGCTGGAGCTCACACTCAGGTGATGAACCCTGCAGTGGGATAGAGGGGAAGTTCCAGATCCCAGTGGGATCCCAACCATGAGCTGCCCACAGGGCCCCTCTGGAGCCCCATGCCCTGGATCTCATCACATCCCCCATGCCCTGGGGGGGGACAAATCCTGCAGTGGCATTACAAGGAGCAGCAGAAATAGGCCAGTCATAGACTTTTCTCTGAAATATTTTCTTCTAGTTTATTCCAGGTGTCCTCATGTTCCTCCCACACTCAGCTGTTTTCAGACCTGAGGCTTTGTCTCTTCCATTTTTTTTTTATTTTCTTCTTTTCAGTCTTATCTCTTTTTCCTTTTTGGTGAAGGAGGAAATGAAACCAATGGAAATTTTCAGGTCATGAAAACTGAGATCATTCAAAACCACTACTTTTCTTTTAAAAAACAGGAACTTAATATCATTTTTGCTGATCCAATATTGTAATGTTTCACTTATGTCTGACCACAGCAGATTTCAGAGAGCCCCACAGGAGACACCTCTGATACCTGAATGTGCCCAGACCAGATCCCAGCTCTCCTGTGGGTATTTTGGGTCCCACCAGCTGATCCAAACATGTTCTATGAGCAAGAAAACGAACAGAGGTGCCTGGTGCAGACACACACCAGGGAACCATCCCCACCTCCTGCCCAGGAATCCCCCATTTTCTGTGCCACCCTCACCCAGCACAGGTGGGTTTGAAGCTCTGGCATTTCCTGGGATCTGTGATGCCTGTGGTGGCAGCAGTACCAGGAAATAAGGACAGATCTCTCCTGGGCTCTATCATCAAGGAAATAAAGTCAGATCTCTCCTGAGCTCTACCATCAGAGCAGGAGGCCAGAAATGTGTCCTCAACAGGATGGCAGATGATTGTCCTCCTCCCCTTTCCCACTGGAGGTTCTCCAATGTGGTCCAACAAGCCCAGTTTGTGTTCTGGTGCTGAGGGACAGCAGAAAAGTTTGGCCAGGGGGACTTTGCACTGAAACATCTCACAGCTCCCAGGGAGGAGCACTCTCATGGGACAGGGCACGTTTTTAACCATGCTCTTCTAACAGGGCCCCACTGAGTGGGCCTTGCTGCTGTTCTTTGCTCATGGCTTCTTCATGAGAAGCAAGTCCTGGTGCTGTGCAGGAGCACAGACATCTCTGGGCATCTCAGGAACCAGAGCCAGGGCTGGAAATCAAACCCTGGGTGTGCAGGGCAGCCACCTCTCCTCACTGCAGCAGAGAGGGATTAAACCAAGGCTGGATTTTCCTAAGAGAGACTCTAACAACCCAAATTCCAAGCTGCGCTCCCCCATGTCCCCCACCCTCAGACCATGAGGCTGAACCTTCACCCTGATCCCTCTGAGATGGAGGCTCTGGTCGGCCTCCAGACATCTCCAAAGGGTTTTGTCCCAACCACAGGGGTTTGAACATGGTCTCCCCTCCACTGCTGTGCCATGGGGGTGGCAGAGGGGAGCTCAGGCCCCGTGGTGCTGAGAGGGAGGGATGCCCGTGGAGGCTGGGGCTGTGCTGGCACACCAGAGCCAGGTGCTGGTGCTCACTGCTGATTTATTGGCAGGGCTGGTAGGTGTTTCATTGGGTTAAGTATTAACAGATCTCATGAGCCTCATTAGCTGTCCTCTTTTCACTCGCCAGCTGAAGAGTTACTGCTCCAAAATCTATAGTGCCTTGGCAGCTGCCTGGCTGATTCCCAGGTTAACCCTCACAGGGCTGCTCCCTGCCATCCCTGTGCACGTGGCGTGTCACAAACCACAGACACCCCAGTCCTGGGGCTCTCCTGCTGCTGGCCAGAGAGGCAGGAGGGCTCTGGCACCACTGCCATGCACATCTCTGCCCTCCAGAAGCCAGAGGCCCTCTGAGCTGAGAGCCAGCCCTCCCCAGCCCTCTTCCATACCAGCAAAGGTGGCTCCTGGGCAGACCCCTGGGCACTGGGACATCCCCCTGGGTCGGCAGCAGGCATCTGCCTGGCTGAGGGTGGTACCTGGCCATTGGCATCTTGTCTTGGTTTGGAAAGCCAGGTGTCTGCTGAGGAAGGCAGGAGCCTCCCCTGAAAAGGAGAATGCAAACCCTCCCCACACCTCCAAATTGCTATAATTTTTAAAAATTAAGGGACTCTCAGGCAAAAATATGAGAGCAGGAAATAACAGTTCTTTAATAGGGAAGGAAAATAAAAGATAAAATAAAGAATGCAGTGAACTAAAGCAACAGTGGCAGAGTCAGAACCCAGCCTGACACCCTGTGGGTCAGGCTGGTGGCAGCAGAACCATTGGAATTGTGGCTCAGCCCTCCTGCAGTGCCAGGGCTGGTTCTGCTGGAGCAGGGATCCTGGAGAAAGGTGCAGTCTCTGCCTCTGCAGATCCAGGGCAAGAGGCAGCTGCTGTTCCTCTGGGCAATGCAGTGCAGAAGCCGTGCTGGTGTTCCAGAATCTCCAGATTCTATCCGGGTAGGAATGCTTGGCTCCTCCCTCTGGGCTCCCATCTGCCAATGGGATGCTGTAGTTCTTATCAGCCATGCAGGGACATTCCATAGCTGTTAGCAGCAGGTGTCCCCTCCTGAGGGAGGAGTGAATGTGGTCACTCAAAGGCAAACTGCCCACTTGACAAAGGTAATCTGCCAAACTGATGGCAATTGAAAACATCTTGCATTGCAATCTTCAACACATCTCCAGCAGGGTCAGCCTCCCAGCCCCCCAGCAGCATCCCCCAGCCCCAGTGATGCAGGTGCCATCTGAGCCCATCTGAACCCAGCACCCCCTGACAGCCTGGTCAGAGAGAAAGTCAGAGAAACGTTCCCAGGCATTGCTCTAGGGAGTTTTGAGAAAGCTCAGGAAAAAAATTTAAAATAATCATTAATCTTTGCAGTTGGTGTTTTGAACTTGTAAGATGTTGACAGGAGTGTTATTCTTAAATAGCTAACGGTGTGAGGGGTGTTGATTGAGGACCAATCAGGTCCAGCTTCTTGTAACAGTCCATAAAAGATTGGGGAGTCCAACAAACTTCACATTTGCCTTCTGAGATTGGAGTTGTGTCACTCCATTCAGCTGGCCCTAATACAACAGTGACACGGGGACAGATGCCAACAGGCTCAGGGGTCACAGGCTCACCCCAGGGCAGATGCCAACAGGGGTCAGGAGCTCTGCAGAGCCCAGAGGGGGCTCAAACTGCAGAGACCCCCGTGCTTGGTCAAGCACAGCCCACAGCCAGGGCTCTCCTGTCATGAGCAGCCCAGGAGGTGACACACAGTGGCACAAACTGCTGGAGATGTCACATCCATCAGGCCACTGGGGCAGCCACGGGGATCTCCAGGGATCTTTGCTCAGGAGCACCGGGCACAGGGCCAGGAGTGACCACAGGAGCACCAGGTGTGACCCCTCAGCCAGGGGCTGGCCCAGGGAGCTCCTGTGGCTGATGGGACCCCCAGGCCCCCCTCATCCTGCTGGGGATGGGTTTGCAGTGCTGCCAGGGCACTGTGCTCAGCTGCTCCATCCCCATAGCACAAAATAGTTGGGCCTTTCACCTGCTGGAGTGTGCCTTGAGAGAAACCATCTCCATCTCACTGTGTCCCTCCCTGGCAGCCCAGAACTGCTTCATTCTCACCAGATCCTTGGGGTCAAACAGAGGCAGGAGCAGAAGGGATATTTCATGGAGCTTGCTGGGTTTCCTGCCGCCCTCCAGCTAATCTCTCAAAGTCCACAGTGGGGATTTTTCTGTCCAGTTATAAAATACCACCCAAAGCCATGAAGAAGAAGGAAGAAGGTGAGGAAGAAGGAAGAAGAAGGTAAAGAACACCTTGCCTCTGCCCTAAAACCTCCATCTTCCTTCACATATATTACCATACTCTAAAACCCCAAACTCCAAGTTTTCCACCCTGTGACATTACACACTTCTAACCAACTCCACACCCGTAATCCCAGTGCTATCAATCAATTTTGGAAGCCTTTCCCACAGCCTCAGGTCAAATGCAGTGTTCTCCTGGGTGTCAGAGTCCGTCAGCACAGAAAGTCTAAAATTCTCAGCATCCAGAACTCCAGCACAGCTCCACCCAAGTGCCCCCAGCCCTGGTGATGCAGGAGGGGCTGGCAGGGGGTGCAGGGGGTGCCATGACCTGGTGCCATTCTCCTTCTCAAGGGCAGCTCTTGCTCCAACAAGCCCTGGACAGTTCCTGCAGCTCCTGGTAGGTCCATACTGGAAAGTCCTTCCTCCAGACCTGTTAATTGTTAAACAACACTGGGCTTTAATTAAAAAAGAGCCAAGTTACAGGGAGAGCTGGAGGTTAACAAGCTGGGCAAGGTCACTGTCTGACCTGCTCCTCCCCTGCCCCTCCTCTGCCCTGACAGGACTGGGAAGGGCTGTACAACCCCAATAAACCAGGGGCAGGCAGGATCTGCCATGCCAGGGACCCCACACCCAGCCTGACCCCCCGGCCCTGCCCAGGACAGGCTGAGGCCCTGGGAGCTGCTGGTGGGGCCTGTGCCAGTGCTGGAGGATGTGACAGTGCTGCAGGGAGCAGGGTGAGGGTCAGCGTGGCTCTGCAGTGGGCAGTGAACTCCCCTGGGAGCTCCTGAGGCTGGGAAAGACCCCACACAATGAAGAGGCTGAGGTGGGCTGGGGTGTTGCAGTGTGATGCCATCTCCTGTTTCACCTATCCCAACCCCTCAGGTGTGCCAACCTTCCCCCTCCCCCTTTGCCCTCCTGCTAAGTGCTGTCCATCAATCTTAACATTCCAGCAGGGTCATGGTGTGGTTGGCAGGAGTTCCAAAGATGCCCCTCAGGTCTGGGTTCATTGGCCTGTCCAAGCATCTCTATCCCTTGAGCCTTCCCTTCCTCACACCTGGTTGGCCCTCACCTGTCCCTTCCCTCCCCCTGTCCCCGGGGCTTAAAAGCAAATGAGGCCATGCAGCCTGGGTTCTATTGGGAGCTGTTTCAGAGGTCTACCATGCTGAAATAAAACTCTGGATTAAGACTCTACGATAGAACCCTCTCCTTTCTCTTCACTTGTCGCCTGAACCTTTTCCACCAGAGGTAAACTGAGTTCCTACCATGCCTGGATTTGTTCTGAGTGCCCAGCTGCAGCATCCAGCCGGCCAAAGGCATCTCTGAGGTGAAACACCACAGCTGCAGCCTTTGGCCCAGCAGCAAGGGCCAGACGAAGCCAGGCACATCCCACCCAGAAATATTGGGATTAATATTCTATACTGGTGACATCTCAGGGGACCTGGGCTCAGGGAATGCTCTGCCACTGTGCAGAGCTGGCTGGCACCACTGCTGCTGCTCACACAGTGCCAGTGTGAGTGGTGACTCTCCATCCACCCCAATGGGTGCTGCTGCAGGTCCCCATGGCCAGCACACTGCCCACCTCACCTCTCCCCTTCAAGCTCCCTTGAGGCAGGATCCAGCCGCTTTCTCCCTCTCAAGGATATAAACTTGTGTTCAGGGAGGTCTGCGCCTCATCTGGAAGAAGAAAAATGAGATTTGACAGCTCTTAAGCTGTCGCTCTGTTCTTCTAAGTTCTTCTAAGCCTTCTGATGTTTGCATTTTTGTGATGGAGTTTCTCACACACTTTTATGTAAATAATGATTGGTTTTGCATTCTTTTCTGGAGGAGGAAAAATTTGATAGGCTGTTGGTTTGACCAGTGTCATTGGAGAGGTGGCAATTTCATGCTCCAATCCAGGGTCACTTTTGGAATTCTATATATATCAAGATCAAGAAATAAACTTCCCTTCTTTATAGCCTGAAAGTTTCAGGGTGTGTGTCATTCATCTCGTGTCCTATTGCAACACTGAAGCTGCTCCTGGGGAAGGCCCAGTGCTTCCCAGTGGACTTTGCTGCAGCTCCCTCCCAGAACACACAGGGTGAGAACTTTGTGTAAATATCACTGTGCAGGTGAAATCAGGCACTTGAGAAGCTTAGCTCTTGGGTTTTGTGTGGTTGAAATGGTTCCCAAGGTATTAAAAAGTCTTTTTTCCCAGCCCCACGACCAAAGAAGAAGTCGGGATTCCTCGGCTCTGGTTTTTAAGGTTGTTTATTTTTCCTTATGTGTGATATTTTTTCTCTGACCTGCTGAGGTCTCTCCTGGCAGATTGGTTTGTGGCACAGCCACTGCCCTTGGGGTGGTGTTGGCTTTTTATACTAAGAACTACCTGTACTTTATTTACAATACCTATCACCTATGTCAGACAGTCTGTCTCTACCCTAAACCAGTCCAGAAGTGTCACCATTCCAGCAGAAAATGGAGGACAAGAAGAAGAAGGACGGGACATGCCCAGATTCCTCCATCTCACCTCTTGAACCCCCATTCTAAAAACCCCAAAATTCTACTTTTTCACTCTGTTACAAGTTCACTATCATTCTATTCAAACTCCTGTGGTTTGTAAATCCTCACACAAAGTTGGTAATTGTTTCCATGGGCTAAAATCCAAGGCACAGGTGGTTTTGACTCTGTGCCAAGGTCTCTGAGCCCCTTGCCAGGGTCTGGAGTCACCCAGGGCAGCCAGAGGAATGTCCTGGGTTCCAACACTCAGCACTCACTGTCACTCCTGTGCAGCTTGGTGTGGTTAAATCTCAGGACTTCTGCTGCTCACAATGACCCTGAGATGTGTTTGAAAATCCCTTTTCCCAGCCCAGCAGTCAAAGAAGGAGTCAGAGCTCTTCAGTTCTCAGTCTCAAGGTTGTTTATTGTTTATTAGCTATAAAATTCTTTCTCTGGCCCGCTGAGGTCTGCTCAGCAGGACAGACAGAGGCACACTGGTGTTATCTTTTTATATTAAAAACTACCTGTACAATATTTACAATAACTTCCCAATACCCATCACCTATGTTTGACAGTGAGCTTCTACTCTAAACCAATCCCAAAGTGCCACCATCACAGCAGAAGATGGAGGCCAAGAAGAAGAAGGAGAAAGGCTGGACATGCCCAGATTCCTCCATCTTTCCCCCTGAACCCCCATTCTAAAAACCCAAAAATCTATTTCTTCACCCCATGACAAACTGATTATTATACTACTTAGACTTCTGTGGCTTGCAGATCCTCATACAAGGCTGGTAATTTTTTCCATGGGTCATAATCAACATCACAGGTGTGTCTTGGGCTCTGTGCCAGGGTCTCTGAGCCCCCTGGCAGGGGCTGGAGCCATCCAGGACAGCCAGAGGGATGTCCTGGGTTCTGGCAGTTAAACACCTTTGCAGCCACGGAGCTGAGTGACATCCTGAAGGTCAGTGAGGAGATCAGCAGCACTGCAAGCCAGGAAAGGATCCCAGGCTGGCCACGCCATCTGAGCACTGGGGGGGGTCAGCCTGTGGCCAGATGCTGTTCAGCAGCCCATCAATAAGTTGGCAGTCAATAGCAAATCTCTCCGGATGGAATTTGTCAATGACACAAAGATTGGCAGAGTGGTGAATAATGAGGCTGCCACTCGGAGCTGGAGCGCTTCCCTCGCTGGGCCCCTGCCAACAAAAGGGCTTTAATGACCTCAGATGCAAAGCAGGGCAGGGCTGGCAGGGTGGGAGGGCCCAGGGGAGGCTCTGGAGGTGGGAATGTGGGTGTCACCTCCTGGGATGGGCAGGGACAGGTAACACTGGTGCCTGGAGTGGGTACCTAGAACAGGAGCTGGACAAGATTAAGAGAATAAAGTGGTTTTTATAAAAGTGGCTTTTTATTAAAGGCCTTCAATAGATACACTTTGGGCAGTCAAAAGCCTCCCAGAGGCTGCACCCCAGATGGACCATGGTCACCAGTTTTTCAGACAATTATCATTTTGGTCTATTTACATATCAGGGGTTAATTCTCCAATTGCATCTTCAGGTAATGAAGTAATTTACCCCCAGTTTGCTCCCCCCAATTCACTTTTGTTTGTACTTTTTGGGGCCTGAGTCAGAGGGTGTCCTTGGATCTCAGGCCTGCAAGATTGTTCTGTCTGGCCCAAATGCAAAACCAGTAATTAATTCTACTTTTGTCCAAACCCGGCTACTTTGTCTTCCATGACTCCCTCTGCCCATCCCAGAACGTTTCAGCATCTGAAATCCCAGGAATGCTGGGTATGAAGAGAGGCTTTTGAGGAGGATCCTCAGATCTGAGGGAGAAGAAAAGCAAGGGAGGATGCATTAAAGGTGGCAGAGCAGCAGGGCTGTGCTGATGGCCAGCTCCATGCAGGTGTCACCCGTGCTGTCCCCGCTGTGTGTGCTGGAAGCCACCCCTGCTCCCCAGGGAAAGGACCTGGGGGCTCCTTCTGCGTGCCCAGAGCCCTCCTGCCTCCCTGCAGCACCTGCTGGAACCGTTGGAGCAGGGATTTCCATCCCTCAGAAAATAATTATGGCAAGAAAAGTGCTGGTATTAATCGGAGCCTCCATTTAAAGATTAACCACAACAAATGTGTTGCATGCAGGAAGTTTATTTAACAATGCTCCCATTGTACACCCCGAGAGCATGTTTGTCTTCATTAGTGCAGTAATTCATTATATGGCCTCTCTAACATTCAAATCAGAAGGAAGAATATTAAAAAAGTAATTATACTTTTCAAAGTAAAGCTTTATGGGTAAATTGTATGCAAATCACTGTCTAAATCAGGGCGGCATATCTTAAGCAGATCTAAAAGTTGCAAAGGCTTCCACGGCATCATTGATATGTAATCAACATAGATGTATGATTCTGCTCCTTACTTAGGCAAATTTGAATGGCAATCCTCAAGTAGGTAATTGGTATTTATCACAATGGCTGATGGGGAGAAGCTATAATCTTGTTACGGGTGGGACCAGCCTGTCATAAATCAACCTGCTTGGAGGTTACTGCAAGACTCTGTCACATTTGGGTTTCCAGATGCTTTTAATCACCTTTTTTAACCTTCACCTCGTTTGTAATATGGGCAAATAACCTTCAGGTCTTTGAAGGCCTCTTCTGCAGGTGTCAGTGCGTTCAGGGAAATAGCTGAGTGCCCTCACACCATTTGTCCACCCCATGATGACAAGCCCCTTTTCTCTAATCAAGATAGTTTAATGAGATTTTTTTTTTTCCCCTTACTAAAATAGCGCTAGGAATAAAACATGAAATTGATCATTTGTGTGCACCAGGGAAATCACGTCATTTGGAAAATAATTTAACAGGATTGGATGCTTCAGATTTACTGCCCAAACTGCAATCACCAGCTCTGAGGACTGGGGAGGGAGGGCACAGGGGCATCCCAGAGCTGCTGGGGGAGCGTGGGTGGGTGCAGGACCCCCACCCACACGGCCCTGGGGACAGATGGCCCCTGCCACCTCATCCCCCTTGCAAATCCAGCACCTTTCAGCTCCTTCCCCAGGCATCAGGTGCTGAAATCCCTCCCCCAGCTCCTGGGGCTGCCCTGGGGAGCCCTGGGGTCTGGCAGGAGCTGGGGTGGGGTCAGCTGGGGTACAGGGGGAGATGCAACTCCCTCTGCCCAGATTCACCCCACGGGGTCTGGCTGTGCCAGGGGTGTCCCTGCTGTCACACAGCCCAGGGCTCCCACAGAACTCTGGGGCTCAAACACGCAGCAGAGTTTTGGCTGGCAGGTCAGGGCACCCCCAAACACCCACCACCCCTCACTGCCAGAGGATTCACAAGCCAGCAGGTTCCTGCAGGGGTCTTGGGGGGGCATTTCTGGGGTTTTTGGTTGTTGATTGCAGCCCTGAGATGGGCAGGGTGTCTCTGTTTCGGCCCGCGCGTCCAAGGAAAGAGTCAGAGCTCTTCACTTTTCGGTCTTGAAGTCGTTTATTAATTCTTATCTATAAAATTTTCTTTCTGCCCAGCCAAGATCTGCAAGATCTGCTCAGCAGGGCAGCCACAGGCACTCTGACCACCCCAAGGGTGGTGTTGTCCTTTTATACTACAAACTACATATAACATATTTACACTTAATTCCAATACCTATCACCTATGTTAGACAGTGCACTTCTACTCTAAATATAACATATTTACAATTACTTTTTAATACCTATCACCCATCTTAAACAGTGCACTTCTACTCTAAACCAACCCCAAAGTGCCAACATCACTGCAGAAAATGGAGAACAAGAAGAAGAAGGAGAAAGGCTGGGCACACCCAGATTCCTCCATCTTGTCCCCCCATCTTGTCCTCCATCATCCCCCCACACCAAAAATCCTAAAATCTACATTTTCACCCTGTGATCATTTTGTTATTACACTATTCAAACCTGTGTGGCTTTCAGGTCCTCATGCAAAGCTGGTAACTTGCTCCAGGGGTCACAATCAAATCCCCAGGTGCTCTGGGCTGTGTGCCAGGGTCTCTGAGCCCCCTGGCAGGGTCCTGGCAACTCTGGACACCCAGAGGGATGCACTGAGTTCTGACAGGATTGGCCGTGCTGCTGAGACACCACCAGCCCCATGTCCCCACAACCCCTGGGGATGAGCACAGGCAGGGATGTGCTTCTCCTCTGGGCACCAGGTGCCCAAGGTGCCAGGGCCCAGTTCTGCCCCAGGCACCAAACAGCCTGAGGGGAGCTGCTGCCAGGCTGGGCTCACCAAAGGGGAGCCAGGGGTCTCTGTTCCACGCACTGGGACTTTTCTGTATGCTGGCAGCTCCACTCTGCTCCTCCCAGCTCGGTGTTGGCATTCCCAGGTGTCCATCAGCATCTCTGCTCTGCTCTACCTTCAGCACCCAGCCCTGGCATTGAGGGCGTGCAGGAATCTCTGTCAGCTCAACACCCTCCCTGATCCCTTGTGCAAACCCAGGGCACTGGGAATATTTCTATGTCTGCTCTGGGGTGCCCTGACCCCCAGGGCAGCACTGACTTTGACCCTCGCTCATGGAGAAAGTTTCCTGAACTCCAGAATAGACTGGAATCTACAAAAGTGTGAAATAGATTACAGAGAGTAGTGTAGGTGTATCACTGGGTGAGAAATTGAGGTTTTGGGATTTTTAGTGTGTTGTGGATGGCAGCAAGATGGAGGGCACAGGGTGTCATCCCGGGTTTCTCCTTCATGCTTCTTCTTCCTGGGTTTGGGTGGCATTTTGTAATTGGGCAGAAAAGTCCTCATTGGGGGCTCTTTGGGATCAGTTATTGGGTTAAAAAGGAAAATAATCCAGATGTCAGTTCTTAATTGAATAGTTTAGCTTTAAAAGACCTTGTACCAAGAGATTGTTGGCCATTTTGTGGTGCTTTTCCAGCACGCTGAGCCTGGTGTGGACAGCGTGCAAAACTCTGGATAAGATAACAATAAACAAGAACCTGAGGGCAGAAAAGATCCAGTGGGTCTCTCTTTCCTGAGACAAACCCAGTCCAGGAGGGTCTCCCCCACAGGGGAGCCCCCTGGGAGGGCCCAGCCTGAGCCCCAGGAGTTGGGGAATCAGCAATCCCTGCTCTCTTTATCCCTCTGGCTGCATTCCCACTCCCTTTTGGGGCTCACAGAAGCAGAGACCCCAGAACACCTTGCTGGTGTTGCTGCTGGATAAGGAGAGCTGCATCCCCTGCCCCTGCCCGTGGAACTGGATGAGTTTTAGGGGCTTTCCAACCCAAACCATTCTGGGATTCTCTGATCTCCCAGGGAAAGGTCCCTGTGCAGAGCCCATCCTGTCCTGATGCTGAGGCCTTGCACTGATTCAGGGGAGAAGCAGACACAGCCCTGGGAGCATTCAGGGAGCCTGACAGGGAATCATGGCAGAGAAAAAAACAATTCAAAACGTCCAGAGTGGCTTGAGGAGGATTCACAGCTGAAAATAGGGGTGAAATGGTTTCTGCTGGCTGTTAATGCCGTGCTATTTGTTCCATGTGATTAGCAGGTGATAACGTGCCATGCAGAGGTGAGAGGCAGACACAGAAATGCACGGTGCAAATTCATCTCCTCCAGCATGAGGCAATTGCAGGGCTGAGCTGGGGCACTGCTGTGCACCATGAGCCAGCAGAGATCTGAGCACTGGAGAAATGAACAATTTTTTTTCATCCCCTTCCTTTCTTCTTTTCTTTCTTTTTTTTGGAAGGGGAAAGAGGTTACATTTTTCTGTGTCAGAAATATTCCGTGACACAAGAGAATCCATCAAATGACACTGAGTGTCAGGTCATGTCACAACATCATTAAAACATTATATCTTGTTGATGAGGCTCTTGCCATCAATTCAGAGAGTGACTGATTTGATCTGCGAAAAGTGGAAGTTTCTGTGCCCTGTTTGCAAGACAGCTGGCAGCTCTGTGAGAGGAAGCACTATTTCATATTCTATTTAGGGCATTAAGCCTTAATCCCATTAGGAGATTCATAGCATAGCCAGCTTCAGATGGAGAGATACTTCCATAGCTGGATGGATTTCTCCTACGACACCTGCACCACATGCTACATGGAGCCATTTGGAAAAAAAACAAGCCTACAGTCTTCCCAGCTCCTCTCTGAGAGCTTATCTCTTCCTCTAATACAGTTTAGTGCCAGGTTTTATAGACTGCTCATGCTGTCGGGAATGTTTGCTGGTATTCTGTTAACTTGATGCTTGGCTGTTCCAACACTATTCATTTAGGGCAAGCATCTGGCATGTAGCAACAAGATGGCTGATAGAATAAAATTAGGCAAGTTTATATGATTAATCATAGCTGGGAGCCAGCACTGGTCTCAGTTTGTGAGGGGTTGTGATGGATCCTGTGGGTTATTTATCAGACAGAGCAAAGCTGTATTCGCACCTTGGGGGAACCCAGGGAAACACCTTTGGGGGTGCTGGCATGGCCTCCTGAGGGGGTTCTGGCAGCCCTGAGGCTGGCAGGAGGCAAGAGGCACGATGCTGCAGAGCAGGGGTGGACAGAGGTTTATCCTCCTCTGTCTGAGCCCCTGCCTGAGCCACACAGGAATTGGGAACCTGGTGACCAGAGTGGGACCTGTGTGAGCTCAGGACTCACATCCTTCACCCAGCCTCGTACCTTAGGGCCAGGGCTCTGTCCAAACACAGCCCCAGTTTGTTTAGCCCAGAGGATGATAAACCCAGGGGACAGAAAGGGTTCCCTGTTAGGGGAATCCAGGGTTCTCAGCGTTCAGGAATCAGGATATCAGGAAGAAATCAGGAAGAAATTCAGGATATCGGGAAGGAATCCCTCCCTGAGAGGGTGATGGGGCCCTGGCACAGGGTGCCCAGAGAGGCTGTGGCTGCCCCTGAATCCCTGGAAGTGTCCCAGGCCAGGCTGGACAGGGAGCACCCTGGGACAGTGGAAGGTGTCCTGGATGGGCTTTAAGGTCCCTTCCCACCCAACCCCTGCTTTGCTGCTCTGCCTTGGTTCGGTGTGACAGCAGGGCACAGCCCAAGCCCTGATCCTGAGCAGGGATAAGCACTTCCCAAAGCTGCAGCCCTGCTCCGTGGGGGCCACGTGTCCTCCTGGCATCTCTGTGGCTGCTGCTCATCCCCCTGGCTCTGTGGGGCACCACAGACCCTGGGCTGGAGGCTCCATGGATGCTGAGCTGCATCCCCCTGGCCAGATGAGGACCTGCCTTTGGCCCCTGGCTGCTCAGCAGCCCCCTGGCCCAGCTGCTGATTGTCCTGGTAGCCCTGATGCTGCTGGGAGGGGGACAGGGTGCTGAGCTGTGCCCAGGGTGCCCCATCCATGGCACAGGAAAACTGTGCCCCCAAAATGCCAGCAGTGCTGGGGTGCAGAGCAGTGTGCCCTGTGCTGGTGATGTGCTGGGGAAGGTCAGTGTGGCCACCACCTGCCAGTGAACCCCCAGCTTTGGGGAACACTCCAGGCAGGTGGGGTCTGTGCTCTCTGCAGGCCTGGAGGTGTCTGTAACACGGGCACAGGGCAGAGAAATGGGTTCCAAAAAATGAGGAATCAAGAAGGAAAGCAAATGCACAGTCTGAGCTGAACCCTGCAGTCCTGCCAAGCTCTGGCTGTTTCATTTTGCTTTTGTGCCATTGCATTGCTTACCACAGTTCAACAGAATCTGAAGCAAAAAGTCATCCTGAGCTGAGGAATGAAGCACTTGTGCTGCTGTTAAATTATAATTCCCATTTATTCCTTCATTACAGAAAGTTTTCTTTTTGAGGCATGGCCATTTGCAGAATTACAAAAGAGGGGGGGAATAATCCCAGTGCTTGGTCCCAGCTCTGCATCTCCCCTGGTCTGTGTGGGTATGGTGCTTGTCAGGAAATGCAGCATCAGCTGCCCTGCAATAGAGCCATGATTGATAAGTGTGTAATAACCCTGACCCAGAAAACCACACCTGTAATCTTCCCCTGACGAGCTCTGCCTGCATCAGCCCCATCCGAGTGGTTAAATGCCTCACTGGTCTTTAAAGCAGTCAATTGACCCAGCTGGGATGAGATGAGATCAGATCAGATGAGATGGTGCTGCTGAGGCTGCTGGGGAGGGCTGGGGCTGGGTCAGGGCAGCCCTGGGGCTCTGCCTCACCTGTGGGGGCTGCTCACCTGTGGGGAATGATCACCTATGGGGAATGATCACCTGTGGGGAATGATCACCTATGGGGAATGATCACCTATGGGGGATGATCACCTGTGGGGAATGATCACCTGTGGGGGCTGCTCACCTGTGGGGGATGCTCACCTGTGGGGAATGATCACCTGTGGGGAATGATCACCTCTGGGGCTGCTCACCTGTGGGGAATGATCACCTATGGGGGCTGCTCACCTGTGGGGAATGATCACCTGTGGGGGCTGATCACCTGTGGGGAATGATCACCTATGGGGGCTGCTCACCTATGGGGAATGATCACCTATGGGGGCTGCTCACCTATGGGGAATGATCACCTATGGGGAATGATCACCTATGGGGGCTGCTCACCTGTGGGGAATGATCACCTCTGGGGCTGCTCACCTGTGGGGGATGATCACCTATGGGGGCTGCTCACCTGTGGGGGCTGCTCACCTGTAGGGGATGATCACCTGTGGGGAATGATCACCCATGGGGGATGATCACCTATGGGGGATGATCACCTGTGGGGAATGATCACCTGTGGGGGATGATCACCTGTGGGGCTGCTTGTCAGGACCCAGGACATCTCTCTGGCTGTCCAGGATGGCCAAGACCCCTGCCAGGGGGCTCAGAGACCCTGGCACAGAGCCCAAAACACCCGTGGGTTTGATTATGACCCATGGAGCAAATTACCAGCTTTGTATAAAGACCAGCAAGCCACAACAGTTTAGGTAGAATGATAGTGAAGTTACCACAGGGTGGAAAAGTAGATTTTGGGGTTTTGGTATGGGGGTTCAGGGGGCAAGATGGAGGAATCTGGGTGTGCCCAGCCTTTCTCCTTCTTCTTCTTGGCCTCCATCTTCTGCTGTGATGGTGGCACTTTGGGATTGGTTTAGAGTAGAAGCTCACTGTCTAACATAGGTGATGGGTATTGGGAAGTTATTGTAAATATTGTATATGTAGTTTTTAGTATAAAGACATAACCCTGCCCTGGGGACAGGCAGAGTGCCTGGAACTGTCCTGCTGGATGGACCTCGGCAGGGCAGGAGAAAATTTTTTATAGCTAAGAAACAATAAACAACCTTGAGACTGAGAAATTAAGAGCCCTGACGCCTTCTTCAAGCGCTGGGCTGGGAAAAAGAGACTTTTGAACTCTTCTTGGGGACACTGTGAGCAGCTAAAGACCCCGACAGCTGCTCACCTGTGGGGGTTGGTTACCTGTGGCTCTCTGGGGTCTCCACCTGATGTTGCATTGTGATTTCAGGGTTTACCCCAGAACCCCGGGTCCCTCCCCTGAGGATTCCCTTCCAGGTGTGTCAGTCCCCTCTCCTCTCCCCTCCCAGCACTGTCTGGCACTCCTGGCATTCCAGAAGGGCCTCGAGTGATTGGCAGATCCAAAGGATGCCCTCTACCCCTGGGGGGCATTGGGCCATCCAGGTGTCCTTTGTCCCTTTGTCCCTCCCCTCCTGTCCCTGCTTGGTGCCTCCCTGCCCCTTCCCTGCCCCTCTCCCCGGGGTTAAAGGAGCAGCAACCACGGGCTCAGGGAGTTCTGTTGGAGCTGGTGCTGCATTCAGAGGCCTGAGGGCCAGAATAAAGCTCTGGATCCAAAGCCTCCATCAGAACCGACTCCTTTCCTTCACCATCCCCTTAAAGCTTCTCTGCCAGAGGGAAACCCCAGGAGCAGCCCCTGTTATGGGGGGAAGCTCCATCCCAGCACCACCAGAGCTCCTGCAGGCCTGGACTTGTCTGCAGGGCCCAGCTGCAGCACCCAGGCAGGCAAAAGTGTCTGTGGGGTGAAACACCACACACCCAGCCAGCCAAAAGTGTCTGTGGGGTGAAACACCACACACCCAGGCAGCCCAAAGTGTCTGTGGGGTGAAACACCACACACCCAGGCAGGCCAAAGTGTCTGTGGGGTGAAACACCACACACCCAGGCAGCCAAAAGTGTCTGTGGGGTGAAACACCACACACCCAGGCAGCCAAAAGTGTCTGTGGGGTGAAACACCACAGTGCTGCTGTTTGGTTCAGCACCAAGGGCCAGACAAGCTCAGGCCCATCCTGTCCGGCTCTATTGGTAAATTCCAATAACCCACAGCTCACATCTCTACCATGTGCTCCTCTCTCCATCCCTGCCCTCCCCATCTCCCCCGTTCCAGCACAGTCCCCAGGAGCTCTGGGGCTGGGAACCAGGAAACAAGGATTTTCCAAGTGACATCAAAACACTGGCCAAGAATTTTTAAATAAACGCCGAGATCAGCTCTTTTCTCGTTTATTACAAAGGAACCAGTTGTGTGCCAGGCCCTGTGCTGGGCTCTGTCTGTCTGTCTGTCTGCCTCCCTGTCTCCCCCAGCCCTCTGACTCGCTTATCTATTTACCTATCTATTTACATGTATTTCTTTTCCCAGTGAATTATGTCAGGGAGGCAGTAAAGTGTTATGTATTTGCAAGCCCCATAATCTTTAAAAGCACAGTGATGCATGCTCCAGATGAGAAAAGAGCCTCCATCCAGTATGTTAATAGATAGCATTAGGGCAATAATGAAAAGCACTTGAGACAAGTAAGCCCCTATCAAAAGCTGAGTAATAGAGATGCACAGAATGAATCACAATGCACCTCCTCTGCAAAAGATATTAAGACGTCTGCTTTAGTGCAGGGTCTATTCACTCCAACAGCTGCTTCATTTCTCTGATTAAAATGGCAGTGGGGAGAGCTTTTTCCAGCCATTTCCCCTTTTATGCAGTTCCTTACCCACAGGCAGGCGCCCACGCTGTGCCCATGGCAGGGCTGGGCACCCCGGGCATGCAGGGACAGCTCAGGCACATTGTCACACTGTCACATTGTCACACTGTCACACTGTCACACCGTCACACCGTCACACCGTCACAGCACGGTGACACTGCAGCAGCAGCAGGGTGGGCAGGGCACCTGCAGGCTCCCCTGCACTTGGGAACAGCCCCACACACCCCACAGAGGGATCAGACTTGTGGGAAAATCCATCCACAAACACCAGAGGTTTGTGGCCAAAAAGGAGACAGAGGAGTCCTGGAACTTTATCCCAATAAAGGCAGAGGCCATGGGGCATCCCCTGGGATCTCTCAAATTTTTGGAGGATGCAGCCTCCTTTTCATCACAATTTTCCAGCTGCATTTCCCTTCTCTCTTTCCCCATTTCTGAGGTACTTGAGAGGTTCAGACTCCCCAATACACCTGATACCAAAGATTCCCCTCCAATATATAACCCACCCTTTTGATCATTAATTTCTTTTGGTATTTAGGGGGTTTTCCCCATTTCTGAGGTGAAATGGGGAACTGACTCCCCAGAACACCTGATCCCAAAGATTTCCCTCTAATGTACAACCCTCCCTTTTAATCTTTAATTCTTATGGAATTTAGGGGTTTTTCTTCCCCATTCTTTCTTTCATCTTTCAATATCCAATTTCATTTAGCCAGCCAACCTACAGTTTATTTGTAAAAGCAAATATGTTTTTCCATTCATCAATCAGTGGAATCCTCCCCATTGCTTCTT
The DNA here is from genome assembly GCF_023055355.1 of Agelaius tricolor. Taxonomy (NCBI): domain Eukaryota; kingdom Metazoa; phylum Chordata; class Aves; order Passeriformes; family Icteridae; genus Agelaius; species Agelaius tricolor. The sequence continues at coordinate 4,909,682 of NW_027269296.1, read as the reverse complement.
TTATCTCCCAGTGCTGGTTTTATCCACCAGCAGACCCACAGCTGGTTTGGAAAGACAAATCCACCATTCCTCTCAGACAGACACACAGCCCTTTGTGGGGGCACACACGGGGCACCCCTGGCACCCCAAGCATGGATCCTCTGCTCCAGCTCAGCCCTTCTGGGGGTGTCTGGGCCACCATGGGGGTCTGGGCTGGGGAGACCCCCTCCCCACCTGTAGGGGGGTAGGATGGTGGGGATGGACAGAGAGCAGAGATCTCTGCAGCCAGGGCTGGAGCTTGGGGTTTATTGCAAAGGGCCTGGGTGCAGGGCCCTGCTGGGAGCTGCCAGCCACAGCTCAGAGCAGGCCTGAGAGAAGAGAGGGGGAGAGAGGGTGAGAGAGTAAAAGGGGTAAGAGCTAAGAGAGCGAGGTTCCCATTACAACACCATCAATCTTCTTCTGTGCTGAATATTCTGATTCTCACTAACCAATCTAGTCCAAGATACAAATCCTACAGCATTTCCATACAGACTATAAGAATCATTCCATTACCACACTGGGTTACATTTTCAACCCTACAAACTCCTCTCTGGGCCCTTCTGCCAAGCTGGCAGGGTCTGCTCTGAGCCTTGGGCCTGTCTGCAAGCAGAGGGGATTGTTTGATCCAAAGGGGATCACCTTCAGCTGGCCATGCCATTGTTTTCCAGTTGTTCAGGAACTGAGGGATCTCAGAGCTTGCTTTCATTTCAATCTCACTTAGAGTTTCCATATTCTCAAAATCTTTTGCCAGGCCGTCACATTTATAAGGCTTTCCTGGTTCATCTTCCCCAACATCCACCAAGGGACAGCCATGCCCTGATGGGCAGCAAGGAGGGGAAGCCAGACAGGCTGGGGGTGCAGGAGGAGATGAGGGTCAGGTGTGTGGGATGCAGGACAGCCTCACAGGGGTGTTGGAGTGCTGGCATCACTAGAGAGTGTCACTGACGTATTTTATGAAAATCCTTTCGTTAGGATTTTTCTCCTGAGAAGCTGAGAAGCCTCAGAAAAGAAATGTAAACAATGATTATCTGATGGCTGTGGAATGTGGTCTAGACATGGTTTATCAACAGGTGCATCTTTGATTGGTTGCATGTGAATTGCTTTTACTTAATGACCAATCTCAGTCCAGCCGTGTTGGACTCCCTGGTCAGTCACAGGATTTTATTATCCATTCCTTTCTAGCTTTCTGATGTCTCCTTTCTCTTTTTTTAGTAGAGTTTTAGTATAACATTTTATATGATATGATATGATATTTATTATATATATCATAAAATAATAAATCAGCCTTCTGAACCATGGAGTCAAGATTCTCATCTCTTCCCTTTGTCCTGGGGACCCTCAAACACCACCACAAGAGAGGACAGACTGAGCCCTGTGGGACCATGCTGGAGGTACTGGATGCACAGAGGAGGGAAGTGCCCTGCTGCAGACAGGCTCAGCACTGCCCTGTCACATCACCAGGGCAGTGCTGGGCTCAGACAGGCTCAGCCCATCTCAGCACTGCACTGTCACACCACCAGGGCTCTAATGGGGTCAGCCAGGCTCAGCACTGCAGTGTCACATCACCAGGGCTCTGCTGGAGTCACCAGCCCTGGAAGTGTTCAGAAACAAGTGGAGGCAGCACTTTGTGATGTGGTTTAGTGGGCACAGGGGGATTTGGACAGAGGGTGCAATTGCTGATCTTTAGGAGGGTTTTTCCAGCCTCAGTGTTGCTGTGGCTTTGGTTGTGTCTCCCCTGTGCCTGCTCTGGGCTGGGAGGCAGGCAGGGCAGGTAGGAGCCCACCCTGGGCTGACCACCAGCTGCACAGAGCAGGCAGCACAGGAGCACCCAGCTCTGGGAGGCTCCAGCAGAGTGATGCCAGTGCGGGGATAGCAGGGAGGGATTGAGGTGGAGAGCTGGGTGGGGCTGGAGCTGACCCCTCTGTGGGGCACAGCTGGGGCAGGACAGCCAGGTTCTCCTCCCTGCCCTCCCAGGGGGGTTTCAGATGGCATAAAAAAGGGTTTTCTCCATTTGTGATGGGGGAAAAGGGTTTCCCCCATTTGTCAGCTTTTGTGATGCCCAGGACAAGCATTTCTCTGTGGTGACACAAGCACAGAGCCCTTCCCAGGGAGGCCCTGGGCAGGCCAGGCTCTCCCAGGCACCTCCTGAACCACTAACCTGGTGCTACAGAGCAGCATCCTGGGGACAGCCCTGGGCATGGCCCAGCCCCACAGGGGGATGCCCCAGGAGCAGTTTCCCTGCTGAGTTCAGTTCAGTGAGCCTCACAGGAGCATCATTTTGGGGGCAAGACTATAATAACTTTGGGTGCAAGCCTACCAGAGCTCTTGATGAAGAAGTCAGGTTTAAAGCTGAGGGCTTTGCCAGGGGGAAAGCAGCTGTGTCCTGGTGAGGGACACCAACGAGACAGGAGTGGACATCTCACTGCTCCAAAGCCAAGCTCGCTGTGCTCAGGTGTGCCCATGGTCCCTGCTGAGCCATTGTCTTTGTGCCATGGTCCCAGGGTGTGATGTGGCTCTCCAGAGCTTCTCAGCCTCTCTCCATGCTGCTCCCTGACCTCACTCTCTGGGTGTCCCACTGTCCTGGGCTCGGTCTGTCTGTGTGTCCTGTGGACAGGCTGCTCTGGGGGGAATGAAACACAGCTTGGGAGCAGCCAAGGGACAGGGACAGAGAACCCCAGAGTGGATGAGGAAAACCAGGGGGAGCAAGCAGCTCATGGGGTGCTCACAAAGCTGCTGAAGATGGTTCAGGTGCAGCCTCACATCTGTGGGGTCTGGTTGTGTACAGGGCAGTGCAGCTCCCCCAGGAGCCCCGCGCCTGCAGCTGCTCCAGGAGCTCCCAGCATCACCAAGCTGGGCATGAAAATCCTGGGGGATGGGAGAAGATCTGGCAGGGCTGCAGCTGGAGAGCCCAAGGTGAGCAGTTTGACAGCAGTTCCTCAAGCTGTGCAGGGCACCAAGGCTGCTCCTGTGTGTGTGTGAGCACAGACACTGCCAGGCCCCTCAGCGCTCCTGGGAGCCACCAAACCCTGGGCACACCAGGGAGGAGAGGCTGCCATTGCCACTGGCACCTCTGAGCTCGTTGCCAGATGCCCAGGAAAAGGCAGGGAGGCCTCAGCAGGGAGCTTCAGCAGCGTCTGCTGCTGCCTGCCAAAATTAACATCACTGACAAAAGGCATGATCCTGAAATTGCACCAGCAAGCAGATGGATTGCTGGAGCACGGGAGGCTCGCAATGGAAAAGATGAGTAATCCAAGGAGAGAGCGTGGTGCCAGCGAGCTGAGGGCTTGGCTGCTGCTGCACAGGCTGGGAACCTGGAGTGCTGCCTGTCACAGGGCTGGGCTCCTCTGGCTCCCCAGCAGAACCTGCAGGACGGTGCTGCAGGGTTCCTGCAGGCCTCAGTGCTGGGGACACGGCCTGGGCACAAGGCTGTGCTGGCTCTGCTGTGGGTACACGCTGCCCACACTGCCCAAGGGTTCCTGCAGGTCACCAATGCTGGGGACACGGCCTGGGCATGGGGCTGTGCTGGCTCTGCTGTGGGTACACCCTGCTCACCCTGCCCCAGGGCTCCTGCAGGTCACCAATGCTGGGGACACGGCCTGGGCATGGGGCTGTGCTGGCTCTGCTGTGGGTACACGCTGCTCACACTGCCCACAATGCCTGAGGGTTCCTGCTGGCCTCAGTGCTGGGGACACGGCCTGGGCACAAGGCTGTGCTGGCTCTGCTGTGGGTACACCCTGCCCACGCTGCCCCAAGGGTTCCTGCTGGCCTCAGTGCTGGGGACACGGCCTGGGCATGGGGCTGTGCTGGCTCTGCTGTGGGTACACGCTGCCCACACTGCCCCAAGGACACCTGTGGCACTGCTGTGGGCACTGAGATGACCCTGCCAGGATCAGTCCTCAGCCATTCCCACTGCAGAAAGGCAGGAATGTGCAGGATATCCAGCCAGCTTCTGTCCAGCAGGGAGAGAGGGGATATAGGAGCCTTTGTGCAGCTTCACTTTAAGCATGGCAATGAACTGTGTCCCAAAAAGGCTCTCTGAGCCCCCAGGTCTCAGCAGAACCCTCACCCTGAAGCCTGTGAGGGCCAGCTCATTCCTTCCCCATGAAGTGACTCACGGGAGGATCTGAGCAAGTCTGACTTTCCTCTGGCACTGAAGGGCGAGATGGATGAGGAAAGGGACACAGTCCCTGCTCTAAGTGCTGCTGCCCTTGCTGTCCAGGAGCGTCCTTGTGCAGCCTGTGGGGCTGTGCCAGGGGCTGGATCCATCACCCAGCGCTCATGGAGCACAGACCCTGCCAGCACAGCTCCTGCTTCTGCAGTCAGAGCAGAAAAAGAGGCACAGCCCCTCTGAAGGAGCCAGGAGCTCACCTTGCTGCCACCCCACAGCTCTCCCTGCCCTGTCATTACACCTGGGATTATTCATTATTCTTTCTTTTTTAAGTACAAATGTACTGAAATCATCCACTTGTCAGTGCTGCGACTGCGGTGATGCAAATGTGACACAGCAGGCTGGTACTGGGCACTGAAATTTAAATTAATGAGGAGAAATGAGCTTGCTGGGTTCTTGGCAGAAGATCTGGGGCTGTTCTTGCTGCCCAGTGCCCTGAGGCCGTGCTGGGTCCCACGGGGACACCAGGAGCAGGACAGGGACACCAGGACAGGGACACCAGGAGCAGAGTGGGGACACCAGGAGCAGGATGGGGACACCAGGAGCAGAGTGGGGACACCAGGACCAGGATGGGGATACCAGGACAGGGACACCAGGACCAGGACAGGGACACCAGGAGCAGGGAGGGGACACCAGGAGCAGGGCAGGGACACCAGGACAGGGACAAGAGGAGCAGGATGGGGACACCAGGAGCAGAGTGGGGACACCAGGACCAGGGCAGGGACACCAGGACCAGGATGGGGACACCAGGAGCAGGGAGGGGACACCAGGAGCAGGGCAGGGACACCAGGACAGGGACACCAGGAGCAGGTGTAGCACGTCCAGCATGGCTGGGTGTGGGGTCACCCTGCAGCAAACACTGTTGGGTCCTGCTCAGCTCCCTGCAGGTCCTGTCTGACACACTGGGGGAAAGTTTAGGCAGCTCAACATTTCAGCTTCTGGGAAAAAAGGAGGCAGGAGAAGGAGGGAGGGAGCATAAATCAGCCCCAGCTTAAGGCCCCTTATCTCAGAATGACGCCCTGCAGTCGTGAGGGCTGATCCTGCAGTGGGATCCCTGGGATTAGCTGGGCTTTGCTGTGCCCTGACTGCCCCTGCTGCTCTCCAGCCCCCAGAGGTGGGGCTGTGGGGCAGCACAGGGGTGCAGGCAGAGCTCCTGGTGCCCCAGGGTGCAGGTCCTGCCTGCTGCATCCTCCCAGTGCTGAGTTACAGAGGCACAGCCCACAGCAGCTGGGGGGACTGGGGGAATGTGGGTGCTGCAGCCCCCCCAGTCCACTGGACAGAGCATCCCAGGGCTGGGGGCTGCAAATGCAGCTGGTTGGCATCAGCCTGGCTGGCTGTGTGTGCATCCAGTGCCTTTCCATGGCTAATGTGTCATTTAATGTGATTTATTCACCACAAGGGGTTGGGCTGGTTGCTCTGTCTGTGAGGCTGAAAGGGAACTGGGCATTGCTGGGGTCCCTGGGGGTCCCCTAAAGCCACCCCAGAGATGGGGAGCAGGGGATGAGGAGCCCCATGGACAGGAGCAGGGTGTGGGCACTGTGGATCCCCAGCTCTGGTGCAGAGGACAGGAGGACACCAGAGCTGGGGGAGGACACAGGAACAGGACACAGGAGACAGAAAGGACTCAGGGACAGCACCCCAATGTGACTCTGTGCCTCTCCCTGGGGGCTGAGAGGGGACAGGGGCTAACAGAGCTCTCCCACCCACCCACCCTGTGAGGGAAAGGTAAGTGTGTGTGAGTAGCAGAGAGCAAAACCAAGCCCTATATGTTTAAACTGGCAAGTTCTGTGTTTGTCATCGAGCTGTAAAATGATACCCGAACAGATGAGGACAGGAACTTCTTGGAAGGCTAAGCACAGACAGCAGGAGTGGGGGAATAGCATTTTGCTTTATTTCTTTACATGCAATCCAAGGTTTTTTTGTGGGGGTTTTTTTTTTCCCTTGCAGTGTTATATTTTTCTATCCAAAAATGGTTATGAGTCTGCCAGCTCTCAGAGGCTGCACTGAGGGCTTGTGTGTGTCTGACACACCGGGCCCAGGGGCTGGGACACAGCAAAAGGCACAAACAGCAAACCCTGGAGGCTTAAAGGAAAAGCAGAACACGATGGAAGCACCTGAGTGTGTGTGCAGAGCTCACACCCCACATGGACATGGCCATTTCCAGCTGCTTTGGCACCCAGAGGACAGCAGAGCCATGCAGGTGATGCTGAGCTGCAGGTTGGCTTTGGAGGAGAACATGTGCTCCAAGCAGCAGCTCCTGTTTGTCACCAGGATATAGTACCTGCTCCAGTGGGTGGATAATTTGAGGTGAATGAGAAAAAGCTGTTTTTTCTTTGGGCTCCAGCCATGTGCTGGGTGGGATGATGCTCACAGCAGTGACTTCTCTCAGGTGCTGCGTGGTGGGGGCACAGCCACTTCCCCTGGCACATCTCCCCGGGGTTTTTGTCATGCAGAGGTGGCGCCTCGTTTGTCTGGATGCGGATCCTGTGTGGGGTTGGGGCGGGGTGTGCACAAAGCAAATTCCTCTCTGCCGTGCTGAGACTGTCAGGAGACAGAGCACAGAGTGGCAGCAGGCACGTGAGCTACTGATGGCTTTAAGGATGCTCTTTTCTAGCTTAAATTAGGGGAGAATCCTGTACAAAATCCTGAACAAAGCCAGGAAGGTTTATTCACCAGTCATCCTCCGAGATGCCAGCCAGCCTCTGAGCTGCATTTCAGCTCTCAGTTTGTCCTGAGGCATCACAAATGTCTGGCCAACAACTGGGGTGTCCTCAGGGGAGTGTCAGGGAGATGAAGCTGGGTTCTGGGCACTCACCCTACATGGTTGCTCACACTTTTCTTCATTCCCCCAAAAAGGCAGGGAAGGGTGGGTGGGTGGGCTGGGGAGAGGGCAGGTACCACATCTGCTGTGGGCTGCTTCACCCAGGGGTGCCAGCCTGAAGGCAGCAGAGCCCTGGCCCTCTGTGTGACCTGTCCTGGTTCTTTAGAGCCATCACTGTGCCCCAGATTGTCCCAGGGGGTCACAGCCCAATGGTGGGAGACCATCAAGGGAGGCCAGCCCAGGTTTCTCACCCCTGAGGGCTCTCCTGAGGGCACACCTCACTTTGTGTGATGTTTGGGAGGGAAATGACTGCAAAACCTGAATTGCTGGAGTCAGGAGGGCTGCAAGAACACATGGAGGGAAAGAAAATATCAGAGCCAGTGAACAGCAGTGCTCCAAGAGGAGCTGAGGCTGTGGCTCCCAGGCTCAGTCAGAGCTTCCCCCACAGACTGAGATCAGAAAGTGAGGCCATGAGGGAAATCTCAGTGCACTGACAGTCCCAGCATTGTCACTGGGGTGACAATCATGGGCACCATGGAGAGTTCATGCTCAGCTGGTGTGCTACAGATGGGTGGGAACCTGAGCTGGCCAATTTCTGGAGGCTTTGGGGACCATGGTGTGGGTCGCACCAAGGCCACCCCAAGCCTTTGGACCTATTGTGGCAGCACAGACACGCTGGTGCCACTGGCTGTGCCAGGTCACAGGTGGTGTCCCAGGATGGTGTCTGTGCCCCAGGTCAGCCTGGTGCTGTGGGAAAAGCCCTCAGCCCCCACCCTGCTGCTCCAGGTCCCCACAAAGCCACCTGCTGGTCCAGGTAAGGGGCTCAACAGCCAGGTTAAGCTGGGAATACCATTGAAAAAATGCTGGGAATGAGGGGATGGGCACAGCAAGCCTCCATCCCACCCTCCCTGCACCACTCCACCCTCCCTGCTCAGCCCAGGGTGGTGCCCAGGTGTCACCAGCACATTTTCTGGAAAAATCCCTTTGCCCAGGATTCTTCTCCTGGGAAGCTGAGAAGCCTCAGAGAAAAAGGAAAGCAATTCTTATCTCATTTGCTTCTCCTGTGTTTTGCTGCTTTGGAATGTGGTTGGAGATTTTTTACCAACAGGGGATTGTTTTTATTTGTTTTTACTGTGAATTGTTTTCACTCATTGGCCAATCAGGGCCAAGATGTGTTGGGACCCTGGAAGGAGTCACGGGTTTTCATTATTATCTTTAAATAATAAAGATAATTTAAATAATTATCTTTAATAATAAATAGTAGCCTTCTGTAAGTATCCTTTCTGTATTCTTCAGTATAGTTTAGTACAGCATTCTTTAATATAATACAGTATCATAAAATAATAAATCAGCCTTCTGAGAACATGGAGTCAGATGCATCATTCCTTCCTTTGTCTGGGGCAACACAGCTCCAAGACCCAGGGGCTGGAGAGGTGGAGCAGCAGAAGCAGGGCAGTGTGCTGGCCCTGGGGCAGGGCCTGCCAGGGGCTGGGTGCTCAGAAACCCTGACACAGCTGGGCTTGGAGCCAGGCACCCTGTCCTGCCCTCACCCTGCTCAGCCCAAGGCACCCAGGCAGGAGCTCTCCAGGGTGTCCTGGTCATCTGCAGGTCCACAGGGATTGTTCCAGCCCCAGGGCTTGAAAAGCCTCCAGGGAACTGCAGGGGTGCAATTAAAAATGTGTCATTGAGAGGCACAGCTCAGCACAAACAGCTGACAGGGCAGGGTGGCAGAAGCCTGGTGAGTGACCCTGTGGTGTGGCAGCTCAGTGCAGTGGGGTCACTGGGGGTGACACGTGGGTGTCTGTGCATGCATGTCCCCTCTGCCATGTCAAGGTGAGGGACATCTGAGGATATCACTGTGCTGCAGCACGGAGCTCTGTGGGCTAACTGAAAACAGATGTATAAAAATAAACAGAAATACTAGAGATGTGATTACCAAGGAAACGCATTTCCATATAGGAAAACGTCCAAAACGACTGTCATTTACTTCCTTTATTTATTTGCATTTATAGAAATGCTCCCACCCAAGGATCTGGGCTCAGTCCTGCCCAAATCACAGCAAATGGAGCCTGCTGGGCCCTTGCCCCATACCCACCCCTCACCACCATGGTGCCCCTCACACAAAGGAAAGCTGCCCCTCTCTGCTGGCTCTGGAAACTGCTCCCCTTCATTTCCCATTTCTGGACACAGAGATTCCCCACTGGCTTTCCAGGGATCCCCCAGGGAAGGATTTTCTGGGCTCACCATGGGCAGCTTCCCCTGCACCCAGCTCTGGGCAGCCACAGGGATTTGGGCACTGAGAGCTGAGGGGATGGAGCAGAGGGATGATATTGGGGCAGGGATGTGGTGATTTCAACAGACAACATCAAGTGGGGAGATATAGGCTGAGGGAAATCAAAGGAGAAGCATTTTAACTTGCAAGAAATGGAAATGAGAGGAGTGAATTTGGGTCATGCCAAGGCATTCGTTCTACAGGAAATGAAATGTTTTACAAGCCTTTCCTTTTCTCCCTTTATTTCTCCCTTTTTTCTCCCTCTTTTGGGGAATTTAAAACAATCTTTAAAGAAACTTTTATTTATAAAATGCACAAAGAAAATATTTGAGCTGTCCTTTTCCCCTGCAGCTGTACACAACCCTCACACCCAGCTTCAATCCAATCAAAATGGCATTGGGGGCTCATTTACCAACCCCCAGCAACAAAACAACTGCAATCTTTGCTGGAATTCTCTCAGATTATCATCTTGCCTCCAAACCTTTCCCAATAGCCACAAGAGGCTGGGTGCTTGTCAGAACCCAGGAAATTCCTCTGACTGCCCTGGAGGGCTTGAGCCCCTGCCCAGGGGGCTCAGAGAACCTGGCACAGAGCCCCAGACCCCTGAGCCTTTGATTGAGCCCTTGGAAAAAACAATCACCAACCTTATAGGAAGATCAGCAAGCCACAACAGTTTAAGTAGAATGATAGTGAATTTATCATGGGGTGAAAAATAGATTTTTGGGGTTTTTAGAATGAAGGTTCAGGGGGAAAGATGGAGGAATCTGGGTGTGTCCAGCCTTTCTCCTTCTTCTTCTTGGCCTCCATCTTCTGCTGTGATGGTGGCACTTTTAGATTGGTTTAGAGTAGAAGCTCACTGTCTAACATAGGTGATAGGTATTGGGAAGTTATTGCAAATAATGTACAGGTAGTTTTTAGTATAAAGACATAACCCTGCCCTGGGGATAGGCAGAGTGCCCAAAGAGGGAGAGAGAGGTAAAGAGAGAGAAGTAAAGAGAGTGATACAGAGGATGAGAGAGTGAAGTTCCCTCTTACAATACCATAAATCTTCTTCTGTGCTGAATATTCTGATTCTCACTCACCAATCTAGTCCAAGATACAAATCCTACAGCATTTCCATACAGCCTATAAGAATCATTCCATTACCACACTGTGGTACATTTTAAACCCTACAAACTCCTCTTTGGGCCCTTCTGCCAAGCTGGCAGGGTCTGCTCTGAGCCTTGGGCCTGTCTGCAAGCAGAGGGGATTGTTTGATCCAAAGGGGATCACCTTCAGCTGGCCATGCCATTGTTTTCCAGTTGTTCAGGAACTGAGGGATCTCAAAGCTTGCTTTCATTTCAATCTCCCTTAGAGTTTCCATATTCTCACAATCTTTTGCCAGGCAATCCTATTTGTAAGGCTTTCCTGTTTCACCTTCCCAACAGCAGGGACATGCCCAATGCCAGCTCTGGAGCTCCCAGGAGGGTGCAGCTCTGGCAGGACCAGGAGCTGTGACCTGCAGGAGGAAGGGACACAGGGACCACGCTGCCATTGCTGGAGGGGACCATTGGCACTGTGAACCTTTTGTTCCTGAGCTCCAGCAGCTCTGCCATGGGGATCCCACAGGGCTGAGGGATGGTGCTGTGCTCCAGCAGCTGCAGGGGCTGAGCCAGCAGCGCCCACACCTCGGCAGAGAGCAGCTGCAGGGCGGATGACACAGTTTGCTGCTCTGCTCTGCTCTGGCGCTGCCTCTGCCGGGTAATTAGAGTTGACAGGGTGTGTGCAGAGTTGCTGGGTAATTGCCCACACACCTAAGGTGTGGTGGAAGTCGGGAGGTGAACCAAAACCTTCCACCTGACCTACATGCAGAGGTGCTGCCCAGCAGCAGCGGGACGAGGAGGAGGAGAGGAGGAAGCAAAGGATGAAACAGGCACAGCACAAAGCTGGCCATGCCCTGAGGGCTCTGAGAGGGGACTGGAGTGACCCCCAGCCAGGCTGGAAGGGGTAGGAGTGATGGAGATGGGATGGTCAGGATGGACAGAGAGCAGAGATCTCTGCAGCCAGGGCTGGAACTTGGGGTTTATTGCAAAGGGCCTGGGTGCTGGGCCCTGCTGGGAGCTGCCAGCCACAGCTCAGAGCAGGCCCCAAAAAGACCCAAAGACAGAGAGCAAAGAATAAAAGCAAGAGGGAAAGAGAGGTAAAGAGAAAGAAGGCAAGAGCGTGGTAAAGAGGAGGAGAGAAAGCAAGAGAGTGAAGAATAAAAGCAAGAGGGAAAAAGAGCAAAGTTCCCATTCCAATACCATAAATCTTCTTCTGTGCTGAATATTCTGATTCTCACTAACCAATCTAGTCCAAGATACAAATCCTACAGCATTTCCATACAGCCTATAAGAATCATTCCATTACCACACTGTGGTACATTTTAAACCCTACAAACTCCTCTTTGGGCCCCTTCTGCCAAGCTGGCAGGGTCTGCTCTGAGCCTTGGGCCTGTCTGCAAGCAGAGAGGATTGTTTGATCAAAAGGGGATCACCTTCAGCTGGCCATGCCATTGTTTTCCAGTTGTTCAGGAACTGAGGGATCTCAAAGCTTGCTTTCATTTCAATCTCGCTTAGAGTTTCCATATTCTCAGAATCTTTTGCCAGACAATCATATTGATAAGGCTTTCCTGTTTCACCTTCCCAACAGCAGGAAGGCAAAGGATGGAGCCTGGTGGGAGCATCCCTGCCCTGCTGCTCCACAGCACCATCAGGGAGGGCTGGAGGAGCAGAGCTCACGTGGAGGACATGCAGGTAACGCTCTGCTGGCTGCAGTGGCTGTGCCCACATGTTCAGCTGATCAGGTTAAGTGGCTCATTTGCCTGGGAGCAGGGAGCCAAGCACTAATGGCTTTGGACATGCAGCCTGTGCTCTGCAGCCCTGCTGGGGCTGCTGCAGGTGCTGCCGAGCTGGCCTGGCTCAGGGCAGAGGGGCTGGGGCACAGCTCCTGGGAAATGGGCCAGGAAATGTGCCAGGAAATGTGCCAGGAAACGGGCCAGGAAACGTGCCAGCCTCTGCAGCCATGGCCTCAACAGAGTGGTGCAGTCCTGGAGGGGCAGCAGGGCTGGCCTTGTTACACAGCCTGAGGGAACAGGGGCTGCTGAGCCAGAGAACCATGGAATCATCATTAAGGTTGGAAAAAACCTCTGAGATTGTTGAGTGTAACTCATCACCCAGCACCACTGCATCCCCCACTAGCCCATATCCCCAGGTGCCACATCCACCTGGCTTTTGAGTATTTCCAGGGATGATGATTCCATCACTTACTTGGGCAGCCTGTTCCAATACCTAACCCCCTTTTCAGTGAAGAAATCTTTCCTAATATCTAATCTAAACCTCCCCTGGTGGAACTTGAGGCCATTTCCTCTCATCCTTTCCAGTTCACAACCTTGGCAAGCAACTGGAGAGCAGAGATGAGGGCCAGGTTAGCTCTTTGTTCATCCCCTCACCTCCTAGAGTTCACCTCTAATAATACAGAAAGTCTGGGGGATAGAGCAGAGCAGGACCAGGAGGAGGAAAGCAAAGCCCAGGTGTTTGTCACATCTTAACCTTGAACCTGCACTGCCAGAGCAGGAGTGGCCCCTTCCAGCCTTGGCACTCTCAGGACTAAATATTCCTGGTGCCACCAGCAGCCCCTGCCCGAGCCTCTCCCTGGCCCACAGAAAGCAGGGATCTCCTGCACCCAGGTTTGCCTTTCATCAGCCCATCCTGCTGGTGTCCCACCTTTCCTGCCCTCCCAGCCCTGCCCTTTGCTGCCAGCCGTGCTGTCCATGCTGGGGCCCTGCAGCCGTTCCTCCTGCAGGATGTGGCTCCAGGCAGTGCTCACCACGTGCCTGCCTCGCTCTCGGAGCTCCCCTGACCATTATCTGCTCTGCCTTGGCTCTCAAAGCCTGCAGGCCAACACCCAAGCCTTGGGAAGGGCCCAACTCGTGTCCACCCCAGCCCATTTCACAGAAACCAGACCAGGTCACGGCCCTTCAGCCATCAGCACCAAATTCTCTTCTCCAGCTCTTCACTGAGACAAACTCTGAGCTCACCTCCCCTGCCTCTGTCTGGTAGAACAATCTGATCAAGAATATCTGTAACACTTGTTCTCCCATCTATGCTCTGCAAGATAAGTTCTCCCATATCCACAGTTCCCAGGATTACTCATTCCTCCTGGATGAAGCCTTCTAATTCTTCCATTTAATTGCTCATGTTCCTGGCATGGGGACAGAAATACTTGAACTGTTTCTGCCTGGTCTTATCTGCTCTCTCAGCCGAGGAGGTGCCGTCCCCCTGCTGGCTGCAAGGGCTGCCTGACGTCGGTTTTTGGCAAGGGAGGAGCTCTCCCATTCCTCTCTGCTCTCTGCTCTTCCTTTCTTGGTCGCCCTGCTCCTGCTGCCATGGTCGGCCTCCCCATGGATGTGGATTCCAGGCAGGGTGCAAGCAAGGCCAAGAAAGGAAAGGCTCAGAGACAGCCCTGAGACCCATCCACAGGGAACATCACTGCTTATCTGCCTTCCTCCCGATAACCTCCTCTTCATATTGCCCACTGCAGACTCACCCTTCACAAGTTCTTTATCCACTTTAATTCTGTGATCCCATCTTCTCTGGGTTAGCTAATAATTTCCCATGGGTGCTTTATCCAATCCTTGCTTAAATGCAGACAGACACAACACCATGCACAAACCCATGGATTGCTCAGCCCCTGACGAGCTGCCTTTGGAGAACCCATGCTGGATTTTATATTTCCATACATCTCACTGGCTTCAGCTGTTGTCCAATACAATATAAGCTCAAAAAACTCATGTATTACTCAGGCCAGACTATTTACCCTGCATTTATGGGGTGGTGCTCCCATGCCCTGGACTGACTTCTTGCTTCTGTTCTGCTCCTTCACAAGAACTGCCTCCAACCTTGTGGCTGTCCAGGAAGCAGCTGCACTGACCCCAGGGCTGGAGCCCCTCTGGAGCCAGGCTGGGAGAGCTGGGGGTTCTGCCCTGGAGAGGAGAAGGCTCCAGGGAGAGCTCAGAATCCTTGCAGGGCCTGCAGGGGCTCCAGGAGAGCTGCAGAGGGACTGGGGCCAAGGATGGAGGGCCAGGAGGCAGGGAATGGCTGCCAGTGGCAGAGGGCAGGGCTGGATGGGATCTTGGCAATTGGGAATTGTTCCCTGGCAGGGTGGGCAGGGGCTGGGCTGGAATTGCCAGAGCAGCTGTGGCTGCCCCTGGAGCCCTGGCAGTGCCCAAGGCCAGGCTGGACATTGGGGCTGGCAGCCCCTGGCACAGTGGGAGGTGGCCCTGCCATGGCAGGGAGTGGAACAGGATCTTTCTCCTTTCCAACACTGTTCTGTATTTCCCACTTCACCCCTCCACACTGTCCATGTTTCCCTCCTTTTGAGTCTGTCCTGGTGCTCTCTGGCACAGCCCCACTTCACCTGCAGGTGACCAGCTGGGATCAGAATAGGGAATGCTTTCCTTGCTGCTCTCAGCCTCATCTTTGTTTTTCCTCTCCTGGTGGCTGTGAGGGAGAGGGAACCCAGCCCGTGTGACAGCGTGGCAAAGGCTGCACCACTCTGACCCTTCTCCATGAGCATCCCACTTAGAAAAGAAAGGAACTGCTGGACTTGTTCAGCCACACAACAGCTGGGATGTGGAGTGTGAGATAGCCATTCCATTAAAAAGCTCAGAGATAAAATCCTCCTCTAGTGGCATTGTTATTTCCAGGAACACCTTAAAGATGCTTTGATTTTCCTTTTCTTATGTCCTTGTTATACAACAGCAGCAAGAGCAGCTCTGCTCACAAGCACCATTAGCTACTTAACACAGCAGTGAGAAGGAATAAAACCTGGGTTTGTGGCTGATTCTTCAGGCCCAGACCATTCAGCTATTCACCAAAATCCCAGTGATATTCCAGCCCTGTCACCAAAAGGCCTTGGGGTGACCCAGCTGTGACCTTCTAGCACCTGAAAAGGACAGTAAGAAAAATGGGAAAAGAGTTTTTGTGAGGGTGTGTAACTGACAGGACACAGGGAACGGCTTTCCACTGCTGAGGGCAGGGATGGATGGAATATTGGGAAGGAATTCTCCCCTGGCAGGGTGGGCAGGCCCTGGCACAGGGTGCCCAGAGCAGCTGTGGCTGCCCCTGGAGCCCTGGCAGTGCCCAAGGCCAGGCTGGGCAGGGCTTGGAGCAAGCTGGGACAATGAAAGGTGGCCCTGCCATGGCAGGGGTGGCACTGGGTGGTGCTTAAACCATTCTGGGATTCTGTGGTTCTATCTCCACAGAAGCCACCATGGTGAGATGGTTTTGTCAGTCAGGACAATCACACTCACCTGTGGATTTTATCTGATTTAATTTGTTCCTGAAGCAAACAGAACACGAGAAGCGCAAGCTCTGAGCTCATTACAGACAGGGCTCAGCAGAGCTGCCCTCCTGAGCCACCCAGTCACACAGGAGAGTCATTTATTCTGGGAGATAACCACAAGGAACCCCATCCACAAGCCAGATTCCATCAGATGCAGGATTTGTTCACCTGTAGGCAAAGCAATATCTCAAACTCAGCATCAGCCAGACCCAGACATCAATCCCAAAAGAGCAGCACAAACCTTTCAGGGTGTCCCAGCAGTGGCTCACGTTGCCATTTTCCTGCCTCTTGCCTCCTGGCCCCTGGGCTGCTTCGTAAAGAAGTTCCACAGTGAAACCAGCCAAAGTTGAGAATTTCCAAGAGATATGAAAATAGCAGAATGCAAATTTCGTGGAGGCTTGAAATTTCAAGTGATTTACCGGTGTCAAACCCGTAAAATCAATTTGGCAGGTGTTCACCAGTTAAAATTAGTTTTAACTGAAAGCTGGAGGCATTTTTGTGGGAGTCTTTGAGCATTGTTGTGGATGCACAAGGCACAGGCAGGACTGCACAGGGTGCACGTGTTGTGGGGTGAAATCCTCCTGGAGTGCCTTGAGCAGCTCAGGGAGCTCTGGGGGCTGGGGCCGTGGGGCTGGCACCCCACAGCAGCACTTGCAGAGGGTTTCTGCTGTTTCCTGGGGCTCTGGGGTGCTCAGTGTGTGGGGGTCCCACCCCAGTGCCTTGGGTGGGCTCCCAGGATAAGCCCAGCTGAATTCGAGGGACAGTGAGGGGAAGAGACACCTGGTGAGCCCAGAGAATCACAGAACCACAGGATTCTTTAGGTTGGAAATGACCTTTAAGATCCTTGTGTTCAAACAATGTGTGCATCACAAGCAGGGAGTCCCACACTGGGACTCATCCTCCCAGGACACTCCAGACAAAGCCAGCAGCAGCCGGGGTGCAGCCCCCTGTGCATTCCCAGCAGTGCCATGGAGGGATGCCAGGATGTCCCCACACCCTCCTGCACTGCAGGGACCCCCTGGGCCCCACTGCCCTGAGGGGTCCCAGTGCCCTGGGAGCTGTGCAAGGCCCTGCTCTAACCCCACAGGCACCAGTGCCAGCAGTTCCCTCTGCCATTCCCTGCTGTCCCCATCCCTCTCACCAAGCTGGCAGTCCTGGAGGTGACACCATGCCCAAAGTCAGGGATTTTGGGAGCTGATGCTGGCAGTCAGGGTGGCCTCCCCTCTGGCCCGGTGCTGGGTTGAGGTGACAGCCTGGGGTGCAGAGGAAGAGCCCTCAGAAAGCAGGTGTGGAGTCCCTCAGCACATTGTGGAAGCAAAACATTGTGAGCTCCATTATCCCATCAAATCCTCCTGCCGTGCTCATGTCTGACCTCCTGCCCGTCCTCCCAGCTCGTGGCTGGAAAGAAAATCCTTCCCACCCCTCCTGCTGCTGCTGTGCAGCCATGGGACACCCTGGCAGTGCCTCTGTCCCCGGGCCTGTCACCATGTCCCCAGACAGGCCAACACCTGGGACTCCTTTTGGGGCTTTCCCTCGAGCAGACCACCCTGGGGCTCCTCTCCAGCCCGAGACATCACCCAGCTCCCCAGACAGGAGCCATTCCCAAAAGCTTTTGGGGATCAGAAGCTGCTCCAGGACCCCAGTCTGTGGAGCCAGATGTGCCCAGGTCCAGGGCTCTGGGCTGGCTCTTCCACAAGCAGCAGCAGGGCTGGACCAGCAGCACTCCTGTCCTCACTCCGGGGTCAGCAATGAGTTCAGAGGGCAGGGCAGGGAGCCCTTCATCTTCCCTTTGGAAATTAAACAAGAAGCAGAAAGGGTTTGGTTTTCATTAATATTTTTCTTCAAAAGTTTTCTGGCTTCCCTTCCCCATCTTCTGCCAATATTTCTTCGAGGGGGCGGGCAGCGAGGAGCAGGGAACGTCTGGCAGCTTTTTGTTTTCAATTTGCACAAACTCATTCTGTGTGTGTGTGTGTGTTTTTTCTCTCTTTCTGGAAATTCTCTGCAGACAGGCACTTCCTGCAGAAATCATAATTTGCAAGGGAAAAATATCTAACAAACATGTTTTTTCTCTTTAGGTTTGCCCCGGGTTTGCAAAGCCCTGGGTTGGGTTTTGTGCTGCTGACCCTGTCAGGCACCAGTAACACCCAGCAGAGCTCTCCCTGCCTGTCCCAGTCCCTCTGCCAGCCCAGCACAGCCCAGCACCTCCCTGGGCTGCCCCATGGCTCCTGTGGGTTTATCCAAGTCCTGGCAGGCAGCTCCGAGTGTGGGGTGTTCGTGGCTCTGGGGTTCTGCCAAGAGCGGGGTCATGCTGGTTGAGCTCCACCAGTGAGTCCTGCCCTGGTGGGGCAGTGACGTCCTGCCTGGGCAGGAGGCCACTCCAGATGTTTTACCAGCTGTTCACATCTGGTTTTCTCCCTGCTCTCGGAGCTTTGGAGGACAGGCAGGCAGTGATGGCCACAGCTGGGCAGGGGACACACGGGAGGAGAGGGGGCACCTGTAGAGATCACACCAAAGGGTCTGAGAGCTCTGGGGCTTTGGTCTCTGCCCAGCTGGCAGAGGGTCCTTGAGGACCTTCTGAGGTCCTTGGGGGTCCTTTCTGTCCCCCAAGCACCACCAGTCTCACACTGGCCCATCCCGACCTGGGCTCCCTGGTCCTGCAGTCTGGGCAGGCATGGGGGTAGTAGCCAGGAGTGTGAGGTTAAATAATTCATTCCACATAAATCTTTCCTAGAAACAATTTTTTTTTTTCTTCCCAGGGAGACACATTACCACCTCACACACACAAACCTGACCAGGAATTATAAGAGTGCGTTTCTGCCGCGGCGAATGGGGCAGGGAGAAGGGAGAGGAGGGAAGGAATAAAATATAGATTCTTGAACTCAGACCTGG
Organism: Agelaius tricolor; assembly: GCF_023055355.1. Taxonomy (NCBI): domain Eukaryota; kingdom Metazoa; phylum Chordata; class Aves; order Passeriformes; family Icteridae; genus Agelaius; species Agelaius tricolor. The sequence goes on along the minus strand of NW_027269296.1, from coordinate 4,891,151 downwards.
GAAGCAGCAAAGCATCAATCTTGTTAAAGGACTAGTGTGGACTCTCCAGCCAGCCCACTTCATCCTGACTCCTGACAGGCCCCGATGATTTGTGCCTGCTCAGCAGAGGAGAAGTCCCATAACTCACGCACCGAGACGGCGTGGGATGGAGCAGGAATGACTCACCACACCCGCATCCTGCCGTGCCACCGGAGCTCCCCTGGTGCCCGCCGCCCCCGCAGAGCCGGGGCAGCCTCCAGGGCCATCCCCAGCGTGGCACAGCAGCCTTGGAGCGTGGCAGGTTTGCTCAAAAATACATGGGGCTCGTGGTGGTTTTAGCCATTGCACAAGCGGGATCATAAGAGGGGGGTGAAATTCCTGGATTGTCCCAGTTTGCTGTGCTGCTTGCCTGGAAAACAGGCGCAGCAGCTGTCCCCTGTCTTGCCAGCCAGAAGGATTTGCTCTTTGCACCCAAGGCTCGCAGAGGAATCCTGCCACTGCTCCTGCTGGCGGCAGGTCGGGCCCGCAGGGCTCTGCGGGGATGTGCTGAGCATGGAGATCATCTCCGAGATGGACGCTACCTCTGCTCCCAGCCCTGCCCGCAGGCGCCGGAACTGAATGGTTGATTAGTGCAGAATCCCGAGCAAGGAGAGGAAATTCTCCCTGGAGCCCTGCCAGGCCAAGCCCGCATCCAAAAATACATCCTGCCGTCCTGCTCGGAGCCCAAAGGGTTTTTGGAAAGGAGAGCGCAGCTGCTTCGCAGGCAAAAAATAACAGCAGCCCTGAGAGCCCCCCGTCCTCGTGAGCAGGGCTGGAGTCACTTTCAAATCACAGCACTTATTCCAAAAGAGAGAGATGGGGAGAAGAGAAGGAAAAAGACACACACGCACCACCACGGATCTGGCAGGCAAACACAGCTCCAGGGCTTCTGTTTGCCCATCACAGGAAGATTTACTAGGGGGAAAAAATATAGGCTGATTAATTATGCAGCCGGTTTGGTCCATTATATCATAAAACCCAGCTGTGTAGGACAACCTTGGAGATGCTCCTCTCCAGCATTATCTCGGGCTGGAACCAGGCGCCTGGAGCCAGGAGGAGCTGTCTCGGCACCGAGCGCCGAGCGATAGCGTCTTCCCCGAGCCACCTTTTCCATTGGAGATTAGGAGAGCAGTGAACTTTGATATGGTACCAGGGCTAATTTCAATCGGCAGGCCCCTCGCTGGTGTCACCGGAGGCCTCGGGTTCATTCAGAGAGCTGCGGCAGAGCGAGGGGAGGAGGGAAAACAGCCAAAGACTCCCCTTGAATATTAATGAAGCATCAAAGCTTTTAGCTGCATGGCCGTGTCTGAGCGCGACTGCTCTCCAGGGCTCTGCTATGTTTGGCACAATAAAGCCTTGGTAATTATTTCCAATAACTAATTTAGATTATCATTAGCCCCACATTGGAGGCACAGAGAATGCTGCCCTTTCAAACACTTGAACCACTGAGCCTCAAAAATAAAACGTTCGCTCTCTGCAAAGAGATCTTTGCCAGCTCTAATAAATTAGAATATATTTGTGTGCGCTAGCGCCTGTGGTGGCTCCGGATAATGAGAGCAGGTTGTGTCTGGGAATGGAGGAGAAGGCGGCACCTCCCCTGCCCTGCTCTGCCAGCTCACATTCCTCCGGGCCCCAATTTGTCCCCATTATCCTCCCGGAGCCCCCAACCCCAAATCACCCAGGCCTGGCAGCTGACCCTGTCACAGCCGGTGATAACCCATAAATCATTCCACACCTTCAAAGAAAATTCCTGCCCGCTGTTAACAGGCTCCTGTGCCCCGGCCCTGGCTGCCAGCCCTGTGCCCAGCTGGGCTCTGCGTGCCAGGGTGGATGCTCTGCCCCAGCCCTGCTGCCTCTGCAGCCAGGGGGGCTCCAGCAGCTCTGCCCACACCTCTGCAGTGCCCAGGAAAGGCTCCCCAGCTCCTCAGCTGTCTGTGCTGTCATTGTGGGCACAGCCAGCAGGGTCCCAGCACTGTGATCCCAACACTGTGGGGCTCCTCCAGCCCTGGGAGCATCTCCCACTGCCCTGCCTGCCCTGCCTGCCCTGCCTGCCCTGCCTGCCCTGCCTGCATTGCCTGCCCTGCCTGCCCTGCCTGCAGCCATCCTGGAGCACTCCCAGCCAGCAGGGGTGTCCCAGGAATGTGGGACACACACAGAGCCATCCAGCTGACCTCAAACTGCCCCAGCACTGTGATCCCAACGCTGTGGGGCTCCTCCAGCCCTGGGAGCATCTCCCACTGCCCTGCCTGCCCTGCCTGTATTGCCTGCCCTGCCTGCCCTGCCTGCAGCCATCCTGGAGCAATCCCAGCCAGCAGGGGTGTCCCTGGAATGTGGGGCACACACAGAGCCATCCAGCTGACCTCAAACTGCCCCAGCTCTGTGATCCCAACACTGTGGGGCTCCTCCAGGCCAAGGAGCAGCCCCCACTGCCCTGCCTGCCCTGCCTGCATTGCCTGCTCTGCCTGCCCTGCCTGCACTGCCTGCAGCCACCCTGGAGCAATCCCAGCCAGCAGGGATGTCCCAGAATTGTGGGACACACACAGAAGCATCCAGCTGACCTCCAACTACCCCAGCACTGTCACCCCAACACAAGGAGCAGCCCACACTGCCCTGCCTGCACCACCCTGGAGCACTCCCAGCCAGCAGGGGTGTCCCTGGAATGTGGGGCACACACAGAGCCATCCAGCTGACCTCAAACTGCCCCAGCACTGTGATCCCAATGCTGTGGGGCTCCTCCAGGACAAGAAGCAGCCCCCACTGCCCTGCCTGCCCTGCCTGCATTGCCTGCTCTGCCTGCCCTGCCTGCACCACCCTGGAGCACTCCCAGCCAGCAGGGGTGTCCCTGGAATGTGGGGCACACACAGAGCCATCCAGCTGACCTCCAGCTGCCCCAAGACAAGGCAAAGCTCCCCGTGCCCACCCCGAGCCCAGAGCCTGCCCTGCAGCCCTGCCTGCCTGTGACTCCTGGCTCTGCCACCGCAGGGGCCTGGGGACCTTGGGTGGATCACTCCAGCTTTCACAGCCTCCGTTTCATCAACCATGTCATTAGGCTAATGATAATTAATGCCTGCAAAGGGCTTTATGCTCTTCAGCTGGAAGGTGATAGTGAAGGGTAAATTATTGTTATTACCATAAACACAGGGTACCTGCCACTTACCAGGGTGGGACCTGCTTTCTGACCTGCCTCAGCTCTTCTTGGACTGGGACCAGGGTCAGGGCTTTTCTTCCTCTGTCATTTCCAACTGAGCCTGTGTTTGAGCCAGGCAGAACTCAAGACTGAGAATTTTTCAGGCAAAGCCTCAAAAATAAGGGTTCAGTTCATCCCATGGAGTGTGTGTGCTGGGCACTGCTGGGGTAGGATGGGAGAGGTTCCTTCACTGTCTCCATGGGCCTTGGTGGACCAAGTCTGTGATGTTGAACAGGTTGATGTGCCAGGTTCTGAGCCTGGGCCACAAGAGCCCCAGGCACTGCTCTGGACTGGGGGCAGAGTGGCTGGAAAGATGCTCAAGACCTGCAGGTCCTGTTTGGCAGTGAGTGAACATGAGCCCAGGTGTGCCCAGGTGTGCCCAGGTGTGCCCAGGTGTGCCCAGGTGGCCAATGGCCCCTGGCCTGTGCCAGCCACGGTGGGACAGCAGGACCAGGGCAGTGCCCATCCCCCTGTGCTGGCACTGATGGGGCACCCCCAGCCCTGAGATCAGTTTTGGATCCCTCAGGATGAGAAGGACCTGGAGGGGCTGGAGAGTGTCCAGAGCAGGGAATGGAGCTGGGAAGGGTCTGGAGCCCCAGGAGGGGCTGAGGGAGCTGGGCAGGGGCTCAGCCTGGAGCAAAGGAGGCTCAGGGGGCCCTTGTGGCTCTGCACAGCTCCTGCCAGGAGGGGACAGCCGGGAACAGGGACAGGAGCAGAGGGAACGGCCTCAGGCTGGGCCAGGGCAGGCTCAGGGTGGATTTTGGGGAAAATTTCTTCACTGAAAGGGTGATCAGGCTTGGAACAGGATGCCCATGGATCTGGTGGAATCATCTGGAAGGGTTTAAAAGCGATATGGATGTGGCACTTGGGGGCATGGGTTAATGGTGGCCTGGGCAGTGCTGAGGGCACTGTTGGACTCAAAGATCTTAGAGATTTTTCCAACCCTAACAACTCTGTGATTCCATGATTCTATCCCTGTTCTCCAGGGGGATGGTGGCCTCCACTCCCTGGCTGTGCCATCCACCCCTGCAGTGGTGAAACCAGCTGAGCTGCACCCCCCTCCAGTGCATGTGGACATGCAGGGCTGTGTGTGCACCAGAAGCACAGGGGTGATGGAATCTCCCTGTGCATCCCACAGGGGTGCAGGGGACAGGGTGTGCAGGCATCCCACACTGCTGCCCTGCAGCCACCGTGAGCCAGCACAGCCCCTGTCCCTGAGCTGTGCCCACAGTGTCCCCCACAGGGGGATGGTGATGGGATCTGAGCAAACCCTTCAGCCCCAGGGGAGCATCCACATCCCACAGTGCAATCCCACATGTCCCAGACCTGAAACCCCACATTTCTCTTCACAGAGAAAAGCAAGGCACAATTCTTCCCAAGAATATTTCTGGGTTTCACATTCTCTAAACCCCAGAGAAAGAAAAACAATTCTTATCCTTTTTTGTGCCTGTGTTTGTGCCAAAGCAGAATGCAACATGGAGATTGTTCACCCACAGTGATGGGGTTTGGGTTCCTTGGCCTGTCAGGGCCAAGTGTGCAGCCCCACATTTCTCTTCACAGAGAAAAACAAGGCACAATTCTCCCCAAGAATATTCTTATCTCATTTGCTGTGCCTGTTTTTGTGCCAAAGTAGAATGCAATATGGAGATTTTTTTACCCAAAGTGATGGGGTTTTGTTTCTTTGGCCTATCAGGGCCAGGTGTGTGTGTGTGTGTGTGTGTCAGGACTGTTGGGGGACAGTCACGAGATTCTGTGCAGGGTTGAGTGCTTGGCAGATTCAGTTTAGAATGAATGGAATATATATATATATATATATATATATATATATATATATATATATATACTTTATTATACTATATTATTCTATATAACATATAGAATAACATAGTATAACAAAGTAATTAATTAGCCTTCTGATAAGATGGAGTCCTTGTCCTTCTCTCTCCCCTCATTAGGGGTTGCCTGTGAATTCAATACAAACCTGACCATGACTCAGCCACGCCTCTCTCCAGTGGCTGTGGATCCCAACACCCTTCCCATTGCTCTCACACCACTTCTTCCCTCTGCTTTATTAAATTTGTTTGTGGCTCATATTTGGTTGGATGGTTGATTGACTTCATTGTTTACTTTTTTAAGCTCCTATTCCCTATGGACGGTTTCAGTTTTCATTAAAAGTCTTTCATCAGAAGGAGCCAAAATTGTCGAAGGCTGTTCCTGGGTTTTGATTAAAAGCTGAAATCTGCAGCGAAAAAAAAAGAAAAAAATGTATTTCCCTCCATCCTTTCCCATCCTTCCTCTCCATTTTTATTGAAATCTTCCATACAGAAAAATCCCTTGCTTCTCTGAGGAGTTGCCTCACATGGGATGGAGCAGGGGCTCATTTACCCCGAGCCAGAGGGAGCAGGAGCATCACTGAGCTGTGCTGAAATCTCACAGCAGGTTCAGACCAGGGACGTGGTGCTTGCCTGGCTGCTGTGCCCAAGCTGGGATGTCAGCACATGGCATTAAAATCAAGGCATTGTCCAGGATCTGAGCACTCCCTGTCACTCACAGGTGGAGCAGGAGTGTCCCCACAGCTGGCTGCTCCAGGGGACACCCCTGCACCCTCCTGCCAGGGCTCACATTCTGTTCATGCCATCTACATCATTGTCTATGAAATGAAACCACCTCTTCTCCTTGCCTCTCCTGCCCCAGTTCCTCTCTCTCAACCCCAAAGTGGTTTCTTCCAGCCCTTGTTTTTGCTCCTGGAGGAAATGAGTTATCTCTCCTATCTTTCCATATGTGCAGAATCGCAGCTCCTACCCCCCGGCTTGTCACTGCATATTAATGGGGAGGAGGCTGAGATTTAAATGTATCAAAATGCAAGAACTCAGCTTTCCTTTTGCATCCTCCAAAGCCTTATTTTGCTTTTTGGGCCAAACATATTGTGCATTTTCTGTAACAATGAACTTATCACACTTATTACGATAAACTGAGAAGGCACTTCCCACAGTAGACAAAAATCCTGCAGACTGAGTTCAACTCTCAATTATTTTTGGATACACTCACATTTTTCCATGGGTGTTCCAACAAGGGGAATATCAAGACTGCAGCCAGTGCTCGTGTGAGCACAGCTGATCTCCAGGCAATGGGAGCTTCCTGCTGCTCCTCCTTAGGAGGGAGCAGCTGGTGCCCTGTCCTTGCTCCCTGGGAAGTGCCAGGGCATTGCTTCCCCTGACTTGGACTCATCTGGACACACTGGAAAATATTTATTTTGCCATTCCACAGTAAGTCCATCTCAACACTGTGGCCACTCAAGGGATCACAGGGATTTATAGGATGTCCCACCCAACCTGAGCTACCACCCACTGAAGAGCAGGGCAGAAATCATCCCCCTCTTGAGCACTGTCCCTGTGATCCCAACAGCAGGAGGCAGGGAGAGCCTCTGGAAAACGCAACCAGGCGTGGGTCCCTGTGGATCTGCTCTCTTGCTAAGCAGGATGAGACAAGAAGTCCTGTTCACCCACTGCTCCACCACAGCAAAATCCTGAGCTCAGCAAACATCTGGCAACTACAGCTGGAGCATTTCCCTGTGGGACAATCCATGGGGACAGCAAACATTCCCCCCTTTTGACCTCCCCCCCTTACCTTTGCAGACACCTGGTTACACATTTCTCCTGACACCAGAGATCCACCAGCACCTGCATCCACCACATCCCCACCCAGCAGTGTCCAACCACCCATCTCCAGGGGCCACGGACAGAAATAAGCTTACAAACACACCAGACAGGGAATAAAAGTGTTTTCCCCTTCACACAGATTGGCCAAACCTGGGAGGATGCTGCGTGGGGACGAATCCTGAGGATGCAGCAGCCCACTGCCAGCTGGCCAGCCTGTCCCTTGAAGCACATTTGGTGGCACAGGGAAATAACCACGGTGTCAAACCCTCCGGAGCTAATTCCTGGGAAATGACAGTGAGCCTGGTGGCACAGAGCTCACTGGGTGAGCTCAGAGTGTTTATTTTTTAAACACCTAAAATAAGTGGCCCTGGACGGCCCCTGGCCTCTGCTGAGGGCAGGATCTGGGGCAGTGGGGAGCTGTGTTCTGGCATCACCTCCATCCTTCACCTTCAGAACTGAAGCGTGCAGAAAATGAGAGCAGAAACGCCTTGGCTGACAGGTTGGAATTAAGAGATTCCAGTTTTTTATAAACAGTCTTCAGATTTCCTGAAAGTTACGGCACTGGGGCATCATTGGTATGCAGGATGTGTTGCAGCTCAAAGGTACCAGAACTAATGCTGTCCTGTTAATGAACTGAGTGAGTAATAGCCATGGGTATAGAAAGCTTATGTCTGAAACTAATCCTAGTTAATGAATCTATTGTTACAGGTATTAAATGGTGACAGGGGGTTTCATCCATCAGCCCTCCATTAATCACAGTGTCCCCGCCTATGCTTATTATTTAGAAGCCAGCAAAGGGATCTTAATGATATTAGTAATAGAGAGCTTGTGGTACGTGACCTGGGACAAGGCAGGGATTGGAGGTGATAAGTGTCTGATGGCATAAGGCATTTTAGAGGTGATCCAAGCAGCTTTGCTCCCCATGGCATGTTATCTTGTCTCTGCCAGCCTGCTCTGCTCAGCCAGGGCTGCTGTGAGAGCACCGAGCTGTGCTGGCCACGCCGGAGCCTCCCCTCGCCTGCTGCTGCCTGCAGGAGATCCCTCTGCATGGGGGGGCTCCAAAACCCTCCCTGAGGGCACTGCCAGGCCCCAGTGTGCAGGGCACAGCTCAGGGAATGCAGAAACCCCTCCCTGAGGGCACTGAGAGTGCCCCAGTGTGCAGGGCACAGCTCAGGGAATGCAGAAACCCCTCCCTGAGGGCACTGAGAGTGCCCCAGTGTGCAGGGCACAGCTTAGGGTGTGCATGGGGGGCTCCAAAACCCTCCCTGAGGGCACTGAGAGTGCCCCAGTGTGCAGGGCACAGCTCAGGGTGTGCATGGGGGGCTCCAAAACCCTCCCTGAGGGCACTGAGAGTGCCCCAGTGTGCAGGGCACAGCTCAGGGAATGCAGAAACCCCTCCCTGAGGGCACTGAGAGTGCCCCAGTGTGCAGGGCACAGCTTAGGGTGTGCATGGGGGGCTCCAAAACCCTCCCTGAGGGCACTGCCAGGCCCCTGTGTGCAGGGCACAGCTCAGGGAATGCAGAAACCCCTCCCTGAGGGCACTGCCAGGCCCCAGTGTGCAGGGCAGAGCTCAGGGAATGCCCAGGGTGCTCTCACGGACACAGGAGGGATCTGTCTGCACAAGTAGCCAGGTGCAAGCCCACGTGCACGAGCACAAATACCCACCCACCCACACAGCCTCAGAGCAAATGACTCAAAGGTTTCTCTGGAAAGACGTGAGGAGCATCTGATATTCTACGCTAATTCTCCATCTGGACATTCTCAGCGTTGGGATGGGATTCATCTCATCGTGGTCTCCTAAAATCAGAGCTATTTCAGCCCAGTGCAGGGGCAAGGCAGGGTCTCTGAGAGGGCCAGGACAGTGTGTAAGATGAAATGGGCCACTGGAACTTCACAGATGCCTTTTGCTCTCCATGAGCTCGGCTCCCACTGCATGCACCACGCTGGGTGCTGGTGGGGGAAATGAACCCCAGTCTGGCACAGCTTGGCTCTGAGCAGGAGAGGCTGCAGGAGCAGGAGAGGCTCACACTGCGTGCACCATGTTGGGGTGCTGGTGGGTGTCACTGACATCTTTTATGGAAAATCCTTTCCTTAGGATTTTTCCTCCTGAGAAGCTGAGAGGCCTCAGGAACAAAATGTAACCAATGGTTATCTGCTGCTGTGGAATGCAACAGGGGCATCTGGGATTGGTCCATGTGGTTGTTTCTAATTAATGGCCAATCACAGCCCAGCTGTCCAGACTGTCTGGTGAGTCATAGGCCTTTGTTATCAATTCCTTTTCTATTCTTAGCCAGCCTTCTGATGAAATCCTTTCTTCCATTCTTTTACTATAGTTTTAATATAATATATATCATAAAATAATAAATCAAGCCTTCTGAAACATGGAGTCAACATTCTCATCTCTTCCCTCATCCTCAGACCCCTGTGAACACCACCACAGACGGGTGGAATGAACCCAGTTTGGCACAGCTTGGCTCTGAGCAGGAGGGGCTGCATTGCACAAGGGTTCTTACAGGGACAAGGATGAGTAGGTTTGGAGCAGGTCTTGCTCTGAGGGTTCAGTAGGTCCCTCCATTGTTCTCCTCAAGACTGCTGTGCCCTGAAGGTGTTTGAAGAGCTGAGGGACACCCAGAGCATCGATGCTCACTGTCCCCATGGCAGCAGCAGGGCCAGCAGCTCATCCTGGTGGGGAGGGCAGGGATGCTGTGTGAGTCAGGGCCTTCCCTCAGGATGTGAGTGCAAAATCCCAGCTATAAAAACCCAGAGCATGTGAACAACCCCGAGGGCCCTGCACAGCTCTCACGTTCAGCCCCCTCTGCAGTTCATGCTCTGCTGAGTTTCCAGCTGACAGAGCAGCTCCCCAGTTGGTGCCACAGCTGCAGAGATCCTGGTGATGTGTGTGAGCTGATGGGAGCACAGGGTGCCACACCACAGCCACGGTGCTGGAGGAGCAGCAGTCCCTGAGCTCAGTGCCTGGGTATCAGTGCCCAGGAACCACTGCCTGGGTATCACTGCCCAGGAACCACTGCCCAGGTATCAGTGCCCAGGAACCACTGCCCAGGTACCACTGCCCAGGAACCACTGCCCAGGTATCACTGCCCAGGTATCACTGCCCAGGTATCAGTGCCCAAGCATCACTGCCCAGGTATCAGTGCCCAGGAACCACTGCCCAGGTATCACTGCCCAGGTACCACTGCCCAGGTAGCAGTGCCCAGGTACCACTGCCCAGGTAGCAGTGCCCAGGTATCAGTGCCCCCACATAGCTCACAGCACCTGGGGAGCTTCTCCCCACCAGGCCAAGGCTGTCAGGGACAGGATGTGCTGGTTTAATGACCAAAGCAGAGTCACTGAGGTGAGCTCTGACTCCTTTTCAAGTCTCGTTGTTGTCCATAAAACTCCTCCCTAGATAAGGGGGGCCAGTGGCATCTGTCCTGCAGCAGCCACGGTGGGACAGCAGGACCAGGGCAGGGACTGTCCCCTGTGCTGGCACTGATGGGGCACCCCCAGTCCTCAGATCAGTTTTGGGCCCCTCAGGATAAGAAGGACCTGGAGGGGCTGGAATGAGTCCAGAAAAGGGAACAGAGCTGGGAAGGGGCTGGAGAATCCCTGAGGGAGCTGGGCAGGGGCTGAGGCTGGAGCAAAGGAGGCTCAGGGGGCCCTTGTGGCTCTGCACAGCTCCTGCCAGGAGGGCACAGCCCAGGGAACAGGGACAGGAGCAGAGGGAACGGCCTCAGGTTACACCAGGAGAGGTTTGGGTTGAATGTGAGGGAAAATCCCTGTCCCCAACAGGGAACCTGCTCTGGAAGGTTCCCTGCCATGACACCCACCCTGCCTGTCCTCTCTGGGGACGGAGCTGAGCTGTGGGCAGTGCTCAGCCTCTCCTCAGCCTGCTGAGGACACCAGCTGGCTCTCCCCATGGGTGACCATCCTTTCTCAAGGAAAACATCAGCAGGATCCCCCATCCCAGCTCCTGCACCAGAGGATGGTGAATGTGGCACCCTCACTGCCCATCCCTCAGGGTCGTTCCTGCACTGGCACCAACCACCTGGGCATGAGGCAGCTCTGGAAACGTTATGAAACGTTCAGGGTGGATCAGCCCTTTTCTATTCCCTGCAAGGACTCCAAGCCCTGCATTTCTGTGGAAAACCAAGACAGGTGATCTGCCACTTGGTTATATTTTTAGGTTAATAACAGATGTGTAAATATATATATGTCTCATCTTCACAGGTACTCAGAGCCAGGAGCTCACCATTTGCCAATGTTTAAAACAAGCCCAGAGCTAACTTGATAAACTGACTGTAAATGCAGCTCTAACCTGACCCCCAGCTCCCAGGCTGAGGCTGCAGAGCTTCCCCACACAGCTGACACCAAAATCTGCCCACAAACACAAGGGTGATGCCTCCATGGAGGTGATACCTGCAGCTGAGGGCTCGTCCCAAACCCTCCTGCCACAAGAACAATGTTTTGGGGGTTGTGTTTTCTTGCAGTGTCAAGAAACCATCCTCACTTTCCTGCCTGCTCCAGAGGGAGAAGATAAATGAGGGTTCCAAGGCACTCAAATCCCAGAGAATGCCCAGAAATCTCTTTGTGAAAGGGTAAGGAACCTCAGTGTCTTTGCCTTGTCAGTCTGCATTCATGGGAAACTGCTTTTATCCATCACCTGTGCCCAAGGGCTGGGTTTTCAACAAAATCCCCAGGGATGCATGGTTTGGGGTTTTTGGTGGTAAAAATGGGTTTAGTGGGGGGGTAAAAATGAGGTTTTTTGGGGGTAAACCCGGAGTTTTGGGGGGTTAAAATGGGCGGGGTTTGGGGGTGAAAATGGGGGGTTTTTTTGGTAAAAATTGGGGGTTTTTTAGGGCGAAAATGGGGGGTTTTTTAGGGTAAAAATGGGGAGGTTTTGGGGTGAAAATGGGTTTTTTGGGGTTAAAATGGGAGGTTTTAAGGTGAAAATAGGGTGTTATTAGGGAAAAAAATGGGGTTTTTAGGGGGGTAAAAGCTGGGGTTTTTTTTAGCAAGCAAGGGTAAGCCCTGGGCAGATCTGGCCAGCCAAAGCAGCAGAGCTGGGTGTGCCCATGCCCCAGGAGCCCTGGCACAGGGCAGGTGGGTACCTGGTCCCCAGCAGTGCCACGCTGCACTAGGACAGCAGCCAGCAGAGGAGGAAAAGGGAAGAGGAGAGATAATTATTAGTGATTGAAACTGATTGCATGAAAGAAGGACAGATGTTTCTAGTTGTGCTTGTGTGCCTGAGGCTACGGAGCCGTGCAAGAGACCAGGGAAAACTCCTTCTCAGCCTGGGAGCGCTGTGGCACCGAGCTGCATCCAAATGAGGGCTGAAACCCACACACACTTTCCCTGTGACTCTTTCAAACCCACCCAGATGTGGTGAAATCACCAATCCTCACTCCCCCATGCAGGCAGGGGATGTCCATGCAGGTTCCCTCTGGCAAAGGCCACCAGGGGCTGCAGAGATGCCCCAGCTTCTCTGCACACCCCGGTGGTGCAGCCGTCCCAGTGAGGCTCTGGAGATGATGGGGTGGAGAAGCACAGCCAGGCCAGGCAAAGCAGGTGGGGTCTTGGGGCCTTTCTGGGTTGCTGTGACCCCGAGATTGTTAAAAGTCTCTTTTCCCAGCCTGGGCACTTGGAGAATGAGTTGGAATTCTTCATTTCTTGGTCTCAAGGTTGTTTATTGTTTCTGAGCTATAAAAAATTTTCTCCTGCCCTGCCAAAGTCCGTCCAGCAGGACAGTTCCAGGCACTCTGCCTGTCCCCAGGGCAGGGTTATGTCTGTATACTAAAAACTACCTGTACAATATTTACAATAACTTTCCAATACCTATCACCTATGTTAGACAGTGAGCTTCTACTCTAAACCAATCCAAAAGTGCCACCATCACAGCAGAAGATGGAGGCCAAGAAGAAGAAGGAGAAAGGCTGGACACACCCAGTTCCCTCCATCTTGCCCCCTGAACCCCCATACCACAAACCCCAAAATCTACTTTTCCACCCTGTGGTAACTTCACTATCATTCTACTTATACTTTTGTGGCTTGCAGATCTTCATCTAAGGTTGGTAATTTGCTCCATGGGTCATAATCAAACCCACAGGTGTTCTGGGCTTTGTGCCAGGGTCTCTGAGCCCCCAGGCAGGGGTCTTGGCCATCCTGGACAGCCAGAGGGATGTGCTGGGTTCCCACAGTGGGGAGCTGAAATTATGAGCAGAGCAACTGTAAAGGTACAGGGCTGAAGTCAGGGAAAGCTCCTGGTCACTTTGCTGTCAGAGCAAAACAGCTTTTCTCTGAGAGCAGGGGACCTTTCCAGTCACCATCCTCCTGTGCAGGAGCTGGGATGGAGGATCCTGCTGATGTTTTCCTTGAGAAAGGATGGTCACCCATGGGGAGAGCCAGCTGGTGTCCTCAGCAGGCTGAGGAGAGGCTGTTGAGGGGACACAAAGCCCCTGTGGTGTGTTCTGTGGGCTGCAGTGCATGTTTAATGCTATAAAATATGCAAATAGAGGCTTGTCTTAGCGATGTTACTGATGGTGGTGATGTGCTGCTGGCACCGGTTCAGCTGGCTCCGGTGCCGAGGCAGGATGGAGCCAGAGATGCATTCAGGGAACTGAGCAGGGGTCTTGTCCCTCCATGGGAGGAATCAGCCCCTCCCCAGCATGGCCTGGCTCGCTGGGGATGGCCTGAGCTGCTCCCTGGGCAGCCCTTGAGGCACCATCCTGTTTGTGACCACCGGGACCAGGAGCCCCCAGCAGGCTTGGGGCGAAGCTGCCTGGCAGAAAATTGAATGAGAGAGAGCTGAGAGCTGAGATCTGGTGCTGGGAGTGGGTGAACATGAGCCCAAGTGTGCCCAGGTGGCCAAGAAGCCATAAGGACAGGGTACTGGAACAGGTGTCACTACACCTGGCCTGTGCCAGCCATGGTGTGACAGCAGGACCAGGGCAGGGACCCTGTACTGGCAGTGCTGGGGTCTCTCTAGTCCTGGGGTCACTCTGGGCTCATCATGACAGGAAGGACATTGAGGGGCTGGAACATGTCCAGGGCAGGGAATGGAGCTGGGAAGGGGCTGGAGGCCCAGGAGAGGCTGAGGGAGCTGGGCAGGGGCTCAGCCTGGAGCAAAGGAGGCTCAGGGGGCCCTTGTGGCTCTGCACAGCTCCTGCCAGGAGGGGACAGCCCAGGGAACAGGGACAGGAGCAGAGGGAACAGCCTCCAGTTCTACTGGGTGAGGGTGAGACTGAATATTACAGAAAATTCCTTCACTGAGAGGATGCTCAAGCTCAGGCAGAGCTGCCCAGGGCAGTGGTGGAGTCCCCATCCCTGGAGGAATTTGAGAAGTCTGGATGTGGCAGCGAACCTGGGTTAGTGATGGGACATGGCAGTGCTGGAGAACAGCTGATCTCAATCTTAAAGGTCTCTCCCAACCTGAAAAATTCCATGGCTCTGCCCAGACTCTGGCCTGCTTTGGTATCACTTGAATGAACAGTTTGATAACCTTGGATATCAGGAGCTCCAGGGAAGGTCCAGGGGAGGCAGTGGGGCTCAGAGCAGCAGGAGGAGCCCAAGGGAGATCCAAGGAGCCCATGGCACAGAGGGTGGGTGAATGTGGCACTCAGCCCTGGAGGTGACACCAGCAGGGCCTGCAGCTGGCTGAACCGGGGTCAGTCACCCCCAGCAGCTCCGTGTCCTGCTGGGGTCACCATGGGGATGGCTCTGGGTGCCCTGAGGATGAGCAGGGACAGTTCCCCATCCCCAGGGCACGGGGCCTGAATCCCTGTCCCTGAGTGCACAGGGCAGGGTCACCCTGTGCTGGGCTGACCTCGGGGTCTGTGCCAGACTGGCTGTGGGGCCGGGCTCCTTGTGGGGCCGGTCCCTCTGTCCCGGGTTGGCTGCAGGGACACCCCCTGTCCCCATCCCCTGTCCCAGTGCCCCTGTCTGGACTGGTCGCAGTGACACCCCCTGTCCCAGCACCCCTGTCCGAGTGCCCCTGTCCCTAGCCCCTGTCCTGGTGTCCCTGCCCCCATCCCCCATCCCTGCCCCCATCCCCCATCCCTGCCCCCATCCCCTGTTCCTGTCCCTGTCCCCTTCCCCTGTCCCCTTCCCCTGTCCCTATCCCCTGTCCCTATGCCCTGTCCCGGTACTTTTGCCCCCTGTCCTTATCCCCTGTCCCCTGTCCTGGTGTCCTGGTGTCCCTATCCCCTGTCCCAGTGCCCCTGTCCTTATGCCCTGTCCCTGTTCCTATCACCTGTCCCTATCCCCTGTCCCCTGTCCGGTGTCCCCCTGTCCCCTGTCCCTATCCCCTATCCCCTGTCCCTATCCCTATCCCCTGTCCCAGTTCCCCTATCCCCTGTCCCCTGTCCCAGTGCCCCTGTCCCTATCCCCTATCCCCTGTCCCAGTGCCCCTATCCCCTATCCCCTGTCCCTATCCCCTATCCCCTGTCCCTGTCTCCTGTCCCTATCCCCTATCCCCTCTCCCCTATCATCTGTCCCTATCCCCTATCCCCTATCCCCCATCCCCTATCCCCTGTCCCTATCCCCTGTCCCTATCCCCTGTCCCAGTGCCCCTGTCCCTGTCCCTGTCCCAGTTCCCCTATCCCCTATCCCCTGTCCCTATCCCCTGTCCCAGTTCCCCTATCCCCTGTCCCCCATCCCCTATCCCCTGTCCCTATCCCCTGTCCCGTGTCCCCCTGTCCCCTGTCCCCTGTCCCTGTCCCCTGTCCCAGTGCCCTGTCCTTATGCCCTATCACCTGTCCCTATCCCCTGTCCCTATCCCCTATCCCCTGTCCCAGTGCCCCTGTCCCTGTCCCAGTTCCCCTCTCCCCCTGTCCCCTGTCCCGTCGCGGCCCCTCCCGGCCAGCCCCGATCCGCGCGCGGGCACTGCCCCCTGGCGGGGACCCGCGGCCCCGCGGTTGCCATGGGAACGGGACATTGGCTCCGTCCGTGGCCCCGCGGGGACAGCGGGGGCCCGGAGGGGCCCGGGGCACGCGCGGCTGCTCTGGGCGCGGTGCGAGGCCGCCCCCGGGGCTGGGGCACGGCTGCCCTTCCCACCCTGAGCCCCAGTGCCACGCAGGCTCCGCAGCAGAAATGGGCTTGGTTTGGCTTGGCAGGGACCGCAAAGCTCTTCCAGTGCCACCCCCTGCCATGGCAGGGACACCTCGCACTGTCCCAGGCTGCTCCAAGCCCTGTCCAACCTGGCCTTGGGCACTGCCAGAGATCCAGGCCCAGCTACAGCTGCTCTGGGCAAACTCTGGGCACTTTTGCCTCTTCAGTTTGAGGGGAAAGCCCTGATCCTCAGGACATCAGTCCTCCTCAGCTGTTCCTGCTTGTTTTGGGAACACCCATGCATGTACAGCCTTTGGATAGTCCTGGTGGCAGCCAGGAACCAGCCCCAGGGTTCCTCCATTCACTGCCAAGGCAGTGCTGTGTTTTTCCTGCTGCCAAAAATCACTGCTCCTCCAGCAGCAAGGGGCACTGAGCTAATCCTTGTTCTTGTCATGCTGCAGACACCCCCTGGACATCCCATGTCGTGCTCCCAGGCTGGGCTGGTGCTTCCATGCCCCAGGGTACAAGCCAGTGACATCTCCATGGCCAGCACAGCTGTCCCCTGCCCAGAGAGGATCCTCCAGCATTGTCCCAGCACTCCACCACTGTCCTGGTGTTCACAGGGACCAGCAGCTGGAGACAGCAGCAGCTCCTCCTGTGCTCCCTGGTTGCTGGTCCCGTCCCTCTGATGGGATTCAAGCCCAGCCTGCAATGAAGGAACCACCCATGGGGTGAGGTAAGAACAGGTTAATAGCTGAAATGAAGCAACACATCATAACAATAGTAATAATAATAATAACAGTAATGAAAATGGAAAGGGAGATAACAAGAGGAGAGAGAGGAATAAAACCTGAGAGAAACAAGTGATGCCCAATGGAATTGTTCACCACCCACTGCCCTGCCTGGCCCTCAGCTTCCACCAACAGCCCCCAGGTGACTGCCCCCAGTTTCTGTTCTGTGGAATATTTCTGTGGTGTGGAATATCCTCTGGCCAATATTTCTGTGGTGGGGAATATCCTCTGGCCAATATTTCTGTGGTGTGGAATATCCTCTGACCTGTTTGGACCAGCTCCCCTGGCCATCACTGGCAGAGAATTGGGTACTGAAAAGTTCTTCATTTAGAGGATGCACTCAACAGCAGCTAAAACATCACTTCATCACCATTATTCTCATTCCAAAACCCAGAACTGTACCAGCTACTGGGATGAAAATTAGCTCTACCCCAGACAAAAGCAGGACAGCCTCTGCCGTGTCAGGGTGGCACCAGAGCAGATGAGGGCAGGGGCTGTGCAGGTCCCACTCCTGAGGCTCTGATGGAGCCACTAACCCAAGTTCTGCCCTGACCATGCTCCAGCAGCCCCATGGCACAGGGCATCCTCCTCCTGCTGCCCCCACAGCAGCCCAGGCCAGCTCCCAGTGACTGCCCCAGGCCTAAACCAGCAATTACCCTGCAGCTCCTGCTACAGCCTTGGCCAGACTCCTCTGCATTTCCCCAGGAGCAGAAATCACGCCCTGGAGCAAAGGGAAGATCCTAACAATGGTTTAATCACAACCAAATCCTTTCTGCAGGAAGTTTGGGGTTTGGGAAATCTCTTTGCTCAGTTTCTGTCCTGGTGTAACTTGGTGTTCCCGACTCATCTCAAAAAGCCTCTTGTTCTTTCATCACTTCTCCCCTCACACTGGAGAATAATATTTTCACTCACACGCTGAAATTAGATCCCGATGTTTCTGCCAGCAAGGCTTTCAATAACTCACTTATGTTCCTGGATGGAAGTGCCTGGCAGACTGCTGGGGGCGAGGGGAGTGTGGAGAAAGCCCTGAGAATCCCCCCCCAGCAGCCCCCAGGATGTGCTGGCTGTGCCAGCAGAGCCAGAGGAGGGATGGCACAGAGTGAGCACCCACAGGGTGACCCCTCAGCAGGGCACTGAGGGGATCCTCCCTGAGCTCTGGAGGAACCAGCACTCCCTGCTCAGCACCTTACACAGCCCCATGAGGCCCAGATCCTTCCAGAAGCTCTCCAGGAGGCCTGAGCTGCCTCCCAGCCTGACAGTGGGTAAGGGTGTTAGCACTCAGGAACACATAATCATGGAATGATTATATATTATATTATATTATATTATACTAATTATATGTATTATATTATATATCACATGTTATTTTATATTAATTGTGTTATATTGTATTGTATTATATTGTATTATATTACATTATATTATATTACATTACATTATATTATATTATATTATATTAATCTCTGAGTGTCAGGGGTACACAGACCCAAATCTGACCCAGCCATAGGTTCAGGATGAACATGTTTTGTACTCTATCATTATATCACTTACATATTAATTATTAAACTGACATTGTTCTATTCTATACATTGATTTCATCCAAGCATGGGTTTCTCGTGATCCCCCTCAAACACTTGAACATAGTTTCTCGTGATTCTTCTTACAATTAAACAATAATTATTTCTAATTACTGAACAATCATCACATGTAACCATTATATCATTTATCATATACTGTTTCACATGATCTGGCAAACACAAGGTCTAACATTTCCCAGGGCCTACCCTTAGCATTTTCCCAGGGCCTATTAAGCCTGACTTTCTTTCTAACTCCCCTGAATATACCATGATTTTATAAAGATTTTATCCCTGTACTATCAAGGGGACACCAGTGTCCCTGCCCCGCTGGCACCCCAATAGCTGCAGCAGCAAACCCCAAAGTGCTGCACTGCCAGAGATGGTGTCAGAAGCCAGGACATCCCTCTGGCTGTCCTGGATGGCTCCAGCCCCTGCCTGGGGCTCAGAGACCTTGGCACAGAGCCCAGGACACACCTGTGGGTTTGATTCTGACCCATGGAGCAAATTACCACCTTTATATCAAGAATTACAAGTCAAGAGAGTTTAAGCAGAATAATAGTTTGTCACAGGGTGAAAAATACATTTTTGGTGTTTTTAGAATGGGGGCTTGGGATACTAAGATGGAGGAATTTGGGCGTGCCTTGTCCTTCTTCTTTCTTCTTCTTGGCCTCCATCTTCTGGGTGATGCTGGCACTTTTGGATTGGTTTAAGGTAGAAGCTCACAGTCTAACATAGGTGATGGGTATTGGGAAGTTATGGTAGATAATGTACACATAGTTTTTGGTATAAAAGATAACACCAGTGTGCCTCAATCCAACCTGCCAGACAGACCTATGGTGGGTCAGAGAAATAATGTTACAGATGAGAAACAATAAACAACCTTGAGAATGAGAACAGAACAATCCTGACTCCTTCTTCCTGGAAAAGAGACTTTTATGGATCTCTGACCAGCAGAGACCCCGAGAAAATGGGATTTAGTTTGGGGTTCCTCCAGCTCACAGCTTTCCTGCTGCACCACCCCTGGCCAGGCAGCACCTGCAGGTGCTGATGCTTGCAGGTGCTGAGCTCACTCCACAGCACTACCACAGAGCTGGGCCAGGAGCCCTGGGGAGCAGGCCAGCCTGGGGATGCTGAGAGCCTGCAGGGAGCCAGCAGGGAGCAGGGGATCCCTGCCAGCCCCGTGGTCCATCTGGCACGCTGTGGAGCAGGCTGGCAATCCCCACTCTGCAGCAACCTGCCTGGCAAGCTGCTGGGCACTCAGCGAGCCTGGAAGGCACCGGTGCCCATCTGCCAGCCTGGCAAGTGGCAGGCAGTGGAGGAGCCCCAGCTCCCAGCACCAGCAGGGTGGAGCTGGGAGGCAGGACAGCATCCTGCAGGCCACTGCCAGGAGCCTCAGCAGGCTTGGCAGGGGCTGGAGAGCCCCCACCACTCTTAGTCGCTCTCATATTTCAGGAAATCCATGTAGGGAAGGAGCTCCCTTGCCCATCAGGAAATCACAATTCTCCAGGCTGTAATTCCAAAGTTATCCTGTGCAGGAGCATCGGGGGTAGGATGGTGGGGATGGACGGAGAGCAGAGATCTCTGCAGCCAGGGCTGGGAACTTGGGGTTTATTGCAAAGGGCCTGGGTGCAGGGCCCTGCTGGGAGCTGCCAGCCACAGCTCAGAGCAGGACTGAGAGAAGAGAGGGGGAGAGAGGGTGAGAGGGGAAGAGAGTAAAAGGGTAAGAGAGTAAAAGGGGTTAACAGAGCAAGGTTCTCATTACAATACCATCAATCTTCTTCTGTGCTGAATATTCTGATTCTCACTAACCAATCTAGTCCAAGATACAAATCCTACAGCATTTCCATACAGCCTATAGGAATCATTACATTACCATCCTGTGGTACATTTTAAACCCTACAAACTCCTCTTTGGGCCCCTTCTGCCAAGCTGGCAGGGTCTGCTCTGAGCCTTGGGCCTGTCTGCAAGCAGAGGGGATTGTTTGATCAAAAGGGGATCACCTTCAGCTGGCCATGCCATTGTTTTCCAGTTGTTCAGGAACTGAGGGATCTCAAAGCTTGCTTTCATTTCAATCTCCCTTAGAGTTTCCATATTCTCAAAATCTTTTGCCAGGCAATCATATTTGTAAGGCTTTCCTGGTTCATCTTCCCCAAGAATCCTGCAAGCTCCTCCCCAGCCAGGTGACCCCAGCTCTGCTGTACAGCATCTCCTGAGGCTCTGCACTGCTGGCACTGCCCACACCTTCCACAACCCTGGGCACTGGTCATCCCCTGCCCCTGGCTGGCCCCAAGGCCACCACTCCAATGTCAGCACACCTTTGATGGGGAGCCAGCACCTCCTGTGGGCTCCTCCAGCTGCAGAGCTGAGCTTTCTGAAGGCATGAGTTGTTAATAAACAATGGGGAAATAATATCTGTCTCTTCAATAGCCTCAGGAGTATCGTGGTCATTTTCCCTTGGTTTTTCCTAAAACAGCACAGACAGCATGTGAGGAGCTGTGGGTGTTTCAGACAGGTATGAACACCTACAAAAAAGGCTCTAAGTGGTCTCTGCTGTGTCTTAACCTTCTGGTGGCTCACAAATCCACGCCAGGATGGTACCAGTCACAGCCCAGACCCTGCAGATGTAGCACAAGTGATTAACCTGAGGTTGTGCTGGGCTCCTTTGGGAGCAGAGGCTCTGGCAGGGTGCACAGGTACCTCTGGGCAGGTGAAGGTGGAGCCTGAGCCAGCAGGTCTGGCAGTGCTGGTGTCACTGTCACTTCCTCTCCTAGGCTCAAACCAGCCCTGGTTCTGCTGCTCTCCTTCAGAGAAACCTTTCAGAAGCACCACAGGAGATTGGTGGGATTTGGGCTGGGAACTTGTGGCTCAAGCTGCCCTGGACCATCCCTGTCCCCAGTTTGTTCAAAACCCCACCCTTCAGTGAGCAGAGTGTCCCAGGGCACCGGCAGGAGCCCTGTGTGCACTGAGGAGAGCTGAGCCCCACTCCTCAGAGGGTTCAGCCTTTCTCCAGCCCTGTCCCTCTGCTCCAAAGACAATTCTGCCTGCCCTGAACACCTCAGGGCCCCCTGGGAAGTGAAACCCCCTCAAACCCTGGGGCCAGGTGATCAGATTTAAGGTCTTCCAGCAGGAAAGTCATGCTGAGCAGTGAAGGACAACGCTGGCATGGTGCACAACCATCCCTTTGCTTCCAACTGGGTTTTGAAACAACACACATTGTAAGCTATTTTTTTGAGCTTTTTTTTTTTGATCAATTCTTGGGAACTGTGTCTCTTTCCACCTCCAACAGCCTGAATCCCTGCCCATGCTTCTGGTGGCTTCAGCTGCTGCAAGGATGCCTGTAATGAGGAGAGGGAAGACCATCTGAGCCATGCCTGAGCCACACTCCCCAACAGCAGTTGCTGCTAATTCGTGCCATGATCAGCTGTGCAATTTGGAGATATTTCACCTCCTGAATGTGCTGGACTGGGCAGCCAGAGCTCAGCCCTCCCCTTACACCAAGCAGGAGTCACCTGGAGAAGGTCTGTCAGGATTTATGGCCTCTCTAAAGAGGCAGGAGTGTAGGAGAGTCTGGGGGCAGGATGGTGGGGATGGACAGAGAGCAGAGATCTCTGCAGCCAGGGCTGGAACTTGGGGTTTATTGCAAAGGGCCTGGGTGCAGGGCCCTGCTGGGAGCTGCCAGCCACAGCTCAGAGCAGGCCTGAGAGAAGAGAGGGGGAGAGAGGGTGAGAGGGTGAGAGAGTAAAAGGGTAAGAGAGTAAAAGGGGTAAGAGAATAAATGGGGTAAGAGAGTAAAAGGCAAGAGCTAAGAGATAAGAGCTAGGAGAGCGAGGTTCCCATTACAACACCATAAATCTTCTTCTGTGCTGAATATTCTGATTCTCACTAACCAATCTAGTCCAAGATACAAATCCTACAGCATTTCCATACAGCCTATAAGAATCATTCCATTACCACACTGGGTTACATTTTAAACCCTACAAACTCCTCTTTGGGCCCCTTCTGCCAAGCTGGCAGGGTCTGCTCTGAGCCTTGGGCCTGTCTGCAAGCAGAGGGGATTGTTTGATCAAAAGGGGATCACCTTCAGCTGGCCATGCCATTGTTTGCCAGTTGTTCAGGAACTGAGGGATCTCAAAGCTTGCTTTCATTTCAATCTCACTTAGGGTTTCCATATTCTCAAAATCTTTTGCCAGGCAATCCTATTGATAAGGCTTTCCAGTTTCATCTTCCCCAACACAGGAGTTGGCTGTTTGCTGTTATTATGGGCTGTATTTTTCTCCCTCAGCAGCCTGCACTTACTCCCTGTGCTGGCTGCTGCTGCCATTGCTACTGGAGCCTTGTGGGGTGGGAAGAGCTGGGTTTGGGCTGACACAGCCTCACTCCCTCCTCTCAGGGAGCACAGAGCACCATGGGGGACGTGAGCTGACCAGGTGGGACCACACAGCCAAAGCCCCTTGGGACACCTGAGTCCTTCTGTTCCATTCTGCCCTTCCACACCACATTCTTGTGGATTATCAGTGGGAAATCACTGCTGGGCACACTCCACCATGCCACGAGCACACACAAGCTCAGCTCAGCACCTGGACATGAGCTGACCAGGTGGGACCACATGGCCAAACCCCCTGGGACACCTGAGTCCTTCTGTTCCAGCCTGCCCATCCTCCTGGAAGGCACACAGGGGCCAAGAGCTCACAGCTTGGAAGAGCTGCAACAGCATATTTCCAATTTGACAAAATTGGCAGTGAAGGAAAGGCTGTTTTGGGGTCTTGCTTTCATCCTTTCCACAATACAGTGTTTCACAGGATGGTGAAAGGGGGAGAAAACGCTTAGAAGAGAAAAGGGAAACAAAAATTCCAGCCCTGGACCTCTTGTCTGCCTTCCAGGTGAGGGATTGCAATAAATGAACCACTTGTGTTAAAAGTGACACCACCCACCCCACAGCTGTGGGGATTGTAGGGCCAGAACTGTCAGCTCAGTCACAGAGAGGAACTGGAGGTTTTGCCTTGTGTCTGTCCTGGATGTCCTGGATGTCCCCAACAGGCTTTTCTGCAATAAAAGGTGCATCAGGAAGAAAATGACAGCACCACACAGAGCCTGGAGTGCATATGGAGAGCCTGGTTCAGTTGCTGCCTCAGTTTCCCCCCTTGGACACTAAAAATAGTCCAGCCCCAAAGACTCAAACAAACTATTTCCTAATAAGCATCTGTATCCCATCTCAGACCAAGCTCTCCTACCCATCCTCTTTTCCTTTTCTCTAATATGGTCAGGCCCAAGGCCTTTCAAGAATCAGCCCCAGCCTCACCCACCCCTCCTGGGCAGCCCAGAAGGGAAAGCGGCACTTCATTTTAAAATCCTGATATCACAATCCTTCAGTTCCAAAAAATAAGCTGGAATAGGTTGGAATTTTTGTTTCCCTTTTCTCTTCTAAGTGTTTTCTCCCCCTTTCACCATCCTGTGAAACACTGTACTCTGAAAAGGATGAAAGCAAGACCCCAAAACAGCCTTTTCTTCACTGCCAATTCTGTCAAATTGGAAAGGTGAAAGACAAGCTTCTCCAGGCATTTTTCCCCCTCATTTAACTGAAGGCTCTGTGGCAGGGGAACATCCCTCTGAGCAGCTGTGCTTCCAGGCTGCTCAGAGTGTCTGCTACCTGTGGGAGCAGATGGAGGCCCGTGGCACCTGTGAGGCTTTCATCTCCTATCTGTTCTCTCTCTTTTCCATGAGCATCATGTGTTTATTCCCCCTTTCACACCTACAAGTCCCACTGGAGTTGCCCCATGTTTTGCCTTTCCCCCTTTCACACCCACAAATCCCACTGGATTTGCCCCATGTTTTGCCCTATTTTGTCTCTTCCATTTTTCCCATATCCTGACTGAACTTACACATCAGCAGATCACTCTGTCTAGGAATTTTTTTTTTTTATGGGCTTGTTGCCACTGCCTTACCAAAATTCCCCCAGGTTTTTAGCTCCACACTGCTCACAGTGCTTCTCTTCCTGTGCTTAAGCTGCCATAGCTGCTCCCAGACAGTGCCTTGGAAAGTGTCTGATCTCTGAGCCCCTCCTGGAGCTTGTCCCATTCTGCCCTTCCTGCACAGCCACATCAAATTCTTCTGAATTATCGGTGGGAAATCACTGCTGGACACACTCCACCATGCCACGAGCACACACAAGCTCAGCTCAGCACTATTTTGCCCCTAAAATAAGAGCTGCTCCTTAAGGAGGAGGCAGAGCTCTTTAAAAAAGAGCTTTTTTTTTTTTATTTTCAGCCACTGTATGAACACTACTCCAGTGTCTTCTCCACCACAAAATTTGGGTCAAACAGGACCAGGGGAGGACCAGGAGAGTTTTTGTTTCCTTCCATCACGAGCATCCCTCACCTCCTGCTCATTTCCCTAATTTTTGGCAAGCAGGAGCAGGAACTCAAGGCACTGGCAGTGCCCATTCTCCTGCCTCCCATAGGCCAGCACAGGCTCCATATTCAGCATCCTGCAGATCTCGTGTCTCTGGCACAGTTGGTGACACTGTAATAAACACTGAAACTAATAGCAGGTATTTGTGAGCCATGTTTTGTTCTCTGCAAAATGTTAATAGAGAAAAATCTGCAGCACCATGCCAGGAAATCTTTTTATATCTTATTTCCAGACTACCCTAATATCAATTTATATCTGCAATTCAATTAATGTTCTGGGAGAGGCAAATTAGCATCCCCAGGTCCCTCCTGTCTCAGAAAAGCAAGTTCCCGTGGAGAGAGGAGTCTGGCACAGCCTCTCTCAGGGGCTCAAAATCAATCAGGGCAAGACCCCAAACACACAGAGATCCCCTAAATAACCAGGGGATGGCTTCAGACATGCCCTGAAACACCTTTTTGTGTCATGAAGCAGCATTTAACCCCTCCTGAAATTGGTAGAGGGGTGCATGGCACTCCACCTGTAAATCTGCCTGCTAATAAGTGCATCAAGTCTGAAGTCTATAGATTTTAAAACATGAATCAGATCAGATGATGTCACTCAACTGTGTGTGCATCCAGTGGATTTTATGCTCCTGGAAGCAGCAGGATACTGCAATTTTAATTTGAGTGGAACAAGGGAGCTGCTCTTAAAAAATAATCAGGGCCGGTTCTGAGCCTTCTGAGGACACTGCTCAAGTTGTGCTAGGGGAGGTTTAAATTGGATAAGAGGAAAAAGAGTGAAAGGGTTGCTGGGCATTAGGACAGGCTGCCCAGGGCACTGGTGGAGTCAGTGTTCAAAAAATGTGTGGATGTGGCACCTGGGGATGTGTTTTAGTAGCAGCCCTGGCAGTGCCACAGGCCAAAGTGTAGGGAACAGGAAACCCCACTTCCCTTCAAAATCCCTGCACAGCTCAGCCCACTGCAGGCAGGGCTTTGGGCAGAGGCAAAGCCCTGGAAATTAAAAAACTCCTCATGTAAGTGTCCTCAGCATGCTGGCAGCGTCCTGAGGAGAGCAGGGAGTTCCTTAGGAAAAGCACTTGTGCAGGCAAACAGCTCCACTTCCATCCTGAACAGCCCCTCTGAGTTCATGTCCTGAAATAGCCCCGGGAGCCATTTCCCAGCAGGATTGCACAGGAACCCCCCCCTTTCTCCAGCACAGCCTCTGTGGTTTTATCTGCATTGATGGGCAATGAATAACCCAGGACACATCTGCAGGAAAACACAGGATGCCCTGGAAAATGCTCCAAGCCCAGGATCTGCCCATGGCCCCAGCGTGTGGGAGCTGTGTCCCCACAGAGCCTGGCCACCCGTGAATAATCCTAATGAACAACTCATAAATTAATTCACCAAAATGATTTTCCAACTGGCTTCTGTTGCCCTGTTCTTCTAAGTTCTTCTAAGGCTTCTGAAGTTTACATTCTTGTAATGGAGTTTCTCACGCAGTTTTATGTAAATAATTATTGTTTTACAGTCTTTTCTGGAGGAGGAGAAATTTGATGGACTGTTGGTTTGTCCAGTATCATTGGAGAGGTGGCACTGTCATCCTCCAATCCACTGTTACTTTTGAAAATCTATAAATGTTGGAGTCAGAAATTAAACTTCCATTCTTCACCTTCTTCTTACCTTGGGGTTCCAGTGTCTGTGTCATTTTATTTCGTGTCCTATTGCAACAGGCTTCAAGCTGAGCATGCAGTCAAGGGTCTGCTGCAAGTGGTGATGAGGAAAAGGCAAAGACAAGGTGGAAATGGTTCCAGCTGTTGATCCAAGGAGTGAGCAAGCTTGGTGGAGCATCCCTGTGGTGCTGCTGGAGCAAGAAGCCTGCAGGGGAACCCAAGCACTTCCAGCCCCACAGGAATGAGCAAGGGCTGGCCCTGCTTTCCCACCATCACTGGGTGCAGGATTTACCCCCCCAGAGAAAATGGCTGATGTCTCTTGACCTGAGAGAGGCTCATCACATGCAAATGGGAAATAATTCTATTTCATTTGGAAGATATGAATGGGCTGTATGGCTATTTCTGTTAAAAAAACAAAAACACAGAAGGACTGCAAAAATTAAAGCCAAATTAACTGTTAGAAACCACTTACTGCAACTTTTATGAGTCACAAGTCTCACCCAAATGCTCTCTGCTGAGCCCAAAGACTGTAGGGAAGCTGAATATTTTAGTCCTGTAAAACTCAGCTGCCAGAAGAAAAACTTAATGCAACTGAAACATATAAGAACACAATACAACAAGGGACCAGCAGGGCCACTGAAGGGGTGGGATCCACCATGACCCCCCTAAGATGAACATGGTAAACCACATGCTTTGAGGGAGATGGAATGAGGGCTGGCCCTGCTTTCCCACCATCACGGGGTGCAAGATTTACCCCCCCAGAGAAAATGGCTGATGTCTCTTGACCTGAGAGAGGCTCATCACATGCAAATGGGAAATAATTCTACTTCATTTGGAAGATATGAATGAGCTGTATGGCTATTTCTATAAAAAACACAGAAAGACTGCAAAAAGAAAGCAAAAAGTAACTGTTAGAAACCACTTACTGCAACTTTTATGTGGCACAAGTCTGAACCCAAAGAGTGTAGAGAAGCTGAATATTTCAATCGTGTAAAACTCAGCTGA
Source organism: Agelaius tricolor (assembly GCF_023055355.1). Classification (NCBI taxonomy): domain Eukaryota; kingdom Metazoa; phylum Chordata; class Aves; order Passeriformes; family Icteridae; genus Agelaius; species Agelaius tricolor. Next base: position 4,863,813 of record NW_027269296.1, on the reverse strand, counting down.
CAGAAGAAAGGGACCAGCAGGGCCTCTGAAGGGGTGGGATCCACCATGACCCCCCCAAGATGAACATGGTGAACCACATTGCTTTGAGGGAGATGGAAACCCTCAGGTCTCTGTCAGCCTGAGGAGCAGGTTCCTCCCAGTGTTCATGCTCCATTAAAAGATATAATGGACAATTCAGGGCCAGTGGAGAGGTGAAAGCATGGTCCATCACACTCCACCTCCAGGTGGAACAGGCCTGAAATAATTTGGAGAAAGGAAAGCCCAGAAAGGCAGGACAAGTTGTAGGAGCGTTGAGGGGTAGGACAGTGGGGATGGACAGAGAGCAGAGATCTCTGCAGCCAGGGCTGGAACTTGGGGTTTCTTGCAAAGGGCCTGGGTGCAGGGCCCTGCTGGGAGCTGCCAGCCACAGCTCAGAGCAGGCCCAAAGAGGGAGAGAGAGGGAAAGAGAAAGCAGGCAAGAGTGTGGTAAAGAGGATGAGAGAGCGAGGTTCCCATTACAACGCCATAAATCTTCTTCTGTGCTGAATATTCTAATTCTCACTAACCAATCTAGTCCAAGATACAAATCCTACAGCATTTCCATACAGCCTATAGGAATCATTCCATTACCACACTGGGTTACATTTTAAACCCTACAAACTCCTCTTTGGGCCCCTTCTGCCAAGCTGGCAGGGTCTGCTCTGAGCCTTGGGCCTGTCTGCAAGCAGAGGGGATTGTTTGATCCAAAGGGGATCACCTTCAGCTGGCCATGCCATTGTTTTCCAGTTGTTCAGGAACTGAGGGATCTCAAAGCTTGCTTTCAATTCAATCTCACTTATAGTTTCCATATTCTCAAAATCTTTTGCCAGGCAGTCACATTTATAAGGCTTTCCTGTTTCATCTTCCCCAACACAAGTGTTTCTGCAGATCCAAACAGAAGCTCAGTATGTGCTATTTAAATGCAATCCCTGCTCTGGGGCAGAAATTTCTCTTTTCAGCATCAATGTGAAGGGGTAGAGCCTTAGAGTGAGATGCTCAACATCCCTGGCCCTGGCCAGGCCACCCCTGGCACTGACATCTCTCCCCTCTCTGCATCGCCCCCATTTTCATTTCAGCCCCTCCATCTCATTGCATCTTGCAGCTACTTGCACACCAGCAGGGCACACATCCATGGCAAAGATCCTTCAGCTTCCTGTGCCAAGCATGAAGAGCTCTTTGACCTCAAGTCAAGGAGGTTTTCTAGCCCCCAGAAGACTTTTGTAGCTTTTCTTCCAGCCCTCTTTGTGCTTCTGCAGGCCCTGTCAGAGGCTGACAGCAGAGCTGCTGTGTTGTTCCTGGAATAGCTGTTCCAACGCCGTGTGAAGGATTTAGGTCACTCCTGACTCTTTGCTATTCCCCTTTTCATAAACCCAGTGTCAGGCAGATACACAGAATGACTCTGAAGCTGCCCTGAGTGATGCTTTGTGAGACTGAGTCTCTCATCTTGGAGAATGCATTTTCCAGGCTCTCAGGGGTGGATTTGTGGATGGCTCTTCAAATACAGCAGCTGGACTGGGGCTGTTTAATTGTCCTGAGGGTTTGGCAGCCATAACCTGCCCTGCTCAGGATTTTTGTCACCTGCAAACCTTACAGTCAATTTTACAATTGTTATCATCTTTACTAAAATTACTTCACAGCTCTGTCTTTCTAATTCCCAGTCCCAGTAGGGGCAGCACCTCTCCTTCATCTCAGGGTTGGTATTGGTCAGAGGCTCTGCCACAAAGCTGGGCACAGCTGACATTTGACATGCCCAGTTTACAGCATTAATGATGCCCTTGCTGGTGCTGGTTCCTCAGGGATTTGTGTCCAGCCTCCCTAGCCCTCAGTGCTGCCAGGGGGCTGCTCAGAACTGCTGGGACATGGCCTGGACCAGCATGGATGTTTTCACCATGAGTCTGTCCAGCCAGAGCCACTTTTCATACCAACAGCCATTCATTTTGCCAGTGTGTAGCTGCAGAAACTCAATTATCCCTCCTAACACCAGATCTGGGTTCATGGCTTCCTTTCTCAAACCATCATAATTTTGTAAATCCCCACATTCTTCGGATTTTCCAAGTTTTCAAGGCTTGCTAAACCTCTTGGTTCACAACTCAAACTTCCCAGCTGACACCTTTGTGTATCCCAGGTTTAGACTTTCCACGGCATCAACCTGAAAACGTTGGATGTCCCAGGGCTTGCACCCTCCTTAGTTCAACATGCCAGATTTTCCAAGGAAAACCAGCTGAGCTGTAGCAATATTTCATAGAACCACAGAACCACAGATCAGTTGGGTTAGAAGAGACCTTAAACACCCTCTGGTTCCACCCCCTGCCATGGCAGGGACAACTTCCACTGTCCCAGGGGCTCCAGCCTGGCCTTGGGCACTGCCAGGGCTCCAGGGGCAGCCCCAGCTGCTCTGGCAATTCCAGCCCAGCCCCTGCCCACCCTGCCAGGGAACAATTCCCAATTCCCAAGATCCCATCCAGCCCTGCCCTCTGCCACTGGCAGCCATTCTCCCTTATCCTGTCATAGAAAGACACATCCAGCCTTCAGTCACAGGTGGACTCTACATCCTCATTTGTTGATTATTTATTCCTCCAATAAGCTAAAATAATTAATATGATTTTGCATTCTAAAGGGATATTCTGTTCTGAATATCACCTCTGGAGAGTGAGCCAGCCAGCAGTCAAGGAAGGAGCTGCAAACTATCAGCTGTATGTATTAGGGAGAAAAATTATTCAGAAAAATTAAATGAAGATAGAGACTTCCCAGTGAAACTTTGTTGTCAGATACTCAAAATGGTCACATCATTGAAAGGAGAGGAACAGCTGGAGTCCATCCTATTTCACTGGAAAAGGAGGGGAAGAAATAGTAAATTGATGATCCCAAATTGATATGTATGTGTCAAAGAGCAGTAAGGGCAAACAAATAGCAACATAAATAATAACATTTTATATTGATCAGTGAGTACAAGATGACCCTGAATCTAAGCAATGCCAGAAATTCAATGGGAGGTTTGAGAAAAGATGACTCAAATTGAATCAATACCTTGAGCTGCTTCCTTTGTCCAACAGTTTATTATGATTCTGAAAAATCCCTTGCTTGAAAATTTTTACAGTAATTCAAGAAGCTGAGCAGGTGCTGTGTTGGGGAAAATGGCAAAAAGGAAAGAAGGGAGAAAGTGCACGAGGGGAATTGAACATGAGAACTTGAAAATAAAATAAAATGAAATGAAATAAAATAAAATAAAATAAAATAAAATAAAATTAAATTAAATTAAATTAAATTAAATTAAATTAAATTAAATTAAATACCTCAAAGAGTTTCAAAGTTTGGGTGGGAGTGGAAAGGTCAAAAACTGATAAAAATTTTCACCCAGCTCAGCCTTGCAGGGTGTCAGGGGACAGGATTTGGGGAGGTGATTTACACTGTCCCACATCCCTTGGGAAGGTTCCCAGCAAGGCACAGAGCAGTGAGTGCCCCTTCCCTGCAGCCCCCTGCTAATGACCCAGCAGAGCAGCTTGTGGTGGCCTGGGAATGGCTTCTCTTTCTGATATGGGGATCAAAGAGGGCTCTGGAGCCGCGAATCCCTGCGGGAGGATGAGGGGTCGGCTGGGATTAAGACGTGCAGTAATTTGTGAAGGGTAGGAACAGAAGGAATGAGCTATTAGGAGAAGGATTCGTGGCTGGCAGGATCAAAGAGCACCAGTAGGAAATGTTTAGAAGGCGCTGGGAACAAAGGGAATTCAAACCCATATGAGTCTATTAATAGACACAGGAAATTTATTAACAGCGGCAACAAATCAAGTGTTCAATAACTTCCTAAATTCTGCTTTTGCAGAGAAACCAGATCTCTTTTCATAAAGCTGATGAAGGACTTGCAAGACTGCTATTAGCCAAGAAATTTAAACAACATACCTAAAAATAAAGTGATATTTTACACCTACAGCCAGATAACCCAAACACTATCATCCTTGAAGTGTTGACAGAGGTGTATAGCAGGCTTTGGAAATACCAGACAACAGCTGAGTTAGAATTGAGCTATTGTGACAGCCTGAAATCAGATAATTACAGGTTGTATATTGATATTAAGTAATAATTAGATAATAATTTCATATTAGAATAACAGAAGGATTATAAATATATACCTAAGCTTGGTGAGGTGTTAAACAGCAAAGGTGGGGTAGGATCAAGAAAGCAGCAACTCTGGGAAGAAATTCAGGGTGAGCAAAGCAGAGCTGAACTGCAAGGAGTGCCTCTGTAACAGAGAGCTTTTAGCTTAAATTTGGGGGTATATACTGACAGAATGGGTACATTTAACCAGGACAGGGAGTGCAAGTCCTGGACATGGCACAGTGACACCCTGGCACTTTGGACCCAGGCTTGGCATCCACCTGGCATGTGGAAAAGATAGAAATAGTTGCAAAGAGCCATGAGCAATGGAAGAAATAAATAGTGTTGTGATGAGAAAATGTGGGTTGTTTCCTCAGGAGGATATTGGGGGCTCAGAGGGGCTTGCAGTGGGCAGCCTTTGTCAGAGGCTCTCTGTGCAATTGGACAGGGAAAGGCAGAGCTGCCTGCAAATGTCTGGGACATGAGGCCAAGAGATTTCCCACTACCAAGAGATCATTCTGGTATTCACAAAGGTGATTTTCCAGACCATGAAGTCTTCAGAACAAAAATGGACTCTTTTGGGCAAATTCAACAGCTGGTCTCAATATGAGATTGCTTTGGGAAAGGAAACTTATGGCAGGCCCTGCAAAGTGATCTGCTGATTGTTGGGGCTTTAATCTCAGTAAATAACCTTTTCCTCTGCCTTTTTGAAGCATGGGGAGAAGATTCCCATCTCCCCTCTCCAATAAAGATGTCAGGTCAAAGAACATATCTATGAGAGAAGCAGGAATACTGGGTGCACATGTTCCTTTAGATCTTCCTCCTCTACATCCATCCCTGTGCCCTCTTATTCACCTTTTTATGAAGTATCAGATTCAGGATAAAAAGGTCACGGACCAGGGGACATTGGGCTTTTTCTTTCAAGCAGAACATGCTCTATATTTTCATGCATGCTAGACTGAGGATCAATTTGTGGCAGAAAACAAAGTTCATTAATGGGAGCACTGCAAAGAGTGGGAACCAGCTTAGGAGGACATTCGGTGCCAGATCGCTGCAAGGCACTAATGAGGGAGGAAGAGAGAGGGGAGAAGGGAAGACAGCAGGAGGTTTTCTTCCCAGTCACATTGCCTCATATCCCACTGCACCCTCTCCTCCTGCAGTGCTGCTCCAGTGTGTCCAACACCCTGTCCACCAGTGCCCCTCTGAGGGGTTTCCTCCTGGCTGCTCATCCCCAGGAGCTGGCCCAAACCAGGCTGCAAATGTGCTGAGCTTTTCTGGCAACGCTTCAGAATAAATGGCAAACCATTTCTGCAGCTCGTTTCCATTGTAGTATTAATCAAACTGAATTCCTGTGGTGCTCATATGGATGTCATATGTAAATCCCACTGCTCATTCCAAATTAAAGCCAATGGAGAAATTTCACTCCTGTCCCCATCCTGCAGCTCTGAGCTCTTGTGCATTTATTCCATTCATGAAATCCTGATTTCTGTGGACATGAGGGAATACCAGAGTTGATGATACCCATGAGAAGCGTTGGTAATACTTATGAATTAATAGAGAAGGTGCTCAGGTGAAAGGCTGAAGCAAACACACTTCCAATGTCCTACCTCAGCCAAGTACTCCACATCTTAAAATAGAAGTCCTCACCAGCATTTCAAACTCTCCATCCCTCAATGTAGTTCAGAACAAGAGATTTTTCAGGCCAGTGCTAGCCCTCAGCAGTGGTCAGTGTCACCATTCAGAAGAAGACATGAGAAACTTCCAAACAGCAGCTCTGGAACAGTTTCAAAGAGTTTCCCCCACACACATATGCTATTAGAAATCCCACCCTGTTTGATGAAGTATATGCTTTTATTTATAATTTTTTTGTGGTGAGAGACAGGCAAATACAAGTTTATTTTGCTCTGAGAGTACTGATCCCTCTTTTCTCTCCTTGAGAAGAGGGTGAACAAATTGGGGGACCCCAGAAGGTAGCTGCTGATCAGGCAGAAGCTCCTTTGGCCTTGGGTGGAACTTTCAGCCTTGCACAGACTGAATCAAGTCCAACATCTGAACTAGGACAGCGTGAGCACCTACAGGGTGTCCCTGGCCCTCGGTGCAGCTCTGTCCCTGGGGAGCACTGCAGCCCTCAGCCCATCAGACTAATGCCATTCACTTCCCAGAGGAAAAGGGAGGAACACAGGAATGGGCTGAGGTGGTTCCAGCCCTTCCTGACAGGCTGGGGACTGGTGGGAAGGTCCCACCCTGGAGCCTTTGCCCACCCTGTGCCTCCCTGGCTGGCACCAGGCTTGGAAGTGGGCAGTGAGCAGATAAATCACAGTTTGGCCTTCTCTCTGTCACAGATAACAAACCACTCTCTGCAGGAAGCCACACATATCACAGAACTTTCCAGAAACAGACTCCATCAAGCCCTATCCACACCAGGGGTGTTTTTCTTCTGATCTTCTTTTGACCTAAAGCACTCAAGCCTCCATGGAATCTCCCAGAACAAGAAATCATTCAGGGGAGACTCCTACATTAGCCGTGCTTTGGAAATTGTTCAGGTGCTTTCTCACTGAGACTTGTCACACATGTCTGTGTCACTCCAAAGGTATGTAGGAAAATATATAGGAAAATATATTAGGAGAAAACTCTTCCTTGTGAGGGTGGTGAGGCCCTGACACAGGGTGCCCAGAGAGGGCAACCCCCTGGCAGTATCCAAGGCCAGGCTGGACAGGGTTTGGAGCAACCTGGGACAGTGGAAGGTGTCCCTGCAATGGCAGAGGTGGCACTGGGGCATTTTTTCCTCTTCCAACCCAAACCATTCTGAGATTCTGTGGTGTATCCACTGTCCCACTGAAATACCTGGGTCATGAGACCCAGGTCTACCCCCAGAGGCTCACTGACCACTCACTTGAGGATCTGAACAGATGTGAACTGAACCTCCAGACCACAAGAATCACCGATTGCTTGGGTTGGAAAAGCCCTCTAAGATCAAATCCAACAGTTACCCTGGCACTGCCAAGGCCACCACTAACCCATGTCCCCAAGTGTCACATCTATGTGTTTTAAACCCCTCCAGCAACTCCACCACTGCCCTGGGCAGCCTGTGCCAGGGCTGGACAACCCTTTCCATGGAGAAATTTTTCTCAATATCCAATCTAAACCTCCCTTGGCACAGCTTGAGGCTCTTTCCTCAAGAGGAAACTGGGAGTTTGTTGTTGTTAACTGGGAGTTCCCAAGATAAGGGGTGGCAGAGCATGGTTTTGGGGTACCATGTGTAGGCTTTGGTGGCTCTACAGGACAGAGAAGGTCCCCAGTGAGGTCCATCTCTGGTCAGGGGACAGCACCAAGGATGCTTATGGGGTCAGCTCACACAGGTTCCTCCCCAGATGGAACATGGGGGTAATGAGGTACAACAGAGGCACAAGGGATCCTTTTAGCTTTAGGGCTCCTTTAGGGAGTCCCAGGGGTCTTAGTCTGGGGGGAATTTTGGGACACTGAGTCCCCAGACACATCTATACAGCTGTGGTGTGTCTGGCTGGGATGGCACTGCAGGGACAGGTCCTGCCCAGGCTGGGAGGAAAGGGAATATCTGGGGATTGCCTGTCCCCAGCATCTGCTGTGCTGCATGGATCCACCCCAGTCAGTCCTGGCTGCCCCCAGTGGGGAGCCAGGCAAGGATGGACCTCACTCTGCAGTACCAAGGGGGTCTCTGGTGGGGTCCAGCAGGTCACAGTGGGGCTCTGCTCTGCCCAGAGGGTCCTGGCTGGGCACTGGGGCACCCACTCCTGGGTCTGGAGATCATGGTAGGCATCTGCCCTGTGCCCATGTGTCCTGCGTGGGCAGGGAGGTCTGTCCCAAGGCTGGGGCTCACAGTGGGGTCTGTCCTGTCCCAAGGGTCCTGGGATGGCTCAGAAGGGTCTGTCCCCAGGCCGGGGCTCACAGTGGGGTCTGTGCTGTCCCAAGGGTCCTGGGACGGCTCAGAGGGGTCTGTCCCCAGGCTGGGGCTCATGGTGGGCTCTGTCCTGTCCCAAGTGTCCTGGGATGGCTCAGGGGGGTCTGTCCCCAGGCTGGGGCTCATGGTGGGTTCTGTCCTGTCCCAAGTGTCCTGGGATGGCTCAGGGGGGTCTGTCCCCAGGCTGGGGCTCATGGTGGGCTCTGTCCTGTCCCAAGGGTCCTGGGGAGGGCTGGAGAGGGCTGTCCCCAGGCTGAAGATCATGGTGGGGGTCTGCCCTGTGCCTGGGGATCCCTTGAGGGCACAGGGGTTCCTCCCCAGGCACGGTGAGGACACCGCGGGTCTGCCCCGTGCCCAGAGTGCGGGTGGGGACCGGGGTCTGTCCCTGCCTGAGGACGGCCCCGAGCGGGCATGGCCGGGGCAGCCCGCGCGGCGCAGCGACGGTGGAGGGGTTTGTGAGGGCCGGGCCGGGCCGAGCGGAGCCGAGCCGAGCCAGGCCGGGCCGACTGGAGTCGAGCCGGGACGCGCCGAACCCAGCCGAGAGCGAGCGGAGCCGGGCCAAGCCGAGCCGGCTGGAGTCGAGCCGGGACGGGCCGAACCCAGCCGAGAGCGAGCGGAGCCGAGCCGGGCCAGGTCGGGCCGAACCCAGCCGAGCCGGCCGAGCGGAGCCGGGTCGAGCCGAGCGGGTTGAGCCGGGCCGAGCCGAGCCGGGACGGGCCGAACCCAGCCGAGACCGAGCGGAGCCGAGCCTTGCCAGAGCCCGAGCTGTGCCGAACCAGAGAGGAGCTGTGCCGAGACAAGCCGAGCCGAGCCGAACGCAGCCGAACCCAACCGAGCCGAGCCGAGTGGAGCCGCACCGACCCAGCCGAGCCTCGGCCGATCAGCTGCCGAAGCGCCAGCGCTGGCCGGAGCCGTCCCGGCGGCGGGGACGGCGCGGGGCCGGGCCGGGCCGGGCCGGGCCGGGCCGGGCCGCCGGTCCCTCCTCCCCGATCCCCCGCCGCTCCCCCTTCGCTCCTTCCCGTTCCCTCCCGTTCCCTCCCCGCCTCCCTGCGCAGCGCGAACATGGCGGCGGCGGCGGCGGCGAGGGACTGAGCAGCGCCAGCGCTCGGCGGCCGCGCAGGTGAGCGGGCGGCCCAGGGCGGGCGGCTCGGCCGGGCTCGGTCCGGCCCGGCCGGGGAAGCGCGGCGGGGCTCGGGCGGGGGTCGGGCCCGCAGCCCGGCCCGGATCTCATCCCTCCTGTCAGCGCGGCCCGGCCGCCGCTTCCGCGCGGTGCCCGGGCCGAGGGAGGCTGTCACCGCCCGCACCTGCTGGTGCCCGTCCGGGACCGGCCCTCCCGGCGGCCGGGCAGCGCCCCGGGGCTCCCCGGCCCCGCGGCTGCCCGGCCGGGCTGTGCCTCCTGGGGAAGCCTCTTCCAGGGCTTTGTTGTTGTGCCGGTTGTCCCCGGGCAGGGCCTCGGGCAGCCGCGGTACCGCCTCGCCCCGAGGCCTCGGAGCGGTTCTGGGGCCGGCCGGAGCCGCCCCCTCCCCGGCGCGTTTCGGTACCGGCCGGGCGCTCCTGTCCGGATAGGGAAAGCGGGACCGAGCTGCAGGAGGTGGCCCTGTCTGCGAGCTGTGCCCGCGGGGGTTTGTGCCCTTCCTCCCCCACGAGCCCTTCGGGGCTCGGTGACACCGTGCTGTCACCCCAGTGTGTGTGTGGAGCTGGTGCCCGGCGCTCCGAGCAGGTCCTGCTGCTGGAGGTGGCAGGGGTGACCCCGGGGAGCAGCCGGAGAAATCCCATCACCACCGTGCCTGGGGAGAAGCTGCGCCTCCTTCGCAGCCGCCCCGAGCCGAGCGCTGGGATAGAGCTGGGAGCGAGACAAGATTTGAGCGTTTCGTGCACAGTGAGATGTTTAAAAATAACCCCGGTGACGGCTGGCTCCTGTCGCGCAGGTTTAATCCGCAAGCTCTTTGAAGCTCCGGTGTAAAACTGTGGCAGCACTTTGGAGTGTGGATGACTGAAGGTAGAGCTGGTAAATCTGAGCAGGCAGCCTGAGTTTGGGATGCACTGAGCAGCTTGGCTCCCTTGGGCCTCGGGTGGTTTAGGTTCAGCAGCTGAACATGAAACAATTTCCATGGGGAACGCGGGATGTGGAGACCCAGCTCTGGGGTCTCCGGCTTTGATTTTTTGGCTGAGTTTGTGTTTACTGTTGTTGTTTATAGTAAACAGCGTGCACTGAGTGGCTGGGAACAGCCATGTGGTCGCTGCAGTTCGCAGCCAGTAATATTGGGGGAAAATGTTCTCCCACCTCGGTTCGCTGCGGGCTGGGCCTCCTCCTGTCGCCTTCCTCTCTTACTCTCAGCTTCTGCTGGCCAGGCTGTGCTGTCCATATGTGTTTGCTGGGAATATTGGGAGCATGGGATGGTGGTGTCATTCCTTGTGCTTCATCTCAGGCACCGGCATGTGGTTTGGTGTTAATACGGGGAACAAAACTCGGCTCATGGGGGTCTCAGCTTGGGACAAGCTGCCGTGGTATGCAGCCCTGCATGTGCTGGTGGGTAGTTCAGGATCTGCCCAGTAGATGGTATGAAAATGCAGATGGAAATCAGGGAGTCCCTTCCAATGGGCACGAGGGAAATGCAGGTATTTCTGTGCTATTTAAAGTGTTCATTTAATTTAAAGTTTGAGTGTGTTCTGTTTGTGAGAGATATGCTGAGTCTTGGTCCTGGTTTGGTATTTACATCTTAGCAAGTGCCAATTCTGCATCTTGATTATCTGCTTTTCTTGGGGCACTTCTGTGGAAATCTGATGAATTTTGCAGGACAATATAGTGTCTATAAGTAAAAGATCCTGTTAAGGTATTAAATTATGATCTTATTCATCAAGTAGCTGTGCTTCAGTCTAGACAGGAGTGCTCTGTCCCTGCCCTACGTCTGATTTAAAGGAATGTCTGAAACTTTGTTTGGTAGACTCAGACATCAGGTACCTCCAGAGATGTCCTGGTTGTTTCCCAATCTTGGGTAAGGTCAGGTAGGCTTCCAAACCCTTCCTGAGTAATAGTTCTTTTAAGCTCTTCATGCTGGCAATTCCATGTCCTGTGCAGGTGGTGTATGCCAACACTTAGGCCTCCCCATCATTACAGATATTTTTCGGGGTGTTTAATCTAAATCTTTGTCTTGCACTTTAAACCTGTTCTTTTTCTGATGTCCAGAGCTCATGGAGAGCACCCTGCTCCACACATCACTCCACTTCCTACATGTCTGCAGCTCAGTGAGAAGCATTTGAAGACTTCTTTTCCCTCTCCCTGAGATGAGCAAGATCAGTTTCTCCCTTCTTCTCACATGGGCATGTCAGCCTAGCTGACCCCTGTCTCTGACTTGGGTTCTGCTCCCATTCACACTTCACCTAAAGTGCTGTGGTCAGTCAGAACAGGACTCTGCCCAGCAGCTGTAAGAAGCTGGGCCCAAAGGACCCCGTTTAGGGTACATCTCAGCACTGTTACGTGACAAGGAATGCAGATCATATGTTTGCCTGTTTGTGCTGTTAACTGTGTGTCTGTGGCAGGACTTGGCGTGCTTGGTGAGCTCCTGTTTGCAAATCTGGAGTAGCATGCTAGCAACATGAGCTCAGAGCTGCACTGAGTTAAACCTTGCTGTGTCTGGGGCTCTTGTTTGAGCTGTAATGTTTGCATCTTCCACCCTGTCTTTTCTCCTTTTCCTTGCCTGCTACTGCAATTCAGTTTTTGCAATGAGACAAAAACATTTTGAGAATTTTATGCATCCATTTATGTTTGAGAAGTTTCCTGACAAGGAGGAATCCCTGACAAGTGAGGGAAGATGCATTGAGGACAGAGCAGCAACTTTGGCTGCCAGCTTCTCCTGTGAGGTGGTTAATCTCCTGCATATATATAATTCAGAGACATGCCAAGGTAAAAATTATCTCCACAATTGAACTCTCAGTGTAGCAGAACTGTGGCTCTGACTCCTCCTTCACCCCAGCACTACATCCAGATGTAGCACCTGCACTCCAAGCTGGGACATAAATGTTTCATCCCACTTCATTTACAAGATAGCACAGCCTAATCCTAAAGGAAATGCTTTTTCTGGCTTTAATACAGTTGTAAAAAATCCCTTTCTTCCCCAGCTTAAATATCTACCAGTGGAAGCTGTTATAAAACATTTGCACTATGTTTAACCTGATAGTGCAAGTCTGAGAGCAGCAGGAAGCACAAGAGATCTTCCCTGTGTATCACCAGCTCTCACTGGGCTTGGAGTGAACAAATCCAGTGGCCTGAACTAGTGGTGTCAGAGCGGTGGGGACACCTGAGCACCGGAGATCAGCACCTCCTCCTCTTTGTAAAGCTGTGCTCTGTCCTGGGTGGCATTCTCCCTTAGCAGGACATTTCAGAGGTGGTTTCAATTGTGAGCAGAAGGAGAGATCAGTACAGGGACATCACTGCAGCCTGGCTGCTGCTGAAAACACTTAATTCCCAGAGATCTCTATTTTCATTCAATTCCCTTAAAAAAACAGAGTAATACTTAGCTCTTTTACTGAGGTTTCTTACACACACCACCTCTAGCAGATTTAGACACTGTGATACACAGTTTGCAGTCTTCACTACCAAATGTTTCTGCCTCTCTAGCAGGGATTTAAGCAGAGTTTGTGTGTGCCTCTGCTCTCACTGGGCTGAATCTCACACTTTTATGCAGACTCATCCTGAGCAAAAAATCAAGAATTTGGCTGAGAACTGAAGGAAAAGATGAATGTCTGTTTTGCTGCCTCTGCTGTTTGCGTGGCAGCCTCGTCCAACAGGCCAGATGGACAGGTGATGTCTGGGGAATGAATCTAAAGCACTTGGCTTCCTCAGAGCTGCCTTGATCAGCAGAGGGAAGTGGCCCCTGCAGCTCCACAGCCTGGTTGGTAATATGTCACTGGAGATGAGGAAACAGAGCACAGTCAGTGTGGTCATTGCCAGCACAAGGGAGCTGACGTGGGAATTCAGGCAGGACTGTTTTTCCCTGGCACAAGCTTGTGCTTCTGCCGCTCTCCATTTCTTGCTCAGAAGTTTTTTTTCTGTTTGTATTAGAAATTGAATGGTGTTATCACCAGGAGGAAAAGAAACTCCTGCTGGAGGTGCCTCCTCCCAGCCAGTGTGCTCGGGGTTACCCAGCTCCAATTAGCTTGTACATTTTCCAGGCTGCCACAGTGGGAACAGCCCAGAAACCTCCCTGTGGCTGGGGTTTGTTTTCAGCAACAGAAACTGTAGGAGTAGATGGTAGTGGACATCTGTGAAGTTCAATCTTTGCCCATTGGGTTTCCTGCAATTCTTCCTCTCTCCTGGCCCTTCCAGGTTTCACTGGACACTGATCCAGGTCCTTTCTCCTGGATATTGTGGCAGGGCAACAAGTTTGGTTCACCCATTTCTGGAGTGACATCCGCTGCGGTTTGCTTGGGGGTGGAGAGAAGTAGGTGCACCCTTCTGATTCCTCAGGGTGCTGCTGATGTTTGACCACAGGAAGAGATCCTGCCAGGAAAAATGGGGTTTGTGCTTGAGGGGGAGATGGGGGACACTTAAAATGTTTGAGTTCAGTGTTGGCAGAGGCTGCACAGGGTGAAGCCCATCTGTGCTCCACTGAGTGAGCCACGGTCCCATCGGCTGCTGCTTGCAGTCACCTCATGCTGGAACACCTGCTGCCAGTGCCTGACGAGCTTCCATCTGCTCTGGCCTCCCCTGTGCCACTGCTGCAGGGTGTCCCTGCTCCTGGCCTCCCTCCCTTTCCCGTTTGGAGCAGCCCCTGCCTCCTCCTCCCCCCATGCTGAGCCCTCGGCAGTGGGATGGATGCGTGTCCAGCTGTGTCTGCGGTGAGCAGCAGGGCAGCCTGTGTTCCCTGCTCCCCCTCGCTCCCTCCTGCCTGGGGGAGCCTCCCTGGGCTGCTGCCAGGGCCTGCTGCCCTCCCTGTGTCCCTGCAGCTGTGGGGAAGCCAAGCCAGGCCAGGCCAGGGGCCAGGCTGGGCTGCAGACACCGTGGGGGACACGGATGAGCAGCAACTTTAGGGTGGCTCATTGTCATTGACAGCCTTACATGTATGTATCCATCTTAAATATTCAGAGATTTTTCAAAAGCAACCCACATATAATCACATATAATCGAATTCTGACCTGTCTACAGCTAGTATTTTGGCTCCTTAGTAAAAGCCAGGATTTCTGCTGAGTTATGCTGGACTTGTATTTCACTTCCAGCCACTCCTATGGTAGTTAGAAGGAATTAATTAACTTCTGGAGTTGTCTTCTTCATAGACAATCAGTAGTGGATGGTTACTCCATAGCTCTTCTCAGGGGGGAGGGACTTTGGGGCAGGAACCTGGGCTCAGCTCTGGCTCTGGGTGGCACAAAATGTCCCCACAGTGCACTTGAATGTCCCTGGTACCAGCTGGACTGCAGAGGTGATGGCTCAAGGTGAGGGTGGCTACCTGAGCTCAGGCTGAATGCACTGGGGGAGCTCTGCAGAGTCCTGGGCATCTCCCAGCAGTGCTGCCTCCCTGCACTCACTGCTGCAGGGCCCCTCGCTCCCCACTCGTGCCTTTCCTGCCCAGCTGCAATGCATAAGGTAGGAGAAATTTCTGCTCTGTACTCGTTAGTGGAGTAGAGAGCAAGCAGAAGAGCTGATGGAGTCTGATGTGGACCGAGGAGGAAGTTGTACCAATTCTACTTTCTAAAAATAAGTTGAGTGGCTGTTCACACAGCCCAGAGACTGCTGCTCTCTGTACGCTGACTGTGGTTGGGTTTTGTTTTTTTTTTTTTTTTTTGTCTTTTTACAGCAAATCTTAGATGCTGCAGGCCATTAAAATTGTGCAGTGGCTGTGTGATCAGGGAGGTACCTATGCAGAAAGTCTTGTGGTTTCAGTGTTTCTAGAAGTGACCTTGAAGGATCACCCATACATAATGTTTCCTGGAGGTTTCTCTAGGGTGTTCTAAGATTTCCTGTGATGGTGATTCCTCCTTCCTCAGCAATTCACTCCAGTGCCTGACTATTCTAAGATTAAGGAGCTTTGCTTGATTTCAGGCTGGTATTGCTATATTTTAACCCTATCATTTTGATATTTCACCTTCTCTTCTGGCGAGCTACCAAGAGAAGAAAAATGCTGTCCTGCTTGTTATGTGCAGAGGATATTGGCCAGTGGTGGGCAGCAGGTATCAGTTCCACCACCTAAGGGCTCACCTGGAGCCCTTAACTCTTCCCACAAGTGGGGTAAACCGTGGCAGCTGGCTGACCTGGCTTGTCACTTGACTCCTGAGGTCATTTGTCATTGCCACAGCCCCACACTGGAGAACCCTTACCTGGCTGTGCAGTGCCACATCTCCTCCAGCATGGCAGGAGGTAGCAGCTCACTTGAATTGCTGTGCCTGGAGAGGGCAGGAGGAACTTGTTTGCCTTGGGCATTATCCAAGCCCTGCACTGTAGATCTGGGCAGTGCCACTGTTGTTCCAGCATTATGGGGGGGCTTTGAATCTTGACTCCTTTTCCATCACCATGAGCTTTGGTCATGTCTTGCACACTGCTGGCAGAGTCTCCAGTTATATATATTATATATATATATGTGTGTGTGTGTGTGTGTAGTGGTATCTGTTCAGCATTATCTTGTGCCTGACCAGAGGACTCAGTGTGTTCTGGGGCTGCTCACTTATTTCATATTGTTGTCAGCTGGAAAATCTGTAAATGCCCTGTGATATTTTATGGCTTTATGAGCTGTACAAAATGTCCAGCAGGTACTTGAATGTCAAGCAGATAGAGTCTGTAAGAGTGCCTTGTTTTCATTAGCTCCTTGGCAGACACTGAACATACTTGCAGAGCTGCAGGATGGACTTTTGGTTGCTTGTGGTTATGATTTGGGTTTTTTATTGGCATCTACTGTGTGTTGCACAGAAAACAGTGAAGGGCCTCACAAGATATTTTTTAGTTGTCCAAACTCTTGGCCCTTCAGGAATGTAAAGCAGCCTAACAACTTTTTCTTTACATAATTAACAGCAATCTGTTCAGGGTTTCCTGAAGGAACTGGCTAGTGATTTTTCCTCTCTGGGAGTAATTCTCCTGAGCTAATATTTCTGTCTACGTCTAGATTGTTCTTTCTTTTGTTATTAAAATTGAGTGTAATTTTGATAGGCATGTTATACTTTTTCTGTATCCAGACATTGTACCCGGTAGAGGATATTTCTCTTTGAGTAGATACATGGTTTTGAATACTGGGATTTTATCTTAAGTCACAGATGAGACCAGAGTTATACACAGATTAAAAATAGCAAGCAGTAATTAATACCCATCCTCAGTGAGCCTGGCTCTGCTGGTTTCTCTTAACATGTTGCAGTGTAACAATTTCCTTTCTTTTTCCTAAGAAATAGATGAATTAATATCTCTCTACATGGGTGAGAAAATAAAACAATGATACTTGTTTCCTGCCCTGGCACACCATTCCCTCGGGGTACAGTGAGTTTGAGGAGCTCTTCTCCTGGGCAGCCCTTTGCCTTGATTGGGCTGGAATGATCCTTTCACATCCTTCCCTCCCCAGACATCCCCTCTCAGGGCTGGATTATCTCTGTCTCAGTGCTCCAAGCAGCAGAGACTGACTCCTCTTCCGCTCCAAAAGGGTAAATCCAGGTTTTGTGGCTCTGCTCCATACCCTGAGGCTTTGGAGATTTTATCTTTTTCATTTCTTTAGCAGATGGGGCAGATCAGTAGGAACTATCCCTCATCTGTCCTTTGTTTGCATAAGAAGAATCAGCTGCTGGAAGGGTTGGAGGGGAGTCTGGCTGTGCTTCCTGCCAGGGAGACCCTGGGTTGTGTCACTCTAAGGGTAGATTTTTATATATACACACACACACACATTAAAGGGGTCTCCTCTGAGGGAGGGCAGAGGGAGTTGCATTTGGAAGGTTTGGGAAGGTTGGCTGTGTGGATGTTGAGTCAGGGACAGGCATTTGTATGTGGATCTATGAAGGATTCAGCCTTGAGTGTGACTGGAGTTGTGCCCCCCTCCCTCCTCCTCCTCTTTGTCAGGAGGGAGATGTTTGTGTTGGTGCTGGACCTCAGGAAGGTAAGAAATGCTCAACTCCTTGGAAGGTCATTCCTTTGTGCTGGATGAGGAAAGAGAGCACTTCAGGCATTCCAGTAACATCCTCAGCGATTGCTTTGATGCCATGTGAGGCTTGAGGATGAATTGTCATCCTTGTATTTTCCCAGGGGATATTGCTAAGCATTCCATTTAATTTTTGGGGTTGGTTATAGAAGGAAAGGAGAACGAAAATGTAATTGTAAGTGTATGTAACCATCATCATCCCCCATGTCTCAGTATTTAGCTCATTAGAGGGTGGTGATTTTGTCCCTCACCTTTTCTTCAGGGCTGGTTTGTTCTGCTCTGCTCCCTGAGCTCTCATCTCCCTCCCTGCCATTTCAGTGGAAACCCTTGCCCCGTGTGTCTCTCCCTGGGGATCACCCTCCTCCCTCGTGCTTGTGAGATACAGGGTACTTACTTTAAGGGATTGGGTCATCTCCTTCCCCTCTCTTTGCAGAGTTTTCCTCATTTACATTTCTGTTGTGTCCCCTAATTACCATCCCTTTGGTTTTTTATTCCCCCTCAAGCTGCCTTTCCCTGCTCATGGTCTCCTGAGGATGTTCTGCTGAAACTTTATCAAACTTACATTACTAGAAATAGTTAATGCAAAATTTTCTTTGAGGAATTCTCACATCCTGCTTGCAGCATCACTGCACAGTCTGTCTTGACATTTCCAATAGAGACACAACTGGAAGTCAGTCCTTTCCTTCTGGATTGCCTCCTGTTTCCCCTTCCATAGGAATACATTGTCCTTCCATATCTTCCATGCCATAAAGAGTTCATTTTTTAATAGAGTCCAGTAGAGAATTAAGGATAAGGTTGATTAAACGTGTTATACATACATATATCTACTGGGTGTGAACCATGAAGAGTTTTCACACTGGAGGCCTTTCTGGGGCCACATCCATCACCCCTGTAAGTGCTGTCTGGGAAAGCAGCCACAGCTGGCTGTGCAAGGGGGGCTGTACTAGCCTGTCTGGGGGTGATATGGAAACCATGCACTGGTTTTTAATGTACTCCTGTTTAAATTCTTATTTAGAGACCTTGAAGCATCCTATTGTGTGCTTTTGTGAGGGGTGACTGTGTAAGTGCCCTGGGCAGAATCCCATTTCAGGGTCTCCTGTAAGCCATCTGCTTTCAGTAATAGCTCTTAGCTTTGGCATGTGGCTCAGTGCAGGCTGAAATAGCCACGTTGCTGCAAAACTTTCTGTACTGCCTGCATCAGTTTGGCCTTCCCACTATGCCTGCACGGGCTGGTGCACCCTCAGGGTGCCCTGCAGCACCAGCTTCACCCTCCAGCTTGTCCCCAGGCAAGGGGGCATGACCCAGCACAGGAGTGTGGGGTGTGCCATGTCCTGCACCTCTCCATGTTCTGGGATTGCCATGAGAGGAAACTCAGGTACCTGCAAACCTGGCCTGTGGGCTGGTTCCCATTCCCAGGGTGTCAGGGAATGGGCAGAATATGCCAGAGCCCCATGTGTGATAAATCTTCTCTACTTCTAGCTGTCCTCAGTGGATTGGGTACACTGCTGTGCCAGTCTAACACCCGGGCCATTCCTCTTCTAAAGTCTGGAGACTTTAACTTTTAGCTCTGGGAGTCCTGCTGACACAAAATAGCTGTAACACAGATGGTTCAGTGATAGAAACAGCAGCCTTGGGCACACAGATTCAGTTCCTTGCTTTGGCATGTTCTTCCCAACTGGCACTGAAGGCCATCAGTGCTTTGCTTTTCTCTATGTAACAGGCACCTTACCTGCCCAAAAAGCAGATCTCTGTGTTGGGTTTTGTTACAGTGCATTTGGGAGAGCTCTGTGGAGGTACAGTCAGAAATGTCTCTGCTTAACACCAAGAAACAGAGATCTGCAGCTTTTCCCAGAACTCCTCCAGAGCAGTCATGGAGAGCAGTGATGTTGGTGGCATGTTTCTCACAGGGATGTGGGACATGGGCATTGCTCAGCTCAGAGGGAGAACCTCAAAGTGACTTCAGCAGTAGGACCAGCCATGAAGGACTTGCTGAAATAATTCTGGAGCACAGTGAAGCTTCCTTACCCCCAGGGGATTTGTGTGATTAGATAAGGCCTGTGCCACATCAGCACGAGTTCAAGGTGGGCCACTGCAGTGGGAGGCAGCCCAGGCACTGGCTCCAAGCCTTGGACATGGTCCTGTCTGGGGAGGAGCAGCACAGGATGCTGTGAGGGCTGTCAATCCCTGCCCATGTCGAGGGGGTTGAAACAAAAGGATTTTTGAGCTCCCTTCTGACCCAAACCACTCCATGACTCCATGTTCCCTGCATTAGGTTTTGCACTGCTTTCTTTCTATTTGAGTGGGTTGGAAACCAATGCCAGTCTTAAAAGCAGCTCTGATTTTTCAGCAGTGTGTGGACTTCTTACAGCATCGAGCCCCATCTTTCCAAGGAGGATTTGCAGGGCTGGAGTGCTCACCCCCCTCACTACAGAAATGGCAACCACGGAGCTGAAACTCCCAGCTCATCAGTAAACGTGTCTGTACTGAGAAAATTCATCCTGTTAAGGGGCTTCCTTTAGCAGACTCAAGTCAGATATCTTATTTGTCTTTTATTTGAAGCCCTTTCATCTCTTCATCTCTCCATTTCTCTCAGCCTGGTATCCTGTTCCTGGAGTGTGCCAAATATGTTGTCTTTACTGCAGCCTCTTCAGTCTTTGTGGAGAGCAAGATCTGCTCACAGTGATACATGTCAGGATGTTTTTGGTTTGATCCAAGGCCCATGCTGGTTATGTTGGGTTTATTTTAGTTTTGTTTTTTGGTTTTGGTTATGGTTGGGGTTTTTTGTGTGTGTGTGGGTTGGTTTTTTGGGTTTATTTTTGCATAGAAAAGAAATCATTACTGAAATCCTGCAAGGTTTTATTTCATTTCTTCCACAGTCATGAGCAGTGGTAACTATTGTAGCTTTGCTCACAGTGGTGGTTCCTCTGTGGTATTTGTACTCACCCTGAGGGTGATCTCTTGAGCCTGACTCAGCAGTGTCTGGTGGTCCAGCTGCCATTTCCTGGGGAGCTGACTTATTTTCTCTCCCCACCAACCTGAAGGTGTTCAAAAGGAAGTCATAAAATCAATATTTTCATTGTAGAAACATGGTATATCCAAGTTTTTCACATGTTTTTGTCTTTTAAAATATGTAATCCCGTGAGACTTGGCTCAGGGGCTGAGGGAAGTGTGTTCCTTGTGATCACATCTTCGAGACACCTCAGTGTGTTAACACAAGAATGTGTTTGTGAGGAGCCTGTCATGAGGTCTGGAGTTCATCAGTCCACTTCTTACATGATAGAAGGATAAAATTAATTCCAGAGAATGAGAGATGTTGGAAATAACAGAAAATCCTTCTGGTAGAAGGAGGAATAATGGTTTACAGCCAGTCAGGTATTTCAGATCACACAAGGGGATCAGTACTGCAGATGGAAATACCAGCATTCATTGTACAGTGTTATTTAGAAATATTCCCTGGTGTGAATGTAAGGGCTCTCCTGATCTGATGAGGGGAGGTGCTTCCAGAGATGCTGTGTCTTTATCAGCCTTTGTTTGGAGCTGCCAAAAATGTGACTTTGCACTGACCAGGAGAAATAAAACTCCAGTCTTGCTCAGGAGGATGGTAGCAGGGAGGTGGAAGGAGCTAAAATCATTGTTTAGGATAAATTCTGACTCACCTTTTCAACCTGGGAAGCTGATCACTCCTGAGGGTTTACTCCAGGTCCCACATAAACATCCATCTGGCATTTTGGTTTAGGATCCTTGCCTGCATGTCTGGCTCTGAGGAGGCTGATGCTCAGTGCTGGGAGCTGGTCTTTGGCTTCTGCCAAGGAAAGGGGTCAGTCAGCTGGCTCATCAAAGCATGCCTTGAGAGAGCAAGAGCTGTGCTTTAGACCAGCAAAAGTTCTGGTGTCCACAGGTCAGGCAGAAATCAGAGGAGCTGAGTCTGGTGTGAAAACTAAAGGAGGAGTCAGATCGTGTGCTGACATTCTTCTGATTTCTCATGTAGGCTGAAAGTGCTTTTCTTTCTGCAGCATAGAAATTAAAAATGGCAAAAAAGCTGTTAAATGAGCAAGCAGGCTGAGTTTGGGAAAGGTTCTTCCCCTAGAGGGTTGTGGGGCACTGAACAGGCTTCCAGGGAATGGTCATGGTTCCAAGGCTGCCAAAGCTCAATCTGGAAAATGCTCTCAGGGACAGGGTGGGATTGTTGGGGTGTCCTGTGTGGTCAGGAGTTGGAATTGATCATCCTTATGGATCCCTCCCAGCTCAGGATATTCTGTAATTCACATGAATTAATCCTTATGAATCCCTCCCAGCTCAGGATATTCTGTAATTCTGCTGTGCCTGATTTTCTGCTTGGGTTGGGATGCCACTGGATGTGCCTGTGTAGTCACACAGGGGCTTCCAGCATGGAGCTGAAGCATTTGCAGCAGGGAGGCTGGAATGGCAGCACTGCCATCACCCCTGACAGGCAGGAGCTTACAGGGCTGCCCTCACATTTCCTGAGGGAATTTGTAAGGGACAGCTCTTTACTGCTGGAAACATTGATGGTGTTTGATGGAAACATCGCTGTGAAGAATACCTCAGCTGAAGCAGAGGTTACATGGAAGGGATTTTTAGTGGCTACAGTGGTTGTGGTGCTCCAGACCTGTGCTTTTGTGGGGAACAAATCAATGACTGCAGGCGCTTTGCATCATGAGAAACTGTCAGGATTCTCTTGTGGCAGCCCCATGGGATTTCCAAGAAGCGTTATTCTCACAGTCCTCTGTCAATATGCAAAGTTTCCTTTTTTTTTCCCCCAGTCCTAATCTGTGGGTATGTATCTGACCTAATAAAACCATTTTCCAGCTTCACTGCTGGTGGTTTTCTTCCTCTTGTCTCTGAAAGCCTCTGGCCTGCTGGCAGTGGCATTGTCCAGCAAGGTTTGAAGCTTGGCACGCTGTCAGCAAACCTTCAGGTTCCCTTTCAATCAAACATGGGAGTGCTGAGATCCGACTTGGATTCCATCCCAAGGTTCACCAGAATCACCCTTGTATAATAGGAAGTCCAAACAACCCCAGGAAATAATTCAGTTGTGACTGGTGCCTTGAGTGGAACAAAGAAGTGCCTAGAAGAGACATTAAGAGCCTCAGCTCTAACTCCTTTGATAATTATGCACTCTGAAGGAGCAGAGGCTTTGGAGATAAAGGGATTACATGCATCTCATGAGGGCTGGAAAGATGGGACAGCATCTTCCATCCACATTTTCTCATTTTTGTTTTACTGATATTGCAGTTGCCACATTTTGTGGAAGAATATTGCAGAGTAGGCTCCCCTGTAACCCTGCAGTTGCCTTCCAATCTGGCACAGGTAAATTGAATCTGACTACCCTTAGGGATGAGCTTTTGGAAAAGCCTGTTGGCAAGAGCAGTGGGGGGAGAACTTAATTAGATTAAGATGCATTTCCACAGTGTTGCTGCGGGCTGTGCAGTGCTGGAGGAGCTGGGGATGCCCTGGGATGCTCTTCCAGCCCTGCCTGCCTGCCTGAGAAAAAGGAAAATGCATCAGAGGTGTGAATCTCAGTGTAAGCCAGCACAGGGCTCCCCAGGCTGTGAACAAACCATGTCCTGAGCTGGGGTCTGCAGCCTGGCAGGAGGGCAGGAGCTCAGCTTTTCCTTGCCTCAGAGGCAGTGATGTGGTGGGCAGGGTTTGGCTGGGCACCCAGCCTTCAGCTCTTGGGGCCTGGGTACTGATGGCCCATGGGTCTCATGCTTTGATACCCTTACAAATGCTGGTTTGCTTTTCAATGTCTGTCACTTCTAAGGTTACTCCTTTACTTCTCTTGATAACTTCCTCCATAAGGAAGTTGCATGTCTATTAATTTCCAATGAACTGCTCCTTCTCTCTGCTATATACTTGGGGGTTTTTTACTTTTGTAGGTTTGCTCTGCTGCACTGGGAAGGGATAATTTGGAGTCCCCAGTTCTCTCTCTTCATGCTACTCATTATTTTATATGCCTCTCCTGTGGTCTCTCTCCTTTTCATTACTAATCAGGTCTAGTCTTTTCAATCCTCCTTTGTGTGATAGTTTCATTTTACAAAAGCTGAACTAGTTTCTATCAGCTCAGTTGATGTGATCTTACTCATATCAAAGGTGTTTAACAGCCGCAGTCCCGTGTACTCACTGCAAGCTGAACTTAAATTGTGTCAAGTTCTGTGCTGCTTTGTGAGTGCAAGTGGGAATGTTTGTTACAGCTGTCTTTAAATTTAAATTTGGATGTTTTAAATGAATTAAATATGAACATGAATAATGCAGCTGGTAACTTAGCCTTTCTGCAATTAAATGCAAACTTTTTCATTTTGTCTCTGTGCTTTCAGGTTTTGCTATGCCGCAGTGTTTGTACTGACTCTGCTGTCTTGTAGGAGTGATGGGGAACTAGAGCCCATGACAGTTCAGTGGAGCCCTTGGCACTTTTGATATCTCGGTGAGTGAAAGTTGTTTGAAACTCTGGGAGAGGAACTTCATCTGCTACTAAAGGCAGCAAATTAGTTGGTCTTTTTACGTTCATCCTGCTGAAATGAATTTGCACATTGATCTGTCCTTTCAGGTTATGAATTCTGGAAACCAGCACTCTGTAATGCTGTAGTTCATACTTGGGAGATTATCTTGATCTCCACAAGCAGGAGAAACACAGCTTTTGAAAACAAGGGGAGTTTGAACTCTGGTGTGCAGCTCTGTGCAAGTGTCAGGCTCTGGAGATGGAGCATTGCAGCGTGTGCTGGGCTGTGGCAATCTCAAAGGCTTTTTATTTGATGCAACAGTAAGATTGTGTCCTTTGTGCCATGGATCCAGCCAGGAGGTCCTCATCAGGGGCATGTTTGTGCCTGAGGTGATTCTGGAAGATCTGTCTCTGTGGGTAGCCTGGTTTTGCCCCTTGGGTACCAGTCTGTACTTTCTGCTATTTATTACTTTCACATTTTTTCAATCTTCAGTCCCTGAATGGAGTAAAGGTCGCATCCATTGGTACCATGGTGCTCCTGTCCACAGGTGCCTGTGGGCTTGTCTGTTCTGCCTTTGACTTTCTTCTCTCTACACTGAATTCTCCTCACTGGGGCATTTCAGCCTTGTCAAAACCTGTAGAGTGATTCCTCTTGCCATCCAGTGAGATGAAGTCCCTGGCTGTTTCAGGCTGGAAGGAGCTTTCAGAGGTTGTCTGGTCCAATGCTGCATGCAGAGATGGGCTGACTTTGAAGTCAGAGCCAGCTACAAGGTGAGATCAGGCTGGCAGGGGAGGGAGCTGCTGATGTTTGGAGTATCTCCAAGGGTGGAGATTTTACAGCTCCTCTGGGCAACCATAAATTACAGTCAGTGGAAACGATCAATTCCCAAGCCCTGTGTTAGTAAAGCCCAGGGGCAGCTCCTGTCTGTGCTCCCTGTGACCAGGGACAGGACCCAAGGGAGTGGCTGGAGCTGTGGCAGGGGAGGGTCAGGCTGGATGTAAGGAAAAGGTTCTTTCCCCAGGAAATGGTCATGACTCAAAGCCTGCCAGCACTCCAGGAGCATTTGGACAATGCTCTCAGACACCCCCAGGGTGCTGGGACTGTTGGGGTGTCTGTGACAGGCCAGGAGCTGGGTTTGGTGATCCTTGGGGATCCCTCCCAGCTGTGATTGTACAGTGCCTGTCTCCATGGCTGAAGAAGGGCATCCCTGCATCCTAGGGCAGGAACTGTCCCTGGGATGCACCAAGGCTGGTGGCTCCCATCTGGCTGTAGGTCCAGCTGCCTCTGGGGCAGGCAGGCTGAAGCTGTGCATCATGGAGTTTGGCTCTGCCTCTTCTCTAGGCATTACATGACTCTGAGCACTCAAAATTATTTTGCTGGGTTTTTTTTTCCCTTGAGTTATGATTTTGCAGGATTAACCCACGTGTTTCTGCCCTGTGCTGTGAGATGTAGGGGGAATCTGGGTGGTGCAGAGCTGTGTCAGAGGCTCATGGAGGCTGGCAGGAGTCAGGCTGGGGCTGTCACATTTGGGCAGTTTCTTGGAAGCATATTTTAGAGTGCAGTGTCCTTGAGCTGGCATTCATGTGGCTCTCAGCAAAGTGGGACTCCCCATGCAGCTTAAGTCTCCTCCTTTGGGGAAGAGTCACCATTTGTTTATTTATTTATTTAAATTGGACATTTACAACATTTGATTCTCTTCCATGACATGAGATCTTGCTGAGAGCCTGCTGCAGTGTTGGCTGAGGGATACCAGCAGTCAGCTCTGTGCTTTATCAGGATCACAGAATTACAGAATCATTAAGGTTGGAAAATACCTCCAAGATCATCAAGACTGAGCACCACCATGTCCACCACACCAGAGCACTAGTGCCACATCCAGACACTTCCTCAGCACACCACCACCTCCCTGGGCAGCCCATTCCCATGCTTGACACCCCTTTCTGTGAAGAAATTCTTCCTGATGTCCAACCTGAACCTCCCCTGGCACATCTTGAGGCTGTTTCCTCTTGAACTGTCCCTTGTTCCCTTGAAGAGAACTGACCCTCACCTGTCTGCCCCTCCTGTCAGGGAGTTGTGGAGGGTGACAAGGTCCTCCTAGCCTCATTAGGGTTATTGGGCCATAACCTTTCACAAACCCTGTCTGAGCAGCTCAAACACAGTCACAATGTTTCTCAAACACAGTCACAATGTTTTTTCTCCCAATACTTTGGAAGGGAAGGGTTCACACATCCCTGCCAGCAGGGCCCTGAGGTGCTCAGGCTGAAGCAGCTTTTCAGAAGCCCTCAGAGGGGCACAGGAACTCCTGTGCCATGAGATTTATGTGTGTGGGTACTTGAGAAAGTCCCACAGACAGCAGAGGGGCAGAGCCAGAGATGGCGAATGCTTGTCTGGTGCCTTTATATATAAACAGCTTTCAGCCTGGGTTTTTATGTCTAGGGGACTTTTCCTGCCAGGACTGCTAGTCTTTAATGAAAATTATGAAAAGAAGCTTTAAAAGTTGTAAATAACCTTTCACATGTAGGTTACTTTCTGCTATTGAAAGGGAAACCAACTTTACTCCTTTCACAAGTGTGTACAGACACACACTATTTAGGAGAGAGGCAATAAGTGACTACTGTGCACCTTTTGATTTGGATTAAAAAAACAGCCAGGATTTTTTTTTCCTTTAGTATTTAATATTCTTGCAGTATTTTTCTTCTCAGAGTATTGCTCAGTGTTGCATGTAAAGAGGCTGTAGTTAGTAGAGCTGTTACAGAAAATTAAACTCTGTTTCTCTTACATTTCGAAAAAGCCTGGTTTTCAAAACCCCAAATTCTTGCCAAGTTGGATCTGTAAATAACCTTTAAGCAGCTACTCAGCGCTGCGTCCTGAGACAGCTTCCTCCTTCTCCTGACTGCCCCACTGTGAACAAAATGGAATTATATTGATACAATTAATCTTTCATTAGTTAGTGGAGTGTCAAACATGCTATTCGTGGCTTTCCCAAGGGCTGGTTTGTGGCTCAGCCATTCATTTGGATGTTTTGTGGCAGGGCTTGGCAGGGCTTTCTGGGTGTGGCAGGCCCTGCCCTGTGGGAGTGCTTGTGCTGGAGCACTGGGTCCCTGTACATGACCACCACACATCTCCCAGGAGCTCTGATTTTTCAGGAATATTTCTTTATAACAAGAATGCAAATGCTTTTGCTTGTTGGGCACAGTCCAGTCGGTTTTTCTGCAACCAGGAAAACAAAAAATGCAGCACAACTTGGACACTCATGGCAGTACTAACAGCAAAAGTATTTCCTGGGTCATTGTCCAATTTCTCATCCTTATTCCCCAGAACTGCTGTGAGCAATTTGAATTGTAAGTGGCAAGCTGGGGATTGCTGTGTGCTTTGCCAGAGTTAATGTTATGTTTCCATGTGTTTTCTTTCATAAATTCCAGCTCTGCCTCCCTTTGTTAGTGAGTGGGGGCAGCCCCTCCTTCCACACACACGCTCTGGACCCACTCACTGTAGGGTTAGCACAGAGACAGCCATGTGCTCCTTGTGCTTACTCATGCTGCTCCTGCTGCCATGAATTTGGTGTTGTCCACAAATTGGAGAAAGTCTTGTAGTTTCAGGGGGTAAAATGAGTTTTGTGTGTTCTGTGCTACCCCAGGTGACAGAATGTGTTTTTCCCTCCACTGTGTGATGAGTTAATGCTGCAGATGACTGTGTGCTCCAGAATGGGGAATTTTCTCATCTTTATTTCTTTTGTCCTAGACATCTTCAGTTCTGTAAGAGCAGCCCAGTCCCAGGATAAGGCCAGCAGCAGGTGGTAGAATGCGGAAACCAGGCCCTCAGAAAGGTGAGCAGTGATTTGGCACAGCCAAGGGCCCTGCAGTGAGCTGGCACGGCCTGAGTGCCTCAGGGGGCTGCCAGTGGGGTGGGAGCTGAAGGGATGTGGCTGGAAGCCCAAAAACTGAGTTGTGTTTCTCAATCCATGTGCAGAGAGCAGTTCATCAATCCCCTCTGTGACAGGAAGAGGAGAGTCCTTTTTAGGGGCATCCCTGCAGCTCATGGAGGGTGCCCTGCAGAACCCAGGGCACCATCTGGCAGAGCTCCCAGCATGAGGCAAACTGCCTGAGCTGGCACAGGCTCCCCCTCTAATGAGGCATGAAACCAGAAACCAGCCTGCCTTGTGGAGAGGAAATCTGTCAGGAGCTTCCCCTGCCACCCAGTCCCTTGGCCCCTCACACAGCACGTGCTTCCTGGGTCCTGCATCCCCAACAAAAAGGGTGAAGCCAAGCAGGCTGCCTGCAGCTGAGCTGCTCTGGCTTCTTGTGCTTAACAGAAATATTGATTTCCTTTAGTGCTGTGCCATGCATGTGCATCTGACTGGAGTGATCTCATCAGGGAGGAGAGGGGGGAAGGGAGAAGGGAGAGGATGGAGCATCCTCCACAGCTCTTTGTTCACATCTGCTCCACACTCCCAAGGTTTATTGCAGGAGATTTCTATGCTCGATTTCTCTGCTCCCTTTATTTTTTTTAAATGTCTCCTTTGCTTCTGTCGTGGTTCATCTTACAGCGGCATTATCCTCTTCCTAACACTGCTTGTCCTTTAATGAAGTGAAAATAAATGAAGGAAAGCAGGGAATGGGGAGACCCTGCTGTGAGGCAGCTGGAGGGCTTGGCAATAAAGGAGGCTGGTTGATTAGTCAGCAGCGTGGCCCAGGCCAGGCTGGCTGGCTTCAGCCTCACTCACAGCTTGTTCTCTGTGCTCCTGGAGCCTCCAGCCAGCCTGCCTCTGTGACCTGGGCTCAGAATGCCAGGCTGGGGCTTGCAGAGGCAGCACCTGCACTGTGCACATGTGGGTTTCTGTCCTACTTACCTGCTTTTTTAATAATGCATTGAACTTGCTCTGTTTCTTTATTTGTCTGCGGAAATTCTTGTTTCGCTCTCTTTCCGCTGCTTTTGTATCCTGCTTAATGAGGATTTTTGCATGTTAAAGGTTAAGAACAAAATGTACCTTCACCTGCAGAGTATGGTGAGAAGCTCCTTTGAGTGCATGGATGCTGTTAGAGCTGTCCTGCAGCACTGAGGGGAGCCTTACCCACCCAGGGGGCTCTTTTGCCTCTGCCTTAAATACTTTATGTCCTTTATTCTTGCTTTCTTAGGGACATGGCACAATGCTGTGCCTCGTGGTAATGCATTTATTAGGAAGGGTGTCCTTCAATGCTTTTCATTCATTTATGTCTCTCCAAGGAGGCTCTTTGTCTGGCCCATGTCTAGGGATGCTGTGGCCACACTCCATATGTCCCTTGTGTTCATTTAAGGGATGCTGATCTGGCATCCCTCTGTTGGGCTGGAGGCTGTTGGAGGCAGGGTGGGCATCCCCCACTTCTTGCTCTATCACTTTCCAGAGCAATAAAACCTACATGCTGTCCTGTCCATTGTGCTGAAAAGAACATGTCAAGAAGAGAAGATTGTAAAAATAATTGTCCCAAAGCAATTCCAGACACATCAAGACACCCCAGGCCACTTTAGAAGCAGCTCTTAGCCTGCCTCTTCCAGCTACTGCTCAGATTTCAAACCTTTTGCTTTCACAAGGAACTGTTTTCCATGGGGGCAAGGCACATTTCACAGGGCACTACCAAGCTGCTGTCTACAACAGCCCTAAAAATGGTCTGTAAAATAAAGGAGCTGGAATGCAGCAACAATCCCAGGGTGCCAGCCTGGCAGCAGCAGGTTGAGGAGCTGGCTCAGGGTGAACTCTGCCATGGCACAGAGCTGGAGGCCAGGATGAGCATTCCCCACTTTTTGCTCTATCACTTTCCAGAGCTGTCTTGAGATCTTCAAATTTTTGGAGCTCTGAGACCCAAAGCTATCATGAGCAAAGACAGCTCAGGTGAGCTGCTCTGCAGAGCTGGTGCTGCTTTGCTGTTGTGCTCTCTTCTGAGCTGCAAGGGACACAAGGAAACCTGGTGTTTTGTGTGGAGAGGGCACTTGTGCAGATTTTCAGAGAAGTCACCACAAAGGGCTGAGGTTGCTTGTGTGGAATAACCTGGAGTTGATCCACAAGGAGCCATTCTGCACCAAAGATCCACATGAGCCATTTTTAGTGGCTGTTATGTTTGTTCCTCTCAAGCCCTTCTTCTCACAGCTAAAGTGATGGAGTTTGCTGTTCTTTGTTATTGCTTGTCACTGAAGGAGAACAGTGGCTGGTGGAACTAAACAGGGACTGAGGTGCAGATGTGGATACCTCCTGTCAGGTGCCTGCATGAGCTGTGGAGAGGAAGGGAGCACACCCAGAGATAGAGGCAGATCATCCACGTCACTGGGGTCATGACAGGGAGGTCACTGCTCTGCTCTGAAGTGCCTGGAACACAGATAGTGCAGAGGGGTGCATTGTCTGGCTCCTTTCCCTGACACAAATGCTCTGTTTCTTGTCTCAGCCATAGACTGGAAAGATGGTAAAAAGCACAAGTACAGCCGCCCCTCAGAGTCTCCCTCCCAGTACCAAGGTAAGAGAGCTCCCTTCTTCCTCCCCTCTTTTGTTTTTTTTTGCCCTCCCTTCTCCCTTTTGTGATTTCTGAAGATTTTTTTTTTTTTGACAAGTGCATGGTGCAGCAGTGAATATTGGTGATCACCTGCAAGGAACTCTGAGCAGCTCATCACTGCCCAAAGCTTGGGCACATCCTTGGAGGGTTTGGGTCTGGAGAGGAGAAAGGTCTGAGGAGACCATAGAGCCCCTTCCAGTGCCTCAGGGGGCTCCAGGAGAGCTGAAGGGGGACTTTGGACAAGGGTCTGAAGTGACAGGACAATGGGAACAGCATCATACTGTCAGAGAGCAGGGTTAGATGGGATATTGAGAATAAATTCTTGTTAGGCTGGGCAGGCCCTGGCACAGGGTGCCCAGAGAAGCTGTGGCTGTCCCATCCCTAGAAGTGTCCAAGGCCAGGCTGGACAGGGTTTGGAGCACCCTGGGACAGTGGAAGGTGGAAAGGAATGGGCTTTAATGTCCCTTCCAACCCAAACCATTCTGTGATTCTGCACAGTGAGAGGCTAAAACTGCAGCATCTGGCACAGAGCACCCTGTAATCCAGGTCAAAGCTGCATTGGGACACCTCTGAGGAGAGCAGGACAGAGCAGACAGCACCCTGATATTTCAGAGCTGTTAGTTTTGACTCACACATTGTCACATTTTACTGAGCAGGACAGAGCAATGGGGCTCATGTTACCAGTGGAGCATGTGCAGCTGGATTGATGGCTGAGCAAAGTGCCTGGCATGGGGCAGGGTTGTGGTATAGGAGCCTCCTTGAGCCAGGTCTCATAACTCTCATATTCAAGATGGCTCAGCTACCTTTGGAGGCATAAAATCAGCAGGATGGCTTCTGTTGCAGTGTTGGAAACAAAAAGGTTTAATAAAAGGCAAAATAACAAACAGAGAAAAACTGAGGTAGGTGCAGGAGGTCCTTGCTCCTGGTAACACACTTTACAAAAGTGATTATTTTCTTTGTTCAATTATTTTTCTAGTAAATTGCCCAGGTGGGACTTTTTGGCTTCTGTCCAATTTGCTCTCCTTAAGCTTGAGGTGAAGTCTCCCAGGCCTATGAGGTGTCTTTATTTACCTAATGGAGGAGAGAAACTTGTGGGCTTCTTTCCTTTTTGAGGGGACAGAGGAGAGTTTTGTCACTCTGTCAGCAGAAGGCACACTCCTATAGGGTGGGACAGCCTGTGGGAGAGCTGACCCTCAGGAGGCCATGCTCAGACATCAGGGACAGCCACTGCCACCTGGGATCTGCCAGCCCACACCATGCTCTGCTCCTTTTCATGCAGAGCTGCTTTCATGTGCTGCTGCCTTGGTGCTCCTTAGCAGCCACACATATGGGCTGCAGACTTTAATGGGATGCCTTGATCTGGCTAGGGCACGTTCTCCTTCACAGATGTGACCTGAAACACACATGTATTGTTTCAGTTGGATTGATGATCCCTCGGGAGCCAAAATGCTAGTGGAGCCCAAAGCAGACTTCAGTTAAAGATATAAACAGAAACTCCATCTTCATTTAAATTCTGGGCAAAGGATCAATGTTAAATGCAACATAAAGAAAATCAAAACATGAGGGTGCAGAGCTGCATTGTTCACAACTACTGCAGTTTGACCCCTTGGGTTTGTGGAGTGTTTTGTTTGGAGTGAATATTTTTGAAGGTTAAGACATCAGAGCCCAAATGTGACTCTCTGCCTGGAAGTAATATCTGCCTTTGGCACGAGCACACGACAAGGAGTTTTCCCAAGGCAAGCACAAGTGACAGACAGTCACCCCAGTGGCATTTCCACAGCCAAATCACAGGGACTCACACGGGTTCCCAATCCTTGGCTTTTGTTTGGCTCACAGATGGAGTTGCAAAAACAGGGTGTTTCTCATTTAAGGGTCTTTCTCTCATTTCTTCCTGTGAAGAAAATCCAGTGTGCTGGAGAGAGGCAGAGAGGGACGTGGGACAAGGGCCTGAAGTGCAGGGTTTCCTCTCATGCTAAGGGTGTAGTGGCAACTTCCAACTGCAGTCTGCAGTTTTTACCTTGGTTTGAAGGTAATCTTGAAAAAGAAGTGCAGGTTCTACCTGTGCTTGCCCTGCCACCTGTGTGTAAGGAAATGGCTGGTACTGAACTCTGCTGTATCAGCTCTGTCTTTTCTTAGAAGTCTTTCTGCTGCTCCTGCTTTTCTTTGCAAAATAAATCACCAGAACCATTATTGATAGGAATGAGAGAATCACAGAACATCCTGAGCTGGAAGGGACCCACAGGATCATCAGTGCAGCCCCTGGCTCTGCCCAGACCCCCCAACAACCCCACCCTGGGCTGGAAGGACCCACAGGATCATCCAATGCAGCCTCAAACCCTGCCCAGACCCCCCAACAACCCCATCCTGGCCATCCCTGCAGCGCTGCCTAAATTTCTCCCCCATCCTTCCTCTCCCCCATCCCTCCCTCTCACAGAATCATGGAATGTGCTGAGCTGGAAGGGACCCACAGGGATGATCAATGCCAAAGCCAAGCCCTGCCCAGAGCCCCCAGCAAGCCCAGCCTGGGCATCCCTGGAGCTCTGGCAGCCTCGGGGCCGTGCCCATTCCCTGGGCAGCCTGGGCAGTGCCCAGCACCCTCTGGGGGAAGAGCCTTGCCCTGAGCTCCAGCCTCAGCTGCCCTGGCCCAGCTTCATGCTGTTCCCTCAGGTCCTAGAGAAGCTGCAGTTCTAATGCTGTGTGTGTCTTCATACAGTGGTTGAATCCCAGCAGGCTTTAGAATTAATCTCAAATAAGTTCCATGTCCAAACACTATTTTTAGAGGCCTGCAGCTGTGTCAGAAATTCTCTGCTCCCACTGGGGTTGTGCAGCATGGATCTGGGCTGTGGGGTGAGCTGCTGCAGGGAGCAGGATGGCCTGGCTTGGTGTGGAGGGAATGGAAAGTGGGAAGATTAAAACCATGACAACTTTTAATAGTGATGGATTGAAACCAGCTGAGGGGAGTTTGTTTGGTTTGGGTTTTTTTTAATAAAATTGTCAAGCACAGCTGATCCTGTTCAGGCTGCTGGCTCAGGGCCTGGGCTGACACTGGCACTGCTCACCCAGTACTGTCACCTGGGTGTCCTCTGTGCTCTGGGGACAATGACCTCTGAAGGGCCACCCCAGTCTGAGATGAGTTAAGGGGTGGGATGTGCCCGGCTTTGCTTTGCCTGGGTGTTTTCTCCACGTTATTCATACAAAGAGTTTCATTGACAGAACCAAGTATAAAATCATATCTTCAACTAAAGCAGAAGATTTTTGGTTTTGTGAGAGCATAATTGCAGTAACTCACTGAATTTCTTCATTCACCCAGTGTGAGACTGTGGCTGAAATGAAAATATGTGCCAGTGGATGGAGCTGAGTCCTCTGTGGCGTGGAGAGTGCTGTCAGTCTGCAAACAGCAATATTCAGCCAGTGTGGCAATGAAACTGTATTTTTTCTGTTCATTTTCCCTATTTTTAACAGTGTACTAGTCATCTGCATGGGAGGTGGTGAGAAAGCAGCATTCCTTGTATTTATTTGAAGCTTGTAGATTATGAAGGCTCCTCTGTGCATGAGGCAGCACTGAAGCAATGTGTGCTGACCTTACTGCCTCAGTTTTCAGAGGTGTGGTGTGTGCTGCAGTAGCTCAAATGGCTCTTAATGTAGCTTTTGTTTTGAAAATAGACTGATTAAGAACTTGCCTGAGTCGGGGAAGCAGTGGCTGACTTTAATTGTGCTGCCACCATTGCTCTTGAAATGCCTTGAAAACAGTGGTCTCCCGGGAGCTGTTTGGATGAATACAAGTGAATGTCATGCTGCAAGGTTCCTCTCCCAGCTGCTCAGTTTAAATGGCAAAAGTCATGATTTGCTCAGATCACAGGAGCTTTTAATTCCTCATTTAAAAACCCAGGTTTCCCTGGGTGGCTTATTGCTTTTACCCTTCCTGCTGTACATGAGGAAGGTGCAGAGGCAGGGATGAAATGCACTTCCCCTGGCAGCAGCACTTGGTGGAAGGGGGATTGAGGTTGGGTGTGAGGTATTGAGCTCAGTAAATCCCTGTTTGGAGGATCCCTGCTCCCACCCTGTGGACTTCATGGCACTTGAGGAAGTTAATTGTTGTCCTGTCCACTTACTGCTGGGCTGCTCCCTGGCCCATGGGGTGGGCTGTGTCTGTGCTG
The DNA here is from genome assembly GCF_023055355.1 of Agelaius tricolor. Lineage (NCBI taxonomy): Eukaryota > Metazoa > Chordata > Aves > Passeriformes > Icteridae > Agelaius > Agelaius tricolor. The sequence goes on along the minus strand of NW_027269296.1, from coordinate 4,829,526 downwards.
GACCAGGGGTTACCATCCAGTCACCAAAAAGCAGATTCCAGTTTTAAATCCACAATTTCCAATCATGGGATCACAGAATGGTTTGGGTTGGAAATGACCTTAAAGATAATCTCATTCCAGCCCCCAAGCTGTGCTGCTCACAGCCCACAGTGACTGTTTGCAATCCCCAGACTGAGTGATGTGTTTAATGAATGGTTTTGAAGGGGCAGTTGTCTGGAGGACTCAGCAGATTCCCATCTGTGCTGGGTGTTTTCCATTAAGTTGCAGGTTGTTATCCTGGCTCTGTGCAGCCCCTTCTCAGCAGCACTGAGGCAGGAGGATGCCGAAGGCAGAGCTGGGCTTTGTTCTGCCTGTCAGTTGCAGTTGTAAATCTTCTGTGCTCACAAACATCAGAGGTTCTTGCTGAAAACACGTTGCCTGTGAGCACCTCCTCTGTGAGAAGTGCAGAACTGCCAGCACAGGAGTCTGGCCAGTTCTTTTACTGAGAATTTTGCTCATCCTTTCTTATTTGAATCCTTTTGTTTTTACTTCTCAGGTCACTTCACCTGGGAGAAGTACCTGAAAGAGACATGTGCCATCCCAGCTCCTGCCCATTGTTTCAAGCAGGTAAGAGGGTACAAACAGGAAAGGTCAAGGGCTATGGTCCAATGGAAGCCCTGGAGTTCTGTGCCTGGGATAGACCCCTGGCTTGGAAAGGAAGATACTTAAGGATATTGGAGACTTAACAGAAATCCAAGTGCTGAAGCAAAGATTAAAAATATGCATTTAGAGTAGCACAGATTTTCCTCTCAGATGTGCATGTTGGGAACACAAGTGTGCTATTAACTCTGCCAAGCACAGGCCCTTGGAGAAAGTGTCCTGAGTAGGCTGGCATCCAGCTTTTGGTGGATCCTGCTCAATCAGGAGATTTTCAGCAGAATTCACCCAATTGTTGTGAATTGTTGACAGAATAGCAGCCCCTGGGTGGCAGGTACTGAACCCAGAGGTGGCTGTGCTGAGAACAGGGGGTGCAGGAGTGAATCACTGTGGGACACGTGGGCAGAGGGGAGAGTGAATGTCTGTGTGGGTCTGGGGTTGGCTGGGTGATCTTCCCAGGAGAGGGTTAATCCCCTACACTGGGCACTGCTGGGGCTGCACCTCAGATCCTGGCATCAGTTTTGGGCCCCTCACAACAAGGGGGCTGCAGCATGTCCAGAGAAGGGAATGGAGCTGGGGAAGGAGCTGGAGACCCAGGAGGGGCTGAGGGAGCTGGGAAAGGGGCTCAGCCTGGAGCAAAGGAGGCTCAGGGGGGCCCTTGTGGCTCTGCACAGCTCCTGCCAGGAGGATGGAGCCAGGTGGGGTCAGGCTCAGCTCCCAGGAAACAAGAGACAGGATAAGAGGAAACAGCTTCAACTTGTGCCAGGGGAGGGCCAGGTTGTATATCAGGAAAATTTCTTCACTGGAAGGGTGATCAGGCCAAGGAAATGTGTGTCCAGGGCACTAGTGGAGTCCCCATCCCTGGAAGTGTTCAACAGCATGTGATGCCTAGGGGTACTGGGTTAGAGGTGGGCTTGGCAGCACTGTGGGAACAGCTGAAGCTGATGATGTTAGAGGTGTTTTGCAGCATTAATGACTCTGTGATTCCAAGAGAACAGGCTTTAGTTGTCTGGATGATGCAGGATGGAAGGATGGGGGTCTGTTACAGACGTGCCTGGGCTTGCTGAGTTCTCAGTGGTGCCTCTGCTGTGCCTGGAGGGGCTGTCAGCCTTCAGCAGACCCCGTTTGGAGGCTTTGTGCCCGAGCTGGTGCATGCATGTATTGGCAAACCTGGACTGACTGGCCCCTTGTTGCTGTTGGTTTGGAGGGTCCCCAGGGGGCCCCCTAAGCTGTGTGCTCACTGGTGGCAGCAGGCAGGCAAGGAGATGTTTTGCAGAGATAATCAAAACTCCACAACTTTTGGGAAAGTTGTAAAGCCGGTGTGTTTGTTACAGCACTGGACACATGTGGGAATCGTTCTCCTAAAATGACATGTGTACCTCTGGGAACTTCAGGTCCCTTTTTATCCCCTTCTCAAATATATATGCATACAATTTCACAATAGGTTCATATTCATTTTTACTAATTTCCCGTGACATTTGCTGCTAGTTCTTCTTTATCAGAAAGAATTCTTAGGTCAGGTTGAGCTGCTCTCACAGCAGTCTCTCTCTATCACCCTCTGTCTACACCCCATTATCTCTGTCCTTCACTGAAGCAGTTTCTCTGAGCCTAGGCTTTTGCAGTCAGGCTACAGAGCTATGTTTTCTAACCACAGACTCAACTCAAAAATGTACATTTCACCTAAATCAAAATGGATTTCTACCCTGGAAAATTTCTACTCTGCTTCAGAGACTCCACATGGCTTCTGAGGGTGCTAATTAGATGAGGGTTTATTGGGGGTCCCACCCCTGGGAGCAGCATGGTTTCTGAGGGAGAAGGGGGAGAGAAGGGCCAAGAGAGAGCCTGGTCTACCTCCCACAGCTTAACAGGGAGATTCAAAGTGGGTGCAGAATAAGCCTTGGGCCAATGGGATTACAGATCCATGATACTGCAGGGGAGGATCATTGGCTCAGAACAAACCCTACATTTTCCAGGGCTGAGACAGAGCAAACCATTGAACTAAAACATAACACCACAGCCCCTGTTCCACTCTTTACAGTCCTACACTCCACCTGCCAACGAGTTCAAGATCAGTATGAAGCTGGAGGCCCAGGACCCCCGGAACACCACGTCCACGTGCATCGCCACCGTGGTGGGGCTGACGGGCGCCCGCCTGCGCCTGCGCCTCGACGGCAGCGACAACAAGAACGACTTCTGGAGGCTGGTGGACTCTGCTGAGATCCAGCCCATTGGCAACTGTGAGAAGAATGGAGGCATGCTGCAGCCTCCACTGGGTGAGCTGGAGTTCAGCTGTCCAACAAGGGTCAAGTTGATGGTGGGGAAAGTTTGGGGTGTGGGAATGTTCCTCACTCGGGGCTCATCAAATGTGGTGGTGTTTGTAGGGGCCCCAGGACGAGGGGGCATCCTCTCTGGAACAGAAAGCATCACCACCTTCTGAGAATGAAAATTCATTATAAACTGCAAAATCCCCAGCAGCCTGAAAATAGACTTCTACTCCCTTACCTTCTTCCCCATTGCACTGTTTGTATCATGATCTATCCTACAATTTGCCACATGATACATGGCCTCAGATCCCTACATTACAAAATCTTTCACCTACCTACTATTCTTCCTAATTGCCATACTCATCCTAATCATTGCCAACAACCTATTTATCCTGTTCATTGGCTGAGAAGGAGTTGGAATCATGTCCTTCCTACTAATCAGCTGGTGACATAGATGGGCAGAAGAGATGAGAATCTTGACTCCATCTTGCAGAAGGCTGATTTATTATTTTATGATATCTATTATATTAAAAGAAAATTATATATTAAAACTATACAAAAAGAATAGAAGAAGGGATTTCATCAGAAGGCTAGCAAGGAAAGGAATGGAATGATAGTAAAATCTTGTGACTGCTCACAGCCTCAACACAGGTTGCTGTCATTGGTCATCTGAGACCTTGCAACCCAAACCGTTCAGTGATTGTGCTGCCCATCTCTTCCAAAGCCCTGTGGGCCGCTGGGCCCCTCCTGTGCCCGGTGTGGCCAGCAGAGGGCACGAGGCGCAGGCGGAGCAGCCCTGGCTGTGCTCGGGAGCAGGTCCGGGAGTGCTGCCCCGAGCTCTGCTCTGTGCCACCTGCTTAACCTTGTGCCAGGGGAGAGCCACGGTCAGCTGGGATGTTAGGATAAAATTCTTCCCTGTGAGCGTGGTGAGGCTCTGGCATAGTGGGATCAGGGAAGGTGTCCCTGCCCATAGCTGGGGAGTGGAACTGGATGATTTTGCACCCAGCATGAAGACAGGTAACTGAGCTAGTGCTGCAGTTGTCCTTCTGCCTGCAGAGTTCAAGGGCCTAGAAAACCCAGTAAGAGTTTTCTCTTTCCTGTAGTATTTTCCATGTGCACACATCTGCTGCTGCTCTTTCTTTACACAGATAATTCCAGTGACAGCAGCCAGGGCACGGCTGGAGCTGGGCCAGGGCAGCTCAGGCTGGAGCTCAGGGCAAGGCTCTTCCCCCAGAGGGTGCTGGGTGCTGGGCACTGCCCAGGCTGCCCAGGGAATGGGCACGGCCCCGAGGCTGCCAGAGCTCCAGGGATGCCCAGGCTGGCCTTGCTGGGGGCTCTGGGCAGGGCTTGGCTTTGGCATTGATCATCCCTGTGGGTCCCTTCCAGCTCAGCACATTCCATGATTCTGTGAGAGGGAGTGATGGGGGAGATGAAGGATGGGGGAGAAATTTGGGCAGCGCTGCAGGGATGCCCAGGGTGGGGCTGTTGGGGGCTCTGGGCAGGGACAGGAGTTGGACTGGCTGATCCTTGTGGTCCCCTCCAGCCCAGGATATTCTGTGATTCACATAAAATGTTTTCTTTGCCACTGTGGGAGCTGAGCTCTCCCATCCCCTGCAGTTGTGGCTACTTGGGTTGGTTTCCAAGCTGATCTGACAGAGCTCAGGGCTGGCAGGGTGACCTGTGCTGAGCACTGCAACCTTGGCAAAGTTTTGCCATGTTCTTGGTCCAGGTCCAGTGCCAGGATTACCTTCAAAACCCCTCCAACCACAGACCTAACACAGCTGAGCAGCAGAAGTTGCCTGTGCAGGAGGATGCACGTTTAACAAAGATATCTGTGATATCCAGAGCCTTCTGGTGGTTGTATAGTCATAGTCAGTGCCACATACCTCAGAGCATGTGAAATTGCTTTTTTCTTCCCATGAGCCCCCTCTTGTTATTTCTCCACTTTTTTCCCAGCAGGTGTCAAGCCAAAACCTGCCATCCTTCCCTATAATGTGTTCCAGGCAAATCACAGCCTCTATTTCTTCAGATTAGCTTGCCTGCAGCTCACACTAGAGGTAGAGGAGGCCACCCAGAAGCTGTGATTCCCTGTTGAGGAAGAAATTCCATAGTCTGAGTGTGCATTTGCTGATTCATGGCTCCCCTGCAGCAGGAGCTGGCAGCACTGAGGCTGCACAAAGTGCTCTGTCTGGATGGTCAATGGGATTGTTGTGATAAGTGAATATTGCAGTCAGACAGCTGTTTCCAGATGTTTCTTTTCAATAACACAAATGCTTTACATTCAGAATATCTGGCTAAAATCCCACCTGACTCCAGCATGGGAGGAGGGTGGTATGGGATCATGGTTGTGTGAGTTGCCATCAGAGCAGGCTTGTGCTGCCAGATCCACCAACCCCCACAGTCTAACAGTGTCCATCTCCTCTTCCCTCCCCTCAGGCTTCCGGCTCAATGCCTCCTCCTGGCCCATGTTCCTTCTGAAGACCCTGAATGGAGCAGAGATGGCTCCTGTCCGGATTTTTCACAAGGTATTTCCCCGTTTGTGCAGAGCCTTCTGGCAGAGCAGCAGACTCAGAGCTGCTGTCTCATGAGAGATGTGCTGGTCCCATAGGAGGTGACACTGCACAGCTCAGGGCTGCTCCAGGACAGACCTGTGTCCTCTCCAGCTGTGTCATAGCAGTGTCAGGATGTAGCCAGAGGTCTGCCAAGGAAGTGTTTGGGCTTCAGGGCTCAGGCTTGAGGCGGGAGCTGGTTTTTCACTGGAGCTGCAGGTGCTGCTCAAAGTGGGGAATGCAAGGTGGGAACATCAGCATCTCTGTGCAATGTCCCACTCCCTGGGTTCAGTCCAGCAGTGAGCTGTGGACTTTGCTGCCTCTTGATTAAAGGGCAGTGGCTGTGTAGCCCAGCCAGTGTGTGCACACCTCTTGGGGTTCAAATCCAACCCACTAACTCCCTTCAGCTCCTTGTGGAGTTGAGTTTGCTGGTGAGGGCACAGCCCTGGTGTGGGGAGGCACTGCCATATCCCCTTTGAGCATATATTCCACTTCTTCTTGTAGGAACCACCATCTCCTTCCCAAAACTTCTTCAAGACAGGTATGAAGCTGGAGGCAGTGGACAGGAAGAACCCTCACTTCATCTGCCCGGCCACCATTGGGGAGGTGAGAGGTTCTGAGGTCCTGATAACATTTGATGGCTGGAGAGGTGCCTTCGATTACTGGTGCCGATATGATTCCCGGGACATCTTTCCCGTAGGCTGGTGTTCGCTGACTGGAGATAATCTGCAGCCCCCTGGTACAAAAGGTAAGGCCCACGTTGTTTTTTAGCTGTCTTGGCTCCTCCACTCAGCTCTCAAAGAGCAGCAAAGCAGGCAGAGACTGGCAGCAAGGACACCTGGGTGCTCTTGTCTGGTTTTTGTGCAGCTTCGTGCGTGGTAAAGGTACAGGTGATCAGACCCATAGCACTGGAACAGCCTGGCTGTCCATAAAGCTGGGCAGGATGATGGCTCTGGGGAGGGATGGTGCTGTACAACTTTGCTGAGGTCTGCTCCTCTCCAGGAATTCCCTTGAAGTTTTTCCTGCGCCTTTGAACCACATTTTCCTGTGCAGTTTTTCTCAGGGGGAATAATGAGAAGTGTGAAGCTGCAGGACTGCGCCTCTTTGTACTTGGGGCAGTTTTCTTGGTGTGCCTTTGCTGTGACCAAAGCAGGTGTGGAGCAGGTTGTGCCTGCCTTGTTCTTAGGGCTGTGATTTTTGGGTAGGAGCAGTGCTGGGGAATTTGATGCCTTGCAAATGGCTGAGCAATGGCTGGTTTGATTCTCAAGACCTGTCTCAAGCTCTCTCACATCACAGTTGTGTTTGGGCTCAGGAGGGCTGTCACTGTCCCCAGGCACATCCCTCTGGCATTTACTGGCTGGCCAGCCCTGCACATGGCTGGTCAATGAAATGAGGGGCAGGAGAGCAGCCTCTCTGCCAGAGCTGAAGGATTGCTTAGGAAAGGCATTTCTCTGACAGGACTGTTCCTCTTGGAAGTCCTGGGTCAGCTCATGCTGCCCTGTGTCCCTGGCATGGGCCAGGTCTGTGCTCAGGGCTGGTCTCAGTGGATTGCCTGAGGTGATCTGTGTGCAAGCCAAGGTGTGAGCACCCCTTGGCTGAAGATGATTCCTCTTTATCTTGGATTTCTACATTTTGCCTTGCTGTTCCCAGCCTCTCCCTCTCTTCTTGCTGGTTGCTGTGTCCCAGCTGCTGCTGCCCTGCAGGCTCTGCAGAGCACTGGGGCCCTCTTGGGCAGTGGCTGAGTCCTCCAGTGGTGCCCTGGTGCTCTCACCAGGCATCTCCAGGGTGCCTCTCAGGTACTGCACGAGTGGCTCAAGACATGTTTGTGTTTGGTGGGAGCTTTCCTGCCAGTAATCAGGGGGTGGAAGGTTTCAGGAGAGCAGTGGAAGCCTCCTCAGGAGAAGTGGGAGCCTGTCTGACCCTCAGCCCCAGCACAGGCAGCTCTGATCCTCCCCAGCCTCCTCCTGCCAGGGGCTGAAGCTGTGAGTGAGCAGAGCCCAGTCACTTGTCCAGAAACAAGATCCCATTGTGCCATCCCTTGGCAAGTGGCCGGGATGGCTTCTCCCTTTCCCATTGGCTCCATGTGCAGTCACTCTGCACTTCCTGCTCGTGTACAAAAATAGTGACCCCCAAAAAGTCACATCTCTCCACGCACAGGCAGAGGCAGCCCTCACCCTCAGGCAGATTTCTGCTCTCTTTCTCCTTTTTTTTCAACTCCTGGGACAAGAGCAGGGGTTGGCAAGGGTTGCATGAGCCATGTAAAAATGCCAGGGAGTTGAGATCAGCCTTGTCTTTGTGCTTTTGCTTCTCCCTCTGTGACTGTCTGCTCCCTCTCCTGACCAAGAATTTCTGACTTGCACTTTGTGGGATTAAACCAAAAGAACAGAGTAGTGGGAGCTTTCTCTAATGAAATTCCTCCTGTGTTTCCTCAGCCCTGCTGTGGTGGAGGGTTGAGCACAGTCCTCCCAGACCTGAGAGTGCTGCTCTTGGCAGGGTGGGAGGATGCATCACCACAGAGGAATTGCCTTTTCCTTGAGCTGCACTAAACCTTCTCCATGTGCCAGCCTGCAGGACCATGTGGTGGAGTCAGGCAGTTTCCTGGTGGGAATTCCTCTCAAAGAGGACTGGAGAGACATGCAGGCAGTCAGCTGCTGCTGTGGTAAACTGGTCTGTGCTCATTTACTGGGCTGACTGTGGGGAAGGTGGGGAGTCCTGTGAAGAGTTAACTCCATGGAGAATGAGTAACCCCGTGGCTTCCTGGGGCTGAGCAAAAAGAGGCCTCGTGGAATGAGCTCATGTTCAAGGGAAGCACAACTTCAAAGAGGGCAGGCATGTTTATTTAATGCTGGTAACTCCAGTCAGCTCTAATCTGTCTGTGCTGCTGGCTGCCAGCAGAAGTGGAGGAGTGCAGGGCTTCTCCATGGTCCTTCTCCATCTCCAGGGCCTCCCAGTCCTCCCAGCAGTGTTAGCTTAGCTGGAACTGGTGGAGCTGGAGCCCAGCCAGCCACTCCATGGAGCTTTCATTAGGCCATGTGTGTGTGTTAAAGAAGGAAAGGGAGGTCAAACAGCAAGGAGGAGCAGCCTGCATGCCTGTGCTTGGTAATTGCACTGCTGCCTGCTGGCTGTGCAGTGCCTGTGGGCTCCTGGGATCTCCTGGTGCTCCTTTCTGCATGCTGCACACCTTGGGGCTGGGGGATCCAAGCCAACAACACCACACGGGGGAAATGGAGCTCTGGGAGTGCCTGTGGTGGGTCCTGGTCCTCTCTCCACTCCAGGGATGGATGTTGGCTCTGCTGGGCTACAGAGAAAGGCAGAATGTGGGAGAGTTCATCCTGTGCACCCACAGCTTCTCCAGCTCAGCCTGGCAGCTGCTGGGGGAGGCAGGTCCCAGTGGCTGTCCCAGAGGAGGGGAGTTCTGTGTGTGTGCAGCAAACTTTCCTCAGCACACCACCCACACCAGTGGGGTGCTCCCAGGGATGTCCATTGGCCAGGAATCCCTACTCCACTCTGCATATGTGGTGTACAGCACCTTACATGTCTTTTCATGCCTCTTATACATGTACTTTTTTACCTTAAATACATATCTGTACCTTAAATACACATCTGCACATACCTTTTAGGAATATAAGGGGAGGTGGACTTTCTGTTCAGCTGAGTGCTGGCTGGGAGCTCTGCTCAGAGGGCTTAGAGTCAGAGAACATCCTGGGCTGGAAGGGATCCACAAGGATCATCAAGGCCAGCTCCTGGCCCAGCACAGGACAGCCACAATCAAAGCAGCCTGAAAGGAACTTGCCCACACACACATACAGACACCAGTGTTCCTTAAGCTGCTCCCATGTTTCATGTGGTACTGGGAGGGCAGGGGAATACTGTCCCCTTGAGCACAGGGCAGCAGGGACACAGGTAAAGCCCTCACTGTATCTCAGAAGGTGCCTGTGCTATTCCTCCATCCTGGCTGATGCCAGGTTGCTCTGGATTCCTGATGGGTTTGCTGCCCCCTGTTCCACCCTTCTGGATGCTCTGGGACAGAGAGGGGTGACTGTGCTGTGGGAGAGGGGCAGCAGTGAAAGGGTTAAGGTTGGCAGGCAGAGCTGGAAGCTGCTCCAGCTCTGGAATTTGGAGGACTGGAATTGCTGCCTTGGCAGCAGCCCAGCTGGCAGAGAGCCCCAAGCCCAGGCAGGCAGGGCAGAGCTATCACAGAGCTCATCCTCTGCCACCATGCCAGGGCACTGGGGGCACTGCTCAGGGCCTGCACAGGTCTGTGTGTGCCCTCACACCCTGCTCCCTCTGCTTGCAGAGCAGGCACATGGGAGTAGTTTTAGAAGTTACCAAGGGGATAGGCTGAAGGGGAGCTCCATCCACCGTGGGCTCAGAGCTCTGTGTTACCCTGGGACCAGAGCTGCCTGCTGGGGCTGCTGCACTGACTCCAGAGGGTTACAAGATGCTGATCCTGGACAGAAAGCTCATGAAGTTCTTCATTTCTCACCACCACTGCTGCCATGTGATTTGTTGTTTAACTGCTTTGTCTCCTCAAAGGAAGATGATGATCAGCTGCTAGGTTTCCTGCCCAGGGGCAAAGGTAATGTGTATTTTACTATTTTATTTTGGACATTGCTTGGTTTCTCTTCCTTCTTCAGGGTGAGAACATAGTGGTGGGAAGAGGAGCCTCATCAGGAGTAGTTGGCAGGGTAACAGCTCAGGTGAGCTCCTGTGCATTCCTGCTTGGAGGAGATGGGAAAATATTAATGAATTACTGTCTCTTTAGGACTGAGCTGGGATCTGGAGCTCACACATTAAGCTGGGTGACATTGCTTTGCACTGGCATGGCTGGTTTGGGGACCACACAGTCGAGCTTATGCACCAACAGGAGGAGGAAGGAGGGTACACAGAGCAGTTCAGGTGTTTATCCATGAGGGTAACACACAAACAGCCCTGGAGCCTGCGTGTGCTGCCTCTGAGGCTGCTCTTGGAAGATCCCAAGAAAATCTTTTGAGCTATTTGGAGCACAGAGCCCAGGCTCTTAGCAGTGACCCTGGCTCAGCTTGGATGGTGTCCTGGAGTGCACATGTGGGATTTGGAGGTTTGGGAACTTGGTAAGGGAACCCAGCACTGCAAGAGGCTCTGGGGTGCTGACAGTGCCTGTGGCTCAGCAAACACCAGATGGGAACCATGGCATATCAGAGACCTGAGGGTACTGAGTGATGTCCTGACAGGAGCCTCTGAGAAAAGGAACTGACCTGGCAGAAGCAGTTTCCTCTGATCTCCAGCCTGTCCTTACTCTCAGTGTCTACACCTTCCTCTCAACTTGACTTTTCCTCATGTTTTATTTTGAAATGTTTCATATCCCAGAGAACCTGGGTTTTGTTTAGGATGTTTCCTTCCCTTTTCCACTGTGCTTCCTGGCCCAAAACAGAGTTTCAATGTCTCAGGGTGTTACTGAGCCTTGGCAGGAGGTTGAACACTCCACACCTTGTTTCTGCTTGTCACCATATTCCAGCCTTGGTGGCAGAAGCTTGGTCACCCTTTAAATTCCAGGATTTGGAGTCTTGTTCTTAATCCCTGTCTTTGCAGGGAGCCTGTGTCTCCCACCCTTGCTCCTGTGTTGTGTCTGCCATGTCTGCTGAGAGCTCAGGATAATCCAAGCCTGGAGCCTTCCAGGGCCTCTATTTCTGTCCCAGTTGTGCTCATGGTGGCCAGTGATGATGGTCTCTGCTTTGGGAAGAATCACAGGGCTTTGAAGCTTTCCCATTTTACTCTGGGACAGGCAATGAGCTCCAGTTCCTGTCCAGCTCCAATCTTCAGGATGTGTGGGATTGAAATGCCTCACGCAGGGAAGTTCAGCCAGATCTCAACAAGATTTCTGCTCTCTGGCAAATTTGTTTATCTTAAATGGGTCTGTTTAACCTCTTTGAGTGCTGCTTCTGCCTGGGAAGTGCTGAAGATGGACAAGGGGCAGTGAGCACCAAAGAAGCACAGGAGAGTGGCCTGCAGGACACCTGTCACAGTGGGCATGAGTGGTGTGCTCAGAAATCTCCCCCTGCACTTCAGGACACTGCAGGGGCCATTGTGGACATCTCCAGGTAGAAGCACATGAACTACAGCTGCATCTGAGAGTACAGAGCCCTTGGCCTTGGCACAGAAAATGGGAATTTGGGATTTGTGCTCCTGCTGCTCTTGGTAAATGAACCTTGTAAATACAAGAGAGAAAGGCAGGAAACCTTTCTGCAACTTCAAGCTTTTCTGTTCCATATTTTTGTATGTTTTGACTTTGTAATTCTTGTCCCAAGGACATAATTTTGTCTTCTTCAAGCTGTGACAAGTCTCAAATAAGCTGATGGGTGACAAATGTTGCTTCCAAGCATTGACTAACCCTCAGAGTGTGGATGGCAACTGTGCAGAGTCTCCTGTAAGCAACAGTTTGAGTCCCAGTGTGGTGGGCAGCTGCAGGTGCCTTGTATCAGCTGATGGAATATTTTGGCATTAGGAAGTAGAGCCTGAAATCAGGAATTCTCTGTCAAGTCTCTTTGTTTCTGCAGAAAGCTCAAAACTCTTGTTTAAACTAATCTTTCAGTGGGGAATAACATCATCAGTGGTGCCCAGCTTCTCTTTGGCTCTGAGCTCAGCTGTGTTTGAGCTGCATTTTCAGGGTGATGTTTCTCACTGTGCCAAATGGATCCAATACCAGCCAGCCTCCTCCTCCTCCTCCATGTCTGCCATTGTCCTGGATGCCTGTGTGACCCAAAACAAGACAGTTCAGCCAGCAGAAAATTCCCAGTGATTAGTTTTTGTCCCCTTAATGAGCTGAAATAGCCATGAGTTCAGATTCAGGTCAGAAAGGAGCTCAGGGTTGCATGGCTCAACTCCTGCAAAGCAAGGCCAGCTTTAGATTGCTCAGAGCTCAGGTGAGCAACAAAGCTGTGGCACAGAGATGCTGCTTTACTCAGGAAGAGTTGATTTTTTAAGTAAGAGAGGCTCCACTTGATTTTCTAAAAATATGGCTCCTCTTAGTGGTTTGCACAAGGAAAAAGAAAGTGAGGATGTCTCTGGCAGCTGCTCGTTGTTGGGCTGGCCCTGTCACCAGCTGAATCATAGAATGACAGAATGTCCTGAGCTGGAAGGACCCACAGGATCAGCCAGTCCAGCCCCAAGCCCTGCCCAGAGCCCCCAGCAAGCCCAGCCTGGGCATCCCTGGAGCTCTGGCAGCCTCGGGGCCGTGCCCATTCCCTGGGCAGCCTGGGCAGTGCCCAGCACCCTCTGGGGGAAGAGCCTTGCCCTGAGCTCCAGCCTGAGCCTGATGCCTCAGGTTCAACTTTTCTATTTTTCAGGTTCTGTGCTGCTTTAGTGTGTGGGTCTGGGCTTCACATTATGGGATGGTGAGCTCTGGGCACAGAGCAGGGACACAAAACAATTCCTGCTCCAGCTGGGCACCAAGGACAAATGATCCAAATCTCAGCCCAGGAGCACAAACCCCGTGGGCTGGAGAGAGAAAAACAAGCAGGGTGGGACTGCAGGGGCTAAAGCTGGAATGGGACAATGAACTGCAAGGTGCAAATGGAACAGAACTGATCCCAGGGAGAGACCCCGTGCCCGGCCGTGCATTTTGGGACCATTTTGGTTCATCTTGGGTTCATTTTGGGACCGTTTTCGTTCATCTTGGGTGCAGCCCTGGCTGGGCTCTGGTGCTGCCCAAGGTGGATCCATTGAGGACTTTTAATAAATCCCTGCTTTATTCTTTAACTCCATCCAGTCTCTGCTCTAGCTCAGCCTACACAAAGCATTGAGCTGCCCTGGCCCAGCTCCAGCCGTGCCCTGGCTGCTGTCCCTGGCCCAGAGCAGGGATGGGAGCTGCCCCTCGGGAGGAGCTGCAGATCCCTGAGCTCTGCCCTCACTGTGCCCTGCTCCAGCTGCACACACCAAGAGCCCTCAGCTGCTCCTCCTGCGGCCCCTCCTGACCCTTCAGCATCTCTGTGGCCCCTCTTTTTTTTAATCTTAATAATTAAGATGTAATAATAATAAGAATAAGATGCAGTAAATTGAAGCTTTTGGCAGTTAAAGGAGACTTTGGCAGTGCTCAGAGCTGTGAGATAATCCTGCTTGCTGGGCACAGCTGTTTCCACCTCTGGAGCTCTGTGGGTGCTGGGCTGAGTGCTGGGCACTGATCCCTGCATAGCAATCCTGTGTTTCTGGACCACATCTGCATGACAGGAGGGGCTGAAGTCCTGCAGGAAAATAACAGGTACCTGAAAAGAAGCTACAGGCTCCTTTAGGGAGCATCCAGTCACTGGAAGTGGTGCCTTGGGGGTGAGGCAGAGTGTGGCCAGCTGTAACCCTGTGCTTTGGGGGCTGCACCACTGATGTGCAGGTTCAGCTGGTGGGAGGACTCTGCTCCGTGCATCTGCTAGGGCAGGAGAAATGTATTAGCACAGCCTGGTGTTTGCTCAGATTCTGGTTCAAATCCAAGAAAAAAGCCAGGCAAGTCTGCTGAATCGTGGGAGGATAAGACCTCATTTCATTAAATCACTGCAGGTCAGAAAAATGTCTGTGCATTGCATCAGTCTGATGGAATCAGCCCCAGGGAAAACATCAGTGCCTGTCCAGGGCTGTGCCCAGGGCTGTGCTCAGCAGCACTGCTGGGCACACAGCACCAATCTAGGTCACAGTCTGGGTCTCTCTGGCCTGAGCTGGCTGCACATTTAGATGTAATTTAGCCTGTTTCAGTGAACAGCCTCCCTTGCTGTGGCAGCTCCTCCATCCCTGCAGGAGCTGTGGCTGCAGAGGGACCAGGGATGTGCTGCCAGGGGCACAGGCACAGTGGGAACTCCTCTGGGTGGCTGAATGACATGAGGTGTCCCATCAGGGGATCTGCATGCACCCAGTTATGGGCTTTTATTGTCCAAATCCCAAAGCCAATTCTTCAAGCCTGGCAAATTACTGTGATGTGTACTGTCTTTACAGCTGAAGTGGGCAACAGATTTTTCTTGCATTTATTTCACCAAAAGATGAAATGACTTATTATAATCACTTACTAACATAAGATTACACAGTGAAAACTTGCACCAGGAGTTCATCTGACAGCAGTCTCCTTTTTCCTGGCAGTGAGTTCTCAGTGGTGTGGTCCCAGCCTGGGAGCAAAGGGTGCAGTCCAGCTGCTCTGCCTGCTGCATGCCAGCTTCCCAAATGCACCATTTCTCTGGGTTTGTTACTAGTAAAACTGAGAAAACATGTTTGCCTCACAGCTTGTCTGTAGAATTCTCAATTTTTCCTCCACATTAGAGAAACCTCATTGTGGCACAGCTTGGTTTAGACACTGAGTGTTGTGCAGATCTCAAATGAAATGCTCCCTGCCCTGGCTTCCACATCCTTTTGATATTTAAGCTTCTTTGAAGTATGGAGAGTTTTAGAATCATGGATTGGTGTAGGTTGGAAGGGACCTTAAATCCCATCCCATTCCACCCCTGCCATGGCAGGGACACCTCCCATCGTCCCAGGCTGCTCCAAGCCCTGTCCTTGGGCACTGCCAAGGATTCAGGGGCAGCCACAGCTTGTGGGATTCTAATAAATACAAACATTTCTCTGCTGAGATCAGTCACTGCACACCTGAAGCCAGAGGCCCCAGGATTCCATGATCAGCACCTGCCTTACCTGTGCCATTCCTCCCTGCAGCTCAGTGCCAGGTGTCACCTGGAGCAGGTGACACTTCTGGAGTACCATCAGCTCTAAGAAGCACCTGAGCTATCACACTCATTTTATTAACAGCAAAATAATCTTGCTTTTAACACTAACAGCTCAGACAAAAAATAGTAAAACCCTGTTTCTGCCACAGTCCCTGTGTCTGCCTGACACAAAAAAGTCTTTATTCAGGAAGTCAGATAGATCCTGATGACTGTGTAGCTCTTCTCAGCTTCTAATACAGAATGCTAATGCACGAAAGCAAGGAAATAAAATTAAAACTAAACATGCCCACATGGCAAGCAGAATGGGGCTGGATCCTGGATGCACTCTGTGATTTGGGTTGGAAGGAACCTTAAATCTCATCTCATTCCAACCCCCTGCCATGGCAGGGACACCTTCCCCTGTCCCAGGGTGCTCCAAGCCCTGTCCAGCCTGGCCTTGGACACTGCCAGGGATCCAGGGGCAGCCACAACTTCATTGTGCCAGGGGAATAAATCCCTGCTCACAGTAACTGCTCCTAAAACCTCATTACAGAAACCTTAAAAATCTCTGTATATGCCCACAGTTGTGCCATCCTGGTATCAGTCTTTAATTGTACTTTGTTTCCTTGGCTAAGACTTTTTTCCTTAACTACAAAGCCCCTGATTTCAAAAGTTTGCCTGTGTTTTTTCCTAATTCCTTGCCCCTATGTTGAGGTTTCCAGATATGAGAAACAAGACATCCTAAAGACCACACTGCAGTTTTCATAATGCAGCAGGATTTTGGTTTGTTTAGCAGAAATTTAAAACAGAAGGAAATACTGGTCTGCTAGGCTGGGCCAGCATATCTCTGGCCTTTAGCAGGCTTGGGAAAGATGATTGAACAAATTTAGGGGATGTGTGGGCAAGTCTAGCAGAAACCTGATTTTGTGATGGAAAGAATAAGATAAGAAGGAGCACACCTGCCCCTGGTAGTTTGTGGAGGGGCAGGGCAGCTGGTCCAGCAGAGATGAGCTATTGCTCAGGACCAGGAGCAATAATCCCTGCAGGCAGGGAGGGTGGAGCTGGTCCCCTCCACTGCAGTTTGCTGGCAATTTAGGAACAGATTTGACATCAGCCTTGAGAGAGGGGATTTCCAGTGTTTGCAGCACTGGTTCTGTGACTGTCAGACAGGTCTTGGCTGATCCCTCCCTAGGAATGCTCTCAGAGCCTTTTCCGTGGCCATTGGCAGGTCACTACTTGCAGAAGGAAGAGATGTAGGTGCCAGTTATTTTCAGGAAGGAAGGTATGGCTGCAAGCATGATCCTTCTGGAGTTCAGCCCCTCCAGGTTAAGCCCCAGTGTCCCCCAGCTCGAGTTCTGAGCTGGGGATCCATGTGTTTGGTTTTGACTCTGGCATGGAGAGCAGTCCCCCCCCCACCCAGGGGTCTGGGAGTTCTCCAAGTTTTTCCATGTGTATAAAGATGGAGGCTGCTCTTGTTTTGATTCTCACCTGATTTAATTACATTTGCTTTTTCTCTTTTTATTTCAGTTGTGATTCCAAAGAGCCCTTTACCTGCCTCCGAAGTAAACTCGGAGAAACCTAGCATGCACAGTAGCACAAAGGCTGGTTTGGGGCATCAACAAGGGCAAAGGCGTCGCAAAACAGGGAAGAAGAGTGGTCGAACGACCAAAACACTAATCCACCACCCCATGCCTACACCCTCCAAGTCAGTGGAGCCTTTGAAATTCCCCAGAAAGAGAGGCCCCAAGCCTGGCAGTAAGGTAAAAGCTGATGCTGATGCAGGCGGGTGAACAGCAGGTGCTGCAGGTCCTGCCATGGGTTGGTGCATGCGTGTGTTTGTGCACGTCTGGCTCAGCCTCTGGCTGTGTGACTGCAGCAAGTAGGAGAGCAGAGGGGTGTGTGGGCTGGGAGTGTCCTCAGAGCCCAGCCCCAGAGCTGTAGAGAATGTCTGTGTCCTAAAGATCATTTCCATCAAGAATCCGTGTCTTTGGAAGTGCATTGGCTGTGGAGTAGCATGGCAGATGCTGGGAGCATGACAGGATGGCCAAAGGGTAGAGTAAGCTCTCCTGTCCTTTGTGTGTGGCTAGTCTGAGTCAAACAGAGGTGGCAGATCCCAGGCTCGTTATTTTTTAGGGTTGTGGTTTGTAAAATACGCACATATTGATTACTAGGTTCTTGAGACACCCCGTCATCACCATCAGAAATGTGTCATGTTCCACAGTGCCTTGTCTGTTGGATGCAGAGGAGAGAGTGTAGTGATCATGGGTGGTAAAGGAGAGCAGGGGTAAAAGGAGAAATATCTCCTCTTTTTCTGCAGAGGAAACCTAGGACATTGCTGAACCCAGCACCCACCTCTCCAACAACCAGTACCCCAGAGCCAGACACAAGCACTGTGCCCCAGGACGCTGCTACAATCCCCAGCTCTGCCATGCAGGCTCCCACAGGTAAGGAGGGTCTTGGACCACGTTCTTGACAGGATTGCACAGTTAGGAGCTGCAGCAGGCAGGCAGCAACACCCTGAGAGAGTCCCATTTCTGCCTAAGCCTGTAAAGCAGCAATCCTTACCACTCCAGAAGGGCTGGCCTGAGAGAGGCACATGAGTCCAGAGCAGCTGTTCATTTATCTTTCTATTGGAAATAATGAAGTAGGAAGATTGCAAGCCCACCTGTTGAGTGCAAGGACCACTTTCCCCTGCATGCTGGCGACTCCACAGCTCTCCAGATACATTTGTGGTCCGTTGTGCCCTGGGGTAGTCAGGTGTGCAGCACCCCTTGTGAGTCCCACACCTGCAATGCACAGCTGCTGGAACTGCACAAGGGGCAGAGGAGGTGCTGAAGGACTGATCTGCCCAGCTCCAGCCAGGATATCAAGGCACACAGGGACAGGAGGGAATAGGGGAGGAGGAGGAGCAGCAGTGAAGAGTCTATGCACTGCTACAGCTGAGGATGAATCTGGTCAGGAAAGTCTAATGCAAAGCTGTTTTTGACATGTTGAGTCAAGCACTGGATATGGGCTGAGCCCTCTGTTTCCCCAGAATGTAATTGGCCAGTTTTCAGAGGAACCTAAAGAAGCCAGTTTCCCTAAAAAGGAAACACTGTGGGAACCTCTAGAAAGTGGGGGCTGCATTCCTTCTTCCCCTCTGAACATCACAGCCACCTTACCTGGCTGGCATGGAAACCACTTTACAGCCTGGCTGCAGGGGAGAGCATGGGAGAAACAGCAGCAGTTTGGAAGGTGAGCATGAGGCAGGAAGATTTTGGAGGGGATTCCTTCCCCTCTAGAAGCGGCTCCACTGTGAGGATGCAGTCAGGCAGTCGTGGTGGATTCCACTTTGTCAGTGATTGGACAGTCTTAATATCTCAGCATCTCTCAGGTTGGATTTTAGGCATCTGTTTCTTGCTTTCTTGAGTGGGTTAACAGCAAACACATTTCTCATCTTGGCAGTTTGCATTTACTTGAACAAGAACGGCAGCACTGGGCCCCACCTAGACAAGAAGAAAATTCAGCAGCTGCCAGACCATTTTGGACCAGCTCGAGCTTCTGTTGTCCTGCAGCAAGCAGTACAGGCCTGCATTGATTGTGCTTATCATCAGAAAACAGTCTTCTCCTTCTTAAAACAAGGCCACGGGGGAGAGGTCATCTCAGGTGAGAACGGGCCCGCAGCACTTGGCCTCCAGAGAGGTTGTTGCAAGAATTCTCTCGTTGGAAGATGTCTGTCCTGAAGCTCGCTGCAGCCACAGGCCAGGGGCAGACACAAGAGTTCTGTCTTCTCTTTCTTGCCACACATGTGTGTCAGTGAAGCAACAGCTGGCGGCTGACTCAGAGCGGAGCAGTTCCCATGGCCCGCGGGCGCAGCTGCTGGAGCAGGCAGTGCTCAGCGCTGGCACCAGCCTGGGCAGCAATCCTGCCAGCCCTGGGAAGAGCCACAGCAGGGGGGATGCCACAGCTCCTCACGGACAGACAAGAAATAGCCCGGGTTTTATTTCTCCTTTAAGCCCGGGCCTAGCTGGATCTGCAGGCCCCTCCTGGAATCTTTTCCGTTCCCTCGGACGCGGCTCCCCCGGCCCCGTGCTGGGTGCAGCAGGCTGGTCCTGGCCTGCCCTGGCAGAGGAAGGCTTTGTTGGCTCTGAGAGCCCAGGATGCTGAGATCCAGGAGCTGCCTGTGCGGCCCTGGGCGTAGCCTCCCGCCCTGGCGGGGGGTTCACGTGTTGGGCTCTGTTTGTTTCTGTCTCCAGCTGTGTTTGATCGGGAACAGCACACTCTGAACCTGCCAGCAGTTAACAGTATCACCTACGTCCTCCGCTTCCTGGAGAAGCTGTGCCACAATCTGCGCAGTGACAACCTCTTTGGGAACCAGCCTTTCACTCAGAACAGCCACATGCAGCGCTCTCACCAGTACGACCACGACAGGTATCTACCAGGTAGGAGCTGGGGGGGGTGGCACTGTAGGGACTCAGGTTTGAGCTCTATCTCAGAAGGCAGGCTCCTGTTCCAGAGATCTCTCCCAGGGTTCATTACATCACACCCAGTGTCCTGTACGTGCCCACAGGGCTCTTGTTGTGTAGGGTTCCAGTTGCATTTTCTGCCTGTCAGTTTGGTTCCCATCTCCGCTGGAGGTTTCCGCTCATCCGTGCTGTCTCCTTGTCTTCCCTCCTCCCCTCCTCGTCCTCCAGTCCTTCCCACTTCCTGTGATCTGATTGTGGTGACTTCATACAGCTAGGAATTCAGGTGAAACACTGCAGGAAAAGGGAGAGTGATAACATGCAGCAAGTAAACTGGAATTAGAAATGAATTGAAGCAGAGTGGTTTCCACACTGGCCGTGGATCTGCTGGCAGCAGCCAGGGCATCCAGCCCTGGTAACAACGTGGGGTTCCTGTTCAGGGGTGATGCTCATGCTCAATCTGAGGCAGAGGTGGTTTTGTTTTCCTTGGCATAGCATTGAAGCAGCTCCAGCTCACCCCAGCAAGACAGCTCATGCCACAGTGCAGATTGGCAGGCTGCAAAGCTGCTCTGAAGTAGAAGCAGTGGAAAACAAGCCCAGCAGTTCCCCCACAGTGCTGGGCAGTGGCAGCAGGCCTGGGGTGATGGCTGCCCCTCAGGCTGTCTGGGGGTTCTGGGGGAGCTCCTGCTCCAGGAGTGTCAGTTGTGGAGAGGATCAAAGCTGTCTGCACCCTCTTTGGTGCCTGACAAGTGCTGATTTCCTCTCCTGTCTTGATTTCTTCCCCCTCTAGTCAGCAAATAGCTGTTGTGTTGTTTGAGGTCTTTCCAAACTTAATCCTTTGCATAATTATGGTTCTGGCAAGAAAAGCAAAAGTTGTATGAATGTAAAAGGATGGGCACTTAGGAAGAACTGTTTAAAGAGAAGTTGCTAAGCATGAGGTGTGGGAGCCACAGCCAAATGCCACAGTGCTTCCATTCATTGCACCTCACAAAGCACCTTAGGCAGAGTCTAGAGAGCAAAAGGATCTTCCCATCCTCTGCTTCCTCCTGGCTGGAGCCAGCAGGGCCAGGAGCAGAGGAGCTGTAGGATATGCAAGGACAGGAGCAGCATGACCAGGTACTGGGACTGGAGGCTTTCCCCTGAGGAACCCTCAATAGAAGCAATCCCCATGTTTCAGTACCCTGTCATCAGGAGAGAGAGCAAAACCTGAGTGAGAGGGGAAGCACCCAGCTCTGGGCATGGATCAGCTCTCACACAGGGTTTCCAGCCTCCATGAGAGGTCAGTGCCAAGAGTTGGGCTCTGCTGGGCAGAGTGGAAAAGCAGAAATCAGAATTCAGGGAAACTCAGGCAGAGCACCAGATCTGATAGGATGCTGAGACCTGCCCATCCTGAACTCTGATTCAGAGTGTTTGCAGCACTTAAAGAAAAACTAACCACAGTCAGAGGTGTGACAGCACCTAGTCCTGCAGTTCATCCTGATCTGTGAGCTTCTTGGGCATCTGCTCATGTAACCTTTCTCAGGCAGCTGCAAGAAGGTGCTAACCTAATCTATAGTGCTTCTGGTGAGGGCAGGGAAACAGTGCTGGTGATTTTGGGAACTTTGAGCTGGTCATGGAGGAATGAGGGTGGAGTTGTACATCCTTCAATCACACCAGATGTCAGGGCTGCTGTGGTCTCACCTTGAGCCCTGCATGTCCTGCTTGCTGTGTTTCCTCTCCAGGACAGGAATGTGTTGTATGGGGCTGGTTCTTCCAGCAGACAGCCACTGGTTGGGACTGGGAGCTGGTCTGAGTTCCCAGGCCAAAGAGGCTTTGCAGGAGCACCCTGTGGGTGCCATGGAGAGTTGGGGTGTGTGCCTGGGGCAGAGGGCAGGTCTGCAGTGTCCCTTAGCTCAGCAGTGTGCTGCCATTCACTGAATAAATGGAAATAAGGAGGAGCAGACTGAGCTGTGCATCAGGAACTGCCCTTTGCAGGGAGCTGATTGCTGTCCACAGCACCATGGACATGATGGGACCTGGGGCTGTCTGAAAGCACAGGACAGGAGGGACCTTCTGGCCACAGAGGCTCCTGCTGCTACAGCACCACAGCACGTGGAGCTTCTTGGATTAACTCTGGAGTCGTGGATTTTGCTTTTCCGCTGGAGACTGCTCCAGGGTTTTATGCTGAGATTTTAGAAACTATGTTGTAATTTCCAGCCCCAATTTATTCTTAGGCAACTTGGTGTCTGTGTCTCCTGGTCTTAATATTGTCTTTTGGCTTAACTTGGTTCTCTTTCTTCTGGAAGTAGTTGCAGAGCAGTTGTAGCCCTCAGAGGAGTTCATATTCTCTGCTTTTTGCTCTCCTCAGAAAGTGTTGGTTTGACTTAAACTTCATGGGGTGGCCAGAGTGGCCCCCAGCACTCTGGGGAGGAGCTCATGGGGACCTGGTGCCACAGCACTGACACCACCATGGTCACAGGAAACGTCTCTGCAGTCACTTGGAGTCACTGTGTCCTTGCAGCAGGCAGTGATCAGCCTGTCCTGGTCACATACACCATTCTTCTCATCACTGGTGTCACCTGCAGGTCATAAGGGACAGTGCTGCAAGTGCACATCTGGATTTAGCTGCTGGATTTTCCTCCTTGCTGGTTCTTGGTTTTATATATATATATATATATATGTATATATCCTTCCTTCCTGATTTTAAATGCTGCTTTGTCTGACCTGACTTGGGAAGACATCAGCAGATTTCATTGGTAAATCTCTAAAATTTCTGCCAAAGTTATTGCAGTTATTAAATTACCCTGGGCTCAAGGGTGATCCTCAGGCAGATTCACTCCCAGTCTCATGTTCCTTCTGAGTTGCTGCCAACAGCTTTACCTCCCAAATCAGATTTCTGTGCATAGAACAAGGCTCCTGGTAATTCATGTTCTGTCTCAGCTGGCTCTCAGTGTAACATCTTGCTGAATTCCAGGTGTATGAGGTTGATGTCTCTTCCCTCATGGCACAGATCAGGATTTCCCATCACAGGGAGGCTGTTGGGTTGGCCTCCTCTGATGAACACCTGCCATAGAATGTGCCCTGTGTATTTCCTGCCATGGTGCTGCTGAGGTCAGACCATGGGCATTTTATTGTAAAAATCATTTTTTCCACCTATTTTGTCAAATATTGGCACCACATTTTAAGTGACTCCCAGTAACACAGTGCTGAATTCTGTTAGAATTTACTGCAGCAGACCCAGAATTTCAGGTGCACTGGCATTCTTGGCTTCCTCTGCACCCCTAAGTCTCCAGTTTGAGGACATTCAGTTGTCTGACTTAGTCAATGGTGGATATTTTAGTTTCTGTCCTGTTTCTTTTATCCTTAGAGCCTTGCCCCCAAGTGGTCAGCATGGCTGCAGCTGGAAATGAATCCCAGAATGGTCTGGGTTGGAAGAGACCTTAAAGCTCCTCTCATTCCACTCCCTGCCATGGCAGGGACACCTTCCACTGTCCCAGGCTGCTCCAAGCCCCATCCAGCCTGGCCTTGGGCACTGCCAGGGATCCAGGGGCAGCCACAGCTGCTCTGGGCACCCTGTGCCAGGGCCTGCCCACCCTCAGGGAGGACTTTTTTTCCATAAATCCAGTCTAAATCTACCATCTATCAGCATACAAGTGCACTGAGTGCAGGTGGATGTCACAGATGTCCACCTGAGCCAGGTGTGGGTGTGCTCTGCAGCCAGGGAGGAGGTGCCAGTGCACTCAGTGCAAGGTGCATTGTCCTACATGAGAAGCCCTAATTAGGAGTGGGCTGACCAGATGAGGTGGGTGGCTGTCACTGCTCATAAAGGTGTCCATGCTGATGGCCCTGGGGTGGCCACAGCACCATCCAGGCACAGCAGCTGAGCTGCTCTTCCCCCAAGGCAGGGGAGGTGAGGTATCCCTCCCAGCTGTCCTGTCACTTGGACACAACCCTTTGTCCTTTTCTCTCAATCCTCACCTTTCTGCACAGTGTCCCCTCACTCTGTTCCTCTGTAGCTGAAACACAGGCCCGTCTTTGCCTTTGCACTGTCTCAAAACACAGAATGAGTTAAAAACCTCCCTTCATCCCTGCACTCCCCATCCTGAGGTGCACAGCTTCCTTTTATCCAAGGAAATGATCTGCTTGTTCTCAGCATCCTTCTCAAAGTGAGCATTTATCCACTGAGATTTGGGGTCCTTCCCTCTCAGATTATTTCCTCTTTGATGATCACATTGATGAGGTTTATGTCATTTTTGGACTGAAGACATTTTCCTTTTATTCATGATAATCTGAGTACAGCTCTGTCTGTTACTCCATGTCTTTATTTTCTTCAAACTTGTCCTTTAAAATCAAAATTCTGGTTTTGGTTTATCCTCTCATTAATTTACACCAACATCACTTCTGATTCCTAGAATTAACTTCTATAACCTGACCTGTTGTGTTTGCATTACTTTTAACATCAACCACTTTAAAAAAAAACAAAAGGCCAAGCCAAAACCTGATGAAAAAACCTTTGTAAAGCATCACCTTGTGTTGTGGTTCTGTGGCTGTTGGGTGAAGAAGGTTGTGCAGTTTGACACAGGGCTGTCCAGAGACATTACCAAGAGCACGTGTTCCCCTCTGGGCAGTGAGGGGCAATTTGTTTTTCTGGCAATGTCGCAGTGATTTTGGGTGATATGGAGTCCCAGGGCCTCAGTGCAAGCAGCTCTTTCAATACCCTGAAGGATATTGATTGAACAGGTACCTTCTCCACCTTTGTGTTTCTCTTTAATCACCTCAGCTGTGCCCATCTGGTGCTTGCCCCACCTGTACCTCCCTTTGTTGGGCATTGTGCATCCCCCTGGTGTCACTCCCCGCCGTCCCTGTCACCCCTCCTGCCCCTGCTGCTGCCCTGTGCCAGCTCTCAGGGCTGCTCTGGGCTGCTGGTGGCTCCTGGCATCTGTGCAGAGCATTTCACCCCTCTGTGCCCACCCCAGAGCTCTCAGGGTGGCTGGAGGACCCAACTGGCACCTGTGTGGGGCAGCAGGAGGGCTCACCTGAGCTGGGACAGGCTCTGCCACCCCTGTGTCACTCACCTGGCTGCTGTCCCCATCAGTGTCAGTGCTTCCATTCCTTGTCCATCCACCACTGGCCCCGTGTGTGCAGAGCTGTCCCAGCCCATGGCAGTGTCCTGTCTGCTGGGCAGGATGTGCAGGGTCCCCTCCTTGGGATGATGAGTTTGGAGAGGAGCAGGGACAGTGCAGTGACAGTGCCATGGCAGTGTCCTGTCTGCTGGGCAGGATGTGTAGAGTCCCCTCCTTGGGATGATGAGTTTGGAGAGGAGCAGGGACAGTGCAGTGACAGTGCCATGGCAGTGTCCTGTCTGCTGGGCAGGATGTGTAGAGTCCCTTCCTTGGGATGGCTTTGGAGAGGAGCAGGGGCAGTGCAGTGACAGTGCCATGGCAGTGTCCTGTCTGCTGGGCAGGATGTGCAGAGTCCCTTCCTTGGGATGGCTTTGGAGAGGAGCAGGAGCAGTGCCATGGCAGTGTCATGGCAGTGTCCTGTCTGCTCTGCAGGATGTGCAGGGTCCCATCCTTGGGATGATGGCTTTGGAGAGGAGCAGGGGGCTCCATGGCAGTGTCCTGTGTGCTGGGCAGGATGTGCAGAGTCCCTTCCTTGGGATGATGAGTTTGGAGAGGAGCAGGGACAGTGCCATGGCAGTGTCCTGTCTGCTGGCAGGATGTGCAGGGTCCCATCCTTGGGATGATGAGTTTGGAGAGGAGCAGTGATAGTGCCTGGGGGCTCCATGGAGGGGGGAGATTGAAAATGGGAGTAGGGTTTAATCCAGCAACACAGAGGAGTTGCAGATCATCCAAGGCTTGTTTGCTAGTTGTCCAAGGGCCATGTGCATCTGAAAGGTGACAGTGGGATCAGCAGGAATTGTGTGGGATGAGCCATGAGGAGAAATGGAATTAAGTCAATTACAGGTGCTGTTTGGGTGAAATATGGCAAAACATGGCTAAGATTCTTTGTTAGTTTTCTCACCACTCTTTTTCTCTGGTAAAACCTGCAAACTCTGCTCTGTTGAGCCCTGCCAGATGTGCTGGATTGCAGCTTGAGCAGGTGGAGGGTGCCCAGGCTGGCAATGCACACAGGGCTCAGGGGACTCTGGCAAGACTGCATTTCCCAGGATGTCTCCACTCCTAAAAAATCCCCATCTGTGGTGGTGCTCACAGGGGTGAGGGAAGAGAGGAGGATCTGACTCCATGTTTCAGAAGGCTGATTTATTATTTTATAATAGATATTATATTAAAACTATACTAAAAGAATAGAAGAAAGGATTTCATCAGAAGGCTAGCAAGGAATGATAACAAAAACTTGTGACTCTCAGAGAGTCTGAGCCAGCTGGGCTGTGATTGGCCATTAATTAGAAACAACCACATGAGACCAATCACAGATCTACCTGTTGCATTCCACAGCAGCAGATAACCATTGGTTACATTTTGTTTCTGAGGCCTCTCAGCTTCTCAGGAGAAAAATCTTAGCAAAAGGATTTTTCATAAAATATCATGGCTACACCCATGTTTCAGTACCCTGTCATCATGAGAGAGAGCAAAACCTGAGTGAGAGGGGAAGCACCCAGCTCTGGGCATGGATCAGCTCTCACACAGGGTTTCCAGCCTCCATGAGAGGTCAGTGCCAAGAGTTGGGCTCTGCTGGGCAGAGTGGAAAAGCAGAAATCAGAATTCAGGGAAACTCAGGCAGAGCACCAGATCTGATAGGATGCTGAGACCTGCCCATCCTGAACTCTGATTCAGAGTGTTTGCAGCACTTAAAGAAAAACTAACCACAGTCAGAAGTGTGACTAAAGAGGGCTTGTTCTCTTTTCCTAGACAGAAGCAGTTCCTTAGACGGCTCTCTGCAGGGACCAGGCCGGGGTACAAAGCGCTTTTCCCAAGATCCCCCTCCATACAGTGCTCCTCTCTCCCCCAAGTTACCAAAGAATGACCGTCACCCTTTGGAAGGTGAGCACAGCGTGTCTCTTCCCAAAGCTGCCTGTTCCCAGAGCCCTGTCCTGGCTGCTGCAGGCTCACATCTGCCCTGCCAAGCCCAGGGGTGGCTGCAGGGAGCTGCTTGGCTTGTCCCTGGCGTGGGTTGTGCTTGGTGTTCCAGAGGGGAGTGGATGAGTGTCGGGGTCTTTAGCTGCTCACAGTGTCCCCAAGAAGAGTTCAAAAGTCTCTTTTCCCAGCCCAGTGCTTGAAGAAGGAGTCAGAGCTCTTCAGTTCTCAGTCTCAAGGTTGTTTATTGTTGCTTATCTGTAAAAAATTTTCTCCTGCCCTGCCGAGGTCCATCCAGCAGGACAGTTCCAGGCACTCTGCCTGTCCCCAGGGCAGGGTTATGTCTTTATACTAAAAGCTATATGTACAATATTTACAATAACTTCCCAATACCTATCACCTATGTTAGACATTGAGCTTCTACTCTAAACCAATCCCAAAGTGCCACCATCACAGCAGAAGATGGAGGCCAAGAAGAAGAAGGAGAAAGGCTGGACATGCCCAGTTCCCGCCATCTTCCTCCTGAACCCCCATACCAAAAACCCCAAAATCTACTTTTCGACCCCGTGATAAATTCACTATCATTTTACTTAAACTATTTTGACTTGCAGATCCTCATCTAAGGTTGGTAATTTGCTCCATGGCTCATAATCAAACCCACAGGTGATTTGGGCTCGGTGCAGGGTCTCTGAGCCCCCTGGCAGGGTCCTGGCTGTCCTGGACAGCCAGAGGGATGTCCTAGGTCCTGACAGATGAGCTGCTGTGTGGTGAGCCAGGTTCCCCACACAGATGTGTCAGGCATGTGGAATGCAGCAGGAATTCCTCCTAAGCCTGACAGGCATCATCTCACACTGTACAATCTGGTTTAGCTTCCCTCGCTGTGCATGGCATTAACAGTGCTCAAACTGCCCAGCTGCCTCGATCTGATTTGTGGATTTTTCCCTGAGGGTTTGCTGCAGCCTGTTGTACAGATGCTGATGTGCAGCTGTACCCCAGGAACTTGCTGCCCTTTCCCAGGATCTCATCTTGTTGCTCACTGAAACAGCTGGGGGTGTCACTGGCTCCCTCAGCTCAGCCACTGCATTCCCATCCCACACTGCTGCTCCTCCCCAGGATGCCACTGCTGCAGAAGCAGGAATTACCACTTTATTCCTTACTAAGCATAGGCACACTTAAAACCCTTCACAGCTGGGATGCAAGTCAGCAGCAGAATTCATCTTCCCAGGAAGAGGCAAAGTTTGCCCCCTTCATTTATCATGAACTCAGTTATTTTAGCTGTGGGATCCATAGGTGACTCTTGCATGCATAGGTGGGAGATTTCCAGAAGATCCAGGTAGCTGGAGGACTCCTTGAACTGAGGAATCTTCAATAAATACACTCCCACTTTGTACTGAACTGCAAACCCTCATAATGCAGACTGAAGATTTAATCTTACTGGGGCTTTTAATTAATGGATGGTGAAATCTGCCAACATGTTAGTCACAATTCTTTGTGACTGAAATCCCTGAAAAATTGCTGGAGACTCCTGGGCAGGCTCACAGTTCAGTGGCTTCATGCTCTGTTGCTGTCCCTTTAGAATCCCCATTTCCCTGGTTTTGCTGGGTGTGAGTGCCAGCCTGGCACCACCGTGGGTGATTTTTGTCTGTGTCCATCACTGTGTCCTGTGCTCTGCAGGATCTCTGACCCTGCCTCTAACACTGAACTTGCCCAGAGCAGCTGGGGCTGCCCCATCTCTGGAAGTTTCCAATGCCAGGTGGACATTGGGGCTTGGAGCAACCTGGGACAGTGGGAGGTGACCCTGCCACGGCAGGGAGTGGGACTGGATGGGCTTTAAGGTCCTTCCCAACCCAAACCATTCCATGCTTCTCTGGTGGACAGTTTCTAGTGGCCTCATTACCTGCAGTGATTAAAACTGTACATTTGTCACAGAGCTGGTGTGTGGCACTGCCTCATCTATTCCAGCATCTTGACAGGTCAGAAACTGTCCCCAGAGCCCCCTCCTGTTCCTCACCTCCAAATGGGTGCTGGTCTCCTTGATTCCTCTCTGATGCATCAGCCAGTGCCTTTGGTAACTGTTGGCACAGCCCAGCCCCTCCTCCTCCCCCAGCAGCTGGGACATGCAGTGTTCAGCCTGTTCTTGAAGAACTGGATTGCTCCAAAGGTTCACATGCCTTGGTTGGGTGGTGAATGTTGCCCACTCTGTATTGTCAGTGAAGAGAGAAGGCTTCCATGATGGGTAATTCTAAGGAGGAGCCTTCATTAGGTTCCTACAAGATTGATTCTTTGTCTGCTTCAAAGTCTATTCAGTTATCCCTTGGCCTTTGAGTGGGTTGTGCCATCTGGATGCCAGAATTCTCCAGCCTCTTCCAGAAGAACACAGACAAGTGGGCAGGAAGTGTGTCTGCATGTGAGGGGTGATCCTTCCTGCAGCAGCTTGGTCTGCTTCTGTTCTTCATCCAAGCAGGGAGCAATGAGGTTCAAATTCCATCTAGAAATTCATTCCTATCCCACAGCTAAAAGCTGTAATGAATACATTCTCCTCCACCGTGAAATTGAGGTTCAGACAGGAATATTTGCATTTCAGAGGATATATTTTAAGAATATGCACCTGAAATCCTCAGATATTGAGTATTTCTTGAGCAAGGCACATCTTCTCATGGGAATGAACTCTGTCTCAGACAGCAGCTCCTGAGCACATCCCTGTTTGCCATGTGGAAGGCTGTGAGCAGCAGTGGGACATCTCCATTCACTCTGCATTTGGCAAGAAGCAGAGACACTGAGGAAGGGATCTCACATATTACATTGTTTTTCCTCTTGCATCCAGTGGAGTTTGTGTGGCTTTTTGCTGAAACACTGCAGTCCCAGCACAGTGGGATCCCAGCCCATCACTTGCTGGAAGCAGTGGGTGTTCAGGAGTAGTGCAAATCACATTTGTGCTTGTGGCCAAACTCCCATGTTTTAGCAGTAAAGTGACACTGTTGAGTCTATAGCACTATTTGTTTAATTAAACTTTAATTATCTGCTCCCTGCCTCTCCACCACTAATTGTGGCATGTTTCCCTGCAATGTGCCAACTGCCAGCCTTTAGTTAAATCTAACAGTGTGTGTAAGGAACTCTGCCTAAGGATCAGCCACCTCCTCCTCACTCTCTGTTTGTCAAAGGTGAAGGATCCTGGGTGTTGCCTGAGTACCTCATCTACAGATGATTCCCAGGGGCAGCAATCATTCCCCTCTTGCCTCATGTCCTTCTCCCTTCCCTGCAGGTATCACTCACTGAGCAGTTCCCTGTGTACTTGTGTTTTTAGGAAAACCCTCACTCCCTCTTGCACTGAGCCTGCCACAAAGCCCCCAGTTCTGCTTCAGAGTTCCAGCCCAGGCAGGCACTGCCCTGTGCAGGGTTAGGGAACCTGGGGATCACTGTGTGCCTTCAGTTTTAGCTCCTGGGCAGAAGCACAGCGTGCCCCCAGGTGGCCCTGGGGTGTGATCAGCAGCTGTGAGAACAGGATCACATATTTGTGTTTGCAGAATGCATCACAGCTCATTCCTGTCATGACACTGTTCATTGTTGAGTGAAGTCATTTCTGAGGGTGAGTTCTGGATCCTCAGCCTTGCACTGACAGAACCTGTGCATGTGCTCTCCCAGACTGGGCCTGAAATTCCTTCTGCTGCCACCAATCCCTGCTGAGAGCTCTGGGGTTTTTGGGAGCACTCAGACACGTGTTTGTGTCACCCAGCACATCTGGGTGAGTGTCCCAGGACCTCCTGGCCAGCTGCAGCTCTCTGTCACCCCAGAAGGTGCTGGGATGCACAGCTTGGACCTGTTGCCATGCCCACAGCCACTGTCCTGTGACAGCTCAGGGGGCTGTGCCCACTGACCCTCTCCTGCCCTGTCCTTCCCTGCAGTCAGAACCCTTCCCCAGATGTTTCATGGGAAGTGTTTTGGGGTTCAAACAGAACTGTCCTGTTGAGGAGTGTGAAAAACGTCAATCACTTGTTTTTAAAATTTTAAAAGCTTAATAGTAATAAAATGGTTATAAAAATAGTAATACAATTAGAGTAATAATAATTAGGACAATTTGAATTAGGACAATATGAGACAATAGAGACAAAGAGTTACAGACAGTCCAGGTACCTTTTCTGGGCAGCACGAGCCCGAAAAAGGACCCACGTTAACAAAGGATTAACCCTTAAAAGCAACAGCCTGTTGCATATTCATACACCTCAGACATGATGCATAAATTCCATTCAAACACAGGATTCTGTCTGGGCAGTGTCAGCTTCTTCCTCTGAATCCTAACAGTGCCTTCAAGGCCAGAAGAAGTTCGTTTCTGCTGATAAGAGGGCAATAAATTCTTCTCCTCTGAAAGATTCAGGTGTCCTGTGGCTGCTATCTTGCTGTTAGTCCTTTAAAAAAAGTATCCTACATAACATAGTTTCTATTTTAACATTTTTTATAACCTAAAACTATATTTAACACACTACTTAAGAGAATTAATACGGCATCACTTTCTAACACAACACATCTAATATTCATTTGAATATTTGTGAAAAGCCAATCATAAAATACATGCATTTTTCACAAGGAGGAGACCAAATGTAGTTTGAAGCAGCTGCAGTGGAACCCCACTGGTGTAAGTGACACCCACAAGTGGCTCTGGCTGGGCAGGGATCTCCACCCAGGCCAGACCAGGGCAGCCAGCTCTGCTTTGCATCCAGTCTGGGGCTGAAATGCAATGGTGGGAGTGCAGGAGGGGTTTGGAGTTATTCAGGAATAGCCATGAGTCAGCAAACCATTTTTTATGCATGCAGAGCAGGTGAGAACACACCTGTCCATGGAGGAGGAGAGTGACAAGAGGGCCAGCACAGGTCACAGGGGTAACAGTCCACACCAGCAGGTTGTACAGGAGATTTTAAGGCTGTGCTGCTGTTTCTGGGCACATCCCAGAGACCTAAAAACAAACAAAGGCAGCAGTGCCTCAAGTGCAGAGTGGCAAAGCCCTGGGGTGAGAGCAGCAATTTCCCAATGATAGCCCCACACAGGGCTGGGGTGAGAGCAGCAATTTCCCAGTGATGGCCCCACACAGGGCTGGGCTGGGAGCAGCAATTTCCCAGTGATAGCCCCACACAGGGCTGGGCTGGGAGCAGCAATTTCCCAGTGATGGCCCCACACGGGGATGGGGTGGGAGCAGCAATTTCCCAGTGATGGCCCCACACGGGGATGGGGTGGGAGCAGCAATTTCCCAGTGATAGCCCCACACAGGGCTGGGCTGGGAGCAGCAATTTCCCAGTGATGGCCCCACACAGGGCTGGGCTGGGAGCAGCAATTTCCCAGTGATAGCCCCACACAGCCCTGGGGTGGGAGCAGCAATTTCCCAATGATAGCCCCACACAGGGCTGGGGTGGGAGCAGCAATTTCCCAGTGATGGCCCCACACGGGGATGGGGTGGGAGCAGCAATTTCCCAGTGATTGCCCCACACAGGGCTGGGGTGGGAGCAGCAATTTCCCAATGATAGCCCCACACAGGGCTGGGCTGGGAGCAGCAATTTCCCAGTGATAGCCCCACACCAGCTGGCCAGCAGCCACATAAGGGTGCTCCCATTTCATGTCCTTACAGTGTGAAGCCTGGGCAGGTCAGGGCTGGACCAGCTGAGCTGGCCTCTGATCTCTGCTCAAACACAGGCAGCAGGACCAGAAGATCCCAGCTGTCACAACAGTGCCACAGTTCACAGAAACCAGAGCAAATGAGGGGTAGCCAGCCAGGAGATGCTGCCCCAGTCAGTGGGACCCAATATCTGCAGCACTTGGGAACCACTTCAGGCTCTGGCAAGCTGCACTTGCTCACTGGAGCATCAGCATCACCTCAGCAGGGAACTGGGGAAAATCTCAGCAGCTTCTGGGTCTCTCAGGCTGCAGATCCTGCACCCTCACCATGACCCCCAGCTCAGCACAGCAGTGCTGTGCTGGCTTTCACCTGCTGCTCCTGGAGTCTGAGAAGTGCCAGGGAAGAATCCCAGGGCCTGCCCAGTGCTCAGGCTTCCTCAGCCTTGTCAGCTGCCATGGTGCTGGAGTGGCAGCAGCTCAGGGCTGTGAGCTGCCCTCAGGACCCCTCAGGTTGTGGTGGAGGAGCTGCAGCTCCCAGCCATGTGTGCTGGCAGTGCTCAGGCAATGCCCCTCACTGTGGAGCTGCTGCCCTCTTTGGCACGTGGTTCATCATAAAGAGCACTTGAGGGTGGCTCATGAGGCACAAGAACCACCTGGGCTGAGACTCAGCTGTGCCACAGCAAAGCCTGCAAAGGTGGCCCTGCAGTGGAGCAGCACAGACAGATCTTGCTGCCTCAGCCAGTGCAGTCTGTCACCCTGGACAGCCTCCCCAGTCCCTCCATCCCAATAGTACCATGGTAGCTGCAAATTCAGGGCATTTCTGGAGAAGATGAGGAAGCCACCATTGCTCTGACACTCTGCTGGGGAGGTTTTAGAGGCCCAGGCCCTCCTGTGCGTGTTCCAGTAGAGGGAATTGGCCTCTGATGTGGTTAGGCTGGAAAAGAGCCCAGCAGGAGCCCAGGAGGGATGAGCAGCTCATCATTGCTTTTGGGGCAGCTCATCATTGCTTTTGGGGCCAGAGGAGCAGCAGGGTGTGGGAGCATTGCCTGGCCCTGATGGCACAGCTCCCTCCTGCTCTGCATGTGTCTGCCACCCAATGCCAAGCCCTTGGTGAGGTGCAGGGTGTGACCCCTCAGGGAGCATCTCCTCCCCTTCTGTTCAGGGCTGTCTGTGAGTCTTGTGTCCGTTGGCATCCAGAGGTGCCCCTTGGCCACAGAGGGGCCCAGGGCAGTCAGGCCTCAGTGCTGGTGGTGGCATGAGCAGAGTAGCTGAAAAAAGGAGCTGCTGCTCCAGTTTGGGACCATTGTCACTACACTGGTTGGACTGGCACTGGCAGATGGTGACACCATTGGCAGCTGGTGAATGCCAGGGCTGTGGCAGGGCCTGGTTTGATCCCTGAGCCCAGCCAGGGCTTGGACCCAGCCATGCTGCTGTGGCTGTGCCCCACACGGGAGCGTGGCCATGGCATTCGGGTGGGTGCACTAACTGCAGCTTGGTGCATTCCAGGTGAAACCTTTGTCCTGGGAGATGGCCTCCCAGGGCCCTTAGAGCCTCGCCTGGACCCCATGGACTCTGCCTTGAACTCTGTCAATTCATCCAGCCACAGCAGGAGCTCCAGAGACTTTCGCCTGCCAGGATACAGGCACCTGCAGCAGCCCTGCAGCCTCAGCCAGGGCAGCAGCTCTGCCCTGCGCAGGCTGAGCTCTGGGGGTAAGAGCTCAGAACAGCCCTGAGCTGTACCTGGGGCAGGGAAGGGCTGGGCTAACTCCAGTCACACCTCTCTGAGTGCAGCAAGTGCCAGAGGCTGGGCTCTGCACAGCCAGCTGAGTCTGTTAGGTGTGATGGCACCTGGCAGTGTGGACAGGTGATGTGGACAGGTGACGTTTCTGCTTTGCCTGGTGACTGGGTGGACCTGGAGATCAGTGGGGAGAAAGGAACAGGCAGGAGCTGAACTGTGTCCAAGTGATAAATGGGTGTCTGAGTCCACAAGGATGGATTGAGAATGGCTGGGGAGTCAAAAGTTGCCTGGTGGGGCAGGGAGGATGGGCAGATGCATGAATAGCACCTCTCTGTATGGAGGAATGGGGGCAGGAGAGCTGAACTGCTCATTGCAGCATGTGGGGTCACAAATAATGTCATTTTAGGTGCATGGCATCAGTAAAAGCCTCTGAAAAGCTCAGGCTGCTGCTGCCTCCCCCACACATTTTCAGGCAGAGCTGAGACAAGGGGCTGGGCACGCTGGGAGCAGGACTTGTGCCAGCTCAGGCTGGGAGGTCACCTGTGGGTTCAGTCCATCAGAAGATGCAGCCAGTGGAAGCATAAACCAGCTTTGCTGTGTTAGATGTGCTAAAGGTGTTGGGAGGGGAGGAGGAGCCGTGCTTGTGGAGACACCTGGGAATGGCAGGGATGTTCTGCTGAGGTGGGAAGTGTCTGCCCATGGACAGGGAAGAGTGGGAGCCGCGACCAAACAAGGGGAGTGGGGCTTGAGAGAGGGGACAAGAGCTCAGTATAGAAGGCTGCCCTGAAAAGTCAGACCTAAAGAGGGGGAGTAAGGTTTGGGTGCCAGAGCTGTGCCACAGGAATCTGGGCCTGGCCCTTGCTGTGTCTCTGCCCTGCTGTGGAGAGGAGCTGAGTGGTGGTGGGCTGAGGGCCAGTGGCTGGGGCGGTGCCAGGGAGCCCCAGTAACGGAGCTGTGGCTTCCCCAGGCTCGGACAGGTACCCGGGCTCCCGGGACAGCTCCCGCCTCAGCAGCCGCGACCCCTCGGCCTGGACGGTGGAGGAGGTGATGCAGTTCATCCGCGAGGCAGACCCGCAGCTGGGCCCCCACGCCGACCTCTTCCGAAAGCACGTGAGTGTGCAGAGCTTGGGTTCATGTACAGAGCTCTGGGTGTGCTTGGGTTCATGTGCAGAGCTCTGGGTGTGTGTTTGGGGTTCATGTGCAGAGCTCTGGGTGTGTTTGGGGTTCATTTACAGAGCTCTGGATGTGCTTGGGTTCATGTACAGAGCTCTGTGTATGTTTGGGGTTCATGTGCAGAGCTCTGGGTGTGTGTTTGGGGTTCATGTGCAGAGCTCTCTGTGTGCTTGGGTTCATTTACAGAGCCCTCGGTGTGCTTGGGGTTCATTTACAGAGCTCTGGGTGTGTTTGGGGTTCATGTGCAGAGCTGGGTGTGCTTGGGGTTCATTTACAGAGCTCTCTGTGTGTTTGGGGTTCATGTACAGAGCTCTGGGTGTGTTTGGGATTCATGTACAGAGCTCTGGGTGTGTTTGGGGTTCATGTGCAGAGCTCTGGGTGTGTGTTTGGGGGTGTGCTACATCTGGAAGGGGCAAATCACACCAACAAAATCCACGAGACTCAGAACACAGCAGCACTTCAGGCCAGATGTGTGGGGATTACCAGTTTTGGGTTTCTCTGGGTCTGCATTGAAGGCACTTGAGACAGTAGTTCATGTTGGGACTCAGGTGTTTATTATTTCTGATCAGTAAAACAGTCTCACTGCTGTGAGTTCAGCAGCTTTTCATTAGAAGGCACAAAATGGCCAACAATCTCTTGTTCCAAGGTCTTTTAAGACTAAACTATCCAATTAAGAACTGACACCTGGATTATTTTCCCTTTTAACCCAATAACTGATCCCACAGAGCCCACAATGCAGACTTTTCAGAGTGGATGTGGGGCTATCTGTGCTGTCAATGCTGGGATGTCCATACTGGGGGTCTCCATACTGGAGTCTCCATAGTGGGGTCTCCATACTAGAGTCTCCATGCTGGGGTGCCCATATTGGGGTGCCATGCTGGGGTGTCCATGCTGGGATGTCCATGCTGTGGTGTCCATACTGGGATGTCCCTGCTGGGATGTCCATACTTGGGTGTCCATACTGGGATCTCCATACTAGAGTCTCCATGCTGGGGTGTCCATATTGGGGTGTCCATGCTGGGATGTCCTCGCTGGGATGTCCATGCTGTGGTGTCCATGCTGGGATGTCCCTGCTGGGATGCTGCTGAGCAGGGCTCTCTCACCCAGCCCTGCTGTTGCATTTTGGGCCTGGTTCAGGCAGGGCTGGGGCTCCCAGGTGCCATCTCGAGCTCTGTGGTTGATCCTTGCAGGAGATCGACGGGAAAGCCCTGCTGCTGCTGCGCAGTGACATGATGATGAAATACATGGGGCTGAAGCTGGGGCCAGCCCTGAAGCTCACCTACCACATCGACAAGCTAAAGCAAGGCAAGTTCTGAGAGGACTCCTGGCAGGATGGATCCCACCCGCGCTCCCGGCCGCCCCACCCGCGCTCACCTGCCACAGGTTCGCATGCACACACCCCTTCCGCCGCAGCAGACAGACAGACGGACAGACGGACACTCCCGACACCGGCCGGGCCCTCGGGGCCCCGCCCGCCCCCGACAGCGCTCAGGAGGAGCCCGGCACAGCCGGGCCCTGCACCAGACTCGGGCTGGGGGCATTGGCACAGCCGGGCCCTGCACCAGACTCGAGCTGGGGGCATTGGCACAGCCGGGCCCTGCACCAGACTCGGGCTGGGGGCATTGGAAAAGCCAGGCTCTCATCAGACTCGAGCTGTGGGCATTGGCACAGCCGGGCCCTGCACCAGACTCGGGCTGGGGGCATTGGCACAGCCAGGCTCTCACCAGACTCGGGCTGTGGGCATTGGCACAGCCGGGCTCTCATCAGACTCGGGCTGGGGGCATTGGCACAGCCGGGCTCTCACCAGACTCAGGCTGGGGGCATTGGCACAGCCGGGCTCTCACCAGACTCGGGCTGTGGGCATTGGCACAGCCGGGCTCTCACCAGGCTCGAGCTGGGGGCATTGGCACAGCCGGGCTCTCACCAGGCTCGGGCTGGGGGCATTGGCACAGCCAGGCTCTCACCAGAGTCAAGCTGGGGACATTGGCACAGCCAGGCCCTGCACCAGACTCGGGCTGGGGCCATTGGCACAGCCGGGCTCTCACCAGACTCAGGCTGGGGGCATTGGCACAGCCGGGCTCTCACCAGACTCAGGCTGGGGGCATTGGCACAGCCGGGCTCTCACCAGACTCAGGCTGGGGGCATTGGCACAGCCGGGCTCTCACCAGACTCGGGCTGGGGGCATTGGCACAGCCGGGCCCTGCACCAGACTCAGGCTGGGGGCATTGGAAGCCGAGGTGTCTCCCCTGCTGCCCAGCCACCACCTCTCCATGAGCTCAGTCCTGCTTCCCTGGATGGAGCAGCTCCAGCAGGGCCCCTGGGGTCCCGGTGTTTGCCTCAGCTCCTCCCTGGGCCTGCCCAGCCTCAAGGGGCTCAGTGCCCCCAGCCTGCCCTCAGCCCCGTGGCACCGCAGCGAGCTCAGAGCCTTGGCCAGCCAGCCCTGTCTCCAAACTGGGGGAGCCCATCCACCCATCTCTGCCTGCCCCCAGCTCCTGACCTGGCTCCAGCTGGGCACACTGGGCTGGGGGTGGAGGCTTTCATATTTATTCCAGACTGGAGATGCCATGTGGGAGCATGGAGAGAGCTGGGAGAGCTGAGCAGGGCTGGGCCTGGCATGCCCCTGGCACGGATGGGCCTGGGCTGGTGTTGGAGGCTGCCTGGATGCTGCAGGACTCAGCTGATCCTTCTCGCCTTTTTTTAATTTTTGTTTTAATTTGGATTTTTTTTTTTTTACTAAGGAGTTGTCTGTTTCAAACGATGAGATGATTTTTCTACCTGTGTTGAACTCACAGCTCTTGGTGGTTTTTTAGCCAGAGCTGCTAAGGTTTGTCTTCCCAGGGGCACTCCTGCTCCTCTAGTTTTGGTCTGTCCCAGCTCAGCGTGTGTGAGGGTTTTGGGTCTGGCCAGAGCATCCCAGGATGGTGACCTGTCCTGGCATTGCTCTTCCTGTGAGGGCTTTGTGAGGGCTGTGAGGGCTTTGCCCTTCCCGTGGCACCTACTGGTCTCAGGCAGTTTAATGTATTTATTTTTGATGGCACTTGAGTGCTTCCCATGGTCCCAGACAGGTTTCTGCAGCTGCACGAGGAGTGTCAGAGTGGAGCCACCAGCTGTGCCACCGCAGTGTCCCCTGGACAGCAGCTGCCACCCGGGGCTGCCCAGACCCTGCAGCATCACAGGCACCAGCGTGGCCTGAGCTGGGACAGGGCTGATGGTGCCAGCACAGCCCTGTGTGTGCCCACACACACCTCAGCACGCTCCCCCTGCAGTGACCAAAGGGCTGGGACAGAATCTCCACTCCAAGCACTTCCCTCTGCTGTCCCAGCTCAGCCTCTGCATCGGAGCCACAGCTCACAGCCTCCCCTGCAGCCTCGAGGGCCTGGCCAGCAGCAGGATGGGCCCCTGTGGTGACCAACCCTCCAGGCTCTTGCACTGAGTCAGGTTTACCCCTAAGGGGCAAAGTTGCAAAAAAAAAAAAAAAAATACCCCAAACCCCAAAGTAATAAAAAGGCAAAATGGCTTTTGTCCTGTAGCAGCCTGTGCTGCTCACGGGGCCCTCGCTGTGACCTGGCCCCAGGGCCAGCCTGTGCTTTCCTCTGCACTTCTTTTACGTTGATTTGTTTATAAATAAAAGGATACCAAGTTCCTCCCCGTGGTTTGTGCACTGATGGCAGCGTGGGACTGAGCCCCAGGACTGAGCCCTGGGACTGAGCCCCAGGCAAGGAGAGAGAGCAGGGCCAGGGTGGAGCTGGGGGTGAGGGGGAGGCCAGGGAAGCACAGCCTGGCCTCCCTGAACCACGGGGTGCCCTTGGCTGAGGGTGCTCCCAGGACCTGTCCCAGCCTTGTTCCCAAAGCCAGAGCCAGGGCTGAGGCTGCTCTGGGGACAGCAGAGCGGTGGCAGTGACAGCCCCACGTCACCCCATGGACACAGCCCTGGCCTGTGCACAGCCCTGCCTGTCCTGCACCAGGCAAGAAACGCTCCTGGCTGTGGAGGACAGGGTGGGACAAACCCTCCTGGGGCAGCTCAAAGCCACTGGAAACCTTTTCCTGCCCTGCAGAGCCTGCAGGCTCAGCCCAGGCTCCCCAGGTTTCTCCAGGGCTGGAAGGAAGCTCAGTAACTTCAGGCTTTGCAGCTCCACATCTAAACCCACAAGTTTTTGCTAGCTTAGAGGGGATTCATTCAAGATTGGGAAGTTTTGTGCTTCAGGCCTTTCCTTCCCTCCCTCCGAGCAGGCAGAACAGAGCAGGCTCAGGGCTCCTCACTCAGTTTGTTACAAATGAGCATTTAATGACCCAGTCAGTTGCACGGTTTTGGCCAAAACAAACATTTCAGGAGAAAAAAAACCCACAGTTGTGCTGCAGCTGAGGGAGGATCTCAGCCTGCCCCAGGATGGCCAGGCCAGGGCAGGAGTGGGCAGCAGCAGAGCAACTGCAACTCAAGAGTTCCTGCCCCACAGCTGGAACTGGCACACGAGGAATGCTCCAAGCTCTCCAGGCTCACAGCAGCTTTACAGGGAATATTTAAAACAAATGAGGACTAAAGCAAGGGGGGCTGGGAGGAGATCACTGGGGAGGGACAGGACAGGGTTTGGTTTTGTGGCTCAGCCAGGTCTGACTGTGCAGCTCTCCCAAACTCCACAGAGCTGCTGAAGTCTGAGTGTGCAACATCAGACAAGGGAGACACTTTCCTTCCTTTTTCTTTGTTCCTTTCTCCTCAATCAAGGGCCACACAGGGCAGGGAACCGAGGCAGCTCAGCCCCACAGAGCTGGACAGCAGCACCAAGGCA
This sequence comes from Agelaius tricolor, assembly GCF_023055355.1. NCBI lineage: Eukaryota > Metazoa > Chordata > Aves > Passeriformes > Icteridae > Agelaius > Agelaius tricolor. The sequence goes on along the minus strand of NW_027269296.1, from coordinate 4,789,670 downwards.
GGGCTGGTGAGCTCCTCCCTCAGGAACAGCCCTTGGAGAAGAAGGGCACCCCTGCAGGAGCCCAGGACTCCAGCGAGGACAAAAAGGCAACAAAAAGGCTCCACTTCAAATCCATGAAAAAGCGCCAGGAGCTGCTGTGTCCCAGGCCAGGGACACAGTTCAAGGCAGCAGTGAAGTGGTTCAGGGGTTCACTCTGTGCTCACCTCCCCCTTGATGCAAGGGGGCGAAGTTTCCCAGCCCCAGGAGCACAGGGAGGGCTCACAGGGACCCCTCAGGTCAGGGTTTCCCTGCAGCTTTGTTCTCCTGGTCCCCCAGCCTGATGCCAGTTGATCACATCCCTGCAGTGACACCTCAGCCAGAGCTGAGCATATTCCAGAGTAACTAACACTGTTCCAGGAAGATCTTCCTGGTTACAAATTCATTGTGACAATGAATGCACCAAGAGCACCAGTGCCAAAGGTTTGCAAATGCTACTGAAAAAAAAAGAAAAAAAAAAAACAAAACAAAACAAAAATCATCCCCTGAAAAAAAAGCCAAACAAACCAAAAAGGCTGCATGAAGCTGCCCAGAGCCCTCTCTGCAGCACAGCCCAGCTCAGACACTAAGCCAGCTCCTAAAATCTTGTGCCATCCATAATTTCACCAGTAAGTAAAGACTGAGGAGGGAGCAGAAGGACTGGAGAGAGCAGCTGCACTGTCAGTGTCCAAGGCACCCTGGTGCCAAGCACTGCCTGCACTGGGAAGGGTTTGTGCCATGGGATTCCCCTCAGCACAGCAAATCCCACACCCAGCTCGCCTTGGCCTCCAAGCTGGTGCAACTGAAGGGAGTCTGGAGGGGCCTCTGTGAACTCTCCTCCACAAATAACCAAGATCTATAGAGAGAATAAAGGAAGGACAGAAGAGCTGAGGAAATAAGGGACAGGATCTCAGAGCAAAAATTATAAACCCGTAAGTTAGGAAAGCCCAAAGCTGAGGGTGTTGAAGCTGCTGCTGTAAGAACACCTGGAAAACCTAATGGAGACTCCTCTCTGCAGCAAGGACACACCTGGAGAGAGAAAAGGAGCAGGAATCACAGACAGGTCTGACACAGGGGCCCTGGCCAGAGCCCTGTGCCCGGCTCAGGGCTGTCTCAGCTCCACTGGGGCACCCCCAAAGGCACTGGACTGCCCCCCTGGCCATGGCTCCTTGCACACAGAGCACAGGGAGTGAGCACAGCTCAGCCAGCACTGAGCCCTGCCCACAGGCAGCACCAAAGCAGCATTTGCACTGTGCTGCATGCAGCCCTAAGAGAGCTGGGTGACACCAATCCCAGGGACTGCCACTCTCCCCATGTGGGGACAGCCTCCAAGCCACCAGAGCCGCCACATTAGGGAACACAGGGGACACTGTCAGTGAGACCAAGGCTCAGAGTGTCTTTAGGATCAACATTTACAGGGAGAATTCTCCAGCTCTTGGTGCTGTGGAGCAGCCCAGCAGTCCCCTCTGGTCCCAGTGCTGTGCCCAGGGATGGGGAGCACTCCTGTGCCAGACTGGGGCTGACCCTGCTGTCCCCTGCAGGCACTCTGGAAGGGAGGAGGGAAGGGCTGGAGCTCTGCATGCTCTGCCACTCAGCAGTGGAGCCCACACACCCACAGGGGTGTGCAGATGCTGCTCAGCTCCTGCAAAACCCCCTCACAAACCAGCCAGAGCAGGGGCAGGTGTCACATCCATGATCACCCACTGAACAGAGGGAGGATGCAAATGTAAACTCTGCCTGTTTTGCTGGTACAGTCTGAGTGCCAGGTTTTAGTAACTTCTCCTTCCCAGGACTGTTTACATCCAGTTTTCACATCCCTGTAACACCTGCAGCCTTTACAGAGCAGAGCTTGAGCCCTAGGTCTGACAGGATCTGCTGTCCCAGGAGATGGACACAATGGATACTTCCAAGATGTTCTTTTACTATGGTGAGGGACTGCAAAATACTGAATTTCCTAAACCCAGGAACCCCTTGTGCAGCTCTGCCCCCATTCCCAGCAGTATGTGTGCTCCACTGGTGCTTTCATCCAAATCTAACCCCAAATTCCTCTGTGTGTTTTTTTATTTTATTGTGTCACTTTGCTAAGGGGACACCCATCCCCAGCTGTTACACAGACAGAGGCAGCACCCAGCCCTCAGCACAGCTGGAACAGATGTGTGAGCCCCAGCCCATCTCATGGTGCCCCAGCTTTCTACCAAACAATGTGGGGAATCAGTGGCCAGAAGCAAAGATTTGGCCAAGAAATTTTTTTTCCCCAAAGGAAGAGGCAGAGATCATGAAACATTACCAGGAATCAGTCGTGGTTTGCTGAAGGGAACTTCAGCTCTGTTATCTCCAGGTCAGGAGAGCTGCTGCCACTCCTGTCACTGTAGGTGTCCCTGCAGGAGTAAAGGATTTGGGGTTAGGGAGCACAAGTGCTTTAAGGACAGATTAATTCATTAATTAATGTGGGATGCTGCAGCACAGGGAAAACTTCAGCTCCTCTGCTGCAAGGAGCCATTTCAAAGTCAAATGTGCAAAAGCAGAGAGTTAAAATATCTCTCCACCCTTGGAGGCACTGAAATGAGAGTGCCTCACACACAAAACTCCTCTGGACCACACCTGAGCACTGTGATGTTGAACCAACACAGGAATCCTGTGGTGCAGCTGCTCTGCAGCTCAGCCCACAAAGCCAACACTTTATTTTTGGCATTGCATTTGCCTGGGTTTGATACAGACACTGCTAATTCTCCTCTGCATTTGGTCTGGTTTCTGTTTAGTGCCTGTCAGCAACCCCTCAGTGTGAGGAGGAGAACAGGTCAGTACCAAATGGTTGTTATTTGCTGCACAGTCCCAAGAGCCAAAGGGAATTGCAGGCACTGGGGAACAGCAGCACCAAGTAACTGCACCATTAAATCCACCCAAAACACCACTTGCTTTGCAAACTGAAACAAGGAAAGCTGGACTCAGCAGAAAAAACAAAATTAAGAGGCTGCAACCACCAGGGCTTGTTCTTTAAACCAGCAACAGGAACAAGTTTCTCATGGACCAGCCTGTACATGGGACTTGTCTGAGGAATGGAGGGGAAAGCCCATGAGGTCTCAATCATGTAAAAGAGCAGGCCCAACCTCAGCTTCCCCAAAGCCTGACTGACAGCACAAGGCTGCAGATCCTCTCTGCAGGACAGCTCTGTGGCCCCACAATCAGCCTCAACACACAGATGTGAGCTTTCAAAAGAAGAGTGGAAAGAAGGGGGTGCAATACCAAGTTATCCCCAGGAGCTCTGTGCCAAGAGGATGCTCTGGGCTATCCTGCAGGAAGCAGCAGCGTCCTGTGACAGCTCTGACTGAAACCCACCTGGGGGAGAGCCTGCAGCCCTTCTGCAGGTAGTGGGTGAGTCTCCCTGCAGATGCCAGGAGGAGCCCAAAGTATGGGGGTGATGGCTTGATGGGCCTGGAGAGGAACTCGGGGTGATACTGAACACCAACGAAGAAAGGATGGTCTGAAAACAAACAAAACATTCATGGCAAGTCTCTCAAGCTGGTGGCTGAGCTGCAGTGAAATCCTCATTATGCTGAAGCCCTGATGATGGGGAAGTATCATTTCCATTTTTGTCCATAAATGGAGATGGACATGGGATTTTATTTTTACCATCATTTTATGGATGGAATCAAGACAGTCTGAATGGGTCCCACATGAAAAGCTGCTCCATTACCCTCCAAACACTTTCCCTTGTCCATCCCACACCCACAAACTTAAGGACTCACCTTCCAGCTCAACCACTTCCATCCGCTCCCCCTCCTCATCCTGCCCCACAAACTTCAGACCTTGCTCTTCAAAACACTTCTTCAGTTCTGGATTGACCTAGAAAACCAGAAGCAAGGCAAGCCATGATCTCTTGTGTCTGGATTACACAGGAAAGCTCAAGACCTGCATGAGCATTTTTACCTCAAATCTGTGTCTGTGTCTCTCTTCCAAGAAATCATGATCTCCATAGAGCTTCCCTGCAGCAGAATTGAAATGTTCCTTAGAGCAGTGATCACAGCTTTTAACACATTCACTTGATCAGCATCCTTCAGAATCTGCCCCTTCTGGAGGGAATTGAATTCCCTGATCCCCATTCCCCACCAGAACAGTCTGTGAACAGCTGCCATTCAGGGATGCTTCAACATCCCAGGCCTCACTTCCCCAAGCCATTCCCAGGAAACATTTCCAGAAGAGACAAGAAAGGCCTTACTCATGATTGAATTCTTGGTTTGGAAGAGAGTCCTCCTCTTGCCAAGCCTCATTGTCCCACCCATCTGCCCAGGATTATGTTCTGGCATGTCTATGACCTGTGGAAAGAATTCAGAGGGAGGTGGGAATCAGGGAGGAGTAACAAGAACAGGCAAACTCTGACACATAAAAGGAAAAAAAATCCCATCAACATTCATGCAAAAAACCAAGGAAACCAGCCCAAGGAACACTGTCCTGCCAAGGCAGACCAACAGAACTAGGTTAGCTGGCTGAGTTGTTCAGTACCTATGGGAGGTTTGTGGATATTCAGGGAACTTTCACACAGGAAATGGCCTCAGTCAGAGTTTACACAGATTGCACACACCAATGCTGTGATGTTGACTGAACTGCATGTCAAACAAACAAGCAAATTTATGGGGGAAAAAAAATTAAATCAGACTTGCTCACTCTTTGATAAATCATCAAAAGCTGTTTTTTGATAACTTCCTCACTTTGAGTAGCATTTTAAATTACAGCAGAAGCCAATCATTATGGTGGACTCTGGACTAGAAACACAGAGCCTTCCACAATGGTACCCAGGAATTCAGGTGTGTCTGCAGCCATCATACAACACTTCAAATTGGAAGGGACCTTAAACCCCACCCAGTGCCACCCCTGCCATGGCAGGGCCACCTCCCACTGTGCCAGGTGCTGCCAGCCCCAATGCCCAGCCTGGCCTGGGGCACTGCCAGGGCTCCAGGGGCAGCCACAGCTGCTCTGGCAATCATGCCCAGGGATGGGCAGCAAAGTCAGGTAAGGCTATCACAAGTAAATCACCATAAACTCACCACTGGATGAGAAGTTTTGGGGTCAAACTCTGTTGAGTTGGCATCTGCAATGTAAGATTCAGCAGTCAGGAGCACAGAGTGGCTCAAAGCATGGCATCACCTCCAGGAGCTGCCCCAGGGACAGCTTCTCCTCATCCCCAGCTGTGCTGAGCCCCCCCTCAGGCACAGAACACCCCAGGCAGCAGGAACAGGGCTGTCAGCACTGTTCAGTACCAATTTCAAAGGCTGCAGGCAGAGGATAACCCATCCTCATTCAGGAAAAACACAGCTTCAAACACAGAAATAAAGGCAGGGAGGGGGAAAGGAGCACAATGGTTTGAGGAACTCCTTTTTCCTCCCCCTCATTACTGGAGAGAATCAAAGAGTCAGGCTGAGAATTCAATTTAGCACTCTCTGATGGGAGTTGTATCAACAGGAACCTGCTCAATCCAAGCAGAGGGCTCAGGAGGTAACTCCACTCACTGAAGGAGCTGCAGCTGCTGGCTGGCTGAGTTGCTTTTTGAGCTTCATTGCCACTAGCTGCAGTGGGAATCTGCCATGGTGTTTCATTCAGGAGCTAAGAATCTCATGTTGAGCAATAGGAAGCTTTCTGTCATTATAAGTACCACTTACTCTATTGATTTTTATTTAAATAGGGTAAGGAAATTGCTCTTTTTACTTTAAATTAGCAAAAGAGACAGGGATTTTTACAGGTCTAGGTAAAAAATTAAACTGACCTATGAAAAAAACTTAAAATCACAGCTATCTAAAAAAAAAAAAAAATCACAATTTTTTAGATATTACTCTATATAGATCACATTACTCAAGCAACCCAAGAAATTACCAAAGGCAGGAAGGGTTTTGTGCCATTACCTCTCCAACCAAGGACACTGCGAGCAAACTCCACCACTGCCAGCTGCATTCCCAGACAGACTCCTGGGGAAGGACAGGCAGGACATGATCAGCTCAGGACAGGGACCTCTGAGCCCATGCTGCAAAGCACACACACCCTCCCAGAGTATCCTGAGTCAGAGGAAAACCTGCATGAGGCAGATCTTGGACTGGGATTTAGGGCTCTGTAGTCCTGACAAGCTTCACTTCCCTCCCTCTCCCATCCCCTCTGCTCGTACTCCAGCTGAGTCTCTCACCACAGACACTTCACTGAAATGCAGTCTTGGATTTCCTGGTGCCAAGATCACCACAGGCTGATGTGAAACATCCCCAGACTGCAATCCCCTCATTACTGACTCCCTGTCAGCCAACCCAGCCAGCTCTGACCACTTCAGAGCTAAGCAGGGCTGAGGCTGCACTCCCTGCCCAGCTGAGCACAAATCACTGCCTGCAAAACTGCTCATCCCACACACCAGTGAAAACCAGGGCAGCTCCTGCTGCAGACCAGCACAGACACCTTCAACTTCCTTTCCTTTGCTTTATTTCTTCTTATGGATGAAACATGCTTCTCACCTAAAAAGGGTTTTTTCTGTTTCCTTGCCCAGGAAATAGCTTGAATTTTGCCTTCTGTCCCTCGAACACCAAATCCACCAGGAACCAGAACTCCACTGCATGGGGATGAAAAGATTCCATTCAGCATGGCTGCCCCAAACCACACACCCACAAATCACCTCCCTCCCATAAAATCTTGGCCTTGCAAGATCTCTCCTCTGCAAAGGGCTCTGAAATAGCCACGTGGCAAGGCCTGGCTGCAGCAGTTTTCACATGAGCTGTCACATAAAGAGGGGGAAATATTTCATAAATGCCAATTATACCTTCCCAAAAAGAGAGATCCCAAGTATCTCACAGGTTACCATGCTGGAATGGTTCATGCTGTGGGACTCCCACACCCTGCCCCAAACATGTTTGCAAACACATCACCCAGCCAGGCCCATGCTGAGGAAACCCCTGGCTACAGTGTCAGCTTGTCCTAACACCAAACTCTGCAGGAAGTTCTTTCTTCTCACTCCAATCCTGCTGCCCTGAGGGGGAACAGGCCCCACTTGTTCTTGGTTTTGTGCTAATTCTTGGCACTCCTCTGCACACTAATGCTTTTCCCCCTCTCATACTATTTCTGAAGAACTTGGTACTCCATTCACACCTTCCATTCTCAGTCTGGCTGCACCAGTACCTTTCCTTCCTCCTGATTTCCTTTCCTTCCTCCTGATTTCCTCTGTTTCCACCTGATCATGCAGGTGTGCATATCCTCATGACCATGATCATTTCCCCCACCTCCTTCACTTATTTAACAATTCTCCATTTAACACCTCCACCTAAATGCCCCTGAGAGGTGTCTGGGGCCTTGTCAGAGTGTGCTGAAAACAGGTTTATCAGGCATTCTCCAAAAAGGGTCACAGCAGAACTTACTCAGCACCACAGAGCTTCTGCCACGCCTCGTGGTACCTGACAGGCTCCTCCTGCAGAGTGTCTGGCTCCAAGTCAGCAGAGTCAATGTACTGGGAAGAAATCCAAAAAAAAAGATGATGAGATCTTGCCACCAGAGTGTACAGGACTCCCTGAATTCTCATTAAATTAAGACAGCATAATTCCTCCTGGGCACTTCTGGATTTGTTTCCTAATGGATACTTCAGTTTTTTCTGGGCTGATTTCCCATCTGTTAGCCAACAAAACTCCTTTCCTCATCCCCCTGCTCTTTGTGCACAAACAGAACCCATGATTTCTGTGTCCTCCCCTCTCTGCAGCCCTGCTTACACCAAGACCCTGAGCCCCAGGCTGTGATGTTCAATGTGAGGTGTGAATGCAGCACAGCAAGGTGGGAACATGGGGCTCTGCAAACAAAAACCACCACACAGAGAGGAAAAAAAACCATTCTTTTTTCATCAAATAAACATCTCCTTCAAGAGGCATTGCAGAAGAAATAGGCTATGGTGAAACACAGGCTGCTGTAATTAAAGGGTGTTATGACAATGGAAAAAAACCCTGCAATTTTTCCATTTTCTCATCTACAGCATTCCAGGACCTCTGAACTTCTGGATGTTCTGGCAGGCTGCTAACCCTTTAAAGGAACAATCTTGTCCTTCTTTTTTTCTTTGGTTTTTGGAAGTTGCAAAACTACCAATCAGTTCTTTAACTAACTCCAGCTACTCAGTTCTTCAGCACAAGATCTCCCTGCACAGAGCTCACTTCACTCCTGAGCCACTCAGACACAGCCTTGCCAGGGAATACCCACAGATGCACATGCAGGGTTTGCACTTTACCAGTCTTGTTTTGCTTATTTTCACCTCTACTGATTTTGGAAGTTGAAAGGAAACCCTGACCTAGATCACTTCTGTTCAAAAGCAATCACCTATTTCCATGACTCACTGACATCATGGAACTGCTGGGCATTTAAAAGTCTGTTGAAATGAAAATTAAATTTCTAGCAACAGGTAGAATTCATATTTCACCTCTTCAGAGGATCCAGCTATGACCAAGACCTCTGAAAGCATCTGTGCATCCAAACCAGCATGAAAACCTTAATAAAGCCTGAGGCAGGGGCATCATAAAACCTGAGTACCACAAGGTTAACAGCAACAAAAAAGGTAAAACCACAAAAAGAATCACTTGCAACAAGTGTCAGAGAAATGAGAGCAGAGAGTGCCCCCCTCCAATCCATCAACCACTGTCACAGCACTGAGGAATTTCCATCCACTCCAGCTCACAGGAGGAGAGGCTGCTTTGCTCTGAAGCTGGTTTAGGCCTGATAACAGCTGTTTTAGTGCTGTTATAGTCAAAACAGCTGTTTTGATGCAAGGATCATTTTATGCATCAAATTATCCTTTGGATGTGAGGATAATTCAGGTTTGTGACAATGTGAATTAGGATGGGCAGCATTGTAGGTGGAAGCAGCACACAGACCCACCCCTACCTTAATGTCAAGCTTGTGGTTGATGGCCAGGGCAGAGTGCTCCAGGGCTTTGATGACAGATGCATAGGAGTCAGAAAATTTGGTGTATTTGCCCACCAGTGCAATGGAACACGTTTCCAGCAGACGGTCGTACCTACAGAACACCAGAGCACACAGGTTATTCCAGCACTAACAGGAGAGGGATGGAATCTTCCATTCTGTTCAGCTTTCCAAGGAACAAACAAACTTTTCCTGTTCTCCTAAGTGTGTCCAACAGAGCTGACGTCCTTGCAAGAGTGACCTTTTACAATCATTTTGATTTAGAAACATCAAAGCGAGATCAAAACCACAACAACGACTGAAGAAAACAGTTGCAGAAAGCCACACATAAATTAACTCATCTCTCCTGATGATGAAAAGCCATTTTGAGCAGATCCAAACTGCCTTTTCAGGAAGCTGTATTAGTTCCAAAAGCTGCAGTGAACTCCTAGGAGAGGATCAAAGCACAGCTTGGTGCATGTTTGTACTGCACAGCATCTTCCCACGCTGCTGCTCAGCTCCTACCAGCAGCCCCAAACACAGAAAGCATTTCTGCATTTCTGCAGCCCTAAGGCTGTGCTGCCTCCACTTTCAATCCCCAGCACCTGGCAGCACAGGATTCACACAGAATTCCTGGCCACAGCCAAGGGTTTGTTTAAAGTTTCTCCCAGAATTGCTAAATACCCTCAGCCCAGCTGGTGACCAAGGGCTTTCCCCATCAAAGGAAATGTTATTGACAGGGCTTATGTCAGGCACAGAAATCAAGGAAAGCATCTAGATCTTGAAAATTAATTTCTTATAAGAACAAACATATTTAAGGCTTCAGCTGACGTTCAAGCCCTTTCTGAAAAGACTCTATTCACTATTTCCCCATGAACATTGAGCCTGTTCCTCACAAGAAAAAAACCCAGTGTCCAAGGAGTCTCAGAACAGGTACCAAACACTTGTCCCACTTACCTGAAAGAACTCTCAAAGATATTCTTTGACACCCCTGCCATCTCCATATAGCTACAAAAGGATTTCAACACTTTGTAATGTTACTGAGAAGTTGTTTTTTAATAAAAAGGGAGGGCAGAGCTGTCCAGCTGTTAATAACTTCAAGCTGGGTTTGACTCAGGCAGTAAACTTCCAACACAAGATAAGGATCTCACTAAGTTTATCTCACAGGATTTTATGGAGAGAAGGCTGAGGGAATTGGGGTGGTTCAGCCTGAAGAAGAAAAAGCCCCAGGGAGAGGGAGACTTTATGGCAGCCTTCCATTAAGAGGATTTATGAGAAACATGGGGACAGACTTTTTAGTAGGGTCTGTTGTGCCTGGACAAGTGGTGATGGTTTTAATCTAAAAGAGGGGGGATTTAGGCAGATATAAGGATGAAGTTTTGTACAGTGAGAGTGGTGAGGCACTGGCACAGGTTGTCTGAAACCCATGCAGTTGTTTTAGCAACACATGAAGGAATGAAGTTCAGAGCAGCTCTTGCAAGCAAAAGAAACCCAGCTGGAATAAACAGTTCCACATTCTAATCCAGTCAGGGTCTGTCTTCACCTCCAAGGGGACTGCAGGATCATCACTGCATTAAGGCTCAGCTAAACCAAGCAGGAGGAACAGAAGTTGTAGCTGTAGGACTTTTGGTTCCATCAAGCCTGAGATAACACATAACTTTCATTTCCATTTGAAAGCATTAATAAAAATTTGTGAGTTCAATATGAATGCTTTGGGAAGAACCTCCCACAGCAGCTGTGGATTCCCCACCCTGGAAACATTCAAAGTTTGGATGGGGCTCTGAGCAAAAGAAAAAAAAAACCAATGTGAGCATGTAAGAACACACTTAAGAACAGGGAATTACACATCATCTCAAAGAACCAAGACCAGAAAGCAATGCTGCAGTGTGCTGCAGTGTCCCAGCAGTGCAGCTCACCTGTCAGCCATCTCCTTCCACTTCATGAGCATCCTCCTGGGCTGCCTCTCGATGGGAAGGTCCAGCCTGTGCCTGAAGTAGTCCACAACTCCCTGCTCCTCCAGCAGCAGAGGAACCCGGTAGATGGAGGAGACATCATGGACACAAATGACCTGTTCATAAAAGAATGACAGCATTAAAACACAGCCATCCAGTGCCTGTACAATCATTTTTTACTCAGATTTTCTGAGTGTTCCTCTAGCAGAAAACCCTATGACCACCTAAACTTCCAGACAATAACATTTTGAATAATATAATGTAGCCATGATAGTTTTTGAAAAATCCTTTCCTTAGGATTTTCCTCCTGAGAAGCTGAGAGGCCTCAGGAACAAAATGTAAGCAATGGTTATCTGCTGCTGTGGAATGCAACAGGTGCATCTGGGATTGGGCTCATGTGGTTGTTTCTAATTAATGGCCAATCACAGTCAGCTGGCTCAGACTCTCTGTCCCAGACACAAACCTTTGTTATCATTCTTTCCTTTTCTATTCTTAGCCAGCCTTCTGATGAAAATCCTTTCTTCTATTCTTTTAGTATAGTTTTAATATATATCATAAAATAATCAATCAGCCTTCTGAAACATGGAGTCAGATCCTTGTCTCTTCCCTCATCCTCAGACCCCTGTGAACACCATCACAATATAACATATCAGTAGTTTAACACTGGTTTCCTTATACTTGAAAAAGCCATTCTTCAGCACTCCCAAGGCATTACTGCCCCTGGAGCCCCTTGGGAAGGGCTGGAACACAGTAACCCAGCAGCAGGAGTCAGCTGTCCAGCACTTCATGTGAGCAGCACTCAGCAAAGTTCAAAGAACACTCCAGAGAGACTCCTGTGATACAGAACGACAAGTGAAGCTACAGTCAAACTGCCACAGCTTCCCCCTTCCCTCCACTGTGCTTCCTAACCAGGCTCCCAGTCTGAGTGAAACCCAGGGCAATCTGTCACCCCAGGACAGCAATACACTTTACAGGGTGCCCCTCATCCAATTTGGGATTGCACAATTATGAGCAAAGAATTCTAAGGTCAATGAGGAAAATCTGCATCAACAGTTCTAGTTAACTGAAATGGGAAAAGATGGCTCAGGACAAATGTCACCTGTCCATTAATAATGAAGCTGTACTTTAGGGATCCAAAACACACTGGCAAAACTTCTTTAAATCCCCATTTCTACTGACTCAAAGGAGAGCAGAGTTCAGTTCTGCACCAGTCAAACCTCCTTGGCTGCACATTTTCCTCTTTGACTGCTCACTTCTCAATCCAAGTGCAACAGCAGTCAGAGCAGCAACTACATAGAACTGCATTAAACTTCCTGGAAAGGGACAAGAGCCAACTTATTTTGAATTCCTGGCCAACAAGAGGTAGATATTTCACTGATGACACATCAACATTATTGCCAGCAGTGCAGTGCTTGAAATTGCAGGACTCAAGTTTGGTCTTGCTATAGAGCAGATTAGTAAAAATTACTTGACAGAACATGGGATTGTGAAGTTATACTCAGTCTTTCACAAAAAGACAACATTTTTTGAGTTCCAGATGGATTGCAAAGGGCTAAAACTCAGCCTACACTTTTGACTATTTTCCAAGGTCCACCTTAGAATGTGTTACAAGTCTCAGTATAGAAAGAATCGTGCAAACATGGAATTTGTGCATATCACAACCTTCAAGTGAAGCAGGGTTTCTCCCAAACACCATTTCAACCTCTGTGAAATCTTTCCTCAAGAATTCTTGAGCAGAAGAATAATATTGTGAAAAGAGCAGAAGCACAGTAATATAGCCTTTAAAACTAATTTTGGGTAATCTTTTCACCTCTAAATACTGGAAAAATCTCATTCTATGTTCGCAGGAGGAATGTGGAACTATAATTAAGGTCAAAACAGTGATTCAGAAATCACCTTGGATTCCATAGAATTCTCTAAGCTTACACCAATCACCTCACAAGAAAACCTGGGTGCTGGCACAAAAAGAATTGCTTTAGCAACAGGTTCATGTGTCAGGAAGGGAGGTAAGACAAAGCAGCAAATGAATTATGCAGCTACCAAAACACAGAGCTGGAACTGCTGCACTAGACAAAACCCCCCTCAGCATCTGACAAGCAGCTCCAGTATTTATTGCAAGGAAGCACAGACAGCAATCCTCACCTGTTCTGGTTCAACATGACAGAACATGGAAATCTTTTCTTTTACTGAGGTATCCAGTGGAGTGGAGCACCTGCAAACAATCTAACACAGCAGCACCATCAGGGTTGTGAGGCAAACAGAAACACTCAGGCATTCATAAAACAAACCTCTAAAAAGAGCTGTCTTTGTGCAGTCTCTGATTTGAGGAAAAAAAAAACCCCACAATTCAGTTTCTTTTCCTTATTTATCACAACTATACAAGAGCTCTCAAATTCAGCATTACTTAGACAAGACTGCTGCTGCAACATGCCAGATTTTTACATTGAAAGCCACAAACTTGAAAGCTACACAAACCTTACCAGATCTGGAGAGAGCCCGAGGCCTCTGAGCTCACGAACACTGTTCTGGGTGGGTTTGGTCTTCTGCTCCCCTGTCGAGCTTGGCTGGCCAGAGAAGAGCAGTGGGTGGATCAGGTTGTGATAAGCAGCAATGATTCAGCAGGTTAATGAGGGCATCTCATCAAAACTTGGATTCAGTTCTTGGACAATTCACATGAAGCTCATGGAGCCCATTTTAATCCCCAGGATTGAGAGCAACAGCAGGAACCCAAGCCCCAATCTGCCCACTGGAGTGCAGGAAGGAGAGGGACAGAGAGCCTAAGGTTTATCCACTGCTCCCTCCAAATACCTAATGTTCTGTATTTCTGATTTTTCTCTATAAATCACCTGGCCTGGACAGAAGGGGGAAAAGGGAGAAGAGAACCAACATTGATCTGCATTCCATAATTATCAATTTTCTCTGCCAAATCCAGTTCAGTCTGACACAAGGAATGCTCATGCTGCATTGTTGCAACTCCCAAACCTTTATTACACATTTACACCCTTTGAAAAGATCTTTTTCAATTCCTGTAAGACTTTTTAAATACATAAGCATATAATCTCTGCATTTCTGCCAGAAGTTTATACATACACAGAAATACAGAAGTAACAGCACTTCAGCAATACCTATTTAGGAAATTTTGGACTGAGGAGGCCTCTGCCCACCAGCATGTTTCAGATCCTTACCTGGGGAACCAGGCTGACATGAATGTTGCAGAAATTCTCTCTCTTGGCCTTGAACTGGAACTGGCGGAAGGCCTCGATGAAAGGCATGCTCTCGATGTCACCCACGGTGCCCCCGAGCTGGCAAACACACACTGAGTTTTTTTATCTGGGAGCTACAGATACTGCCCAAACCTGCTGCAGGTGTACACTAAAGACATGGAAATCCACACAGCAATCTACTCCAGCTGCTATTCTACTGCCATCGTTTCCCCACATATCAAAAGGCCACAAGAAAAAACGGCTTCCCCTATGGGCAGCACCTCAGAGACACCAGCTTGACTTCTATTTTCTAGTCAGGGAAAATACTTAGATGTGAAAATTATGATTTATGAACATTAGGTGGCACTGAGAAGCAGATTTCTGTTAAGTTTTAGAACTATACAGAGTGGGCACATGCAGCAACAGATGCAAGACCACACCTGGAGCCTCCCAGGCTGTCAGACAGTGCCTCCTTGGTACTTGAGACCTGGGCTTGTGATCCTGGCACACAAACTGGCACCCAAGGTGCAGGCAGAGTCCCAGTCACCTTGACCTGGGCTCTGTGACAAGCTCCCTCTCCTGTGCTAGCACGTGCCAGCAGCCAGCTCAGCACTGCCAGAGCCTTCACCCTGCTCTGTCTCCTTCTGGCAGCAGAATGTTCCATGAGCACCCTGGGAATGCCACCACTAACCTGTGCCATTTCCTGCTGCATGTCTGTGCTTCAATTGGTCACTTGGAGGAGGAGAGACAGCTGAACCCAGAGGGGGATTTACCTCCCCTCCCTCCATCCACCAAAGAAGAGGGTACAGCACAATTAACTCAGACTGGCATACTGAGTTACAAGAGCTGAAAAATTCATTCTGTAGCTTGATTCATAGAATATCCTGAGCTGGAAGGGACCCACTGAGTCCAGTCTAAAACCCTGCACAGACCCCCCAACAATCCCACCCTGGACAACACTCCTGGAGCTCTGGCAGTGCCCATTCCCTGGGCAGTGCCCAGCACCCTCTGGCGGAAGAACCTTGCCCTGATCTCCAGCCTAAACCTCCCCTGACACAGCTCCAGCTGTGCCCTGGGGTCCTGTGGGGCTGCCCCTCATGAGGCAGCTGCAACTCAAAAGATTAATAAGTGAAATTAACAAAGGGAATTTTTAACCCATTCAATTACATGCAAAGTTGAACATTTCTGTAAAGAAAAACGTGCATATAGATCAGTTTACTGCATACAAGAAACAAAACTATCTGCTTTTAAAAAGTTACAAACCTCAATCACACAAACTTGGGGTTCAATGCCATCTTCATCCACAGGAATCTGTGCCTGCCTCATTACCCATTCCTGTATGGCATCTGTGATGTGGGGAACAACTGGAAAAGAAACCCAGGCAAGGGTTAAAGCCCCCACACATTTCTCCCTCTTAACTCATTAGAGAGCAAATTACTGACAATCACTAGCCAGGGCTTGAGCAGGAATTTTTGTCTTTAAAGAACTGTGCATTTTTGAAGTGATTATTCTTGGCTGTGATTTTCAAGGGCCTTGGCAGGAAATTGAACCCTGCCTTAATTTAAACACATGTAAGCAACGTTTCCTTTAAGCTGAAAGATTCAAGCACAAACTGTTCTCTGCTCTAAGTAGAGAAAGTAACACTGTTTTTAACTGTCTGTAAAGGTCCTTATGTCAACCAGCTGTGGAGAGTGGTTAAAAAGGAAAGGGACTGATCTGATACTCACAAATACTTTGGGTTTTCTAATGGCTAGAGTTAAGAAAAGCATTTACCATTCTAACCAGCTAACAAACAAGCCCAAAGTGTATTGGTCTGAAGTCTGTTCACATTTATCACTGGGTACATTAGCCAGCTGGACCCAAGTCCAAACACAGGCAAGATGGTGCAGAGCCTCGAGTGAAGATGAAAGGCAAAAACATCTAGCCAGGGCTGAAATACAGAACGCACTTCTAAGCACCAGGAAAGAAGTTTTGCATCACCTTGGACCGTTTTGCCAAGATAATCTCCCTTCCTCTCCTTGTTAATGACATACTGGTAGATCTTCCCCGTGGTCAGGTTGTTGTCTTTGGTGAGTCGGATATCGAGGAAGCGCTCGTAGTTCCCGAGGTCCAGGTCCACCTCCCCTCCATCATCCAGCACAAACACCTCCCCTGCGGGCACAGAAACAGGCACGGGCACACGTGTCGGGCACTGGAACAATTCAACACAAGGAAACTCCTTCCCCGATTGCCACAGCAAGTTCAGGAGCGGCGAACAGAACTAAAAGCCTTAATAACCGAGAGGAGCAGCGCACTGGGGACCGAACCCCTTCGGGCAGCAGCAAGAACAGGCAGAGCACATCTGTGCTGTGAGCACAGCAGCCGCAGTGCTGGCAGGCTCAGGAGCAGGCACAAAGGCTCCTACAAAGGAGACGATTCACGGCAAGCCAAGACAGCCCCGGCGCCACCCGGCAGCCCCCGACACCGAGCCCGCGGGGCACCCACCGTGCTCGTACGGGGAGAAGGTGCCGGCGTCGATGTTGATGTAGGGGTCGATCTTGATGGAGGTGACATGCAGCCCGCAGGACTTGAGGATGGTGCCGATGCTGCTGGCGATGATGCCCTTGCCGATGCCCGAGATCACGCCGCCCGTGACCAGGATGTACTTCATCTGCCCCGCGCCTGGCCGCGACAGACACCGGCACCGCCTCAGCGCGGGCTCTGCCAGCGGAACGCGCTCCGGGCGCTGACAGTGCTGACAGCGACCCCCAGCCTGTGTCCCACTCTCCGCTGAGGGCCGGTGCCCTGCCCGCTGCCATTCCTGACAGCGACCCCCGGGCCGGTGCCCTGCCCGCTGACACTGCTGACAGCGAGCCCCGGGCCGTGTCCCACTCTCCGCTGAGGGCCGGTGCCCTGCCCGCTCCTCCCGCCATAAATTCCCGCCACCGCCGCCCGCGTGGCCCCGCCGCCAGGCCCGCGGGGTCCGCGTGGTCCCGCTCTGCCGCCCACCCGCTCCCCCCCCCCCCCAGCGCTGCCCGGATGGTCCCGCCCGCCGCTCTCACCTGGGGCCGCCGGGCGCGCGGACAGCGCGCGCGCGGGGGGAGCGGGCGGGAGGTGCGGAGCGCGCGCGGCGCCGCTCCCGGCCGGCTCGGCTGGGAACCGCATGAGGCCCTGCTGCGCCTCTGCGCATGCGCGGGGCGGGGCTGGCAGGGGGCGGGCCCAGAGCCTGAGATCGGGGGCGTGGCCGGAGCCGGGATAGCCCCTCCCTCTGTCCCGCCCCGGCCCCCTCAGCGCCTCATGGAGGGCGGGAGCGGCTGTGGGATCGCGGAATGAACTGGGGTGGAAAAAACCTTTACTATCATCCAGTCCAAGGTGTGAGCGAACACCTCCTCATCATGTCCCCAAGTGCCACATCCACAGCTTTCTTGAACGCTTCCAGGGATGGGGGCTACACCATTGCCCTGAGCAGTGTAGGCCAGGACAAACTTTCAGCGATGAAATTCCCAAAATCCACCCTGCCCCTGCCCTGGCCCAGCCTGAGGCCGTTCCCTCTGCTCCTGTCCCTGTTCCCTGGGGCACAGCCCGACCCCCCCGGCTGTGCCCTCCTGTCAGGAGCTGTGCAGAGCCACAAGGGCCCCCCTGAGCCTCCTTTGCTCCAGGCTGAGCCCCTGCCCAGCTCCCTCAGCTTCTCCTGGGGCTCCAGACCCTTCCCAGCTCCCTCAGCTGTGCCTGAGGTGGATTCTGCCACTGTTGGTCTCATTTTCTGGTGTCTGTGTGTCCTGCCAGCACACTTCCCCACGGACATGTCCCCTGGGTGTTGATAGCTCTGTGGGCAGAGATGTCACTTTGCCTTCCCATGGGCTGGGGCTGTCCCCTCGCTGCTGGCACTTGGTGACCCTGAACAGGAATGCAGTTCTTGCTGCCCCCTTGGAGGATGCATCTGCTTTCAGAATTACCTGGCCACGCTGATCTGTTCCTCCACAAAGGACCCTTCCTGTTTTCTGCTGTCCTACAATAGCTCCTGAGTGGGAAATTAAAAAAACAACATTTCCAGCACCTTTTCTGCAGAATGGTGGCCATTGGTCTGGTGGCAGTGAGATGGGTGACAGCTGCAAGGGCTGTGTGTGCTTGGGCTGTCACTGTCACTGCCTGGTGGCACATCCTGATAAGGCACAGGGAG
Organism: Agelaius tricolor; assembly: GCF_023055355.1. Taxonomy (NCBI): domain Eukaryota; kingdom Metazoa; phylum Chordata; class Aves; order Passeriformes; family Icteridae; genus Agelaius; species Agelaius tricolor. The sequence goes on along the minus strand of NW_027269296.1, from coordinate 4,771,443 downwards.
GCTGAGCTCTCCCTTTAGACATCCCAGCTTTCCCCATTTCATGAGTGGGGCACAAGACATTCCACTTCAGCTACCAGACAAGTGTCTTGTAGCTGAAGGGAAGTCCATCCTTGTGGAGATGTGTGTAACCTCGATGTGAGCATTAACTTCGGCACACACAAATCCTTTTCTCAGTGCCTCATTAAAGGCCTCAGGGGTTGGACATCCCGTGGTGCTCAGGAGAGAACTGCACTCACTGGGAGCTATTGTGAGCATTAAATGGTGTGGAATAACAATGACCCAGAAAAGTCAGATCGCAAATATCTCAAGTTATGCAAAATTACATCTGCTTTTTGCAGAAGTGGGTGAAAGTGTGTGTGAGTACATGTGTTTCACCCTTAATTTTGCCCTCAGTAAGTTTTGCCCTCGCAGTGCCTTGTTCTCAGCTCTCAGCAAAATACAGACTGAATATTTCCCTTTCAGAAATGTGAAATGAGATGAAATGGATCTGCTCTGTTTATTTAACAGGATTTGATTCACAACAAAACAGTTTAACTGGAAAACATTGCTGGGAGGACTGGCATAGCTCTGGGGAATGTTAATGTGTTACTGGGATTATGCAAGGAATGAATAGACTGGAATCCTCAAACACTTGAACTTCCTTGCAGTTTAGGGGCCTATTTGTACAGGGAAAGGCTGATTTGATGTTACATGTATTAATCACAGTGATAATAATAAATTATATAATATGTATGATATATACATGCAGTTATTCCAGTCAGAACATTCACAGCCTCCTCTTACATGAAGATGACAGGATGACCTGTTGCTGCAAGATTTTGAGACTGAAATACCATTTTCAGAGAGTGACTCTTTCCTCTGTGACCTGTGAAAGAAGTGGCTAAAGATGGCCCTGCCCTGGAGTGTTCCTGACAGAATATCCAGGAGATGCAGACCCCTGTGGGATCTGCAGTGTGGGCTGGCTGCCACCCCACCACTGGGCAGCACTGCAGAGAAAACACTTTGTCTTTGCTGTTACCAGTGAAACACTTTGTCTTTGCTGTTACCAGTGCTGCTTGTCACCACAGGTGTCTGATATATCATCTACATATCGTGTTAAGTGGGTGTCAGCTCATGCTCTTCTGACTGATTCCTACTCCAAATGCCCTGCACATGCCCCAGGTGGCAGCAGTGTGGGTGAGGACATCCCTGTCACCATCCCCATCCAGCCTGACCCCATCCCTTGTTAGCAGCAGAGGACAACTCTGGTATCACCAAGGACAGACAGGACACTTGGAATCACAGAATCCCAGGATGGTTTGGGTGGGAAGAGACCTTAAAGGTCCATTTGTTCCTCCTCCTGCTGTGGGCAGGGACACCTTCCATTATCCCATGTTGATCCAAGCTCTGTCCAGCCTGGTCTTGAACACCTCCAGGTAGGGCATCTCATGTGCTGCCCTGGGCATTTCTGTCTCTGAGTACCTGTGAAAAGCTGCAAAATCTTGGCTGATTTTTAAGTACAGAATAGTGCAGACAGCTAAAAATCAAGGCATGAGGGTGATTTTCAGCTGCCCTGCTCCATATTCACACTCTGTGACTGCTGAAGTGGTGATGAAATAGTTCCTGCTGTGATCCAAATGCCTTCTGAAAGGCTTCTTTAGTGGTTTGGGGTGGAAGTTCTTTCTTAACAATGCTGGTGTGTACTATCTGAGGTAGGATGCTGGACTTCCTTCTATAGAGATGACTGTAAAAAATCTCCATTTTTAGGTTCTCCTAATCAACTCCCATCAGCACGTGGTTCAAAGCCAGGATCCAGTGCTTGAACACACTGTGAAAGCTGTTCTGTGTTTGATTTCCACTGGTTTCCAGTGCTGATCACTGGGTTTCACCTCGTGATTAATATAAACTTCACAGGGGTGATGTGGAGTCACTGACAAGTGTCAAGCACTGTCCAGCGTCCTCTTCCACACAGGAGGATGCTCCCTGTGAACCTTCTGTATGGCTCCTTGAGGTCTCCATTTGCAGGATTAATCAGGGTTTGTGTAAAATGTTCAAATCCTTTCACTAGTCCACACTTGTGCTCTGAACTCGATCAAGTTTTCATCCAAGTGCAAAGTAAACACATCTGTTACCCTGAGCAACCAAAGGATCTTGAGGAAGATACAAAATGATGTAGGAACAAGAGCTGTTACTACTTGTACAGTGCTCTGAAGCACAAATCTGATGAGGAGCAGCTGAGGGGATGAGTGACAGAACAAGGGGAAAATGGCCTCAAGTTGTGCCAGAGGAGATTCAGGTTGGATGTTAGGGAAAATTTCTTACTGAAAAAGTGGTCAGGCATTGGCACAGGATGCCCAGGGCAGTAGTGGAGACACTATCCCTTGGAAGTGTTCAAAAAATGAGTAACCGTGCCACTTCATGATATGGTTTGTGAACAGGGTGCGATTCAGGCAGAGGTTTCATTTGATGATCTTGGAGGTCGTTTCCATTTTTAGTTGTCCTACGGTTTTGTGTCTCTTGCCCTCTCACCTCACTGCACTCTGTCCTCTCCGAGATCTCCACTAGATGGTGGAATGCACCAGTAAAAGAGTTCGTGCAGTAACAAAGGGACGCCATCAGGCTGTGGTGGCACCCGTGGGGATCTCAGAGCTGCTCTCAGGACCAGATCCTGGAGCACCACACGTGCCCTGCGTGTTGGGGGGCATTTGGGAGCACCCCTCTGCATCAGTCTCTGCGGTGCCATCCCAAACCCACTGGGACTGAAGAATTGTGATCCTTCCACAGGTCTTGGTTCTTTCAGGCAGGGGGTTTCACCTTCAGGCTTCTTCCTCTCCACTTCCTTTTCTCCATGGAGAAGAGCTGCCTTTTTCCTAGGGGGCAAGGAGTGAACCCTCTGATGTGCTGCAGAGCTCATCCATGCCAGGAAGGGAATGTTTTGGCTGGAGGACTGCCACCAAAGAGGAGGGGTTGGAGAGGAAAAGTTCTGCAGGTGCAGATGATTTGTGTGATGGGAATTAAAGCTCCCAAGTCTGTGTGATGGAGCCAGTGCTGGCCTTGGACAGAGTGCTGAACTGGAACCAGCTCTCAGTCCTCAGCCCTGAGAGGTCATGTCACAGTTCTGTGCCTCAGTTTCTCCTGTGTAAGATGGAATCAAGGATTCTGACCTTTTTTATCTACAATGATCTGGGTGTCAGAGCTCTCTGTTTTCATTACTGACTCTGCTGCTGACTGGTGGGATTGTGCTCTCTGTACCTGGAGTTGGGGAGTTGAGGCTTTAGCTCCACTCATGGCACTGTCCAGAGCAGGGGGCTGATCCTGCACTGTCCTGGTTCCCTCAATTCAGTTAGAGCAGCACGTCCTGCACACAGCAAAGGGAGATGTGCCAGAGCCAGCTGCTGCTGAAGGGCTGATGGGTGCTGCTTGAGCTGCTGTCACTGTTTGGCCAGCCTGGTGAGGGTGGAGGCTGCACGCCATGTCTGCAGAAAGATTCGTGCAGAGTTGATGAGTGGAGAAGCTGTAGAAACAGAATGAGATCTTTTCCTTTAACAAATGAAGTTTCCTTCTCTGAGGGGACTGTGCTGCTGGTGGTTTTGCCAGGAGATAACCTGGTCCAGGGGGAAGTGTCCCTGCCCAAAAGGCTTGGAACGAGATGTCCTTTAAAGTTCCTTCCTACCCAAACCATCCTGTGATTCTGTGATTCTGTGACACCTTTTTTCTGAGGACAGAAACCACAGACCATGTGAAGCCTAAGGAGTGTCCTCAGCTCCCCCAGCACTCTGCAGGAGTGCATTTCCAGCTCGTGCATTCTGGAGAGGCCAGGCCATCTGCCACGGAGTGTGTTACAAAGACATGCAAGGACAAGAGGCAGGATTATCAAGAGCTGCTTCTCTCTACCTGCATGACTGAGCAAAATTTAATTACCTCTGCTCTCAGGAGAGCTGCCTGGCCCTTGTACATGAACCATGAGATTTAGGCTTCTAACGATTTGCAGTGCTGTGACAGGTCTGTGAGCCCTGCAGCCTGTAGGGTGCCTCTAGTAGAGACCAGGGAAAGCTGGGACAAGGACTCTGTAGTGAGTCATCCAAGAAAAAGAATGGTGTAGGGAAAAGAGACCTGCTACCCACAGGAAGCATGCTGGTTGGCTTTTCCATTCAATCATCTGCCTTTAATGTTTTTAGCCTGTCATATTTCCATAGGTCCATTTTCACCTGCCTCTTTGATGCTGTGAACTTGACTGTGGGTTTTCTCTGGTGCCCAAATCTTCATTCACTGACTGTTGTGTTTGTATTTTCAAGTATTTTCAAGCCTTAAGTTTGTATTTTCAAGTCTTAAATTTTGTCTGCTGTCGAGTAACACCTTCTGTTCTTATTGGCCAAGGAGACTAATTGTTCCCTGTCTTTCTAGCAGCAACAAGGAGCCATCATAAAATTATCTCACAGAGCTGCTCTTTGGTCATGGTTGTGGTAATGAACCAAGTGTTTAAGAAAAGGCTTGGTCCAGAGAGCTGAAAGGATGGGGTGAATGATCTGCAGGAAGATTTGTTGAGGTGACCTCACCCTGGGATGTCAGGGTGTGCCTGTAGGTTCACAAACAAACCCAAGCCATCCCTGCTGGTTGTGACCTTGTCAGTCAGACGTGTTTTGCTGTTGTGATAAAGTGCAGGACACGTTGCTTGTCTGGGCATTTGGTAAATGGGCAGAATTGCTGTGATGGGACCTGCATGGGGGCAGAGATGTCACTGCCAGGCACAGAACAGGGTCTCAGTGCTTAGAAAAACAATGCACTCACCCAGGGAGAGTCAGGTTCAGCAAACCTCAAGAGCTCTGCAGAGCAGGAACACTCAGCAAAGCACTGAGGTGCCAAGAGGCAAAACAGGTTTTGGCCTCACTATTTGCCACGTACCACACATAAACAGAGTGTGGCCAAGGTTTAATGCCAGCCAGGTGTGCCAGGCCCAGGGCAGGAGGTGAGGCAATACACAGACACACAGGGAGGGGTCTCATCTCTCCCAGAGTTCATATCCTCAACAGAAAAATCAGGGAAAAGAATAAAGGTGATTCTCTATAGCATTTTTCCTTGAATTAAAATATACACCAGTGTAGTAAAAGCAGGGCAACCCTGAGAAAGGGAGAAATGATGCATCTGACTCCACTGATATCAGAAGGTTAATTAATTACTTTATTATATTATACTATTCTATATTACACTGAATTTGTTAAGTACTTAACTTTACTGTACAGAATTTTGTGACTGTCAGCTGACAGTCCTGACACACATACATGGATTTAATTGGTTAATGAATTAAAACATTTACACTAGAAATTAATTACTAATTTCTTTTAGGTAGACAATTTTTTACAATGTATTCTACTTGTTCTAAAACACAGGAGCAGTAAATGAGATAAGAATTGTTTTTCCTTTCTCTGAGGTTCAGAGAATGTGAATCTCAGAAAATCCTTGGGAAGCTGTGCCTTGCTTTTCTCTGTGAAGAGAAATGCACCCACACACCAGGGCCATTGTTCCCCCAGCACCTTTTTGGCTCTCAGCACATCTTAACCTTGATCCATGAAGGACATTTTCAGATACCATATGACAAAGTCCAGGACAGAGCTGAGCCCTCTCTCCACACAGGGACCGTGAACCATCTGATCAAGTCCAGATTATCACACACAGAGGCCACCATGGCTAGAAAATCAGGTGGGACCATGCATAGGAGACCTGTGTGTCACAGCAAACCACTGTGAGGGAGCACCAGAATCCCAGAGGAGCTTTGGGGATGTGAAATTGTACCTGTCCCTAATCCAGGATGCTTTTGTGGATGTGTCAAAGACTGGAATTTTTTAAAATACTGTTTCTCTGCCACTACTGTGAGTGTCCCATCAGCTCACTGACCACACAAAACAGCCCAGCTGGAGTTCATTTAAAGTTCTGCTCAAATGCTTCATTTTTCTGTCTTTAAACCTGCACTGACAATATTTGCATTGTAATGATTGAACTCTGCTTTCACCTCAACGTTTGCCTGGTAGCAAAGGTGAATTCTGCATAAGCAGAGAACATCTGAGTCTTCCCATTCTTCTGGGAATAGTCTCACCTCAGTGTGGGACTCAGCTCTATTCAAGGCATAAGGAAGCTGCTTTTTCCCAATTCTACACAGGAAGGTTTGGAGCTGCAAACAGGTACCAGGGTGCAAGAAGTAGATTTTAGAGACTAGGATCAGCCAGGAAGCTCTCAGAAAATGTTAGCTTCTCCCATGAGTTTGTAGATGTCTCTGAAAAAAGAGAGAGGAAGATTTTTTTTATACAGGCAGGTAGTGACAGGAAAAGGGGAAATGGTTTTAAATCGACAGAGGGAAGGGTTAGATGAGATATCAGGAATAAATCCTTCCCTGTGAGGGTGCTGAGGCCCTGGCACATGGTACCCAGGGAAGCTGTGGCTGCCCCATCTCTGGAAGTGTCCAAGGCCAGGTTGGATGGGGCTTGGAGCACACTGTGGAAGGTGTCCCTGCCCATGGCAGGGGGTGGAGCAGGATGAGCTTTCAGGTCCCTTTCTATCCAAACTCTTCCATGGCTCTGCAATTCTGTTATCTAGGGATGAAGGCACTCAGTGTTTGCTGGAGGTCCCATAGGATTTCTGAGTGTTAAGGGGTGAGAACTGATCTCCATGTTTCACTCTGCAACACAAATCTGACAAGATCACTCTCATGCACAGTGTCCCTTTCCCTCATTTTTGGGGCTTTTTGTCTGTAAAAAAAGGGTGGAATCCTTCTATTTTAGGAGCAGAGCATATGTGACCAGCAGCAGGAGAGAGTGTGCCACCAGCACAGGGATGTGTGGGAGCTGTGGGACCCAGCCTTGACCTGGGAGCAGCAAAGCACAGCTCAGCACAGGCAGAAGGAGCTCCACTGACAAAGTGCTAAGCAAACAGAGGAACTGGGGTGAGGAAAGCAGCATGAGCAGAGAGTTGGAGAAGTATGGAGCAAACATGCAGGCAGAAGAGTTTCCAGGCCAGCATTGCTGGCTGAGAAAGATGAGGTCCCACAGTGTCACTCCTGTGAGTCTCTTCCTGGCAAGCTGGGTGAGAGGAGGAAAGACACAAAGGCTCCAGAGAGAGGATGAAGGAAATGCAGGTTGACACAAAGCCCTGAGAGAGGAGGAATGCCCTGGGGGATTCCTAGATGGACTCCTGCAGAGGTGAAGCTAAGCTGGCAAGGAAACCTCACAGTGCAGCTGAGCTCCTGCTGTGCCCCAAGCATGGGCAGCTCTGCTGTGCCACGGGGAGATGGCAGTTCCATGGGCACCCAGCATCCACTGGGGGGTTTTTGTCACTGTCCACAGTCAAAGAAACCCAACAAAGAGCTTTGCCCCTAACAAGCAGCCTCTGGCTGCAGCAGGTGACAGGAACAGGGTACCAGCAGAACTGGGGTGGTTGTTTCAGGAGCTGGATGGGCTTTGAGCCACCAGATCAAAAACATAAAGCCCTGAGTAGAACATTTGGGTCTGTGCACTGCAGGTGTAGCACAACACAGGGTATGACTGAGCAGCACAGCCCCTGAGAACAGCCTGTCACCACCAGTGACATCCCTGAACCCACCCTGAAGGGACACAACAGCTCCACAGTGCAGGGACATGCACTGGGATTCGCAACAGTCCTAAAGGGCTTTTACTCCCTGATTTTCTTGGAGTCCTGCACTTTGAACCTGACTCTGCACATGGCCTCTTCCTCCAGCTGTGTCATTTAGGTTCTAATTTTGAAGAGGCAAAAGCTTGAGGGATTTCAACCCTTTTTTGAGTGCATACATGCTTTGTTGATTGGTAGTGAGAGTGTCACACAAGCGGTGTGAGATGTCTCAAAAGGCACTTCATGGAAAAGGACAAATCACTCATTGTTCATGCAACCCTAAGGACACAAAACCCTGCTCTGAGTGCTCTTTAAAATCTTTATGAAATGTGTGAGAAATACAGTGACATTCAGTTAATTCAATTGCAGGATAATTTCAACTTCTATTTAATTCAATCAAAACTCCTGAAATAAAACCATTTGTATTCTTGACACAAACCCATTTGCACTCTACTTCTGCTGGGCTGATGGAGATGTGATGAGTTTTTCACTTAGAGGCCACTTCACTGCTAATTTTTATACTGGATTTGCTTAACTGACAATAAAGAAATACTCACACACTTGTGCTACAAATTCCTGCCTCCATTTATAACATTTCCTTGCACAAAGAGAGTCATTACAGAAGAAACGCTCAAGTCAAAGGGCTTGAGTGCTCTCTCCTGCTGTGCTGCAGCTTCCAGCTCATTTTGTTGAACATTCCTGCACACACAGACGGGACCTTGGGAGGTGTGAGCAGGTTGTAAACCCAAATCCTTGCCGAGAAGAGGCCAACATTGTGAAAGGCACAAAAGCACGAAGAGCTCAAAGGGGCTGGAGGTGTGAAGAGAGAGGCAGTCCCTGCACGCTGGGCTCCCACATCAGGCAGGAGCAGCGCAAATTACACAGCCCTGACAGAGCCGAGTGTGGGGGGCAACAGGATTTATTTCCTTCAGTCAGGAGTGGGAGGAGCTGGGTCAGGCAGAGAGGGAAGCCCTGCACAAGCACACCTGGGTTGTTTGCAGGTATAACAAGTGCCATCCATTGCCTGTGTTTGAGAGAGGGAGCAGTGAACGGCCCTGGGAGTGTAAAACCACCCTGGGAGTGTAAAATCACCCTGTAAGTGTCAAATCAGCAATACCCACCCCACAGGGAAGCATTTCCCATTTTTATTTGTTGCCTCCTGTCACAGACATTTTCTGCAAAATCCTTTTACCAGGTTTTTTTCTCCTGAGAAGCCTCAGAGGAAAAGAAAAACAATAATTATCTGCTGCTGTGGAATGCAACAGGTGCATCTTTGATTGGTCCATGTGGATTGTTTCTACTTGATGACCAATCACAAGTCCAGCTGTTTGGGACTCTGGTCAGTCACAAGATTTTATTATTCATTCCATTCCTTTCTTTTCTAGCCTTCTGATGTCTCCTTTCTCTTTTCTTTGGTATAGTTTTAGTATACCATTATGATATTATATGATATAATATAATATAATATAATATAATATAATATAATATAATATAATATAATATAAGCCTTCTGAAACATGGAGTCAAGATTCTCACCTCATCCTTGGGACCCTGCAAACAGCACCCCAGTCTCCCTCTTGATCTCTTCAGTATAAGGCTGAGCATGTCCTCAAGAGTCCAGCAGCAGGAGGGGATGTGCCATGAGGGCAGATCAGGGAAGCTTTTGTCCCTGCCATCCCCCTGGGGCTGCACTCCTGCTGTGCTTGCACAGGGGCAACTGGATGGGCCAGAGGAATTTTAATCCTGAATGATTTCCACATTCCTTCAATCCTGGCAAAGGATTCTGCTGAGGCATCAACTGCCTTGTCCAGCTCAGCCTGTCCTGCATCTGATAAGTTAATTGAGGATTTAATTGAGGAATTAATTGAGGTATTCTGCTGGTTACCACAACATTATCAGTCAGCTTCCCAGAGTTGGAGCTTTCCAGTTCGTTTGGACTCAGTCCTGTAAATAACTAAATACCATTAACCTCCTCCAAAATCCCTGGAGTGGTGGCTGCTGGAAACTTGAGGGATCAGTATCCTTTTTGCCAGCCTTTCTTTGAGTGCTGTTTTGCTCAGCTCAAGGAAGAAAGTTCACTTTGGAAGCAGAAGTGCTGAAAAGTCTTTTTTCCTTCATGTCCTGGTTCTGCAGCTGCAGCTGGTTGTGCTGTTCATTAGCTCTGATTCTGGCATTTGTCTTGGTGGTCTAGGAAGATATTCAGCTTTTGTTCTCAAAATCATACAATACCCAGAGAGACTTCCACCTCTGTTCAGTGCATTTGTGCACATTGGAAATGTAGGATGTAATGCATCTGGTAATAGCAGCACTTCTGTTAAATTTGAGTTCCTGAACTATAACATTTTAAACCAAAAACTTGATGTGATTATCTCTAACCCTTTGGGGCCCATTCTGGTCTTATTCAAATTGGTGTGAATGGGAATAAGCTAATGGGAATGTCATGGGACAAGGAGGCAGCTCTGCATTTTCATAGAATCACAGAATCACAGAGCACCTTGGGTTGAAAGGGACCTTAAAGCTTATCTCATTTCATGGACACCTTCCACTGTCCCAGCTTGCTCCAAGCCCTGTCCAGCCTGGTCTTGGACACTTCCAGGGATGGGGCAGCCACTGCTTTTCTGGGCAGCCTGTGCCAGGTCCTCACCACCCTCCCAGGGAACAATTCCTTTCCATTATCCCATCCAAACCTGCCCTCTGGCAGTGGGAAGCCACTTCCCCTTATCCTGTTCCTCCAGGCCCTTGTCCAAAGTCTCTCTCCAGCCTTTCTGTAGTCCCCAATTTGCCCTCAGTAAAACCATTCCAGCTCTTTGTAGTCACTTCCCCATCCTGCACACATTTGGATAAGGACTCCAAGAGGATGAGCTCCATGACTTATCTTTGCATAAACAGGTGACTGGCACGGAGTTCTCAGTCCTCTTCTTGCCCCAGCCGATGCAAATTCAGCAGGAATGTAAAACCCTGCCCAAAATTGTCCCTAGGCATTTTTACTGGCTTCAAATCATAAAGGAATGCCACTCTGATGAACACAGGCAGAGTATGGCCACAAAGGTCGGAGGTGCTTTTCACTCCTGTTGTTCTTGTGCCTCTTTCTCTTCAGCTGAGCAGCTGCTGCAGCTGTGCTTGTTCCAAATTGCAGCGTGATGTTAATTTTCTCAGATCTGTCTATCGAGGAGGATTTCATTTCAGTTGGCAGAAGACAATGCACTGAAACAGCTACGGCCGAGACAAAGACGGAAATTAACATTTGTAAAGAAAGAAAGGGACAAAAGAAATGTTGGTGACAAGGAAGAAAGTGAAACAAAAATGAAATCATTGTCATTGTCTGACTACAAAGGAGAAGGGGTCCAGAGATGAAGATTCCTGTCATGCCAGCCTGCTGCTTGACACTCATTGCAGAGGGGGAAACAGTTGTCCATGAACAGGACATGGCTGTGAGCGCTGAGGGCTGCATCACCCACCATCAGCCCAGGAGAAGGGATTCAATGATCCTGTCAAAGCTGTGCATATCCCTCTGTTAGGCAGATTGTTCTAAAATGTCCCTTCAGGAAAAGGGAAGATGCCCCAAATGACTGCCAGGTTGCACTGCAAGCTTCTGACTGATCCTTAACCTTCACCTGTGTCTGGTGATTAGTCAGGAGCAGTCCTAAGCCCTCAGCTGGGAAACTGAGGTCACTCCTACCCTGCACTGTTGTCCTGGACTGGATCAAGGGATGGATTGAGCCCTAGAGACCAGGAGCTGCAGTGTTCAGGGACCTGCCCACACCCACAGGGGTCTCCAAGACAGGAGTTCACTTTGGGGCAAATGGGGGAGGCTGTGCCTGTCCTGCTGTGGGTAAGTCACACAAATCCTGGTGAGGCTTCTCCCACTCAGAGCATGGTGACTGGTCCAGAAGAAGCCAGTTCTTGGATGCCCGTCCATCCCAGCCTGCTCTGCTGCCCTGGGTGACAGGAACTCACCATATGCACTGGAGCAGGTGCTTCATCTGTTCCAGGAGAAACACCCTGAAATTTGGGGGGATTATTGCAATCTGCAACAAAACCCTTTTTTTTCTGGTCTGGGTTGGTTATTGTCTGTCCATCTCAGGTGACAGCAATCACTGCTCTAGTGCAGAGGTGATGCTTAAATTCCTCTTCCCAGAGACAGGACTGGGTTGTGCCTGGGCACTGGTGCTGTTTTGCTTAGGGGGAGCAGTTGTGGCCAGGATCCCCACTGGACACCAGTGGAATCATACAGGGATGATGGTGAGGTGCAATTTTGCACTCTTTATTTCTTATTCCCATCTCCCTGTCTGGAGCTGACTCGAGGCTCTGCCCTGGAGCTGTTGCCCAGCGGGGAGCTCACTTCACAGCCCCGAAGTCAACAGAAACTTTGGGACCTCCAAAAAAAAGAAAAAAGTGTTTTTTTTTCAAGAAGATGAAGCTATTCTTCAAATGGCAGCTAGTACCTGTAACTCGGCGACAGTTTCCCCAGCAGCAGGCACAGGCGTGAGCAGGGAAAGCTCAGCCAAAGGACAGATCTGAGGGTTTTGTGAGGCTGGGAATCAGCTTTGTGGGAACCGCAGGGACTCATTTACAAGTAATGAATCATGAAACAGCAGGAAGCGAACGAGCCAAGAGAAAGTGTGAGCTCTGCAATTAACTCCGGAGTGCTGAGGTGAATAACAAAGCGATGCGATACCAGGGCAGAAAGCAGGTCTCCGAGCTGGGAGGGTTGCAAGACTAATTTCTGTAAGCCACAGTTTTTCCAAGCAACTTTTAGTCAAAGAAATTGCTACTTTCTCTTGAACTGAAGCAAATCCCATGTGCATGTATTTATCAGGCAAAACAGCTGACAGCTTTTAACTCGAATTTAAATTTAAGAGTGACCCAGATCAGCAAAAACCAGGAAACCATGTCCTTGAATAGTCCTGCTGGCAGGTCCTGTGCTGAGCCAAGGTGAGCAGCAGGTATCAGATAAGCCCTTGGGGCAGGTGAAGGATGGCTTTCCACTGTTAGAGACACTGGTGGGTTATCAGTTTACAGTGAAGATGAAGGAAACATGTCTTGTTAATTATCCCCTGGATATGGGAAGAGGTTGGAAGTTCAAGTGAGAAGGAAAAGGACCCAGGGCAGCACAGAGGCACCACGAGCAGGGCCTGGGGCTGGTGCACAGGACAGGGTGTGCTGTTCCCAGCCCTGTTACAGACACACTGCCTAGGAAGGGAGAGTTCTCTGTGTATGGAGCCTGGAGATAGACAAAACTCCTTCAGGACAACTATCTTTTATTAATGTCCCCCAGGTCCCAGTAATCCATCCTCTTTGTCTGAGGCACCATGCCAGCAGCAGCTGTGTCACAGCAGCTGGCTCCCCCTGCAGTTCCTGGTACCATCATGTGGAAGTGAGGAAATTTCTCCAGCAAACATGAATTTCAGCTGATAAGCCCATGGTTTGTGTTCCTTTCTCCCATTTGATGTAACCACAGAAATCCAGATGAGCATAAACCACACCATCACCTCTCTTGGGCAGGTTAAAGTTCAGTGTTACCAAACTCTGTCTGGGTGAGGCACCAAACACCATCACCCTCAGGACAAAGGGATGAAGCTCAGCAGGGACACCACAGACTCACTGGATCCAACAAAGACCCAATGGATCCTGGAGAGGGTACCCCTACCATCAGCCATGGCCATGGCTTTACCTGCTGTCCCTTTCCTCCTGCTCTGTACCCACAGAGTTTGGGTCACCCTGGCCCTTCACGTGCCCATTCACCCTTCTGCTGGCAAACATCAGAGGAACTGCTCTCCTTCCTCCTGTGCCTCTCATGTGGAATAACTGGAGCAGGCACAGGAGGAGCAGAGACTGTTTCTTTTTGTGTCCCTGGTGCAGCAGCCCCTCTGAGAGCTGTCAGTTCACATGTGCAGCTCCAGTTTTTGCCTGGGCTCTGTGAATAACCACAAATGCCACTTGGCTGGAATAATTGCTTCCAAGCATGCAAAGGATGGAAGGCACAGCCAGAGGCATGGCTGGAAACTTGTAGGAAGTAAGTGTTCAAGAGACCTGAGCAGAAACCCTGAGTGGAGTCAGCATTTGTGGCCTCATCTGTGTGGGGACAGCAGGACTGTCACACAGAGCCCATCACACCAGCTTGTGCTGCTTTTGCTCTGTCTCTCTGCCCCAGTGACCCCACCATGCTCACCCTGATCTAGTGACTAGAGCTGCTGCAGGACAGCCACTGAGGGTGGGAAATGCCCAAAGCACTGATGTCCCACACCTGACATCCAGAGACCCTCATTCCTTTGTGTGTGCTTTCTCTCTCTGCTTCTTCTCTGACCTCTTTTTGTTTTCTTTGCACCCCTTGCTGGTTTCCCAGACCCATGAGGAGAGCAGATCAAACAGATGGGTGCTCTGGGCTTGCCTCCCGAGCTGGGGGAGCTGAGTTAGGCAGAGCAGGGAAGGTGGTGCCTGTCAGTGTGAGGCACCAAACCTCTGTGCAGATGCTGTCACTGAGCAGCAAAGCAGCACTCGCTCCCTGGAGCTTAATCCCCTGACCCCAGACCTGCAGCACTGCAGCCACAGGAGTAATTCTTGGTGTTTACATGGGTCAGCAGCCAGACAAGGACTTGGCTGGGATTTTCCCAGCGGGTCCCAGGGCTGTTTGCTAATCAGCAGTAGCATAAACACTGCCAGGCTCCTCATGGGTCACTTGCTAGGGACAGGCTAAACAAACCATCACCAGAAGAAAAGCTGCATGGCTGAGTGGATGAGATTTGAAACAACTGTATTGGAGTCCTGAGTCTGTGCCCTGGAGGGGTTTCAGGGCTTGTGAAATGGAGAGGTGGCTGGCTGGGAGGCTTGGAGCTCAGCCTGAGTCCTGGACTGGCCAAGAGGGTGTACATGAGATGGGCCCCATGCGAGCACATGAGCTTGAAGCCAACAGGGATGGGAAAGAGTCTCCCCCTCCCTCAGGCTCCCTGTGCCAGGCACTGCTCCAGGGAGCTTGGTGACAGCTTCATTTCAACAGCTGCTGTGGTTTGCCCCTCCATGTGTGTCTGTTTACCTGGAGACACAAATGATCCCTGGAAATCCCACCTCAGCTGCCCTGGCAGAGGGCAACAGTTGTGGAGGAGCTCAAGGAGCTCTGTTCCCCTCCCCTGCCATGGACAGCGACACCTTCCACTGGACCAAGTTGCTCCAAGCCCCATCCAGCCTGGCCTTGGACACTTCCAGGGATGGGGCATCAGCAACTCCTCTGGGCAATAATAACCCCTGTAAGAAAGAATTTCCTCTTTTCTTCCCTCTGCAGCTGCTTCCTACCCTCATACCCAGGGATTTAGGGTTTATATTTGTATATTACTGTCAAATAAAATTATGAAACATGTTCAGGATATGTAACGTCTTGATTTTATCTTTTTCTTTCTTCAGAGATCCTGGGACCAGTGTGGTGAGAGGTGATGGATCTTTTTGCTCTCTCTTCCATGCTGATCCTTTCTGGCCTGTCCTGGTTTTTCTGCATTCCTTGACCCACTGTTGTACTGTGCAGCTCAGCATTCCACCACTAACAGCAAACACAGAAGCAAAATGCTCCCAAAATTCAGGTTTCTGAATCCCTAAGAACTTTCCCAGAATGTCTGTGGTGTGAAAGAAGCAGGGAGCAGGTGAACGAGGCTGTGGCTAAAGCAGGCTGTGAGCTCCCTCAGGGCTGGCAGCAAGGTGGGAACAGCAGCCTTAGGTACCCTTGTGAATGGCAATGTGGATTTGAAGCCAGATCTGTTCTACCTCTCAGTAAATCTCCCTGTGTGAGGCTGAGGAAGCAGGGATGTTATTGGGGGTGGAAAGCATCTGAAACCAACCAAGCACAAAGGGACCAAGAGTCCCATCCACACCCAGAACCAGCTGCCCCCATCCTGTGGTCCAGCCCATCTGTTGGGGAGGATGAACCAGGAAAGCCTTATAAATATGATTGCCTGGCAAAAGATTTTGAGAATATGGAAACTATAAGCAAGATTGAAATGAAAGCAAGCTTTGAGATCCCTCAGTTCCTGAACAACTGGCAAACAATGGCATGGCCAGCTGAAGGTGATCCCCTTTTGATCAAACAATCCCCTCTGCTTGCAGACAGGCCCAAGGCTCAGAGCAGACCCTGCCAGCTTGGCAGAAGGGGCCCAAAGAGGAGTTTGTAGGGTTTAGAATGTAACCCAGTGTGGTAATGGAATGATTCTTATAGGCTGTATGGAAATGCTGTAGGATTTGTATCTTGGACTAGATTGGTTAGTGAGAATCAGAATATTCAGCACAGAAGAAGATTTATGGTGTTGTAATGGGAACCTCGTTCTCTTACCCTCTTATGCTCTTACCCCTTTTACTCTCTCACCCTCTCATCCTCTCTCCCCCTCTCTTCTCTCAGGCCTGCTCTGAGCTGTGGCTGGCAGCTCCCAGCAGGGCCCTGCACCCAGGCCCTTTGCAATAAACCCCAAGTTCCAGCCCTGCCTGCAGAGATCTCTGCTCTCTGTCCATCCCCACCATCCACCCTCCAATGCTCCTACCCCATCCCTTCCTGCCTGCCAGGACCTGCAATCTGCAGAGCAGGCAGACCTCAGGTTTCCAGGCTGAATCTACAAGGGCAACATTGACCTAATTAGTCTCTGAAACAAACGGGAGAGAAAGACTTGCTGCCTTATGTTGCAGAATGAAATCTTCTCCCTCTCCTTTTGCTCTCCTGGCCCCGGGGATTCATCCCAGGCAGGTGCATCTTTGATTGCAGCAGGTTTTGAATCCTCTTCCCTCTCCTCACGGAGATGCCACATGCTGTCTTCTGACCTCGTTAGCTTCTCCTCCTGTTCCACTTCCCAGCCCCACCGATGTGCTAATTACCACAAAGCAATCTGCAGGAACGCACTCCTCGAGCAGGGAGAGGAGGGAGAGCTCTCAGAGACTCGTGGGGGAGGGAGCAACCGGGGGAGAGGAGCTTGGCTTAGCCAGGCTGGTGTCTGAGCCTGAGCTTGGCTTAGCCAGGCTCGTGTCTGAGCCTGTAGCAGGCTCTCCTTGCACAGGTCAGTGCCAGCTGTGGCCATGGTCAGTGCCAAGTGTAGCAGCAGACAAAGTGTCCCACATGGGGGCTGCAGAGTGGGCAGTGCTGGCCCTGTGGGCTCCCACAGCACCACAGAGCTTGTGTGGTCAGGGGGCTTGGTGTGCCTCAGCTGCATCCATGGCAGGGATGTGCTGTGCAGGATAACCTGACCCTCCAAGGCTGATGAACTTCTTCCCTCAGCTCCAAATTCCCCTTGGACTGACTCCTGCAGGCAGACAAGGCAGGGCTATGCCCTGTGCATGGGCTGGCCTCGTGCCTCAAATTCTCCTGTCTGCCACAGAGGGGAGAGAACAGGGCTGGTGATGTCTCAGCTGCATTGACTCAGACCCAAAACTCAGCTCTTCGGAGGCAAAAAACACATCTGGCTAACATGGATCACATTACTCAAAGTCAAAGTCCAAAACATGTGAAATTCCTCCATGAAAATTTGTACCTGCAGGAGGTGAGTATCCACCAGTGTTCCTCCAGTAAAGGCTACAGATCAAACATACATTCATTAACTCTTTAAATTACTGAAACAACAATTACTTTACCATTTTCTACTGTTTTTCAATAGGAAAATTTCCAGAATTTTCCAGGAAAACTCATCCTGAAGTCAAAAAATGGCTATTATATTATTATTGTCCTGACTCATTGTGGAGATCCCAGCTGACTTTAGATTTTCAGATGTGGCATCCATCTACAGAGAGAGATGGAAGGAGGAACCTTCTCTCCCCTACAATTCCCTGAAAAGAGCTTGTACCCAGGTGGGGGTTGGTCTCACAGATGAAAAATAATAAAATAAGAAGAAATTACCCAAAGTTGCACCAGGGGATGTTTGGATTGTATATTAAGGAAAATTTCTCCATGGAAAAGGTGGTCAAGCCCTAGCACAGGTGGAGACAGCATCCCTGGAGAGGCTGAAAAGATGTGTAGATGTGTAACCCAGGGATGTGGTTTTGTGGGACTTGGCAGTCTTAAGTACAGGGTTGAACTTGGTGATCTTAACAGTCTTTTCCAACCTAAATGATTCAATGAAGCCCACTGGGTCTGGAGAGTTTCATGTGAAGTGGGTCAGGAAACTCTTTAAGTTAACCCAGGGCAAAAATCTCATTTCCAGGGCAGGCAGGGCCATTGGGCTGGGATCAGCATGGTACAGTGCACTTCAGCTATGCCAACAGGCCTGTACAAGAAGAAGAATTCTTTCTTCAGAAGAGGTTTCTAGCTGCACAATCTGCACCAAATTATGGCTAAAGTGCACTGTGTTCTTTTCCTGGCATGTCCCTGTTAATCCTTTGCAGTTGCACAATCATTTAAACAGATATAAACTCACATAATCATAATTTACCCTGTGTTTTATCAATACCAAATTCAGTCATTATTGAATGCTAACAACAAAAGTCCTGTCATACCGAAGAAGTGAATTTTAGGGAATTTGGACAAAAAGGTTTTTTCAGCTTATGTGTTTTCTCAAGAAAATACATATTCATAGTAGTTTGATATACCAGCTCACATGGGCAAGTATATTTGCATAAATACTCAAATGAGAATATTTGCACGAGTAATTAGGACATGTTTGTTTTTCGTGAGTCCTTATTTAGAAGGAAGTGTTTTCCTACCAAATACTCATATATAAAAGAGGTCATGAATGCAAACAAAATGATTCATGGGGATTAGTCTGAAAGAAGATTTCCCTATGTGTCTGTAATATTTCCACTCACCTCTGGTTGCTATGTAGTAGCCAGTCATGTGCAAAACCTGATGAGCTCTGACAAGTCCTCTCCAAGCCTGCAGGATCATCTGGAGCACGGATGGAGGCATTACTGCAGGTTCCCCAAAGCACTGAGCTTCTGCCAGTAATTAACAATATAAGAAATAAGAATATTAATTATAATAAAATAATCCTCCCTCAACACGAGACCCTGAGTCTGGGCTGACACCTGTTCATTATCCCCAGGATGCCATTCCCAGTTAATGCTGCCTGAGCCCATTAAGTTGGATCCAAAGCACAGGGTGCTGTTGTGTGTCTTGCAAACCCAAGAGACTGACAGCAAAGATGCTGCCCAAGGCAAACCCAGTGAGTGGGAGCTGCAGCAAAGCAAAGTCAACCTGGAAATAATTGTTAAAGCCACCAAGCCCTGGTCAATTCATCAACCTCCAGACATGGCTCTCACATCTGTTTTGATGTCTCTTGTCCAAATATCTGGTTGGGTTCAAAGGGAGCAGGATCCAGCCTGGCTCTTCACTGCTCCTCCTATGCAGCTGCTCAGATGGGCCTGGAAAAGCTTTGCTGATGCAGGCAAAAGCATCCCTAGGGCAATGCAACTCCCAGAGTTTGGCCTTTATTGTGCAAAGAAAAGTGAGTGAATGCTAATGATTCCTTAAGTTTTAGCTTTCATATTTTCCAGATTCTGTGCTGCATTAGTGTGTAACTCTGAACTTCATATGAAGTGTTAGCAAGTTCTCCTCAAAGTTTAGTTAGACAACACAATCCTTTTCCAGCTAAGGACACCATTGCAGCTTCAGGCCCAAAAAGTGCAAACAGCAAATTGAGGAGAGCAAACTGGGAAAATGGGAATTCATAACCTGAAGCTGTCATTATGGGCAATTAACCCCAATATGTAAATGGACCAAAACTTATAAAAGCGTGAAAACTCCTGACCTGTGGTGCAACTTGGGTGTAGCCCAGTGCTCTTGCACTGCCCAAGGTGTATCCTTTGGATGCCTTTTAATAAACACTTTATTCCTTTAACACTGTCTAGCCTCTGTTCTAGATAGCCTCATAAGGCATCACTTACAGAGATGTTTTGATGCCCAGGTGCAGCACATTCTCCTGGTGCAGAAATATTCCCAAAGCATCACGGTCTTGGTGCACCTGAGAAGCTCCTGGGTGGCTGAGGTGTCACTGTCCCCTCCTGGTCCCCCCTGCCATTCAAGGGTCACTGGGTGCTGCAGCTCCCCTCCCTCTGTGCCAGCTCCACTGCTCTCCTGAGCCACCTGGAGCAGCTCCCCACGGCAGAAATCACAGACAGTGCACTCCAGGGGCCTCCCCAAATGTGAGCAGAGCCCAGCCAACACAACCTGCCTGCAGGCCAGGGGAGATGGAGGCAGCCTGGTGTGACCTGTGCCTGCTGTCACCCCTGCTGCCCCTTCCCAAGGAGCTTGGCTGCTGTGCCAACACCTCTGCCAGAGAGGCAAAGTCCTTGTGTGTAGCCACATTTCTCTTCCCAGAGAACTTCCCAAGAATATTTCTGAGATTCATATTCTCTGAAGCTCAGAGAAAGGAAAAACAATTCTTATCTCATTTGCTGTGCCTGTGTCTGTGCAAAAGCAGAATGCAATATGGAGATTGTTTACCCAAAGTGATTGTGTTTTGTACTGGAATGTACTGGAATGCCCTTCCCAGGGAGGTGGCAGAATCACCATCTCTGGATGTGATTGAAAAAAGCCTGGACATGGCACTTGGTGCTATAGTCTGGGTGAGGTGTTAGGGCACAGGTTGGACTCCATGATCTTAGAGGTCTCTTCCAACCTCGTCATTCTGTGATTCTGTTCCCTTGGCCTGTCAGGGCCAAGTGTGTGTATGTGAGTCAGGACTGTTGGGTGAAAATCATGAGAAGTCACGAGATTCAGGGCAGTTCTGTGCAGAGCTGAGTGCTTGGCAGATTCAGTTTAGATGAAATGTAATATAGTGGAATATGGTATACATTTAATACAGTATAATAAAGAATAATACAGTATAATAAAGTATATAATACTTTATTATACTGTATTATATATTATATATTATAATATATATAATACAATATAATACAGTATAATAAAGTATAATACAGAATAATACAGTATAATAAAGTAATTAATTAGCCTTCTGATAAGATGGAGTCCTCATCATTCTCTACCCTTTGTCAGGGGCAAAAATATCCACTATACTTGTGCTGCTCCTGCAGCCCAAGGTCAGGGGTTAATGGGAGTTCCTGAATTTACCTGACTCATGCCCTTTCCAAACCTCCTCTGCACAACAGGAAGTTGTAGGTTTGGGGCTGTTAATGGTTTTAGGAATTGCCAATATCCTCTGAAGATGCCATGAGCACCTCACAGCTCCTCTGAGAGCAGCTCCAGGAGAAGGGCCTGAGCTCAGCAGGATGAGCTGGTGCTCTGTGCCCTACTTAGCTGCTGTATATATTTGTCAGTAAGTGGGGCACTCAATAACCTCAGATCTGACAGCCTTCAGATCCTGTATGGAGACATGTCAATCATTCTGGCTTACATTAAACATCTTCCCAGGCATCTGGACTATATTATAATATCCTATCAGTGCCAAATTATAAACATGAACCACACATGCTAATCTCTTGATTCTGGCTTATTTCCCTTTCAGGCAGTCCATGGAAGAAGGAAAAAAATGTCTTTTGTCAGCAAAATAAAATTATAAACCACGTGTGAGGGAGGGTGGAGCCATCACCCAGTGTCTCTCCTGAGCCAACTATGGATTTTTGTAATAAATTTAGTAGGTTTGGCCATTTTCACTCTCTGCTCTGCTAATAATCATAGCAAAGACACCCGATAACCAGTAAATTAAATCACAACAGAGGAAATGCTTTGATGTTTTGTGTGTGCTTCTCAGTTGGTCCCACCTGCCCAGAGCTGGACCTGCTGTCCAAGAGGGACTGGGCAGTGATCACAGAGAGGGCACTGACCTTGTCCTGCTCTGGGGCAGTGGTGGGAGCTCTTCAGGAGAATGTGGAAATCACTTGGAAGCTCTGATCAACTGACAGGTGACTTGTACATCTTAAAGTAGCTTCTGGTTTATTCTCCTTCTGGGAGACAATTAGTGAAGGTAAAGAACATTTTCCTGGAAGTCCTGAGGGTGGGATTCTTTGCATGCAAAACATGTTGGATAACTCATCCCTTTTCTCCTTCCAGCTCTGCTCCAAGGCCAGGAGCCCAGGTCAGCACAGGGGTATGAATGTCCTTGGAGGTACCCACAGCTCCATCTCTTCTCAGTGAGGACAGAAAACCAGAGGAATCTTCTTGCACACCCTAAGGACACAGATCTGGAAGAGCTTGGCAGCATTTTCTGAGAGGTGCTCAGCATCCCCAGGAGCTCAGGCAAACCCAACTTTCTCTTTGGGAACCTTCTCCAAGGACCTGCTCCTGTCCCATGGAGCACCAGAAACTGCCCACTGTAGATCACAGTCCAGGTGGGATCCAACAGGAGGATCTGGACAGGCCCTTCCCAAGGAGAATGTTAGAAAACCAGCTTTGAGCCCTGCCACATCTCTTTTGCCAAAATGACCTTCAGATGACCTTCCTTCCCAGTGTGAGAGGAGCAGCAGAAGTGGTTTCAGTCCACTGCAACTGGAATGGACTGGGCAGTTTGCCAAGTGAGTATCTGCTGGGTTAATCACTGTGCAAATCTAATCAGGAACTGGAATGTGCCAGGCTCATTACTGAAATTAAATTCACCTCCAATTAAAGAGAGAGCTACAAGCTTCCATCGTGCAGAGGTGCCCCCAGGCTGCCGCTCCCAAAACCAACATCAAATCCAGTCCTGCTGAACTGCAGGTTTGCTGAGCTCTGGAGGTATTTCCAGGTGTGAGAAAGTGAACTGCTGCTTGTGATTTCCCCCAAGGCTCTCTAAGGAGTTTACTGATGCCTTTAATAAGTCACCTTGGAAGTGAAGAGTCCCTTCAATGGTAGCACTCACCAAGAGAAATCTGGAGATGCAGTAACTGGAACACCTCCCATGGCAGGATTGTTCTTGTGAGCACCTTTACAAATTCTCACCTTCACATGCTGAATCTTTCCTTGGGACCTACACACCTTATGTCTACAGAGTGGAGTCCAAATTAAGAAATTAAGTTTGTGCTGAGAACAACAGGGCTGCAAAGTCAAGCAGGGAAAGTGTAGAGATGCTGACTGAAAAGTTGTTCAAGCTTCACTTGCACAGCCTAATCTCATCATCACTGCACATCACATCATCTCTGCCTCCATCTGTGATTCACCTGGGCATTATCTGATTGCAGGGAAAAACTTTTAATATCTTAGGTCTAAATAAGTGCCTGTAACTGAAAGCCAGCTCTGAAGACTTGGCAGGACTGCAGATGTAATTCCTGACCTTCTTCTTTTCTCCTCCAGCACTGGAATAAAAAACAATCCACTAAGATTAGGGAGTGGCTTTCACCTGGAGATGGCCAACATGGGTGCAAATCTTGAAGGTTTCCTGTACACATGTCCACCTTCCACTGCCTACTCTAAAAAACACAAGAACATACAAAAATATAGGTGGGGTCTGAAATCCTCCATCCAGCAGTAGATAACAGCATAAAGAATCACAGGCTGGTTCAGGTTGGAAAGGACCACAGAGGATCATCTGCTCCCACCTCCCTTGCTCAAGCAGGGCCTTCCCAGAGCACATGGCACACACTGGGATCATCCTGACTGCTCATTGCTTGGTTGTGACTGTGGTCACAAGGGTTTTCAGGATGAAGAAGAGACGAGAATGTTGACTCTATGATCAGAAGGCATGATTTATTATTTTATGATATATGTTACATTAAGACTATACTAAAAAGCAATAGAAAGGAAAAGTTTCTTCAGCAGCTAGCTAAGCTAAGAATAGAAAAGGAATGAATAACAAAGATCTGTGTCTCAGACAGAGCAAGAGCCAGCTCTGCTATGAGTGGTCAAGAAATCTAAACACCCACAAGAGACTAATCACAGGGTCTACCTGTTGCATTCTACAGCAGCAGATAACCATTGTTTACTTTGGTTGCTGTAACTGCAGCTTCTCACAAGGAAAAATCCTAAGAAAGGATTTTTCATGAAAGATGTCTGCGACACTTGGTTACCTGCTGGAGCCTCTCTAGGTTTCAATCAAACCCTGGCTCCACACAGCCACTGTCCAGGTCAGACCTCGTGGGGTCTGGTGCTCCTCTGCTTCACGAGTTTGTACCATGGAGCTCTGGTGGGACAGCTGGAGCGAGGGGCAGGGCTGCTCCTGCTCCCTGCCTTACCCTGAAGTTCTGCTCCTGCTGCCCTGCATTAACAGCTTCACATGCAATTCCCTCAGTCGCTGGGGCTGCTCAGGAGCTGGAAGCACAAGGCAGGTTTGGATGAGCTCTTTCCACGTGTCAGCAGACAGCTGCTCCAAGAACCAAGCTGCACCACTGGCCAGCCCCTCCCCAGGGCATCCGGAACGCAGGTTTGAGGCAGAGCCCGACGAGATGCGAGGGATGCAAAGCCCCTGTGATGGAGCAGAGAGCTCAGCGCTGCCCCAAGGGTTAATTAGCCTTTGGAGGTGTTCATCTAAGCACTTCCTCGTGGAGGGACAGCCGTCTGTGTTGCCTGGATACTGCCTTGCCGCGGCTTTGAGGAAGATACCTGGAGCTTCATTAGAAGAGAATGTAAGTGGGATTTTCAGGTTTAGCCGCTCTATGTAAATCATTACCCGGGGCAGCCCCGAGGCAAAGTGGCTGCCGGTTACTATCAGCCACACATCACATCCGTGCTCTGACAAGACAAATAAGGGTAATTGTGTCTCTCCCCTTAATCAGGGGGATGTGATTAGCTTGGCCAGGTGCTCACCAGCATTACCCGGCTCAGCAACCTGAGCATCCCTACGGAGTGAGGACCGGCCAGGTCCAGCACCCTTCAGCTGTGGGAAGTGAACAGCAAACAGGCAGCCATCTCTCATGGCTTGGAGGAAGGTTGCAGAGAGTATAATAATTAGAAAATAAAGAATACCTGATGAAATGGTGACTTATTCGTGTTTTTTTTTCTCTATGTTGCCTGTGCTGTACCTTTGCTGCAGCTCACCTCTCCAGTCTGAGATGTATTGGATGTTGCTGAGGCAAGGTGAAGGATCCCAAAGGGACTGGGAAGGATTTGGACCCAGTCTGGGAAACTGAGTTCAGGAACAGATATGTGGAAAGATTTTCTGAGGTGGGAGATGTATGTGTTCAGTGGCTTTGTCTCACATTATCTCTTCATCGTGCTTTCTGTACCCATGATGAGTGAGATGCCCTGGGAGATTTTCCCTAAGTTATGGAGCAGGAGGATATCCCCCTCCTCCCCCTCCTTCTATTTTAAGGATAAAATTCCAGCTAAACTGGGCCTGAGTTCCTTGGATCCTCCCACACTCTCCAGTCACCATTTCTGTTCACCACATGACCTGAAGTCAGACCAGAGGACATTAGGCAGAGCCATCAGCAAAGTAAATAAGCAGCCACCCTTTTCCTTGCCAGCAGGACACAGCAGCCGGTCAGGGTCTGACCCTGCTGAGGGTCTGAGCAGGGGGAAGGCAGGAAATGAGGCTGATGGAGCAACAGCCTTTTAATTGGAAGGCAGTGCAGATAATTAGGATGCTTCATGTTTTCCTTAGAACAGAGGATGTTGTACAGCAGCTGTGCCAGAGCATTTGGAAGCTTCTCCTGGTCTGGGAGTGAGGAATCAATCGTTTGTCCTGGCTTTGCTGAGTCCTTTCTTGTGTGTCCTGAGCTGGGGAGTCCCTGCCAAGTGCAGGATTGCCTGGAAGTCAGCCCTGATGGCCGAGTGTCACAGATGCTGGTGGAAGGGTTTGCTGTGCCCTGCAAAGGACCTGACCTCAGAACTCTGTTTCCCCTGCCTGAGGGAGCAAATCTGTGCACCCACCCCTATCACAGCAAAAGCCAAGGTGACCTTTTCTCAAGTGCCTTCCAAAGGAGCAAAACATTTCTGAGTGTGAAGAGAAAGTGAAAGCCCCTCTACCAAGACCCTGAGACACCTTCCCATGCTGGTTCCTTCCCTGCTGCCCCCTGAGGCACAGCCTCAAGGGCTGTTCTGGCCAGCTGGAGTGGCTCCCAGTGTGAAAGCCTGGAGCTTATGGGACTTGGGAGCACCAATTTAACAAGAAATATGTCAATCACTGGAAAGTTACTTGATGGAGAGTCTTGGTGCCAGATTTAACCTTTTGAAATGCATTTCCTTTCTCTTGTTGCAATGGAATCATAGAATAGAATCACCAAGGTTGGAAAAGACCTCCAAGAACATCAAGTCCAACCTGTGAGCAATCCCCACCTTACCAGAGCACTGAGTGCCATGTCCAGACATTCCTCTAACACCTCCAGGGACAGGGACTCCACCACCTCCCTGGGCAGCCATTCCAATGCTTAAACACCCTTTCAGTGAAGAAATTCCTACTGATCTCCAACCTGAACCTCCCCTGGCAACACCTGAGGTCGTTTCCCCTCATCCTGTCAATGGATGTGTGGAATGGCTCTCATTAATTATGCAGCACAAGTTCCCCAAACTCCTGCACACTTATGTTCATGCACATCTCTGGCTTCATCAGAATATTTTGATGCAATTAGAAGCATTTCTACTCCTTTTCCCTGGAATAGGAAACACTTGTCCCAGACTGATCCCTGGCAAACTGGCTAGGCAGCTGGTGGTGGTTACAGAGGACGCTGATGCTGCAAGTTGTCCTTCACAGATGTGGTTGATGGTGCCATTTGCAGCTTCCACCCACTGCTTTCCTCCACCTATTGATGGTGGTTTCATCTCCTGGTTGTTGTGCAAGAGTTTTGTGATTTATTGTTGTGAATTAAGGTGCGCAACTGCAGCTGTGTGTCCTTCATGCTGTGAGCAGTTGTTCAGTTTTTTGGAGTGAGGATGTGTCCTGTAAAGGTGACTTGTACCAACACCTTCCTCCTGCTTAGAGAAATCATTTTGTAGGAAGGTTCTGAACCACTGGACCAGAGGTGTCAGACTCATGAACCAGCCAGGCCAGCTGACAGCAGAACTGATGACAAAGTTACTGCTCCCTCAGTGTCCTCTCATCTGCTACACATTTATCAGTTTCTTTCACTTTGCTGTAACTGTACAACACACAGCGTGTGTGAGGCAGTGACTCATCACCAGCCCAACCATCCATGTGCTGGGAATTCAGCAAAGCAGAGACCTTGTCCATCCCCCCACGAGAGCCAGAGCAGCTCTGACCTGGAGCCTGGATCTGCTTCCTCTGAGGAGCTGGGTGACACACACCTACTTGAGCAGATTCTTACCAGCTCTTCTCAAAATCCCACCATCCATTCTGTGAGGCCAGCCTGGGTGACTCTCTAATTCTAGGAGAGATTTCACAATGAGTAGGGACAAATCATAGACCCACAGAGTCTCATTTGGAAGGGACCCCAAGGATCATCCAGCCCAGCCCCAAACCCTGCCCAGAGCCCCCAACAGCCCCAGCCTGGCCATCCCTGCAGCGCTGCCCAAATTTCTCCCCCATCCTTCATCTCCCCCATCCCTCCCTCTCACAGAATCATGGAATGTGCTGAGCTGGAAGGGACCCACAGGGATGATCAATGCCAAAGCCAAGCCCTGCCCAGAGCCCCCAGCAAGCCCAGCCTGGGCATCCCTGGAGCTCTGGCAGCCTCGGGGCCGTGCCCATTCCCTGGGCAGCCTGGGCAGTGCCCAGCACCCTCTGGGGGAAGAGCCTTGCCCTGAGCTCCAGCCTGAGCTGCCCTGGCCCAGCTCCAGCCGTGCCCTGGCTGCTGTCCCTGGCCCAGAGCAGGGATGGGAGCTGCCCCTCGGGAGGAGCTGCAGATCCCTGAGCTCTGCCCTCACTGTGCCCTGCTCCAGCTGCACACACCAAGAGCCCTCAGCTGCTCCTGCTGCAGCTCCTCCTGACCCTTCAGCATCTTTGTGGCCCTTCTTTGGGCACTCTTTGATAGCTTTAGATCCTTTTTACACTGTGATTCCCAAAACTGCACCCAGGACATGAGGTGAGGCTCCAACCCCCAGAAGTCAAAGGAGTGAGTCTGAATGTCCCCTTCAGCTGCAGATCATTGAGGAAATGCAGGAACTATGAAGTAACAAAAGGCAGATACCCCATAAAGGCAATGCCAACACACCTGAGTGGTGTTCCATTGAGAGCAGCAAGGCTCAAGTGTGCACTTGAGAGGAGATCACAGAACAAGACAAGAAAAACTGGCACCAGTTTGGGAAAAAACTCAAGCCAGACCTGCATTATATTAACTGTGGAGCTGAATGTCCTTGAAATGTGTCCTGCAAACAGGGAATTCTGCAACAACTGCCACAGAAAGGAGCGTTAAGCAAATATATCAAAGTTATCAAGGCTGTGTAATCACAATGATATTGCAGAGAGCAGGGGAGATCTTCACTGTAATGATGTCCTAAAGAAAGGAAAGAAAACAGTGGAGGAATTAAAAAGCAACATGCACAAACTCAAATCAACCAAGGCTCTCAGGTGAGGTGTGGGCAGAGTCAGGAAACCCAGGAGTGTGAGAATGTGAGCCAGAGAGTAAAACAAAACACTGAAATACCGAGTCATGGGGAAAACTGAGAAGTTCCCAGTGACAGGGACATAGTTTGCAAAATGTGTGCTTAGGTGGCCCACTTGGCTGCAGGGTCACTTTGGGCATTGGGAAGATTTAAGGCCAGGCAGCTCTCAGACATTTGTTTAGTCAATGAGGCAGCTGGCTGTGCTCCACCCTGTGCAGAGATCAGGTTTTGCAGGAACTGAAGTGCAGAGGGGATGGCATTGCTCCATGGCTGCTCTGTGGTGGCTGGATGCATGCTGGGATGGCATTGGGACTATTTTGAGGCCCTCAAGAACAACCCTGTGCAGGGATCAAAAGGTGCTGGCTGTGGAAGCACTTAGGCTGGGAAGAGCTGCAGAACAGCAGCTCAGTGCTCCAGAGGTCCAGAAAATATTCCTTTCTTATCCAAGTACCAATTACTCTACATTTGATGGGTCTCCCATCCTGAAATGACCCCTAGAGTGTCCTGTTCACCTGTGCTTCAAAAACAGCACCTGAGGGCTCTTTGAGAAAATTTTGGAAAAATTTTGAGAAAAAATTTGAGAAAAATTTTGGAAAAAGTGGAAAAGTCATGGAGAGCAATACCACAGTTACATAACCAGTCATCAGCTCAGGTCTGGGGCCAGCAGGAGTGACTTCACACACACAGCTCCTAGAGGTTCCATCAGTGAGGACCAAAAAATTTCCATCAGGAGTGATAATGGAGCTTCCTTTTAAAGCAGATTTATGGACACAGTGTTCACATTTGTGAGTCAGAATGGTCTGAATCAAGCAGGCAATTTCTCCAGGGGTCAGCCCCACCACTTTCAGTTGAAGCACATCCCAGCCAGGGACCAGGGCAGTGATTCTCACAAACTGGTCACTGAAAATAGGCCAGCTATGGAGAAGGAATTCTGTAAACCCTTCATCTGGAGGTGGAGTGACATGATCTGACATCCTCAGCCTTGGCAATCAGTTCCCCTGGCTGTAAACAAGGGTGTAATCACAGCCCTCAGTGCAGCACTCATGGCAGCACACCTGGCCAAGGTGTGCTCCTGAAGAGAAATCCAGCAAAGAGCTTTCAGCCTGGCAGATCTTGATTGCACCTCCACAGATGTAATTATGGGATGCCTTGGCTTCATTAACCACCACAAGGTTTCATTAACATCTCGAGGGCTTCCTTCCCCATCTGTCCCTGGCATGGATGGCACAGAGCTTGTGCAGGGACAGGTCCCTGTGACTCAGGAACACCTCAGTGCCACCAAGCAATGCAAACATGCAGCCCTTCTTTATCTCTTTTCACCCAGATGAATGAACCCTGAATCAGATGTCAATAAGTGCTTGGCATTCCTGGAGATCTCAGCATGCTGGTGAGTTTATCTTCCTACAATTTCCTTGTTGAGAAAGCAACAAATGGCCCCAGCACCCGCTGCTCTGTGCAATAGGAAGCTGTGGTAGAGGTTGAGCAACCCAAGGAATGCTTGAAACACCCACTTGAGTTTTGGCTCTGGATCCCTGTGTTTTGCATTTCTCCATGTTCTTTTGGGCAGATGTCTCAGTTTCTCAATTCCTGCCACTTGGCCTCAGTGTTTGCAGGATCCTCCTGTGCTTGCCAGAAGCCATTGTGGTGTTTGTGGAGCAGAGGGCACAGGGTGGAAGCAGAGGAGCTTGCACATGGACACATCACAGCCCTTGCTGGGGCAGGAGAAAGGCTGGGAGGGTGTCACAGTTATATTTTCTGGAAAAATCCCTTTGCCCAGGATTCTTCTCCTGGGAAGCTGAGAAGCCTCAGAGAAAAAAAAGAAAACAATATTATTTCATTTGCTTCTCCTGTGTTTTGCTGCTCTGGAATGTGGTTGGAGATTGTTTACCAACAGGTTTCATTGGTTTCTGCTGTGAATTATTTTAACTTATTGGCCAATTGGGGCCAGCCTGTGTCGGACTCTGGAGAGAGTCACAAGATCCATTAATATCTTTTAGCCTTCTCTCTGTATCCTTTCTGTATTCTTTAGTACAGTGTAGTATAGCATTCTTTAATATAATACAGTATCACAAAATAATAAATTCACCTTCTAAGAACATAGGGTCAAATTCATCATTCCTTCCTTCCTCATGGAGCCCCACAAACAGGAGGGGACTGGCTGTGACATGGAGTTGTCAGGACAAGCACAACAACATCCTCCTCATGACATAGTGTTGGGTTCACACCTTTTACCTGCACAGCTCACTTTTGGTTCCTGCTGAGCCCTGGGGAGCTCGTGCTCAGCTGTCCCACAGCTGCACCTCACCAGCCCAGCCAGAGCTCTGGTGCTGCATGTGGTGACTGAACCCATCATCTCTGCAGAAATTGAGAGTTTAGCTCCCTGCCTGTTGGGGAAGACGAAACAGGAAAGCATTATAGATGTGATGGCCGGGCAAAAGATTTTGAGAATATGGAAACTCTAAGTGAGATGGTGGTCTGGATATTCTCTGGGCTGCACTGGGTTTGTCACAATCCTGTCCTTGGTGCTGTGAAGGGACTTTTTCCTCTTGGAGATACAGGAGAAGAACTGACTGATGTTATAAATCCACCTGGGAGGTTTATGAAGTCCTTTCTACCAGTGTCTGGTGGGAGCTGGGTTATTGCTGTAAGTCCTGTTCATCCTCCCCCTCCTGCTGCTTTCCCAGATGAGCACCTTTGACTGCCCATGACCAAACCATGACCAGCAGTGGTGGAAACATCACCCACAGAGGGACTGGGAGAGCCCAGCCTTGTGCTGAGAGCTCCAGGATCAATTCCCTGCTCTCCAAGAGGAAAATATCTCCTAGCTCCTTGTCTGGATGACATGGAAGAGCTCTCTGCCCATTTCCCACCTGCCTGTGACCAAAAGGAGCCATGGCTGTGGCTGTATTCCCAATCTGACCAGCCTGGAGGACATCCAGTGTGGGATTCACATTCTCTGAACAGAGAGAGACAATTCCCTCTCTCGGGGTTTTTCCTAGAGAAGCAGAGAAAAGAATGTTCAAAACAATTCTTATCTCATTTGCTGCTCCTGTGTTTGTGCACAAGTGGAATGCATTATGGAAGATTGTTTACCTGAAGGGATTTGGTAATTGGATTCTGGTGTGAGTGTTTTGTTTTCTTGACCAATCTCTACATGCTGTGTCCTTGCTGAGATTGGTCAAGAAAACAGAACAGTTGGGCAGGAGAGAGTCACGAGATTTTGTTCAGTTGAGTTCTTGTTCAGTTCCTGTTTAGATTCAGTGTAATACAGTGTAATATAATATAGAATAATATAGTATAATAAAGCAATTAATTGGCCTTCTGATATCTGGAGTCCTGCTCATCATTCTTGCAGCCCTTGGGTGTCAGCAGCCCTGGGAGCTGGCTGAGCTGCTGAGCCTTGCACTGACACACACCACACCAAAAAGCCCCTCAGAGAAGCAGTTTGCAGCACAAATGGCTCTTTTCCTTCTCTCACAGAGCTCTGCAGGGGCTATCTCCAGCCTGCTGAGTGCCTGCAGCCTCTCCACATTTCCTGTTTTCATTCCAGTATCTGCAGTGCTAACGCACAGCGTGCCTCGAATTCCAGCCCTGACACACCAGGAAAAGGGGACAAGGGCAGATTTGTGAGATTCTCAGAGTCTCTCCTGCCTTTTCTGCAGCCAGCCTGGGGATACTGATAACTCCCTGACTCCTTCCTTCTTCCTTCTTCTTCCTTTCTCTCTTCTAATTGCCAGATATGCTGTTATCCCTCAGCACTTTGATGCTGCAGTGTTCTGACAGGGAAGGGCACGGATTTGGCCTCTTTTCCTAAAAGCAGCAGCTGGGAAGAGCTGAATCAGAGCTGCTGGTCTGGTGAGAAAGTGTGTACAAAACATTGCTCTGAGGCCCAAGACCTTCTGCCAAAATATAAAACATAAAAACCATATTCTGCCACTATAAAACCATCTCCCCACACAGCAGTAACTTTCTAATTCCTCCTTCTAATGGCATAAATCAGGTGTAAAACCCTTAAGCCACTGGAAGGATTGTCTTGGCAAATATTTGATAACATTGCTTGGAGTTCAGAGTCAGCCAGACCCATCCCTCCTGTGCCTTCCCTCAGCTCCCAGCCAGCACTGAAAGCAGCACCCAAGACACACTAAACTTGGCAATTTGAGACTTGAGGGACAAACTCTGTTCTTTTTAATCCCACAGTGAGCTGAGGCCAGATGTTGACAGCAGAAACAGAAAGCTGTGGCCAGTCTGGGACCCAAGCAATGAGCACCAGCACAGGGAGGTATTTCCAGCCCCAAGAATGGCAGCTGCTGTTGGCAGGGCCCATCCCACCTGTGGATCCCATGGATGGGCCAGACACAAACCTGAAGCTGCAGGAGCTGATGGCATCACCCAAGGGTGCCATCACCCAAGGGATTTCTTCCCAGAGATGTGTCCTGCAGTGCCTCCCCCATTCAGCAGGCTGACAGGGATTTGAGAGCCAGCAATGCAGAAGCAGAGGTGGAATTTCTCCACACCCCATCTCCAGCCCTCCTTGGGCTTGGGCTTGGATTCTGCAGCTCCTGTGGCCCAAAGTGGCACCTCCACAAAGTTGTGTCCCTGCTGCCTCCCTGTCCCCTCTGCCAGCCTGGGGAGCAGCAGGGTGGGTGAAGAAGGGACCCCAGCTCTGGTCTGGGAGCACCTCAGGACAGGGGGGCACTGAGGCACAATCTGAGGCCACTGAGGCACAATCTGAGGGCACTGAGGCACAATCTGAGGGCACTGAGGATCTGGAATCCAGAGGAGCAGCAGCAGCAAACCCACCAGGCTGCTCCAAGGTGCCAGCTGAGCTCAGCCCAGCCCACAGAATGTCAGGTGCCAGCCTGGGCTCAGCTGGCATCCAAGGGGGTGTCTCTGGAAGGTGGCACAGGCTTCAGCCCCTCAGCAGAGCCCCAGCTCCTCCTGGCAGTGCTGGCAGGGTGAGCAGGATGAAAACCTCCCCGAGGAGGGGCAGAGCAGGAGCCAGGGAACAGGAGATGCCCCCACTGCCCATCCCTTCAGGAGAGCCCTGGGCAGGGTGGCCAGAGGCTTTGTGGGTTCACCCCAATTCCTCTGAGCACTTCAGAGCCCCCTTTAGCTGCTCTCTGAGGTGGATTCCTTTGGGCTTTCTATGAAAACTCCTGGTTTTCCTTGTTTTAAGATCATATTTTATTCCCACTGGAAGAGCAGCTTGAACTGAGGCATTTAAAAGACAAACATTGTCTCTCACCATGTTTTAATTATTTAACCAGGAAAAGATCTGTACTTTGTCTTTTACTCATTTAAAGACACAGGTGGTTTAAAGTAAGTACATGGTTATTGAAAATTGAATGTGTTACTTCCTCAGGAAGCATTATATATTTGAAATACTGCTTTGATAATATTTTTTTTACTCCCTTCACTTTCACTGCTCCTTGTTTTCTGCCTTCAATACACCCCAGAGACACATTTTTCTAGTGAGAAAACACAGGGCAGTTTTGGAAAAATAAAAAACTATGTGAGAGACAAGACAAGATTATCAAATTGCCAATTTTTTGTCTGGGTTTCAAGCACAGAATCTTTGTGCAGAGTTCCCCAGCACTCTCGCACAGCTCCGGGAAAGAGGCTTTTTCTGAAAAGGCTTTTCTGATGAAATCATATTTTCCATGACAAAAAAAAAAAAGGTCTTTGAAAAGACATCTTGACAGCCTGCTCCTGGTTCTGCCTGCTGGCTGGAGATGGGCCTTTTTCTGTCATTTCTGTGAATCTTGTTGGGGCTGAATGTGGGGAGGGGGCTGCTCTGTGCCCCCTCTGCTGCCATCCTGGGTGGCACCCAGTGCTCTGGGCCTGCAGTGACCCAGCCACCCCCCTGGAGTCTGTCTGTCTGTCTGTCTGTCTGTCTGTCTGTCTGTCTGTCCCTCCTCCAGGTGAAGCTGCTCAGGTGCAACAGACACAGACACACAGAGCTTGGAGCCTGCTGAGCTGGGACAAGCCAGGGAGCCCTGGGGTCAACCCATCCTTCTCAGAGCTTGGAAACCCAGGAAAACTGTGAATTCAAAGTGAGTTTTGCAGCTGTTGTAATGAAGAATTCTATCTATGTTATATGAACAAATCTTTATTAGAAAGACGAATATTTTCTTTTAATGAAAAACTCTTCCTGAAGGAGTTTTGAAATCCACCAAGACTCGACTTTTGACATTCACTAATTCTCTATAAAAATGTGGGGCAGGGGTAGCTCTATTTTTTTTTTTTTTTATGTTTTTCAAATGAATCCTACTCCTCTGCTTCTCTGCCAGACAAAGTCACTTCAGGGAGTGAAGTCAAAGTCTCTCAGCACAGGCAAAGTCACTTCAGGAAGTCAAAAGCAAAATCCAGATTCCCTCCCCTGGGACACAGCTTCTGTAAAAGTCCTGGAAATTGGAAGAAAACAGCAAGGAAAAGAGCAAGGAAATGCCACTGTAGGTGAGTGACTGTGAATAATCCCCATGGTCACATTTTCTTCTGTGTTATTATCCTTTTAAAAAATTAAAGATGGTAATAGGTTACTGTAGTGGAAAGTGAGATAATGGAGAGATTTTAGGGAGATAAAGTTATAATGGTATCCAGGGAGGGAGGGTAATGGGGACAGAAAATTGAAAGGGATTCATTATGAACTTATCCTGCCTTATAAATATTCCCCCAGGTTAGGAGTTATGGTGTTAATAATTAACCAGAATCTTATGAAGGCTAAAATAACTCCAGCATGCACAAAGCTCCTCACTTCAGCACTCACCATGTGCACAAGCCTTGCCTGCCACTCATCCCAGTCACTGTGGTAACTGTACATCTGCTTCCCACAATATCCCCCATTAATCATTTACACACAGGGGGAAATAAAGTCTTGCAGGAATGATGCCATGGGAGCTATTCCTGCTCACCTGTGCTGCTGAATGAGAGCAGCTCTGAACCTCTCCAGCCCTCACAGGCCCCAGTCCCAGGTGCTGAATAAAGGAAGGGAATGCAGCCTTGGAATCAATGGAATCAATCCCATCTATCAGCTGGGAGGAGATATCTGTGTGCTGAATGTCTCCATTCCTCGTCCTGCATGGATTTCAGACTCTTCTGGTTCTTTGGTGTCTTTCTCTGCAGCACTAGAAGATGGGCCTGAGCACCATGGTCCTTCTCACCAGTGTTTGTTTCCTTCTGCTTCACGGCTCTCATGGTTCCTGGGCTGTTGGGAAGGGACCTCTAGAAGCCTCCAGTCCACCTCCCACCCAGAGCAGGACCATCTCCAGCACTGATCAGCCACCCTGGCTGTGTTTCTGTCCTCTGAAAATCCATGTCCAACACCCTCTGACCCAAAAAAGTCAGTGGGAGGAAGGCCTGGAGGGATAAGAAAATTCCTCAGGCTGTTGCAGTGCAGTGGCTCTTTGGGATGTCCCTGCCATAAAAGCAGAGCTGCCCTTGCCATTGACCACGAGGTGCAGTGCCATGTGTGCAGAGAGGTGACAGTCAGAAAAATCCTTCAGAAATTCCTGCAGGGAGCTGCAGAGGAGCAGGATATTGCAATATCTTGTGACAGCAGAGCCTGTGGCTGATGGTGTGGAACGAAGGGATAGCAAATGCTCCTCAAAGGGTTAATCTTTAACCACACTGTGGCACAGATCAAGCTGCAGGAGGCGAATCACAGAATCATAGAAACATGGAATTACTGAATAATTTGGGCTGGAAAGGACCTTAAAGCCCATCCCATCCCACCCCTGCCATGGCAGGGACACCTTCCACTGTCCCAGGCTGTTCCAAGCCCCATCCAGCCTGGCCTTGGTCATTCTGAGGGATCCAGGGGCAGCCCCAGCTGCTCTGGGCTTCCCCACCTTCACAGGGCACAATTCCTTCTCTGTATGTCACCAAACCTTCCCCCCTTTCAGTTTGAAGTCCTTTCCCCTGTCCTGCAGGGTTGTGGACTGTGGGGCTGTGGGTGTCCCTGTCCCACAGGTGTCACCTCCATCTCCTGAGGGCCCAGCAAGGAGCACATCCAGCACAGCATCACTGCATCCCCAGTGTTCCCAGCAGCAGGAAAGGCAGGAGCCCTCTATGGCCACATTTCTCTTCCCAGAGAAAAGCAAGGCACAACTTCCCAAGGATATTTTCTGGGAATCCCAGTGAACAACCTCAGAGAAAGAAAAAACAATTATTAACTCAATTGCTGCCTGTGTTTGTGCACAAGTGGAATGCACTGTAGAAAGTTGTTTACCTGAAAGAAATGAGTAATTAAATTCTAGTCTGAGTGTTTTGTTTTCTTAACCAATCTCTGCAAGCTGTGTCCAGTCAATCAAGGAACAGTCACGAGATCTGGTTGTGTTGTATACTATATATATATATATAGTATATATATATATATACACTATATATAGTATAGTATATACTATACTATATATAGTAATATATATACTATATATAATAAAGTAATATATAGTATAATAAAGTAATATATAGTATAATAAAGTAATTAATTAACCTTCTAATATCAATAGAGTCAAATGCATCATTTCTCCCTGCGTTGGGGCACCTTGCAAATCCCATACCCCTCTTCCCCCACGGACTTCTGTCCCCATGAACTTCTGTTCTGTACTCTGTGTCCTGCACAAAGGGAATCTGACCAAAGCATCCTAAAGAACAGGACGTGCCTCTGGATTTCTGAGCTCTGGGCAGCTCCCGCCCCTGCAGCCCGGAGCAGAAGGTGTCAGTACTGAGTCATTGTTTTACAAACTCTGTGCCATGAAGGAGCGAGGTGAGGAGGGGCTGCTGCAGAGGACACAGGGTCAGGGATTTACCTGCACCCTGCAGGAGCTGGGCTGCAGTGACCCCTCCAGCTCGGGATATTCTGTGGTCTCCGTTTGCAGCTGCAGGAGTGTTCCTGCAGAGGGGAGATGTCGGGAGCTGGGGGTTCAGCCCTGGGAACTCACAACCCCAGTGCTCCTCCAGGTGACACAGGGCTGACTAAAAGGCAGCAGCACACACTCCAGGAAAGCCTTGACTTCCCAGGGGCATGCCAGGAACATATTTAACCATGGGTACCCACTCCTGGCAGTTCTGGAATCAGTGGGGAATCACTCATGAATCACTCAGGCTGGAGTGATTCTGCGGCACAGGCAGAGCCAGCCCTTCGTTGTCCTTTGGGTGACAGCTCAGGAACAGAACAGCTGAATGGGAAAAGGGGTTTGGGGCTGCCTCTCCTGCATCCCAGCAGGGCTGTGTACTGCTTGCCTCAGGCCAGCAGTTTCCCTGAAGTTTGGAAGTGATCCAACAGCAGCACACAGGAGCCCCTTCCCTTCCCTTCCCTTCCCTTCCCTTCCCTTCCCTTCCCTTCCCTTCCCTTCCCTTCCCTTCCCTTCCCTTCCCTTCCCTTCCCTTCCCTTCCCTTCCCTTCCCTTCCCATCACAGGAGGTGCTGACCCCCAGGTGGGGCCACCCTGGGCTGGCAAGGACAGGACCCTCAGAGCAGCCCCAGCAGGCTCTGCCCAGCCCCTGGTAATGAGGACAGCAAATTAGAGTTCTTTAAATAACCAGGACCTCTTCAGGAAAGGGAGTAAGGTCCTCAGACGGCCTGATCTTCACTTAATCCCTGCAAACAGACACCTCTGATTAGGAGGATTGGTTTCTTCTGCAGGGCAGCAGATTGAGGGCTTTGCCTGGCAAGAGCGAAATAACATCTGGTGCTGTATTTCCTACAGCCAGGGAGCCCCTGACTCCTGTCCCAAATTTGATGCTCAGCCTGCTCACCCCTCCCCACCCCAGCACCAAACCACCTTCCCTGGCACCTGAGCTGGAGCAGGAGCACCCCATGGCTCAGCACAGCCCTGTCACACACCATGCCAGGGCCAGAGAGGGGCTCTGAGCCCCTGGAAGGGCTGGGCTGGATGGGCAGGATGGGCAGTGGTGGCAGGAGCTGCCCAGGAGGACCCAGTGCCAACTTTGTGCCATGGGCTGGGTGGGCAGCAGCTCTGCTCCTCACCCCCTGCCACATCAGTGACACAGAGGTCTCAGTTAATGAGCAGGGACACTAATGAATCTGTGTGTTATCTCCCTGGATCCTCTGCCTCCAGGACAGCCCCAGGGCACCTCAAGCAAACAAACAAGGGAAACATGAAGAGAACATAAAGGAAACACGAAGGAAACATGAAGGGAACATGAAGGAAACACAAAGGAAACATGAAGGAAACATGAAGTCTATTAGGGCTTGCAGCACCTGGGCTGTGCACCCCTTCCCCAGAGCATTCAGGGCAATGCACATCCACAGCAGCAATTTCTACAGACTCACAGCAAATATGTTTGCTGATGAGTTTCTGCAAGATTTGCCAGGGTTTGGTGGGTTTTTTTTCCCAAAACCAAAAGTGAGATTTCTTTTTTCCTTCCTTTTTTTTTTTAATGCTAATTTGCATAATGGGATTCTGAAGAATCACCCCTCCCCCAAGATATACAGAGTTTTCTGTGTTGATGAAGATCAGATTTGGCTGAAAATAATTTTGATGGGAAATGTTCAGCTGTCTCTGCAGCAGGATAAAGCCCTGACAGAGCCCTGCTATGCAGAACTGCTGGCATGACCAAATGACTTTGCTTCAAGAGGCAGCAAGAGAACAGCCCTGGCAAGGAGGGAAGAGCCCTTTCCATGCCATTCTTGGAGAAGTCTTGGAGATGTAGGTATTGGTGAAATTTTGCCTGATGAGGAGGGAGAATGATGAGCAGAACTCCATGATAGAAGGCTAATTAATTACTTTATTATACTATATTATTCTATACTATAGTACACTACATCTAAACTGAAACTGCA
This sequence comes from Agelaius tricolor, assembly GCF_023055355.1. Classification (NCBI taxonomy): domain Eukaryota; kingdom Metazoa; phylum Chordata; class Aves; order Passeriformes; family Icteridae; genus Agelaius; species Agelaius tricolor. The sequence continues at coordinate 4,732,718 of NW_027269296.1, read as the reverse complement.
CAAGCACTCAACAAAATCTCATTACTGTCTCCTGACTGATTGTGAGGACACAGCTTGCAGAAATTGGTCAAGAAAACAAAACACTCACAAGAAAACAAAAGAAAACAAAGAAAACAAAACACTCACACCAGAATCCAATCAAGCAAATTCCTTCAGGTAAATAATCTTCTAACACATTTTACATGTTCCAGAACACAGGAGCAGCAAATGAGATAAGAATTGTTTTGATCTCTCTGCCTCTCCAGGAAAAACCTGAGAGAGAGAATTATGTCTCTCTCTGTCCAGAGAATGTGAATGCTACATGTAGGAGACCCACTGAAGTGTTTCAAAGCACCCTAAAGAGGAACAGGTCTTTTTCTGGCTGTTTTCTTTCCGTGCTAACCTGAACATACCTTCCAGAGAAACGCAGGCCAGGGGGAGGATGCTGAGGAGATGCAGGGTACCAAGAGGTTTGGCACCTGGACAAGGACATGGCCAAGGACAAGGAAGGGCCACCAGCTCTATATTTCCTTAACCCAAGCCTTTTTTGCAATGGTTCAGTCCCAAGAGGTTTTTTTGGGTAGCAGTAGCCCCAAAGCTGGGTGCCAGCAGGGAATTAGAGCAGAGGCAGGGAGTGTGGGTGGAATGCTGGATCACCACGTGGGATGGCTCTGCAGATGAGGTCAGGTCTGTGCTGGAGCTGCCAGAGCTCCCTGCAGGAAGGGACCTCTGAGGGTGCCAGGGAGGTCTCAAAACTCTGCACTCTTTTGGTCCATGCCAGAGCATCGGGGGGCAGGATGGTGGAGATGGACAGAGAGCAGAGATCTCTGCAGCCAGGGCTGGAACTTGGGGTTTATTGCAAAGGGCCTGGGTGCAGGGCCCTGCTGGGAGCTGCCAGCCACAGCTCAGAGCAGGGCTGAGAGAAGAGAGGGAGAGAGAGGATGAGAGGGGAAGAGAGCGAAGTTCTTCTTACAACACCATAAATCTTCTTCTGTACTGAATATTCTGATTCTCACTAACCAATCTAGTCCAAGATACAAATCCTACAGCATTTCCATACAGCCTATAGGAATCATTCCATTAACACACTGGGTTACATTTTAAACCCTACAAACTCCTCTCTGGGCCCCTTCTGCCAAGCTGGCAGGGTCTGCTCTGAGCCTTGGGCCTGTCTGCAAGCAGAGGGGATTGTTTGATCAAAAGGGGATCACCTTCAGCTGGCCATGCCATTGTTTTCCAGTTATTCAGTAACTGAGGGATCTCAAAGCTTGCTTTCATTTCAATCTCACTTAGAGTTTCCATATTCTCAAAACCTTTTGCCAGGCAATCATATTTGTAAGACTTTCCTGGTTCACCTTCCCCAACAGGTCCAGAGGGAATTCTGCCTGCTGGGAGTGAGAGAGCATGGAACAGAGCAGCACATCTACAGGAACCCAGCAGGGAGGGCACAAGAAGGCAGTTTTGGGAAACACTGGAGCCCTGAGGTGGCAGCTGCCAGCAGGCAGAACATCCCAGGGGTCAGTGTTACCTCAGGCAGTCCTTCTCACCAGTGTTTCTTTCCTTCTGCTTCATGGATCTGAAAATCACTGCTGGAGATGGTCCTGCTCTGGGTGGGAGGTGACTGGAGGCTTCTGGAGGTCCCTTCCCAACAGCCCAGGAGCCATGACATCCATGAAGCAGAAGGAAAGAAACTGGTGAGAAGGACTGCTCCCATGTAGGCCTGAGGTAACACTGACCCCTGGGATGTTCTGCCTGCTGGCAGCTGCCACCTCAGGGCTCAGCTGTTTCAGCCCAGTGTTTCCCACAAAACTGCCTTCTTGTTGCTCCACTGGGTTCCTGAGGATCAAAGAGCTCTGAGAATATGCTCAGGCACTGGGACCAAGCACTGTGACCAGCCCACACTGCCTCATGAAACCCCCTGGTCCCTGCAGCAGGAGGGATCCACCCAGAGCTGTAATTAGATGATCTTTAGGGTCTGAGGTTGGGGGCTGCTTTTGGTGAGGAAGCAAAACATGGAATCATGGAATCACAGAATTATTTGGGCTGCAAGGGACCTTGAAGTCCATCCCATCCCACCCCTGCCATGGGCAGGGACACCTTCCACTGTCCCAGGCTGCTCCAAGCCCCATCCAGCCTGGCCTTGGACACTTGCAGGGATCCAGGGGCAGCCCCAGCTTCTCACTCTCCAGGACACTGGAACCAGGATTGGGCTGGATTTTCACCCAAGGTCCCGTGGGCCAAGCTGGGGCAGGAGCTGGGGACAGCTGGGGGTGGCAGGGGGTGGCAGAGGTCTCCTGCTGGCTGGCTGGGCCTCACACACCTGGCAGGGCTGGCTCTGGAGGGATGCTCTGCCTCATCTCACTGCATGGGGAGCAGCAGGGAGGAGGGAACTGTCTCTTTGTATATTTTGCACTGCAACCTTTTGGGGTGGAAAATAGCTCTAAGCGGCAAAGAAGAGAATTAAAGTGCATTTTAATGATCTGTGTCTTACGTCTGAATGAGCATCTCAGATTACAATATCATCCTGCTCCATGTGAGGAAATCCAGCCAGTGACAAATCTCCCATCATCTCCTTTTACATTAATACACATATTTATGTTTTAGAGCTTAATTTCAACAGTTACATTTTTTCAAAAGTAATTAAACTGGGTTTCAAATGAGGAAATAACCTCATGTACTCCCTGCTCACCAACCACACATGAATACTAAAGAAAGTGGTCAGAAACAGATCTATTTGTGAAAAAATATATAAATTAATTAGATGCAGTTTTTCTTCCCTGCAGCTTCATTCAACCTTTATATCAAAAACGACATGAAATGCATCTGGGTTCATTTGTTTAAAAATTTCCTTTGAACACATCTCCATCTCCATTTAAATTAAAAAATGACTTAGCACAAAGAATAACAAAAAGCCTTCTGTGCAGGAATACAATGAGTAATGAACTTCAAATCATATCTGCATGAAAAATTGTCAAGTTGGATATTGTTTTTCCATGTGACCTGTTTTTTTCTAATTATTATATTTTTCCTGGCTCTGATTTTATAAACAGTGGCACCTCTCCCCTTAGCTGGCTCTAAAAAAGGTTTGTTTAATCTTTGACATTTCCTATTTCACAGCCTGCTTTGCAAGTGTCACACAATAGAGCTTTGTTGGTCTCAGTTTAATTAAACACCATTTTTTGCTTTAAGTAGCAAAGGCAGTGACGCCTTAAAAAGTTCCTTTTCTGCTTGAAAAATAATACGGTGTCAGTGAATAATTAAAACATACAAATAATCAGAATTAATTAACATCCTGAACACTTTTAAGTGCTTAAAGGTCTTTATTTCTGGACATTTAATTTGAAAGGGTGTTTGGAGACTGATAGAATTAGCAAGTATCATTTTGGTGATGTTCTCTGGGGTCATGGACAGGAACTCTCCCATTTCCCAGGAGCCAGGGGAGGGACTCCAGGTCACTGGATATGGAATCCTTGTCCCTGTCTCCTTTGAATATGTGAAGCTCCTGCTCCAGCACAATTCCCCATGCCAGGGTGTTGCAGCACCTGGAAAAATGAGTCCTGGAGCAGCCAACAAGATTCCAGTGCAGTTAAATCTTCTCTGATTTTCTGGTTTCTCCCGGGAAAAAACAGAAGCTGTGCCTAATTTCCAAAGAGTGCTGCCATAGCTGGGAAGACCCAGAGAGGGTTCTCTGATCACCTCAGCTACCCTGCATGGACTGGAGATCCCAATGCTGCTCCCACTCTATCACCATCATATTTTCTGAAAAATCCTCGTTGCCCAGGATTTTCTCCTGGGAAGCTGAGAAGCCTCAGCTTCTCCTGTTTTGCTGCTTTGGAATGTGGTCTGGAGATTGTTTACCAACTGGTCAATGTTTGATTGGTTTCATGTAAATTGTTTTTATTTAATGACCAATCACCATCAGCTGTGTTGGACTCTGAGGAGTCAGTCACAAGTTTTTATTATTCATTCTTGTTAAGCCTTGTGATGTATCCCTCCTCTTTCTTTAGTATAGTTTTAGTATAGTATTCTTTAATATAATATAATATCATAAAATAATAAATCAGCCTTCTGAGAACTTAGAGTCAGATTCACTCAATTCCTCCCTCATCCTGGGGACCCTCACAAACTCAACACAACCCTGTCTGCAGAGCACCTTGGGCTCCCAGTCCCTGATTCCTGAGCAGTTCACATGTGCCTGTCCAGTGACCCACCCAAACTCAGCAGAGCCATTCTGTCTCGCTTTGGAAAGCCAGGAGTCTGCTGAGGAAGGCAGGAGCCTCCCCTGAAATGGAGAATGTAAACCCCCTCCCTCCAAATTGCTATAAATTTTAAATTAAGGGGCTCTCAGGCAACAAATATGGGAGCAGGAAATAACAGCTCTTTAATTGGGAAGAAAATAAAAAAAGATCAAATAAAGAATGCAGTGAACTAAAGCAACAGTGGCAGAGTCAGAACCCAGCCTGACACCCTGTGGGTCAGGCTGGTGGCAGCAGAACCATTGGAATTGTGGCTCAGCCCTCCTGCAGTGCCAGGGCTGGTTCTGCTGGAGCAGGGATCCTGGAGAAAGGTGCAGTCTCTGCCTCTGCAGATCCAGGGCAAGAGGCAGCTGCTGTTCCTCTGGGCAATGCAGTGCAGAAGCCGTGCTGGTGTTCCAGAATCTCCAGATTCTATCCGGGTAGGAATGCTTGGCTCCTCCCCCTGGGCTCCCATCTGCCAATGGGATGCTGCAGTTCTTATCAGCCATGCAGGGACATTCCAGAGCTGTTAGCAGCAGGTGTCCCCTCCCGAGGGAGGAGTGAATGTGGTCACTCAGAGAGAGAGATAAGGCAAACTGCCCACTTGACAAAAGACAACTGCCATACAGATGGCAAATACAACACATCTTGCCTTGCAGTCTGGGACAAATTCCCATACACCAGCCCACCAATATTTTTTGGGGTAATTTCCACCGATCTGAATAACAGAAATTGCAGATGAAAAAGCCAGGCAGTGGCAGCAGCAGGAAGGAAATTGGGTGTTGCAGCTCTCAGTCGAGTGCCTGGAAGTGGCTGCTCTGGTCTTGAAACGAAGCTTTGTTCCTTTCATCCTATTGCACCTACTTGCTCCAAACCAGTTCTTCTTCCCCTTTCATGAGTGCAGTTTTCAAATGATAATGGGCTGGTGTCATGACCTTGCTGAAGCAGAGACTGCCGTGCTAAAAATATTAACACTTTTCATCTTCTCTTCTGAGTCCCAGACAGGTTTGCTGCTGTTCTCTGAATATTTCAAACACGTTGATGTCACTGTAGAAATGAACTTGCCCCTTTCTGGCTATAATATGATAATCCACCAGCAATCCATGTGAATTTTGATTGCATAACCATCGGGGCTGTGTCCATCAGACTGGTGGAGCATCAGACTGGGATGCTCCACCAGTATCCCAGACTGGGATGTCTCCACCAGCTCCAGGTAATTCCCACTGTGTGTAGCTGAAATTTCTCCCATTCCACAGACTCCTGTCCTGAAGAAACAGCCTCATGCACAGATTTTGAAAGCAAGAGAAGAGAAACAATCAGTGTTGGGAGAAAAAAGAACCAGAACTCCAAGATCCACCATCAGACTGGGATGCTCCACAGCAACCTTGGGCAGCACACACATACTATCGAGGGCAGAAACTTCATTTTTTTCTACTTCATCTTTTTCTACTTCATCCTTTTCTACATATCCACCCTCCATCCTGTTTTTCCTCTGCCATCCTTGGCATGGGAACAGGAAATCCCTCCACCTTTTACACCAATAATTGACTTTTTTACCTTAAACTGGGCAGGCTCCTAGGAGCCCACAAACCTGTGTCAGAGCACATCCCAGCCTACAAAAGCTGGGCAAATCTGCCCCCCAAACACACCCAGCTCTGACCTCTGAACAGGTTTTCCAGGAAGATTTCATCCCCTGGGATGGGTGGTCTCGCCATCAGTAATCACAGCAGGAGTCTTTTTCTTGTGGTACTTTGTGGAAATTTTAGCTTTTCAGATAGGAAAGGTGGACATTAACACCTCAGGGTAAAACTGGTGATACAGAAGCAACAATAAAGTTCTTGTCTTCCACAGTCTCCAGCAAAAAGCTCTGAAAAGGAGGCAATGTTTTCCTTAGATAACTGATAATACTCTGGGTATAATGTGCAGCCAATTTAATACTTAACCACTTTATGCCTATAGCAGGTGTTTGTTTAAGAGAGATTTCACAGTACAGAGAGAGGTAAATAGCAGATTTCTTCCTTTAATGGGCCTCAGGCTCATTAAACAACATTTCACTTTCTCCTGCACAAGGTCTTTATTCATTAAAGGGATTCACTCTATTTCCAAGGGGAGTTTTTTCTCCTTTATTGACAATTCACCCAATGTGCTGAAAGTTGTGTATCTGAGTGGGGGACAGGCAGCCACTGTGCCTCTGCTCCCAGCCTGAGTGCACTTCTACCTCCACAAGTGGCTCCTCTCTCACTCTAAAAACACAACTTGACAAATGTCATGTTTTCTGCATTGGTTATTTTCTGAAAAACAAATTGTATCTTCAAAAGGCTGTATTCTGCAACCTCAAAACAGTCTTGTCAGCAGCCCCAGAAAGGCATCGAGTTTACTTTTGAGATGGAACAGCTCAAAACTCAAACTGAAAAATCTCCACCAAATCTTTGAGTTCTGTTTCATTTTTCTCCCAACACTGATCATTCTTCTTCTCTTGCCTTCAAAATCTGGGCATGAGGCTGTTTCTTCATGACAGGACTCTGTGGAATGGGAGCAATTTCAGGTACACACAGTGGGAATTACCTGGGCAAGAAAGAGCCATGAAGTAAAGAAACCATCAAACGCTGAAGGAGGCAGGAAATGCTCTCAGATGTGTCATCCCCTTAAAGTTTTATCTCTTCAGCTGACAGTTCTTCCTCAGGAGACTGCCTTTGCCCACACCTGAGCCTGTCTGTGAGCCCCCATGGGCATCACAGGCTTATCTGCACACACTCAAGTGCCCAGGCCAAGAGGACAGTGGTGAAACTTTGTTGGAAAATCACAGAATCACAGAATCTATAAGGTTGGAAAAGGTTTTTTAAGATTATTGGGGACAAGCATCAACTAGCACCACCACCATGTCCTCAAGTGCCACATCCACTCGTTTTTTGAGCACTTCCAGGGATGGTGACTCCACCACTGCCTTGGGCAGACAGTGCTATGGCTGGGCAACCATTCTATGAGAAAAAAAAATAAAATTCTTATTATCTAATGTAAACAACCCTGGTGCAAAATGTTACATATTTTGCTGGTTATCAAAATTAATTTTACTGCCAAAGAATTCAGCCCAAAAGCCTTATTCTCCTGAAACCTGCTTCATGTCTTCTCAACTGACCCATGATGCAATAATAGCTCCAAATAAAACCCCCAAATCTCGTGTGTGAGCACTGCATGAGCTGAGGAGAATCTGCACCCACCTGGGTTCAAATTGCCACCACAGGACAGTGGAAGCAGAGCTCCTGCTCAGGAGATCCTCTGAAGTCTTTGGCTTCACACTGGAAAGAATAAAAGGTCAGATGCATCATCAACAACTCCATTCATTGGGATAAAAGGTGTTTCTTCTGAGGAAAAGAAAAGCAGTGAACTAGAAAAAGAGCTTTGAATTAATGGCTATGTAATTTGGCAGTGGGATTTGAAAGTTCCCAATCAAAGAGAGATTAATGGTGCAGATAAAGAAAAAATACTAAAAGAAACAGATGCTTCATGTTTGCACACTTGGCAGAGCAGTGGAACAAGGCAGGAACAGCCTGATCAGCCCAAGGCCTTGACGGGGGCTGGGTGGTGTTGTGAGGTCCCCAGGATGAGGTGAGAGATGGGAATTTGACTCCATGTTCTCAGAAGGCTGATTTATTATTTTATTATATGATGCGATGTATTATATTATATTATATTATATTATATTATATTATATTATATTATATTATATTATATTATATTATATCACATTACTAAAGAAAGAGAAAGGATTCATCAGAAGGCTCAACAAGCATGATCATGAAAGCTCATGACTGACTCCTCAGAGTCCGGCACAGCTGATGGTGATTGGCCATTAATTAAAAACAATTCACATGTTTGGATAAACCATCTCCAGACCACATTCCAGAGGATCAAAACATGGAGAAGCTGAGGCTTTTCATCTTCTCAGGAGAAGAAATCCTGGTGAAGGGATTTTTCAGAAAATATCACGGTGACATGGGCTGGGTCTACCACAGCTTCCACCACCAGCAACTCAACCCAGCAGTTTAACCAAAAGTTCAAGCAGCATTTCTCTTGTGTCCTTTATAGCAGAGTTTAGGATTGGTTTGCTGGCTAAAATTCTTCACAGCTTCAGGCCTGTGGAAGTAAACAAATAGTGGAGGAGACAAATTGTGATGGCACCATCACTGCTGGTGGGATGCTGGGCTCTTTCCCAGCAGGTGCCAGCCTGTCCCAGGATGGAATTTCCTGCACTGAACAGTCTTGCAGGTCCCTTGCAATAGGAAAAAATAATGGAAGTTGGCCCCATTCTTTATCCTGAGGAAGAAAGGCCTGAAAAAAGTCTTGTGAGAATGAAAAGATGAGAATTAAGAGGATGCTGACTTAGCTCTTCCAGCTAAAGCACTTTCTCGTTTGAACACATTTGAGCTTTCTTTTTCCTTCAAAGCTAAACAAAGAAAAAAATATTAATGATTTTTTTGGGGGTCAAATAAACCATTTATTTCCATTCACCCCCGAGACTCTCAGGTTTGTGTCAAGCAGTTGCCAGTGATTGCAAATTGAGAAATATTTCATGGAATCATAGAATATGTTCAGTTGGAAGGAACCCAAAGGATCAAGTCCAACTCCTGAAACAGCACATTGGTGTTTTTTTAGCACAGATAAGGCAGCACAAACTCTGGGCTGGTCCCTCCCTCACTCCCTTCTGTGGCTTTTGCTCACACCTGGTTTGTGTCCCTGCCTGACCCCCAGTGCTCCCCCAGCTGAGCTCCACCTGCCTCTCTGAGCACCTTCCAAGGGCTCCAAGGAGCTGGGAACTGTGGGATTTCAGCTGCTGGAAAAGACAGAGCACACCAAACAAATGCCTGCACGTATCTGTGGATTCATCAGCCTGTTTATGTTGAGAAATCATGTGAAAGCTCAAGAGAATACAAGGATTTGTTGGGTTAAAGTTAAATTCTTCTTTTGCTTTATTTTTGGCTTTTTGGTCGTGTATTCAGTCAAATCAAAATTATTTTTTCATATTTTATACCTCAGCCAAGACAATGAACTCATAAAACTCTGACTATTTTCACCTCACCAAAATGCTTTGACGGAGAGCTGTGGCCTCAAGCCAAGGGATGCTCAGGGAATCAGGATCTGCCCCTCTCCAGGCAGCTCCTGTGACATTCCCCCTTTTCACCATGACCCCCTCATGTGACAAAGGACCTTCCCATCACTGGAAACACATTCCTCCCCCTGGGAAATACATTTCTCCCCCTGGGAAACACACTTCTCTGTGGTGGTGTTCACAGGGGTGCCAGGATGAGGGAAGAGATGAGAATATTGACGCCATGTTTCAGAAGGCTGATTTATTATTTTATTATATACATATAATTAAAAGTAAATGATATATTAAAACTATACTAAAAGAATAGAAGAAAGGATTTCATCAGAAGGCTAGCAAGGAAAAGAATGGAATGATAATAAAATCTTGTGACTGATCAGAGTCTGAGCCAGCTGGGCTGTGATTGGCCATTAATTAGAAACAACCACATGAGACCAATCACAGATGCACCTGTTGCATTCCACAGCAACAGATAATCATTGGTTACATTTCATTTCTGAGGCTTCTCAGGAGAAAAGATCCTAACAAAAGGATTTTTTATAAAATGTGTCTGTGACACTTCTCACCCTGGGAAACACAGGTGTCCTTATTGAGGAAATCCAGAGAACCAGGAACCTCCACTCTGGAGCTGCAGAGCCAGCTGTGATCCCAAATCCCCCCATCAGGAATCATGCCTGGAGCAGGTCATGGGGTCTTCATCACAGCATCAGAGGTTCCAAATTAGAAATCCAGTGGCCAAACCATGGAATGGATTGTAAATTCCCCCTGTGTTTTCCCATGGTGCCATCTGTGAGTATGGAAAGCACCAGAGGGCTTTGGCTGCATCGAGGAAAAGCCCACACCCACGGCCTGGTGACACAGCCAGGGTGGCAGTGTCACCCTGGGGAGGATATTGCTTCACTTGGAAGGGCCTCCCCACTGGCAGGGTGTTACTTCAGAGTTTCTTAGGAAGTCGGGCTCTGATTTTAAGAGATAAAATACTTGAAAAAAAAAAAATCAGGAACCAGAACTTTAAATAGACACTGAATGTCTGAAGTGATGAAATCACAGGGAGAAACACAAAATCATCAACTCTGAGCAGTGCCCTTGCACCCTCGGCGTGAGTCAGGGCACCAAAGTGACTTCATATGTCACACAGTGCCCACAGCAGCAGCCACGGTGTGACCGTGTCTGCCCTGCTGTGAGTCACTGCTGGGGACACAGGGAAGGCTCTGCCATGGGGGGGGACACAGGGAAATGTTCTGTCATGGCTGGGGACACAGGGAAAGGCTCTGCTGGGACACAGGGAATGGCTCTGATGTGCCTGGGGACACAGGGAAAGGCTCTGCTGGGACACAGGAAAGGCTCTGCCATGGGGGGGACACAGGGAAAGGTTCTGTCATGGGGGGGACACAGGGAAAGGTTCTGTCATGGCTGGGGACAAAGGTTCTGTCACGGGTAGGGACACAGGGAAAGGCTCTGATGTGGCTGGGGACACAGAGAAAGGTTCTGTCATAGTTGGGAACACAGGGAAAGGTTCTGATGGGGTTGGAGACACAGTGAAAGGTTTTGTCATGGCTGGGAACACAGGGAAAGGCTCTGCCATGGCTGGGGACATCTCCCTTTGTACCTGACACCACTGGAGATGCTTGCAGGACGAGCATGGCTCTCTTCTCTTCTCTTCTCTTCTCTTCTCTTCTCTTCTCTTCTCTTCTCTTCTCTTCTCTTCTCTTCTCTTCTCTTCTCTTCTCTTCTCTTCTCTCCTCTTCTCTTCTTTTCTCTCATGTAGTCATGGATTGCAAGGCCAGAAGAGGCTTGGCCAGCCAGCCTGACCTGCCAAGCTCAGAGCTCTGGGCTCAGGTTTGATCATCTGGAGAAGTGTCCACATTTGATTTGCAGCTGAGGACCCAAGGGGCAGTGCCCAGCTCCTCTGAGGAACAATTTAAATTCTAAATGGATGGGAAGGAGCACTGGGGTCTCCACCGAAGGGGAGCTTAGGGTAGGTTTGAAACATTTTCTTTAGTCAATCATGAGTAAATTTGTCTGAATTTCAACAAGCAAAGGTTGGAATGACCACAGGTCACTATTAAAATAACCACAGGTTATTTTAAAAACCCAATTTTTAAGTCCTTTTGGTGGCTAAGAAGTGCTTGAAAGCCTGAAAAACTAATCACAGAAACAAGTGTGAAATAAAAGTTGTTGGATCCCTGCCTTCCCAGGAACAATCTCAGCTGACTGCTGGCTTTCAGCCTGGGTACTGGTAACACCTTATGGGCTGGGAAGGATAGTGTGGACTGAAAATAAAACCCATTATGAGAATGCACTCAACTACAAAATAAATCGAGATGGAACAGCCACGAGGAGAAGGACAAAGACCTGGAATTGCTGAAATACATCAGAAATAAATGCACGGGCTGAAGATGCCACAGGCCCTTCACTGGATTGAAAGGATCAGGGATTAACACAGCTCCAAGGAATTCACTCGCTGTTTTGTTAATATCTAGAAGATAGCGGGAGACGCTTTCCCAGCAAGCTGAGATAACACACAAGTGTCTGCTCCACCCCCAGGAGAAGCAGGGTGTTAAACTGCAATCAGGAAAAACAAAGTTTAACTGCTCAGAAACTTCAAAGTCAAACAGCTCCAATAACCTGAAACCAAAGGTCTGGAAGGGGAGGGGAGGTGAGGGTGCTCTCATGGGACGATGATATTTTTAATAAATCTAGGAATGCCATGAAATATTTACAAGGCTGGGAGAAAACAAATGCTGTGGCAGCTTGCACATAAGAGCAGCGGGGAGGCACGAGGTAATGAGGGAGCTATTGCCCTGCTATAAACACCTCTGGAAGCTCAAGGAAAGGCTGTCACACACTCACAGGCTGTGGAGGTGCTCACATCCCATTGTTAAAAACAGCTCCTAAATGGGGCTTTCAAAAGAATGCAGGAAGGTCTAGGAAATCTCCTCGTGGTGAAAAAGGTGAGGTGGTCAGCGTGTTTAATTTATCTGTGAACAAGTGCTGGGAAATGACAGAAACCGAGATCTGCCTGTGAGTGGATGCTGGAAAAACTCAAAGTGGGAATAAGTTGCAAGTAAGGAACCTTTGCTTTAGCAGGAGCATTTGATTTTGGCGTGGGATACATTTTCCAGCAGGTAATATCTGTATACAAGGATTGCAGGGCTTGAAGAAGCATTTCTGATGCATTTGGCTCAAGGTGAAGAAGTGGAGGAATCCATGAGCTGATATTCAGGCAGTCACACAAGGAACTCGAGTCACCTCTGCTGCTCTGTCTGTGAAGGTCTTCCAGAAATGTCCTCCACGAGAGAGAGAGAGAGAGATTCAGCAGATCCTCAGCAGAATCATTGCAATATTTGTGAATTGACTATTTGTCCTCCATATCTTCATAAAGCTATCTATAAAAATAAAGGTAATTCAATCTTTCTCAAATAATTACTTCATTACAGAATGCAGAGAAAACACACTCTCTGATTTTAGCAGCTTACACAACATATCTCACAGAAAAAAAAAAAAAAAATTTAAGCCGACAAGAAACTGGAGAAATTTCCTAAATCAGGCAGAAACCACTAACTATGAAAGTAAAAATGAATCCTGCTGAAATTGTTTATTTTTTGGAGCATGTTTAGCGAGTTTGGCTGTGGTGCCCACGGTGGCAGGAGCTGTGTGGGAAGGGGCCAGGGCTGGCCATGAAACTGCTGATAGCTCTGGGAATCACTGCTCCACAAAGCCCCACATTTCCTGCTGGAAATGGCTTCCTTTGGGGACGATTTTGTATTTCACACCTGGACCCGGGGCTGCCAGAGCAGCAGGCACAGTGAGAACAGCAGCTGGCACCTGGGTCACCTCTGGCTGGGGACACTGGGACTGGAAACAGCTGGAAACAGCTGCTGTCCTTAGCTGTGATGCTGATTGACAGCTGTCTATCTTGGAAACATCTGGAACATTTTCTGTTCAAAGGAAACGTTGAAAGTTTCAGCCCGTTTCAGACGGAAACCAAATTTCAATCACCCCAAGAATTCATTTTCTTGGAAATCACACTTCCCAACCAAGTTTCAGTTCTGTTTCTTAGTAGATGTCTAAAACTTTGTCTCATGGGGCTCAGCAGACAGGATTCTCCCTGTGGCTGGATCCAACCACAGATGGACCTGGCTCTGCTGGATCCCTGAGCAGGTGGAATTCAGAGCTGTGCCCAGGCTCCTACAAACAAGAAACAAAATATTTGCATAAAATCCACTTCCCCTCCACCTGTGTTATTGCTTCCCTGCATGATGAAACACTGGCCTATTTCCATAACAATCAAAATGCCTGAAGAAATGGCCCAGAAGTGCTCAGGACTTGTGACAGCACTGATAGGATCAGGAAGAAACCCTCGAGGCTCTGAGAAGAAATGGAGCTTTTCTATGTATATTTATTTCTGTTACTCCTAATACCTTTGCTGCATTTCTCCATCATGAGGACAAAGCTGTTCATGGTATTAAATCTTAAAAATTTAATCTTAAAATCTTAAAAAATAACTCTTGAATGCTACTCATTATGTGCTCCTATGCAAAAAAAAAAAAAAAAAGAAAAAAAATTTGCAAAATCAGGGGGCATTTGAGCCGCATGGACTCCCCTCTGATGTTATTAAAGCTCCAGGCTAAAATTATTTTCAAGATCACATAAGAAATATATAACAAGAGAAGACAAGCTCAGGTTAACTTCATTTTTGCTGGGGGTACACTGCACAGTAACTGCAGAGTAGCTGCTGCAATCCTTGATTTTTGGAACAATTACTTTATTTTCTCTTGTGCCATTTGTTTGGCTGTCCTATCAGATGTGCAGGCACACTCAGTTGTGAGCCCCAGGAGCAGGCTCCAGCACTGCCTCTGCCTGCCCTGCTGTGTTTGCCAGCACTGCAGCACTTTGCCAGCTGGTTCCCAAATGGCTTTGAAATTTTCTCTTCTAGTTTCTTGTGTCCCTTCCCCAGCCCTGCAGCTGGACGCTCTCGGGTGCTACGTCAGGGAAAACAGGGCCAAATTAGCATTTTCAGAAGTGCAGAACAATGTCACTGAGAGGATCGTTGTGTTCAGGGGGAAAAAACTGAACCACAAGAGCAGCAAGACATGACAGAACATGGTTTCAATTCAGCTCTCTGAACAACGTGAACTTCCACTTTCCAAGAAGCAGGAAAATGTTGCCTCTCTGCAAAGGCATGACGTTGGTGTTTCACCTCTGTTTCCCTCCTTCTGACATGTCCGTGTTTCAAAACTGAAATTAAGTACAAGAGGATCCATAGGAAAGAAAGCAACACCTTGCTGTAGTACAGATGTGCCTGGCCAGCCTCGTGGGTGCCTACAAAATATGAATTAATTGCATTTACTGCCATTCCTGCAGCTGAGAGGAGGAGCTGGAGCAGCTCTGCAGAGCTGGGAGATGCAGCAAGGCAGGTGAGGGGGAAAAGTGCTCCCTGGGGCAGGGGACATCCAGCTAGTGAGCAGGGAAAGGACAAAATATCCCCAAATGTCAGGGCTGGAGGATGTCTGGTGCTGACTCTGATCCTACTGATCAGAGCCCTCCATCCCTGCCCAGGATGGAGGGGTTGGAACCAGGTGATCTTTAAGATCCATTCTGTGATCCTGTGGTTCTCCTGCTTTTACACCATATTCTGTGCATATTGAAGCTGTGCTTGGGCCTGAGCAAACAAGTCAGGTGTGAGCTAGAGGGGAGTTTTGCCAGCATATCCAAGCCTCAAACACTGTCACTGAAAAGTCAGCTTATGTCACAGCTCTATGATTGTGTCCCGCTGCCAGCATCAAAGTTTCTTTTCTCACCCTGGTCCTTTGGGTTCAAGGGGGGTGGAAGAGACACTGCCTAGTTCAGTGCCTTGTAAATTGGCTGGAATGAAAAATAAAGAGAGAGCCAAAAACATCTGCCTTTGGATGGACAAAATCTCATGGGCACAGCTTCAGCTCACAGCTCCAATCACTGGAGAGAGATCACAGATCTGCAGACTGGGCTGGGAAGGATCATGGGATGCACAGATTTCCTTAGGAGAAAGTCACTGAAGCAGATAAGGAGGCACCCTCAGCATATTCATATTCAGGACACGTTGATCTGCATTTTCCTGCAGGAAAACAAATGCATTTGGCAAAACTTGGGTGTATTTTGCATATGGCAATGTGGGTTTGTGCAAGCACTCCAGAGCACTTCAGTAGAAGATTTCTGAATAACTACATGGGGACTAATGTTTATTTATCAGAGATAATCCTTCTGTGAGATCCCATCTGATTCTGGCCCCTCGTGGGACCCTCTTCTGCTCCTTGCAGCTCCAGGCACAAGGCAGGGCTGTCACAGAGCCCTGATTGTGTGGGTATCCTCAAAACAGCTCGCCCCATCCCTTTCCTTCCTTCTAACTAATCAATTTAGGAAATTTCAGGTATTTACAGCTTGTTTGTGGCAATGCAAATGAAGCTCTGTCGGAGCTTGTCGGGCCTGGAATCCACAAAGCCTTTGTGATGTGCTGATTGCTCACACCAGGCTCACCCTCCTGCCACCTTCCCAAATACCCTTTTCCCAGGCAGCTGGAGGGTGTGGTGCTGCCAAACATTTTTGTAGTGGCAAAGCCAGTTTGAGAAATTCCTGCCCCCACCCCTCCAGTTGTGTCAATACAGCTGGCTGGGGAGCTGTGTGGCAATTTGGGATGGCTCACACGGGCACACACAGGGAATAATTGGGAGGAAGTATTTGTGTACACCTGGCTGATGTCAGCAGTGTGGTCAGAAGGAGCCCTGTGCGGCAGATTAGACAATTCTGATATCAAAACTGATCTCTGCTTTGGTACATCCTGATGGGCAAGGGGCTCAAAATCAAGGTGCAACCAAAGAATTCAGTGTTCAGAGTTCACATGCATGTGGCAAAAGGAGAAGCAGCTGGGATCTGCACAGAGCAGTGGGTTAAAAAGCTAATTGGTTTCTCCAGGGGCCAAGAAAATGGTGCCAGGAGTTTTGAAATTAGCAGTGAAGATAAAAAGAGAAAGATGAGTGAATGTGAGAGAATCCTGCAAGCATGAAATGAGCCTCTTCAAATGGGTTTTTACACAGAAACAGTGAAAAAGTGAGTGTAACCAAAAGGTTTCTCAACGAGCTTTGGGCTCAGCTGCCCACTGGCTGGTTAATGCTTGGCAAAAAATGAGCACTTGGGCAGCAATGAATCCAGTTTGATTGGAGAGGAAGGCTGTGATTCATGTTCCTTGCACTTTGTTTCTGTTGAATATTGCCACTCTGGGTTGTAGATGGAGACAAAAAGGAAGAAGTGCAGGGATGTGCTTCCAGGACACAGCCCCAGATAGGGACCAGCAGCTGTTTCTTGCTGGCTACAGCTCAAAAAGCCAAAACTCTGCCAAGCCAGCCCTGGTCCAGCTCTGGAGATGCCTCCATTCATAAGGAATGCTGGTTTATCACAAACTCAACCCACATGAAACCATAAAACATTTGAGCTCTGAGCTGGATCTGAACAAGCTGCTCTCAGTTTTGCACCAGACCCAGGGCAAAGACTTCCTAAGTGAGCACTCAGGTCATTGGGATGTGCCCTGCTGTCTGTGGGGCACAATTTACCTTCCTGATTGTTCCAGCATGTGCTGATAGCTTTGTACCTATCCTCACTCACCATCACACGTGGTTTTGCACCTGAAAATTAATTTGAATTTTGTTGCACATTTTGTTTGAAGAGAATGTTTTGCAGCTCAGGTCGTTGAGGCAGGAAGATAGTTGGATTGCATTTTTAGTTGAAATTAAAAGTATTTTAGTTCCTTGTCATCCAGAATTTCCTGCCAGTGACCACATCTGATCCATATACAGTTATAGAAACCAAGTTAGGCTGCAAAACACAAGCTGGCAGTCACCAGGCCCAACAGAAACATCTCCCAAACCTCTCTGAACAGTGGCATTTGCTACCAGATTTATTTCCCATTAGCTGGCTCTGCTGATGGCCTATCATCTCCATTGATTTTTTTCTTTTTTCCCATTAAAACCACAAGTGAACAATCCTGCCTGTGGGAAGCAGCCTGGCTGTTCCCAGGCCCTGGTGGTTGCTCAGGGCATGGTCCTTGCTGTGATGCCTTGGAGTGGCTGCCTAAAACAGGGGCTAGACAAAATTAAGAGAATAAAAGCAGATATTTGTTGAAGGCCTTCAACAGATACACCTTGGGCAGTCAAAAACTTCTGAGGGGCTACACTCAAGATGGATGGTGCTCATAAACTTTACACACATTTATAAATTTGGTCTATTTACGTATCAGGGGTTAATCCTCCAATTAGAGTTTTAGGTAATGAAGTAATTTACTCCAAGTTTGCCTCCCCAATTCACTGTTGTTTCAATCTCTCTGGGCCTGAGGCTGTAGGGTGTCCTTGATTTTCAGGCCTAGAGAGGAATTGTTCTGTCTGAATAAAATGGGAGAACAGCAGCTGACAGGCCACAGAGTTTTACAGTTACACACTAAAGCAGTACAAGATCTGAAAAATATAAAAGCTAAATCCTAAGGCACCAGCTGCACTCCTCCTTGCTGGGCTGGACCTGCCAGGCCTCCATCCTGCATCACCTCCAGGCCCTGCTCCCCTCCTGGCTGCTGTGAGGGGGCTCTGTGATGAGACCCTCCCAGTGGAAGATGAAGAGAGGGAGCCAAAAGTGTGGCTGGAGGTCCTGCTGCCCTCCTCACACTGCCCAGAGCCTGCAGGGGCTCCCAGGCTGGCCAGGTGACACCAGCAAGGGGCCGAAGCCCAGGAGCTCCTGAGTGATGCAGACAGCCACCTCAGAGAGCTGCCGGCTGCTCCCACAGCTCTTCTGCACCTTCGGCCTTCCTCTACACCTTCAGCCTTCTTCTACACTCAGACTTCTACACTCGGCCTTCTTCTACACTCAGCCTTCTACACTCGGCCTTCTTCTACACCTCCAACCTTCTTCCACACTCAGCCTTCTTCTACACTCAATCTTCTACACCTTCAGCCTTCTTCTACACTCAATCTTCTTCTACACCTTCAGCCTTCTACACTCAGCCTTCTTCTATGCCTTCAGCCTTCCTCTACACCTCCAGCCTTCCTCTACACCTTCAGCCTTCTTCTACACTCATACTTCTACACCTTCAGCCTTCTACACTCAGCTTTCTTCTATTCCTTCAGCCTTCCTCTACACCTCCAGCCTTCTTCTACACTCAGCCTTCTTCTACACCTCCAACCTTCTTCCACACCTTCAGCCTTCTTCTACACCTCCAGCCTTCTTCTACACTCAGCCTTCTTCTACACTCAATCTTCTACACCTTCAGCCTTCTTCTACACTCAATCTTCTTCTACACCTTCAGCCTTCTACACTCAGCCTTCTTCTATGCCTTCAGCCTTCCTCTACACCTCCAGCCTTCCTCTACACTCAGCCTTCTACACTCGGCCTTCTTCTACACCTCCAACCTTCTTCCACACCTCCAACCTTCTTCCACACCTTCAGCCTTCTTCTACACCTCCAGCCTTCTTCTACACTCAGCCTTCTTCTACACTCAATCTTCTACACCTTCAGCCTTCTTCTACACTCAATCTTCTTCTACACCTTCAGCCTTCTACACTCAGCCTTCTTCTATGCCTTCAGCCTTCCTCTACACCTCCAGCCTTCCTCTACACTCAGCCTTCTACACTCGGCCTTCTTCTACACCTCCAACCTTCTTCCACACCTCCAACCTTCTTCCACACCTTCAGCCTTTTTCTACATCTTCAGCCTTCTACACTCAGCCTTCTTCTATGCCTTCAGCCTTCCTCTACACTTCCAGCCTTCTTCTACACTCAGCCTTCTTCTACACTCAATCTTCTACACCTTCAGCCTTCCTCTACACTCAGCCTTCCTCTACACTCAGCCTTCCTCTACAATCAGCCTTCTACACTCGGCCTTCTTCTACACCTTCAGCCTTCTTCTCCACTCAGCTTTCCCCTACACTCAGCCTTCCCCAGCGTGTGCTGGGCAGCACAGGTTGGTTTAACCCGTTTAACCACCCAGCAGGTCGGTGCAGGAACGTGCAGGTGCACCAGGCTGAGAGCTCCAGCCATTCCCACCAGCCCACAGCAGGTCCCAGCCAGGCTCTGGAATCTGGCACGGGCAGTGCTGCAGCTCTGCAGGCCTGGGCACACTGAGAGAGCTCATGGGAGATCAGTTTTCTCAGTGGTGACCTTCTTAAAAGCACATATGGGGTTTGAGTGGCAGCCTGGAACTAGCCAAAGCCATCAGTGTAATGATGATTTCTTCAGCAGTGCTGCACTGGCCGCTGAAGAAATCAAAACTCCGGAGGAATTGTTGTTTTGGGCTGTGTTAGCATGTCTCACAAGATTTGGATGTGAGTAACCCTGGGAATGTGTTTTTCCATCCATTAGCTGTGCTCTGCTACCCAGCTCTTGATGTTGGTATCTCTTGGAGCCAGGCTGAGCAGACGTGCCTGCACTTGTCTCACCAGGATCCTTCTGGGCCTTTGGCTGAGCTGAGCTCTCCCAAGGCAGGGATCCCTGCCAGCTTTTCTCCTCAAAGACACCTTGCCCACCTTCAGCAGGGCTGAGCAGAGCTCTGGGGTTGGCAGCGTGGCAGAGCTGCCAAGGGTGAGTTCTGCCTCCTGCCCTGGAGGGAGAGGGAAGGATGAGGCAGGGAAGAGCTATCCAAACAAGTTTGTACACCCATGAATTTGTAATGTGTTGCCTAGGAGAGACTTTGGTGGTGTGGAAGAGCCTGGAGAGTCTTGTGTTACTCTAGGACACGAAATAACACGATGTGCACACACTGCTGTTCTCAAGGTAAAAAGGGAAGTTTATTTTCTGACTCCAGCATTTATAGATTTCTAAAAGTGACAGTGGATTGGAGGGTGACAGTGCCACCTCTCCAGAAATCAGAGTCCAAGTTTATTTCCTGACTCCAACATTTATAGATTTCCCAAAAGTGACAATGGATTGGAGGGTGACAGTGCCACCTCTCCAATGACACTGGACAAACCAACAGTCCACCAAATTTCTCCTCTTCCATAAAAGAATGCAAAACAATAAGTTATTTACAAAAAAAAAAAAAAGTGTGAGGAAATTTGTTACAAGACTATAAACATCAAAAAGCTTAGAAAATCTTAAAAAATCAGGGTGACAGCCTTGTGAGGATCACAGCCCTGCCCTCTGGGGAGATGGGGCAGACAAGCACAGTGCTCTGCACTGGCATTGGGCTACCCCAGCCCCTGCAGGTGGGTTTGGGAGCAGCCCAGCCAGGCAGGGCTGTGAGGACACAGAACAGCCCCAACTCGGTGAGTTGGTATCTCCTGTATTTAGCTGGCCCTGCAGGAAATCCCTAATGAGGTGCCAGATGTCAGTGACTGCACATGGAGGCTGTTTTGGATGCATTGAGCAAGGCAGGGGGTGATTTCAGATTGCAAACATTTGATGGTTCCATATCTGAAGAGCAAGCCACACTCTTTTGCCAAGAGAGACACAGCAGGTTTTACCAGCACCAAGAATAAAGAAAATGTCAGTAATGACCCTGGTTAGGCCCCAGGGAAGTGCTGCTTTCAGATATGCTGCTGGCTTCTGGATCATCCTGGGAAAACTTTGGGGAGTGATAGACACCTCTCCAGAAATCCAGAAATCAGAGTCCATCTCAGGGCATCATGACTGCCCTGAAGCATCTCCCCCTCCCTGACCCAGCCACACCACTTGAGCTACAGCTGAGGCAGAGAGACCACTCTAAAGGAACACTGGGGAATAATCAGGGACCAGAGGAAATCCCTGGAGGAGAGAGACACAGAGGATCATTCACCTTCCACAGCAGTTAAATTCACATTGGGCATGACCCTGAGGACCAGAGAGTGGACAATCAGCCTTGCTGGACACCAGCACCCACCCTGACACCACCTCCTTCCACTGCCCTCACTCAGAGGCAGCTTTGTTTGTACCCTGACAAGGAATCACCTGCTCATGGCACTCCAAGGACAAGCTTGCTTCTCACCTCTAATGGGACCCCAAACAAAATGGGTTTGTTTGCTGCCAGGAGTTGTGTCTCCATTACCTGCTCTGCCCCAGAATTGTCCACACCCTTCCTCAGGACCTTTGGTCTTTCCAGCTGAGTTGCTGGCTGATAGAAATCTCACCAGCTCCCAGCCTTAACTATGCCTGCCATAAACTGCTCCTGGGAACCCCCAGCCTGTTACTGACATTTAAAATGGGATACAAATGCATTCAAGCTCAGTGATGAGTTTGCTGTGTAATCAGAAACCACTGATGAAAGGAAACGGATGGGCTTTGAAGGTCCCTGCCACAGGATCAGCTCCTGTCTCCTGGATGCCACCCTGTGCCAAAGCTGTCCAGGGCAGTAATGCAGGGGTTGCTCAGTCTGACCGTGATGCTCCTTCCACTGGGAGCTGAGCCTTGCTCTGCCTGGAGACAAATCTGGAAAAAAAAAGCCTTGACCACTGGGCCAGTGCCTGGCCTGGTCCCACAGGGGACCTGCACACGCCCAGCCAGTGGCCAGGGCAACATGGGCACCCTGATGTGCCACAGCTTCTCCCTGCCTTGTCTTCACATTAGGATCTGCTCTGTGCCATGTGATTCTGAGCTCTCTTCCCATTCCCTTCCCCTACAACAGCCAACAGCCTCCTCCTTTTCTGCAAATACAAGCATTTCCAATACACCTCCCTGCTTTGTTCCCCACCCAGACACTGCCTTGTGGGTTTTCCAAGCTTTATCAGCACTTTCTGTATCACACAATTTGAGGAATGGTGACTGCTCACCCACTGTGTGCTGTGCAGGTAGCTCAGTTCACCTTTGGAGAAGCAAACTGACATCAGGGATCAGAGAATCATAGAACAGCCTGAGTTGGAAGGGACCACAAGAAACATGGAATTTCTAGGCCTGCACAGATACCCCAACAATCCCACCCTGGGCATCTCTGGAGCCTTTTCCAAAGGCTCCTGGAGCTCTGGCAGCCTCAGGGCTGTGCCCATTCCCTGGGGAGCCTGGGCAGTGCCAGCACCCTCTAGGGAAAGAACCTTTTGCTAATATTCAGTCTAAACCCCTCACAATGAGGCAGGTAAGCATCCTGTGCCCTCCTGTTCCCAGAAGAGAGGGAGAGCCCTGGGTTTCCCTGCCAGCACCTCTGCCCAGAGCTGTGTGACCCCTTTGCTGCTGCTCCTGTGCCCACAGTGTCTGAGCACAGCAGGGCCAGGTGCTGCCCCAGGACCTGGCTAATGGCAGTGACAGGAGGGGGGAGGATGTTAGAGATGGATAATGAGATGATTGGCCCTTGCAATTAAGGGATAACAACTGTGTGAATATTAAGAGAAGCTTTAGTGATGTATAGTTATGTTGTTGTAGTTTAGATGTCCTCTGTTCTCCCCACAGCTCCCTTTCCCCCTGTATTGTGGCCATCAGACAGCCTGGGCTGTCCAGGACAGGTCCAAAGAAGCTGCACAGGTGTCCCTTGCATGGGGCAGGTGGGAATGGAAAAGCTTGGGGGTGCTCAGGGGGTGGGCATGGCAACACCTGAGCTCCAATCCAGTTACAAAGCAGTCTCCATTGATAAATGGCACAGAAGAGCTGACTGACAGCCTTTGAGAGGGGCCAGGGCTGGCTGATGCAACCCCCAGGGGTATAAAAGCCTCAGCATCCATCTTGAAGATGAACCAGCCATGTGGTATCCACAAGGGCAGCTCCCAGTGCTGTGAATTTTTCCTTATTTAGTCCTTTTGTTGTATTTTTGTTAAGGTTTAATAAAGCTTTTTAAATATTCAAAGTGAGTAGTTGTTTCTCACAAGGACATGAAGGCAGCCCAATAAAGAGGAAATGGCTGCAGCCGTTCCTTCAGCTGACCCAGCTCCATTTGCAGCCCAGGAGGAATGAGCATGACTGGAAACTCAGCACTGCTCCCATGGGACTGGCCTCAGCACAAATGGCTGCTGCCAGATGAATTTTGCTCAGCAGTGAGATCTGCTTGAGCTGCCCTGTCCAGGGGCATTTGTTCTGCTGACACATTTCCCTGGCAGGGGACGTTCACAAGCAGCTTCTGGCACAAAGGAGTTGCTCCCACTCTTCCCACACTGGTGCAGAGCAGAGTAAATCCTCTTTGATCAATGCAAAATCCAGTGTAAAACAGGAGTATCCAGCCCAGGCCATTTAATTCTCCAAGATATAAGCAGGCTCGTAATCTTCATCAGCGTTGCTTCCTGCTTGAAATGCTTTTCATTAGCTGCTCATTCAGTGAACACAACCACTTCTGCTGCCTCAGCAAAACACATGCCACACTTCTTGCTCAGCAGCAGAAGGCAAACATTTTATTGCATTTTAATCACTGGCAGTTTCAGCAGTTGCTTCCTGCTCTCTGTGTTTCTTCCACCCATCCTACTGAGAAGCCTCTATAAACTTTGATTGCTTGGCCAGAGCAATACAGGACCTCCTCAGACTCCAGGTCCTGAAGGAGCTGGAGGTTGAAAGCTTGGTAATCTCAGTGCCTTTTGATCCTGTTGTGGAAGAAGTGGGACAGGCTGAGCACAGCTGATGGGCTGCAGAGCTTGGCTGCCCTGCCAAGACCTTTGCTATGTCACCAGTCTTGCTGGAAAATTCCCTGTAAATTTTTTATTCTGAAAGTAATGATTTCATGGCGCTGAAATGTTTCAGGGGAATATTTTGATGACCAAGAGAGAAAAAAAAAAAAGATGGTTTTAATTGCAAAATGAGAAAACCCACTGATGGTGTGCCTTCTCCCAGTCCAGCCACTGAGGAAGCAGAAATGCTCTGTGGCAGCAGTGCAGCCATGGTCAGGAGAGGCTTTGGGCTCACAGCCCACTGTCAGGACATGGTTCAGGCTGTCTCTGTCCCTGTTCACTGTCAGGACATGGTTCAGGCTGACTCTGCCCCTGCAGTTTCAAACCAAGAACTGCTGAGTGACCAGAGAAAGGCTGAGGGACCCCAATTGCTGAGTGACCAGAGAAAGGCTGAGGGACCCCAATTGTTGAGAGACCAGAGAAAGGCTGAGGGACCCCAGTTGTTGAGAGACCAGAGAAAGGCTGAGGGACCCCAATTGCTGAGTGACCAGAGAAAGGCTGAGGGACCCCAATTGCTGAGTGACCAGAGAAAGGCTGATGGACCCCAACTGTTGAGTGACCAGAGAAAGGATGAGGGACCCCAGTTGTTGAGTGACCAGAGAAAGGCTGAGGGACCCCAGTTGTTGAGTGACCAGAGAAAGGCTGAGGGACCCCAATTGCTGAGTGACCAGAGAAAGGCTGAGGGACCCCAGTTGTTGAGTGATGAGAGAAAGGCTGATGGACCCCAACTGTTGAGTGACCAGAGAAAGGCTGAGGGACCCCAGTTGTTGAGTGACCAGAGAAAGGATGAGGGACCCCAGTTGTTGAGTGACCAGAGAAAGGCTGAGGGACCCCAGTTGTTGAGTGACCAGAGAAAGGCTGAGGGACCCCAATTGTTGAGTGACCAGAGAAAGGCTGAGGGACCCTGGCTGACTGGGAGCAGCCCAGTGCCTGGCATCTGTCAGCAGCTCAGTGTCCCTGGCAGCTCTGTGGGTGATGCCCAGGGCCATTCTCTCTGAAGTGCTCAGATCACTCCTTTGCCCCAGGCAGACCCTGCCCTGCAGCTCCTGACCCACTGCTCCTCTCCCAGGATCAGCTTTCCTGTGCCTCTGAGTCACACCAAGTGTTTCAAAGAAAATTTTGGTGCCTCATTTCTTTATTTTCCTGTGTCTGGGGATTTTCCAGCCTCTGATCCACACCCTTCACTCTGTTGCAGTGTAACTCATTCTCCTCACTTGTTCTCCTGATCCTAAATGTGCCTGTAATTTGCTCACAGTCCCCACATTAAGGTCAAAGCCCCTTGGTTTGTTCTGCTGCTGGCAAGGTGGGCTCTTTCTTTCCTTTTTTACAAACCAAGCTTCCATTTCCCATAAGCAGGGAAGTTTAAGCCTCCTAAGAATATCTTTACATTTCTG
Organism: Agelaius tricolor; assembly: GCF_023055355.1. NCBI lineage: Eukaryota > Metazoa > Chordata > Aves > Passeriformes > Icteridae > Agelaius > Agelaius tricolor. The sequence goes on along the minus strand of NW_027269296.1, from coordinate 4,707,440 downwards.
GTTTGGGTTTTCAGTGAGACATCACCAAACACCAGGTGGAACAACACACTCCAGAATGGCCATCACACTCCACCTTAAGAGACAGACCTCTAGCTCAAGCAGCAGGACACTCCAAAAATCATATCAGGCACATGGTTTGATTTTTGAGGTGTCCTGTGCAGGGCTGGGAGTTTCACTTCAATGCTCCTTGTGGGTCCCAGGCTGTTCTGAGGTTCTGAGTTTGTAGTGTGGGACATCACAACACCCAGCATTGGAAAATTCAGGCTGCTCCCTGGCTGTTTGAGATGCTATTGTTAGCAGCAGTAATCCTGTGCTACAGGAGCTGTGAGGGATTAGGAAGGAAGAGCATTCTCCCTGTGTTGTGGGGATTGTACAGTAAATTTCCACAGTGCACTGAGGTGAGGGTTTCTCAGTGACAGCACTCCTGGAATTGCTGCTACAGTTGTAGCCTCTTTAAGCAACCCAAGAGTCAAGAAAAAAGTTGTACCACTATCATAGAAGTGTAAAACCCCCAAAATGGTTGTTTTTTTCCCAGAATAGTGGTAGGGCTAAAATCTGCTTTTATAATAATTTTGTTTCTGTTGCTTGGATTTTGGGCAAGGATTGCTTTCCTAGGAGCACAGGGTGGCTGGATTCTTTAACAATAGTTTCAGCATTGCCAGTCATTGTCAAACCCCAAAAGTATGAAATCAGATTAAAAGATATTTAAGAATTGAAAACACGTTGGATCCTATTTTGCCTACTCCATTCTGCCCTCACTTGTGTTCCCAAGCTTTTGTCTTCTTCACTTAACCTGAAAATGAAGAGGCTCAGATTGGCCTCCACAGTGGATTTGTGGTGGGAAACACGTGCCTGAACTTGTAGCTCCTTCTCTGTCCAAGTGCACCATGACCTGCCCATGGTGCAGCCCCTGCCCTCAGACACCCTCTCCCCACTGGAGAAAGCTCTTTTCCTGCTCTTTCCCACTGGAAAGCCACAGCCAAGCAAAGCCACGGCCCCAGACAGCCCTGGCCATGCAGCTCTGCCCTGCTGGCACCTCCCTGTGTGCCAGGCTCCCCTGGGTTTGGGTGTACTGCAAAGCCAGGCTGTGCCAAACAGCAGCAGCCTGGCCAAGGCTGAGTGTGCAGTGCCTTCAACTGGAAGCAAAACCCAGCAGGAAGGATGGGGTTTTTTTCAGGTTTTGTTACGTAAAAGTAATTGAAACACTTCTGCCTGTGGTGTGTAGCCAGGATTGATCTGTCACAGAGGTACAAAGGAGGGCACAGACTCAAGGAGACACATCCTCCTTCATGCCATGAATCTTCTTCCCTATCCACAAGCACAGCTTTGTCCAGGTTTCCCCTTGGCAGCGTGACTGGAGCTGCTGTCTGCAGTCCATATCACCCTTATTTTCCACAGGGCTAGAACAGGAGATGGGGCAGTGACATGTGACAGACTGATTTAGGCCCTGCTGAGAGGATGTTTACAGAACTGGGACACTGGTGACGTGTTAAAGAGAAGCAGGATGTCTTCACTCCTCTAACTCTGTGGCTCAGCAGAGCTTAACCTGTTTGCTCTTCCATAAATGTCCCAAAGAGAGCTGGGAGCATCTCCAGGCCTTTGCCACCAAGGTTCAGTTGGTGTTGTTGCTATCAGGAGTCACAGGAATGCTCTGTCCTGGTGTGTACATAATGGCAAAGAACCACATCCAGAGAGTGGGGCAGGTGTAGCACAACTTGATTTCCCATCTCTTTTGGGAATTTCAGCAACAGCTGCAGGAATGCATCTCTTCAGAGACTGCTTGCAGCTGCAGATGCTTCTGTCCCTTTCCTGGGCAGAAGTAGAGCCCTTCTGGTAAGAAATACACCTGGTCATCCTCATGTTGCATCCCAAGAGTCAGGAACTTTCCCCATGAGCGTGTGTGTGAGTGCTCCAGCCAGAGCTGATGGAAGCAGACAGAGAGGATGAGGCAGCCAGCAAACCCAGAATAACTCTGAAATGATTGGACTTTGCACTGAAAATTACCTGATTCTCTGACCAGAGCCCAAGTGAAGGCTGTGGGGTGGTCCCTGGGCCATCAGGGTGTGGCACAGGGCAGGGGCCACACCCAGGCTGGGCTGCAGAGGTAGCAGCTCTCAGCCCCAGTAAAGCACCAGGGAAGGGTTTGGAAGTTCCCAAAGTGGTGCTGAGGTTGGGTCATTTGGCCAAGTCCTGAGCCAGGGACTTTGTCCCTGCAGGGAGCAGGAAGGTTCTGAGGTCAAGACATGGCACAGCACTGGCAGGCAGCTGCAGCCTGCGCAGCAAAGATCACATCCACACCCTGCCAGCTCCCTGTGTCCCCAGCTCCACCCTCCCAACACACGGCCTGGCCAGGTGCTCCCATGACTTCCACATCTTACAGATATTAACTCCAGATCATCTAGATTGCACAGCTCCCACCAAGCCTCCAGTCTATCAGCTGCCTGTGAGCTGCACAAGGTGGGAAGGAAGCAGCTGCTTCCCTGTCAGAACCCAGGACATTCCTCTGGCTGCCCTGGCTGACTCCAGACCCTGGCAAGGGGCTCAGAGACCTTGGCACAGAGTCACAAACACCTGAGCTTTGATTTTAGCCCATGGAAACAATTACCAACTTTGTGTGAGGATTTACAAGCCACAAGAGTTTGAGTAGAATGATAGTTAATAGGGTGAAAAAGTAGAATTTTGGGGATTTAGAATGGGGATTCAAGAGGCAAGATGAAGGAATCTGGGCATGTCCTGTCCTTCTTCTTCTTGTCCTCCATTTTCTGCTGTGATGGTGGCACTTCTGGATTGGTTTAGAGTAGACACAGACTGTCTAACACAGGTGATAGGTATTGGAAAATTATTGTAAATAAAGTACATATAGCTCTTAGTATAAAAAGCCAACACCACCCCAAGGGTGGTCAGTGTGCCACGAACTGACCTGCTGGACAGACCTCAGCAGGTCAGAGAAAGAATGTCATAGATAAGAGAAAATAACCTTGAAACCCAGAGCTGAAGAATCTCAACTTCTTCTTGGTTATGGGGCTGGGAAAAAAGACTCTTTAATACCTTGGGAGCCATTTCAGCAACAACAAACCCGAGAGTTCCCCTCTCAGACTTTAGGGCTGTGACTTCCTCCATTCAGACTCAGGCCACACCTGCCCTCTCTTAGACCTTGTTTCTTCCCAAGGGAATTTGCTGATGTGAATGCATAAAAGGCAGGAAATGTAAAAATTCAAGACCTGCTAGTGAGAGGAACTCCCTTAACCTTGCCTATCCCAGCAGCTCGGGAATGCAGCCAGGAGCTGCAGTCCAAGGCACCCACAGGGCAGTCAGGAATGACAAAATTCCCAGGGCATGTGGCTTCCCAGCCAGCTAGGGCCTGAGTGCCAGGGGCCACTGCATGCAAAGAAACTGTTCCTAAAAGAGCTGTGATGTCTCATGTCTGGTTTTCTGGTCTGTTTTGAAGCAGCACAAGGCACCGCGGGTTCAGTTTGTCTCCATTTATGCTGGTACAGGCTCTTGCACATTTGCTGATGCTCATCCCCTACCAGAAGCCCCTTCTCAGTCCCTACCCCAACACTCAACCTGCACTGTTCAGCAAGAGAACACAAAATCTAACGGGTATTGTAAATTCACACAAAATTTAATGGATATTGTAAATTCACACAAAATTTAACAGGTATTGTAAATTCCCAGTGAGCCCCATGGCAGGGAAGAACAATGCATCTGACTCCATGTTCTCAGAAGGCTAATTTATTACTTTATTATACATATTATATGAAAGAATACTATACTATGCTATACTATACTAAAGAACACAGAAAGGATACTTACAGAAGGCTAAAAAGATAATAATGAAAACTCATGACTCTTTCTAGAGCCTGGAAAGAGCTTGGCCCTGATTGGGTGTGTGAAACAATGAGTGAAAACAACTCACAGCAGAATCCAATGGAACAATCACCTGTGGGTAAACAATCTCCAAACACATTCCAAATGAGCACAACACAGGAGAAGCAAATGAGATGAAATTGTTTTCCTTTTCTCTGAGGCCTCTCACTGCCTTTCAGCTTCCCAGGAGAAAAACCTGGGCAAAGGAATCATGTTCAGGGAACGTGAATGCCACAAATGGGTGTCAAAAATTTTCCTTGTTGTTATTTACTGAGATTGTGGATGTTCCTGTCATTCTAGAAACATCTGGTAAGATTTCAAAGCTCCCTGAAGTGCCAGCTGATCTCATGAATGCCACAGGTGAATGCCATGCTCAGTTCTGCTGTTTGAGCTGCACTGGTGACATCTTTTTTCTGGGAGATGTGCCCACAGTAACTCACAGAGGAGCTCATTGAAGTGTTCTGGAGGAGCTCATTGCCTGTGAGTGGTGGAGGAGGGAGAAGACCAGGCTGCATTAGATACCAAGTGATTTCAAGCTGCTTACACAGAATGCCCATAAAAAGGTGAAAGGATGGTAAAAGAGGTCTGAGAGACACAGCAAGGTGTCAGCTAATCCCCTTCCCACACAGTGGTGCTTCTGGCACTTTGACAGTGTCAGACCTGGATTTAAAATCCTCTCATGCTGGACTCACAAGATTTTCCTCAGCATTTGCCCTTCCTGATGGTCAAAAGGTTTCCACTTGTGTTGAACCAATACATTATTTTTTTTATACTTTATTTTCACAACTTCTTTTTGCCCATGAACACTTGTTGCCTTCAGCTTTGTGCAGATTTTCCTCTTGAAATATGTCTCAGCAGCTGTAGAAGCTGTGTCTGCCATTGTAAAACATCAAATTTGCAGGACGCATGTAAATGGTTTCTTTAAGGCTCCACCTTACATTCTCCAGAGCATTCTCCTCTGATTATTTTGGGAAGTTCTCATGTTCCACCATGGAAAGAGAATTGGAGATCTGCCTGCCCCAGGCAACATGAGCAGCTTTCCCCAAAGTGAAGTGGGATATGAAGTGGAAATAAGATGCCAGAGTCCAAAAGTGAAGCAGGGTGCAGTTCACCTGTGAAAGGGCTGAAAGGCAGGGAAGCCAATGTGAGCAAGTCATGCCCAGCTCCATTTATAAGCACTGGAGGCAAAAAATTAAAAAAAGTACAAGTGATTCATTTGGTTCTGACCTACCTGTCAGGCAGGTGAGTCGTGCCCCAAAAGTGCTTCATCCCCTGAGGCTGGTCTAGACAGCTGGCCCAGAGGGAGACAGGGACAGCACCTGCCCTGTCTGAGCAGGGGGAAGAGGAGTATGAGGCCAAGCTGAGAAGCTCCAGCACCAAGGCCTGGCCTGGCAATATTGCCTAAGCCTGGGCAATAGAAGGATATGGGTTTTTCCATCTTGCAACTTGGAAAACATCCCTCTGCCCCTTATTTTTGCTCCTTGTTTTCTATTTCAATAGCCTCTTTATATGGAGTCCAATCACTGTGTCCCTGCAATTTTCAGTTGTCCTTAAAGTGCAGAAAACTGTGATGGAATGGAATGGAATGGAATGGAGTAGAATAGAATAGGATAGAATAGAATAGAATAGAATGGAATATTTCATTTGGAAGGGACATAAAATGATCAGCCAGTGCAACAGCCCCACCATTTCAGGGCAGACCAAATCTGAAATGTGTTATTAAGGGCACTGTCCTGATGCCTTCTAAACCCTGCCAGGCCAGGGGCACCCAAGGAAGCCTGTTCAGTGCCTGAGCACTCTCTCAATAAAGAAATGTTTCCTTAGGTCCAAACTTCTCATGCATCTGGAAACCATGAGCACTCCTGGCTCTTGGCTGGGCATGCTGTGAGGAGATGAAAACCTCACTGCCCAACCTCAGGAGGATACCTGGTGTTCCCAGACATGCCTCAAGGGAGGAGAGTGGGTGAGGGGATGTGGGAGAGGGGCTCTGGCACTGTGGAAGCAGGATGGCTCCAGGGCTGGCAAGCCCTTGCCCTCACTAATGTGCCAGCCAAGCTCCTGGGCCCTGGATCTGGTGCCAGCACAAATCCAGACTGACTACTCTGTGAGAAGGCAAATATCCCTGATGGGGAGTTTTTATGGTACCCCTTGAGGGAAGTTAAACACACATTTGTTCTTGAAGATAGAAGAGAAATTTAATGAACACTTATTGGGCAGAGTCCTTCTGTAATATGTGGAGTCTGAAAAGATGCATCACAAGCAGATTCCTTATATGCCCTTGCCCCAGCACCAAGCCCTTGCAAGGAGCCATTTAGTCTCTGGCACTTCTGCTTCCATCCAGAGAGTTCAACCCCTTCTTGCATTTAGCCCTTTGCCCTCTGTGCCAGATCATTCCTTGGTCACAAATTTTCCCTGCTGAGCAGTTACAATCAGTATTTCCTTCACCCAGAGCAGACCCTGGAAGCAAGAACTAAGCCCATGTGTGTGTGTGAAGGAGAGCAGGCTGCAGGGATGTCCTCATCTCCTGTGGCTGCACTGCTGAGCCAAGTGCAGCTCCTGCAGCAGTGACACAGCTCTGCAGGAATCTCCAGGTCCAAGCTGACACCACGATCCAGATGGAAAAATTCTTGGGTTCTGTGCCCCACCTCCTTGGCCATTCATGGTTTAGGGTTTATTCAACACCCCTTAGGGCTGGATGCTTTCATCAGAACAGGGGATTAAACCAGGAGTGCAGGGCAGGTGCACACAGTGGGTGATGAGCCCAGAGCTGCTCTCAGGCCAGGCCCCAACAGGAGTGGCAAAGCCATGCTCTGAACTGGTGAGATGTGCCCCATTTAATTAACTAATAACATGGCTTAACCCCATCCCAATTGGCAAGAAAAGCTTAAAAGTAGGGATTAAGTGAAGTGGCTGAGGAATCACATCCTGGACTGCAGCCAGGCTGAGTTGTACCTTTGAGGAAGAGAGACTTCCAGTGTAATGTCAGCAAGGCTTCTTTCAGGGGCTTCTCTCACTGCCCAAAATCCAGCAGAATGTACTGGCCAGAGAAGCTGTGGGTGCCCCTGGATCCCTGGAGTGTCCAAGGCCAGGTTGGACAGGGCTGAGAGCAGCCTGGGACAGTGGGAGGAGTCCTGCCCATGGCAGGGGTGAAACAAGATGAGCTTTGAGGTCCCTTTCAATACAAATCACTCCATGATTCCATTATTTTATGATTCTATGACCTGGTGGTCCCTTCCCTCACACAGGGGACTTGTGGCAGCTCTTGAGGTGGAGAAGGTGCTTGTCCTGCATGCTCCAGGTCAAGGCTGCAGGTGCAGCTTGAGGAGCTCTGTGCAAGACCAGCCAAGCTCCTGGTCATGCAGGAGTTGTTTTCTGTAAGGAGCAGGAGGCTCTGCAGGGCAGAGTTGGGTGCAGATGTGTTTGGGCTGACAGAGAGGTGGGGATCAGACCTGGGAGTGAGCTGCAAGCCATGGGAAGGGAATGCACAGGATCTGCCAAGGAGGTGAGTGGGACCTCTGGGCTGCCAGCATTGCTGCTGAGCCTTGCAGAGCAGCACCCCAGAATGAGCACTTAAAGAACAGATTTTGCAAATAGCCAGAGAGTCCAAATTACAGATCAACAAACACAGCCAGATGGACACTGCTGCCTTCTGGACATCTGCATCATTTATTGATGCTATCAGGACTCAGCCCTGCTGCCAAAACTGGAGGCACAGGCCCTTTGCCAAGGACAGAACAAACTCACCAGGACCCACATTGTCAGCAGGAACCTGGCCCAGCCTTCCAGTGAAAACCTGCCCTGAAAGACAGGCTTTAGGAAAACTCTGTCCTGCCAGTTGAACCATCTGTCTTGTTCCAGCTTATTAATGAGCCACATTCTTACCTTTGCTTGTGTGGTTTTTCAGCTCTGCTAGCTGAAAAAGCAGCTTTGCTTTAGCTGTATATTGACAACAGTACTACCCTGGAAATTTGTCAGTGCAAAATGACAGCCACATCCCCAACCTTTCCAGGTCTGAGTGGGTGAATTAAACATTTCCCAAACTGGCATGAGATCAAACTGCCCAGACCTGCCCACAACCTTGCTATCAAACTCTTTGAGCCTCCAGAACAGTGTGGTGGATCCAGCCTGTCTGACAGGGCTGGTGTCACTGCACAGGGAGCCCTGAACATGCCCAGGAGCCATTTGGAAGAGCATCACTTGGCCCTGGTGCCCACAGTGGCATGGGCTGTCTCTTGGCATCACTGACTCAACCAGAGTGATGGGGCAGGAGAGGGTTTGAATTATTGACAGTGGCTCTGAGTGGATCAGGGTCATTCACTCTGATTTTATTCCACATTAAGGCTGTTGCAGTAGCCAGGAATCCTGGAGCCTGCTGCCTTCAGAACCCTTCTGGAGTGCTTGCTGGAGGCACAGGGATCTCCAGTGCTTACGCATCATTAGTGACCTCATACAGCTCAATATGAAAAGAAGAAAAACAACCAACACAAACCAAAACCAAACAAAACCAAACCATTTAAGCCTGTAGCACAAGGAAGAAGGCTGCCTCTATGCAAATACAGCCAAAAAAAAATCCCCAGACCATATTCCTGGAGGCACTGCAAAAGGTGGCTAAACATAAAAGCCATCAAAGTGGTTCTCTTCTTGCCCCTTCTCAGTGGTTAGTTTTGTGTGGTTGGGATTAGCACAGCATTGAACACATCAGTTAGGCACCAAATTGTTGTCAGCACTGGAAAAATCCCTTGCCCTGTGGACAAGCTTAGTGTACAGTGAGGTGCAGTGGTGAGGGCACAGATTCAGCATGTCCAGACACAGGGAGTGAGCACCAGAGCTCCTCTCTGGGATGAATGAATTCATGGTTGAAGTGGCCCAGAAAGCTTTGTCTCACTGCAGAGTGGAGATGTGATTTACACGGATAAAAACACTGATAAAAACGTGGCACTGAGTGTGCACAGAGCCCCGGGCCAGTGTCAGCTTGCCTTCCCCAGTCCAGGCTCAGCACCATCACATTAATGCTGCTCACCAAGACGTGGTAACCTGATTGAGAGGGGAAAAGGGCAGCAGTGAACAGATGCCATCTGCCAGCGAGCTGAACCTGAGCCACTCTGCCCTGGAACAGGGACTCCTCCGGTGTCACAGCAAAGCTCTGCCTGCAGGGATGGAACACGGAGCAATTGACCTTTAGGTGACAGTTTGCAGGATGTCAGCTCGAATGACACTGTGGGGAGGGGGGGTGGGTGTTATTAAAGTGTAAGATACCACACCCACAAGCAGGAAAATAACAAAATTCCCCTAGGAATAAAAAAAAAGCCTGTGATTTGTCCCTCCCTGTGTTAGACTTCTTGGCTCCCTGCTTCACCGATCCTCTATGGGAGACAAGAGCTTATCACCAGGGTACCTGCATTTCTCAGAAGAGGTAAATTGCCTTTTAACTCCTCTCCATTGCTTTATAAGCGTCCTACTTAAACCTAATGATGTGCAGAAGTTTAGAAAGCATTTTCCATGACCTGCAATGCTTGGCAGCTTGTGAGTAGAGCAAATAGCTTAGCTGGGATAATAGAGAGGAAATCCACTGAAGAGCTCAAGGCATTAAGACGTTTGCATTTGATGAGACAACCACTACCAAGGGCCAGAGCAAAAGAAATGAGGCCCTGGTGCTAACTCGAGGTGCTTGGAGGCCTTTCTGGATCCATCACCCCCAGCACCTCTAGAGCTGCTGGCTCGAGTCTTTTCCCAGTGCACTAGCTTGATTGCTTTCTGCCCAAAATCTTGAAATTTGAACAATTCTACACAGGGAAATAAATAACAAATTAAATCCCACAGCGACCACAACTGCATCACTCCCCAAACTGTGAGGAGAAGGGCTGGGGCAGCAGGTACCTCACTGGAGCTCTCTTTGGGAAACATCACCAACCTGAAGTTTTATAAAGTGGAGTTAAATACCTCTTCATTCTCAATCTCCATTGCTGTAGCTTTCATTCTTTTTTTTTTTTAGGGAAACTGGAAACTGGGGATTTTTTTTGCTTTATTGCTGAATGAAATTCATTGCAGGACCATTGCAGGAGGACGAAGTGCTGGTTCTATGAAGGGGTCAGGAGGAGGCAGACACAGGAGCCCTTTGGACTCTTTTTGGGTATGTCCATTGATGCCACACACCTTGGAAAGGGAGGCTGAGGCAGTAACAAACACCTTATAGCATCAGATGGAAAGGAGGATTTTATCTCTGTCACTCAGGGACACTACAAATGGAGGCAGAAGGGATTGCAAGCAAGCAAAAAAAGCTGTTTCACACACTGATGGTTTCTGTGAGGTGGCAACAAGTCAGAACATTCAGGCAATGTGGTGCCCAGGACCTTGTCCCTGCCCAATTCTCAGCTCCACTCTGTGATGCCAGATTTCTGCCCACTTCTTCAAAGACATTTAACCTTCCTACTGTGTTACTTTCTCACTGAATGGTCTTGTGTTCCTGGAGCACAAAAACCCAGGGAGCTGTGTCACACTGGGGCAAAAAAAAATTGTGGTTTACCCAAACTGTCAGAGCATCACTTGAGGACTGACACTGGTGGTTTTATCTGAACTAATCCAGAAAAACTCTTTGCTTTTTCTCTCTAACTGACTGTGGCAACTCAGCATGGCCAGGTGCTATCTGGAAGAATAATGCCTGCCCTTCCAGAGGGATGTTAAATTCATCCCTAATTTGGCTCATCATCTGCTGAGTCCCTGGGTGTCATTCAAACAGCTCATGAGAAACAAATTACTTCAGAGCAATATACATTACACACAGTTGCATGGAATTCTTTCCCAACCCTTTTTCCTTTATAGGAATCACAGAAATGCTGGATTTTTTATGACTAAATGAACACTGTGACAGCAGCAATTGTCTGCCATAAATAAATGCCAGGACTAATTAGATTAGACACAGGTACAGAGATGATGTCTTCAAAATCCACTTTTCCACGAGGTGTCCTCTTGCAATGTCACTCCTCCAGAGGTGACCCTCTGCTGACACAGCACAGGTGCTGTCCCAGGGCTATGGATTCCTCTCCCTGCACCAAAACATGAAGTTTTCAGACAGGAAATTGCTGGGATTCACATCAAACTGTGTTAGTAACAGTTTCATGGGTGCTTAGTGGATGCTGGATTTGCACATTTCCCCCGCCTCACCATTCATAAATATATGCACAAGCATCATTTTATTCACACAGATTTGGCAAGAGGCCCATTGAATTCAGCAGAGAGAAGTCCATTGACTTTGGTAGACTTTGCACATTGTGGGTGAGAACAGATGGAGGCTCCATTCACCAGTTGCCACTCGTTAGTTAAAGCTTATTATTGCTGAAGAGTTTTGTTAATGCATTTCCAAATGGAGCATGATCCGAGTGATGTAACCACTGCTGAGGGCTGGGGAGCAGCAGATGTGCTCTCCCAACGTGGATGGAGGGAACAAAGGACATCCCTGGTGTGGCAGCAGCTCTGGCCACGGACAGAATCACAACTTTCCCAGGCTTCATCCTGTGTCAGGATCTCTGTCACTGATTCCCCAACTCCTGGGGCTCAGGCTGGGCCCTCCCAGGGGGCTCCCCTCTGGGGGAGACCCTCCTGGAGTGGGTTTGTGTCAGGAAAGAGAGACCCACTGGATCTTTTCTGCCTTCAGGATCTCGTTTATTGTTATCTTATCCAGAGTTTTGCACGCTGTCCACACCAGGCTCAGCGTGCTGGAAAAGCACCACAAAATGGCCAGCAATCTCTTGGTACAAGGGCTTTTAAGACTAAACTATCCAATTAAGAGCTGACACCTAGATTATTTCTCTTTTAACCCAATAACTGTTCCCCAAAAGCCTGCAATGAGGACTTTTCTGCCCAATTACAAAATGCCACCCAAACCCAGGAAGAAGAAGGAAGAAGAAACCAAGGGCCACACCCTGTACCCTCCATCTTGCTTCCATCCACAGCATACTAAAAATCCCAAAACCTCAATTTCCCACCTAAGTGATACACCTACACTGCTCTCTATAATCTGTTGCACGGTTTTGTGGTTTCCAGTCTATTCTGGAGTTTAGGAAACTTTCTCCATGAATGAGGGTCAAAGTCAGAGCTCCCCTGGGGGTCAGGGCACCCCAGAGCAGACACAGAAATATTCCCTGTGCCCTGGGTTTGCACAGTCCTGGGAAAGGAAAGATAAAATAAAGAATGCAGTGAAGTAAAGCAACAGTGCCAGAGTCAGAACCCAGCCTGACACCCTGTGGGTCAGGCTGCTGGCAGCAGAACCATTGGAATTGTGGCTCAGCCCTCCTGCAGTGCCAGGGCTGGTTCTGCTGGAGCAGGGATCCTGGAGAAAGGTGCAGTCTCTGCCTCTGCAGATCCAGGGCAAGAGGCAGCTGCTGTTCCTCTGGGCAACGCAGTGCAGAAGCCGTGCTGGTGTTCCAGAATCTCCAGATTCTATCCGGGTAGGAATGCTTGGCTCCTCCCTCTGGGCTCCCATCTGCCAATGGGATGCTGTAGTTCTTATCAGCCATGCAGGGACATTCCATAGCTGTTAGCAGCAGGTGTCCCCTCCTGAGGGAGGAGTGATTGTGGTCACTCAGAGAGAGAGATAAGGCAAACTGCCCACTTGACAAAGGCAATCTGCCATACAGATGGTAATGGAACACATCTTGCATTGCAATCTGGAACATTTATCATTTGCTGTGCCTGTGTTTGTGCAAAAGTAGAATGAAATACGGAGATTGTTTACCCAAAGTGATGTTTTTTTGGTTCCTTGGCCTATCAGGGCCAAGTGTGTATGTGTGTGTCAGGGCCAAGTGTGTATGTGTGTGTTGGGCAGGAAAGGGCTGGAGCAGTAATGAACCTGCCCTTGGTACCCTGGTTCCCTTCTGCTTCCCCTCCAGGCTACAATCACCCATGGCATGGTCAAAACCTGGCTGGAGCCCCCCATGCATGGGATGAACAGGGTTAAAGGATCCCCTCCTCATGGGGTTCAGCAAGGCAGCTGGTGCATGTGCTCCTCCTGAGCTGGAATCAGAGCTCTCTGGAAAAGGAACTGCGTCCCCATGAAAGTTCCAGAGCACTGGCACACCTTGCACAATTTCATCTGGTCTCAAAGGTCACCAAGGAAGAGCTTAGCAAGTAAATACTTGCAGGGGGGTTTAAAAAGCTAGCATTTAAAAACTACAAAATGTCATGCTTTACTGGCCAGGACCTCTTCCAAACTTAGACCAAATGAGAAGAATTCCCAGCAGCTCTGGTGGTGAGAGAGGAGGTTTGGTTTTTCTTTTCCTTTTTTTTTTTTTTTTTTTGTTAGTTTGTTTTTCAAAAAGCCGTTTTGTGTCAAAACAAAGTTTTAGATGCAAACTTTCAATCAGCTCAGGGGACAGCCAAGCACTGAGCTTGTGGGTTTCCCTTCTGCATCTCTGAGTCATTGTGAGAGGAGAGGGTCTCTATTTTTAGGCTCTGCACACAGTAACTGATACCAGCTACAGAGCCAGGCTGCTCCTCCACAGCCACTTACAGCTGCACAGCCTCACTCCTGGCTCCCTGGTGCTCCCTGGGTCTGGTTTTCACAGATGGGGATGGAGATGTGACCCTCCTGCCCAGCCTAGGAGCTGTGCCATGGGCTCATCCCTGCCCACATTGGCCCCTGTGCTGGAAGGCAGAGGGGTGAGAAGGGCCAGTTCTGCACAGGCATTGGCTGCCAGCTTTGGCTTGCATCATTTTCTCCCAAAAATGCAGGAGTTTGATTTTACCTTGTTTTTTATGGTAGCTGTTTGTAGCAGAAAGTTTCAAGTTTTATTTAGGAAGTCCACCCACCCAAACCTGACAACTTGAGACCTCCTTGGATTTGAGCTTGGCACAATGATGCCTTCTGGGACAAAAGCATCTTGTGGCCCTCTCCTGCCTGAACTGGTTTCACTGGTGGGACTGGGATGAAGAATTTTGCATGCTTTGTTTTTGAAGAATTGCCTTTGAAATATAGACGAAACGCTTTTCACTCTGCCTTTATTTCAGGAGCTGTTTGAAGGAGACCAGTGTGTGTTTTAAGTAGCTGCACTGGGTGCAGAAGAGCACAGGAACATGTGATGGAGAGAGTCTGCCTGGGCCAGACATGGCCTTAGAGTGGCCTTTTTTTTGAGCATATGAATCAATCCTGTGTAGAAATTCATGGCTTTCTCAGTAACTCTTTTGGACCTGCCCACAGATGTCAAAAAAGCAAGACAGAGACTCCAAAACTCACCAGGGTGGCTCATATGAGGAAGCATGATGTGTGTAGATGCATCTGTGGGCTGCAGGATGTGTGGGTTAGCACAGGGGGAAGGCAGCAGGTCAAGCCAATGGTTAAAGAAGAGATGTTCTAAAAAGAGCTCACTGCTGAGGAGACTTGAGGTGAATGCAACTTGCACAAGAGACAAAAGTTTTGTTGTAGGATGAGCTTGGTTACAGTCTGCCTGAGAGATCCACTTTTCAATTATTGTACAAAAGGCATTGCCACGCCTCAGCCCCATGGAAGTGTGCTCATTAACCATGGCTGAAGCCTCACAACACCAAGTCCAGCCTTGGAAGGATATGTGTGAGATGGAAAATAGAACCCAGCACAAGTCCTTCAAGCCATTTTCTGCCCCAAGAGATGCTGTTCCTGTAGTCTTGACAAAAAGCCCTGAAGCAGAAAGAGAAGGCAGGGATGGAAAGGTTCAGTTCCTCTATAACTCCTATCTGTTCACTTTCTTCCCCGAACCATTTTAAGTGTAGAAAGAGCAGGTTTTGTTTATCTTACATGACCCTGTGTGTGTTATCTGCACCATGGTCACAGGTGATTTTGGGCCTGGTTGAGCAGCTGCCTGTAATTATGGAAACATAATCCACAGAGATTTTCAAAATTGCTGGACAAGGCCAGTGTGGGAACCCAGGACATCCCTCTGGCTGTCCAGGATGGCCAGGACCCCTGCCAGGGGGCTCAGAGACCCTGCACAGAGCCCAGAATGCCCTTGTTTTGATTATGAACCATGGAGCAAGTTACCAACCTTAGATGAAGATCTGCAAGCCATGACAGTTTAGGTAGAATGATAGTGAAATTATCATGGGGTGGAAAAGTAGATTTTGGGGTTTTGGTATGGGGGTTCAGGGGGCAAGATGGAGGGAGCTGGGCATGTCCAGCCTTTCTCCTTCTCCTTCCTGGCCTCCATCTTCTGCTGTGATGGTGGCACTTTTGGATTGGTTTAGAGTAGAAGCTCACTGTCTAACATAGGTGATAGGTATTGGGAAGTTATTGTAAATATTGTACAGGTAGTTTTTAGTATAAAGACAGAACACCACCCTGGGGACAGGCAGAGTGCCTGGAACTGTCCTGCTGGATGGACCTCAGCAGGGCAGGAGAAAGAATTTTATAGCTAAGAAACAATAAACAACCTTGAGACTGAGAAATGAAGAGCCCTGACTCCTTCTTCAAGTGCGGGGCTGGGAAAAGAGACTTTCAAACTTTTCTGGGGGTCACTCTGAGCAGCAAAAGATCCCAGCAGGCCAGGAGCATCCTGCCCTGTCTTTGACATGGGAGGTTGGATTAGTGACCTCCAGAGATCCTTCCAGGCCCAGTGTTTCTGTAGTGTCTCCTGTCAGGCTCTCACACTGGTGGAGTTGAGCAGGCAGCAGAGGAGCAGAGCAGGCCAGGGCACCTGCACAGCTCTCTGAGCCTCCTCTGCTCCCACCTCAGCCACAGCTGAGCTCATTTGGTCCTTCCCCATTGGGAGTGGACCAAATGGGGATAGGCAGCATTGAGACATTCCACACTAGAGTCAAGCACCAGGATGCTCCCAGGGTGAGCCCTGTGTCTGCTCTGGCAGCTCCACCCCTGCAGAGGACCCGGCCACCAGCCACCTTTCAATTATTGTACAAAAGGCTCTTCATCTCCTCCTGCAGCCCTGGAGGGCCAGGGGGGCTCTGTGCTGGAGCCTGCTGGGCTCTGGCTCTTTGAGAAGTTCATCCATCCCCATGGCACACACGGGGCTGCAGAGATACCACCCAGCTCCCTGCCGTGGCCAGAGAGAGGGGACAGAGGCCTGAGCACACAGAACTGCTCTGGAGCTCATTCTGTGGCAGATGTCAGGCATTCACTGGGCAAGAGCAAGTCAGGGGTGTCCACCCTGCCCTTCACCCACCCTGGGAGCATCCTCACTGCCTTCACTCTGCTGTCCCTTCAGTGTGAGCTCCAGCACTGACAGCCCAGCCCCAAGCAGGGGCCCACGAGCTCTCAAAATGCTCCATTCAATCCCTGCACTGCCAAGGACCTCAGGGAAGAGCTGAGGGGGACCACAGCAGGGTCTGGCTCAACCCCTGTCCCATCCCTGTGAGGGGCAGCCCAGATGCAGCACCAGAGCCAGTCTGGGCAGCCCTGGTGCCCAAAAAGGGGCGATAAGGTGGATCCACCACTGGAACACCCTCCCAGCTCCCTTGGGAGCACCAGCACATCACCCTGCCCCGGGTGTCTGTGCCTCAGGACAAGGGGAGACAGTGAAAAGGAAATAAACCCTCAGTGATGAGCTGCCAGTAATTCCCACAGACAGCTCAGAGGAGAAAGACCTCAGGAAGCCTCTTCCCTTCCCTGCCAGGATCAGCCCTACCTAAACTAATGGACCATCTGCCTGCTGGCTTGGCCTGTGACCCCAGCAGATCGGGATGGGAGGGAAATTGAGCCTGCAGCTCAATCCAGAGCTGCCATGCTCAGCAGCAGGAGCTGAGATCTCTCCACTGCTCACTCCTGCTGGGCCATTCCCTCTCCAGAAACCCATCCCCTCTTCACCCACCCCAGCTCATGTCCCAGGGAAGGTGATGGAGGCAGCATTGTCACCACACACAGAAGTTTCCCCTTGATGCCTCAGGTTTAGTTTTTCTAATTTTGAGGTTCTGTGCTGCTTTAGGGTGTGGGTCTGGGTTCACATTATGGGATGCTGAGCTCTGTGCACAGAGCAGGGAGACAAAACAATTCCTGCTCCAGCTGGGCACCAAGGACAAATGATCCAAATCTCAGCCCAGGAGCACAAACCCCGTGGGCTGGAGAGAGAAAAACAAGCAGGGTGGGACTGCAGGGGCTAAAGCTGGGATGGGACAATGAACTGCAAGATGCAAATGGAGCAGAACTTATGAGAGACCCCGTGCCTATTCAAGCATTTTGGGACCATTTTGGTTCACCTTGGGTGCAGCCCTGGCTGGGCTCTTGTGCTGCCCAAGGTGGATCCTTTGAGGCCTTTGAATAAATCCCTGCTTTATTCTTTAGCTCAGTCTGGTCTCTGTTCTAGGGCAGCCTTCCCAAGGCACCACCCTGTGGTGGTCACTGCTCCCATGACCTTGGCTGGGCTTTTCCATGTCCTGCTGAGCTCCACCTGGAGCTTCAGCAAGTCTGCCAGGAATGAAATGGCCTGTCCTGAGCTCACCTGGGAGCTGACACTGCCACAAGCATCTGCTATTGAAGGAACTGCCTTTGGTGACCCCAGCTCTGGACCTGTGGCCACCCTTCACTTGTGCCAGTGCCTCACAGCCAGGACAGGGCCCAGCCCATGCTACCATTGGTTTGTGACTCTGAGGAAACCCAGAGTCAATTTTTGCCACAAGAACAACCAAATTATCAATGGAATATTGATCTAGAAAATTATTTCATGATCAGTTCAGATCTAGTCACTTTTATATTCCCTTTTTCTCACCAGCAAAGTGCTGGGTTTGAGATCAGTCCGTAACATTTTGTCCCACCTGAAACCAAATTTTTTCTTTCGTTATGGCCTCCGTACCAAAGTGAGGTCCTTGGCCCTTGGAGGGTTGGGGCACTTCTAAGAGAGCCCCCAGGGCTCAGGCTGCTGTGGGACATTGGGCATTTGGGCTGTTCTGTCCCAAAATGAGTGGCTCTCTCCTACATGGCAGGTTTGGAGATCTCTCAGGCCCCTCACACCTCTCTGCTGGAGAGCCACTATGGGCTGACTCTCACAAGCAGGAGCAAGATCCCTGCCAGTGGGATCCCATCCCATAACCCCCAGGATGGGAAGATGTTCTCACTCTCCATGGGCCACTAAATATTTCCTTATTCTTCACAGAGCAGAGAAGATGGGTGATTTTCCACCCCCTGGCTCTGCACACCCACAGCAGGACAAAGGCACTTCACAGCCCAACAGCTGTGGGAGTCCAGCCCCAAGCAGGATCTTGTTCAGACCAAAAGGTCTTGTCCAGTTTCCTGTGACTGTCACTGGCATTTCCAGGAATGCCACACTCGGAGAGAAAAGTCACTTTCTGTTAATAACCATACTTGAGTTGGTGGAAAACACTGGGAATTTCTCCCTCACGAGATGAAATGGTATTTTGTTTTGATCTGGATCAAGATTTTATTTTAATTTTTGTCTGAAAATTTTGGAATTGATGGCTTTGTTACATTCTCAACTTCTTGTCTGTTTTTTCGCTGAGCTGCCAATCCCCAAGTTATCCTGGTTAAGTTTTGGAAATTTGTCAATACAGGGCAGGATTTGGACTGTCAGTTGCACTTAAATGCAACATTTTTACAAATAACCAGAATGGATGTGTGAGGATCTGCTCTGAAATAGGGCACTGGGACAAAGAGAAAAGCACAGTGTGCCCAAAGTGTTCCTGATGAATAACAGTGCAGAAATGTCACTGCTCCTACACACCAGCCCATCATTAAATACTTCCACTTTAGTGAAATGGCAAAAAACCAGCTGATGCTTTCAGCACAGAACAAACCCAACTCTATCCACATCTGCCTTACAGTGTCAGATTCGTGCAGGAAGCAGAAGTGTTCCTGTGAGATTATCATCTCTGTCTAGAGCATGCTTGTGAAAGGTGAGAACGCAATGCCAGCACAGTGCAAGGCTCCTGTGCATTTTAATTGTGATATCATTGATAAAATTATCTTTAGTGCACTTAAAAAAAAAAAAAATTACTCAAAGGAATTTCTGGGCACTTGCTCAGAGATTTATTTGTCCTGGACCTTAAAATAACCCTTCCAACTCCTTCCTTCCAGACCACAGAAGAGCATTGCTGTGTGATGGTTAATGCCCCTTTGGCAGCTCTCAAGGTGTTTTATTCTGCCACCACAGTTTATCTACATTCCCACAAAGAAATGGTGATTTCCAGCTCTAAACAGTGCACAGTGTGAAAGCTCAAAGAATTGAAAAGTCTGCTTATTTTTAGGAGGAGATGATCCAAATTTCCCAACTGCAGGAAAAGGAATGTAGTGTTGCTGTTGAGGTGGTTATGACACAAAGCAGAGGCTACAAGTAGTCTTAGATGGTGACTTTTTACTATTGAACATGGCTGACTTTTTATACACTTTCTAATTGTTTATGCTTTTTTTACTTTAACTATTAGCTACAATAAGTCAACACAGCACTATTGGTGAAAAGTTACAGTGACTTTAACTAACTTTTTAAAAATACTTCATCCAGCTGCAAAGTTCTCTTCTCATCTTTCTTCAATTCCTCACTTCTCTTGGTCTTTTTGATTACAGCTTTGGAGAGAGCTCCTTATCAGCTTCTTCTCCCTCCTTTAGCTAACAGGCCTGCTGCTAGCCCCTTCCACAATGTAGGAAGAGCAGCATCAGGGAGAGAAGCCCTTCAGTCACACTGAGAGACCAGAGGGGCTGTTCTGCCTCTGCCACCTTCTCCTCTGGTTAAGGGCAGGACCTGGCCCTCCTGGGGCCAGTTCT
This sequence comes from Agelaius tricolor, assembly GCF_023055355.1. Lineage (NCBI taxonomy): Eukaryota > Metazoa > Chordata > Aves > Passeriformes > Icteridae > Agelaius > Agelaius tricolor. The sequence continues at coordinate 4,687,882 of NW_027269296.1, read as the reverse complement.
TTTTGAAGGGCTTCAGTCAGGCTCTAACCTTCCTACCATGGCATGAGGGTAACTCTCCTCCCTCCAAACCAGGTGGGTGAGAGGTCACCTGTCTTGCTTGGGGTCTCTAGAGTGCTCAGAGTGACCCCCAGAAAATTTTAAAAGTCCCTTTTCCCAGCCTGGTGATTGAAGGAGTCAGAGCTCTTCATTTCTCATTCTCAAAGTTGTTTATTGTTTCTTAGCTATAAAATATTTTCTCTTGTCTAGCTGAGGTCTGCTCAGCAAGGCAGTCAGAGGCACTGTGCCTGCTCCAGGGCAGGGTTATCTTTTTATACTAAAATCTACCTGTACAATATTTACAATAACTTCCCAATACCTATCACCTGTGTTAGACAGTGAGCTTCTACTCTAAACCAATCCAAAAGTGCCACCATCACAGCAGAAGATGGAGGCCAAGAAGAAGAAGAAGGAGAAAGGCTGGACATGCCCAGATTCCTCCATCTTGCCTCCTGAACCCCCATACCAAAACCCCAAAATCTACTTTTCCACCCCGTGATAAATTCACTGTCATTCTACTTAAACTGTTGTGGCTTGCAGATCTTCATCTAAGGTTGGTAACTTGTTCTATGGTGCATAATCAAAACCACAGGGGCATTTTGGCCTCTGTGCAGGGTCTCTGAGCCCCCTAGCAGGGGTCTGGGCTGCTCAGGACAGCCAGAGGGATGTCCTGGGTTCCAACAGTCACAGTGGACACCCAGAATTTGGGATCATGTAGAAACACTCATTTCCAAAGAGCTGCTGCAGAGTTTTGGCCAGGTGGGTGCCCTGTGTCTCAGAGCTCAGATATTTCACTGTTGTGCTTGTGGCAATACCCAGAGCCATGAGCAGCTTTGGTGGGTTCAGCTGCACCTGCAATGGCCATGAAGGTGTGCTCAGAGCCAGAGAAGCTGCTGTCCCATGTTAGTAATCACCAAGAGCTCCTCGGGGGCTGACTCCATGTCTTGCATTCCCAGGGGACACCTTCAGGCGTCCTCTACCTACCTGGCCTGTTTGTCAAACCCAAACCAGTTTCAGTCTTTGCAGATCCCCAGCACTGGGCATCAGGAGAGACCTTGGATTCATCCTCACACCTGAGCACAGATCCAGTGCAGGAAAAGCCAGGGGTGTCCTCCTGAGCATTCATCACCTCAAACCATCTTTTGTCTCCTTCTAGGCTGCCTCAAGGGAGATAGGAGAGCAAAAACACCTCTAGAAGATGTCCTGGGATTCATTTAGGAGCCATGGATATTATATCTAGAGAAATCAAGTGGGTTAGGGAGGTATTGTGGTGTTGTAGGCAGCATTCATGGACTGTGCTGCCAGTTATGGTGCCTGTGTTTCACAAAAAATGTGGACAAATTAGAACTTGCTTGGGATTGTTGGATTTCTTTGAAAACTTGCAGCAAAAGTCTTTTTTAAAAAATTCTGCATTCTTTATCCAGAAGAAAAAACAACTTAGGGTGGCACTCTGACATCTGCTGAGTGGTAAATGACCTGACTTCTTCTTGTGGCTTTTCCCCAGATCTGCTGGTGACTCAGTTGTCCCACACATGCCAGAAAGGACAGCCAGCCCTGAATTCCCTTCTGTGCCTGGCTGCCCTGCTGAGCCCACTGAGCTGGGAAAGGATTCCCTGGGAAGCTCCTGGGTGCAGTTCTGCTGGTCCCTCTGCTCTGCTCCTTCCCTCTGTGCCACAACCCCAGAGGAAATGGGGTTGCAGCAGCCCAGAGGAGCTGAGATGATGCAGCCTGTGGCCACACCAGCCTGGCTGAGCAGGGCTAGTAACAATTTGGCCACATCCAATGGTCACAGTCTGGCACAGGGTCTCATTGGCTCTGCCATTTGCAAGACCTTCACCTCCATCCATAGGCAGCTCCTATATTTAGTAATTCTGTTGGTGGCAAAGGCCCAGCCTCCAGGATGTTGATTCAGACACCCAGACACTCAGCCACTTCCTGTTTGGATGCACTAAAATTATTTGCATCATTTGAAAAGTGATGTTGGTTAAGGGAAACAAAGTGTTATTGTCAGAGGAGGCTGAGCTGGGTTAAGTGCCCATGCACAGTGGAAAAAAAAGCAGAACAAAACGCCTCCATCTCCCAAGAGCAGCCAGCGTGTCCTGGGAGCCACTGTCACCCCTCCTCTGGCCCTGCTATGGCCACAACCCTGCAGTAAAGCACAGGATCCCCTGCCCAGCCTCCTCCCAGGGTGACCCAGCACCATCTGTACATCAATCCAGGAGCAGGGACATATCCAGGAGCTGGGGTGTGCAAGGCACCTGCCTGCTCTGCCACCCAAGCACTCACAGCTGCAGACAAGCTCTTCCTCTGTCCCACCTGGACAGCCCTGGGCATAAATGTGGCACCCAAGATTTCCACAGTGACTCGAGCTCCAGGGCACCCTGTGGGTGGTGGCTGTGTCTAAGCTGGACTCAGCTCTGTCTCCTCTGTGTTTTGTGTCTTGCCAGGGCAGCTGCTGAGTGAAAGGGCGGACAGGACTCACTCTGAGGGTCAGACAGGACTGCTGCTGGGTGAGGGGTGATGGGGCACCCCTGCCCAGCTCTGCCAGGGCTGTGTTTGCCCTTCCACACAGCCTGGCTGTGCCCCAGGGCCTCGTGCTGTGCTGTCACCCAGTGTGACTGTGGTCACAAGGGTTTTCAGGATGAAGAAGAGACGAGAATGTTGACTCCATGATCAGAAGGCTTGATTTATTATTTTATGATATATGTTACATTAAGACTATACTAAAAAGAAATAGAAAGGAAAAGGTTTCTTGAGAAGCTAGCAAAGCTAAGGATAGACAAGAATGAATAACAAAGATCTGTGTCTCAGCCAGAGAGCAAGAGCCAGCTCTGCCATGAGTGGTTAGGAAATTTAAACATCTACAGGAGACCAATCACGGGTCTACCTGTTGCATTCTACAGCAGCAGATAACCGTTGTTTACTTTTGGTTGCTGAAACTGCAGCTTCTCACAAGGAAAAATCTTAAGAAAGGATTTTTCATGAAAGATGTCTGCGACAACCCAGAGCTCAGCCAGGACACCCTCCAGGAGCTGCAGGTCCTGGGAGACATCCCAGGCTGTGCCTGCAGCCACTGCAGCTTCTCCACTCCCAGAAGAGAGCCGAGAAACAATTTCCAAAATATTTTTAGGGAACCCCTGCAAGTGGTTCCTTATCCAGTGCCTGCAGGACCTGCATGTCTGATAACACCCAACTGCTCCCTGCCCAGCTCCTCACAGTCCCCCAGACACACAACACCCCCAGACATTTACATGGAGGGAGTTGTCCTGGATGCTTCACATCCCATCTCCAAAATATGATCAATTTAGCCTTTCTCCTGTTTTTTTAAAGCCTTACTAAGCTATTCCCAATGTCTAGGAAGGCTGATGACTCAATAGGTTTTTCCACACAGAGTCTGGACAAGCAATCTCTTGGCAAAGGTTGTTTATGACTTAGCTGCAGATGGATTTACCTATCCTGCCTTCTTTTTAGCAGAGATGTAATTAGTCATGTGCTCCAGGAACTTTAAAAGTGAGTGGGTATCTTAGTGCCTTGACTTTCACCCCCACCTTAAAAACACCCAGCTGAGCACCTAAAATAGAAAGTGACCCTGTTTCACTGTCCTTTCTAAAATTCTTTGTCAAAGTGCATTTTCCAAGCCCAAACTACATGAGTGCACTGTTGAAGCAAAGGAATAAAAGGCAAATTACAAATAACAAATCTCAAGCTGTAGGTTCTGAGTCATCCTCAGTCCATGACAGCAGCTCTGCAATCAGCATTTAGGTCATAACTGCATTGCTATTGTATGTCCAGGAATATCTTCTGGCACCCACAGCAGTAGCTGTGTTGAGTCAGCAAGGCAAACAAGAGTCAAATATAGTTAAAATCTTATTTTTGTTACTGGATTTAGCAACTGTTTCTAACTATCTGTCACAGCAGAGCAAACCTGCAAAGTCACATCCCTGGATTTCTCAGAAGAAAGTTGCAGTTTGATTGTTGCAAAGTATTTTAAACCTCAGGTCAAAAGTTCCCAGTTTGGGGCATCCCAGGGTTCTTCAGGTTTGAATACACTTTTTGATTTTAGCATCTGATAGCAAAATGTCAGGTAAGCAGTGATCATAACAGAAACTACCAGTGTGAGAGGTCAAGGATGTTTCTCCAACACGAGACCTGGAGCAGGGCTTGTGCTTCCCCACAAGGTTTGGCACTCCTAAGCAAGCCTGGTCCAAGTCAGGGGTGTTGTAGTTGAGATGGTCACAATACAAAACATCACATTCCATTTGCAGAAGGCTTCAAACCTGTTTTTATTATAGCATGCATGCTTTTTATACATTCTTACATGATGCCTCAGGTTTGGCTTTTCTATTTTTCAGATTTGATTCTGCTTTAGTGTGTGGGTCTGGGTTCACATTATGGGATGCTGAGCTCTGTGCACAGAGCAGGGAGACAAAACAATTCCTGCTCCAGCTGGGCACCAAGGACAAATGACCCAGATCTCAGCCCAAGAGCACAAACACCGTGGGCTGGAGAGAGAAAAACAAGGATGGGACTGCAGGGGCTAAAGCTGGAATGGGACAATGAACTGCAAGATGCAAATGGAGCAGAACTGATCCAAGGGAGAGACCCCGTGCCCGGCCGTGCATTTTGGGGCCATTTTGGTTCATCTTGGATTCATTTTGGGACCATTTTGGTTCATCTTGGGTTCATTTTGGGGCCATTTTGGTTCACCTTGGGTGCAGCCCTGGCTGGGCTCTGGTGCTGCCCAAGATGGATCCATTGAGGAGATCCTTTGAATAAATCCCTGCTTTATGCTTTAGCTCAGTCTGGTCTCTGTTCTAGGGCAGCCTTCCCAAGGCATCATACAAAACTCAGAAGTTTACACTTTACTCATTGGTCACAAGAGACAAACAAATGCTCACTGGAACAGGCAGTTGCAGGTTTCTCTTATTTATCCTTCTTTCTTTCTTGGTTTCTATGTCAATGGCCTTGGTAGGAAATTCTTTCAGGGATAAACATGGATCCTCTTAGCAAACATGGATCCTCTTATCAAACATGGATCCTCTTATCAAACTTCTCTGTGGCTCACAGAGTTGCTATAAAAGCTCTTCCACAGTGGCAGAGGGAAGGATCCTGAGCCTTTGCACACAGAGGGGCCCAGCTGCCCCTTCCCTGAGACAAGGTGAGCACTGCCTGCCCTTCCCAGGCCCAGCCAGGAGCAAATTTACCCAAATCCCAGCACTCAGGTCTGTCCCAGACAGCTCAGAGAGGTGCAGTGTCCAATCTCAGATTCCCAGATCCACCCCAAACTGCAGGCCCTGAGTGCTCCTGCACATTTCCCTCTGCAGTGATCCTCGCCTTGTGCAATGTGAGATTTTGTATTTTCAGCTCCTTCTGCTTTGCCTTCTCCCAGCACACTCTGGACCTGAGAGCCTGCAAGCTGACCACACTGCTGTACAAGATAAGCCTTTGATTACAGAGTTGAAAATAAAGTTAAAACCATGGGAAAATACAAATACAAGGACACAGGGCAAAGGTAGGGCCAAGATCATTGCTGGTTCCTGCCCAAACTGCTTTCTGGGGGATATCCCAGGCTGTAACTCCAGCTGCCATGCACCTGGAGACTGTCTGCAAGAGCAGGACCCTAGAACATCACCCTGCTTTTCCCATCACATCTCTTTTATTCATTTCCTTTCTGTTTGGATCATGTTGGCATTTGATGCAAGTGCACAAGGGTCTTCTTCTCCACTCAAGTCTCCCTGCCCTCGCAGTCCTGATTTTTGTGTTGAGTTCACTTCTACAGGCTGAAAACACCTGCAGGATGGTCACAGCATTTAGTACCTCTCAAGAAGCCTCAACATCTCTCCAGTTTCCTGCAGAGTTCCTATCTGTGGCCACACAGCTGCACCAAGGGCAGCTACACCAGCCAAGAGCCTTTTGTCAAACAGCTTCCCCCTCCTTGTGCCCCTTGGGGGCTGCACTCTCACCCTGCTCACACATTCCCTCCCCAGCAAGTTCAGGATGGAGGAGCTGGGTATATTCCCATGTGTTTTGAGCAACTAATCCATGCACTGGCTTTGCAGGACTGTCCTAATTGAAGGCAAATTTGGGAGAGAATCTCCAAAGGGCCCCTCCAGAAAGCAAACCCACACGGCTCCTCCCCTCAACCAGGTCAGGAAGGATTCCTTGGAGAGAAGTGGAAAGAACCTGTTTATTTAACAGGCACAGCACCCCCAGCACACAGAATGAACAATACCAGGTGACACCACTCTGTCACTGCTCTGACAAAGATGACAAATTCAGAAAGTCTCTCCTGGGGGTGCTCGCTCTGTTCTCAGTCCCTCCTGTGCTGGGGCAGCTGCTGCAGCCACAAGGTGCAAACTCTCGGTGTTCCCCAGGTCCCAGCCCGGAGCAGGTTCCAGTTGGTCCAAAAAAGGGAAAGGAGAAACAGTCCAGGGAAAATTTGGACTGCTCAGCTAAACTAACTAATGAGCAGGAGCAAAAAGCAAGAGCAAAGCAGGAGCAAAGCAGGAGCAAAGGGAAAAGCAAAGCAAAAAGCAAAAGCAGCACCATGCACTGCCCTGTCTGTGTGTCCCGCCAGCCGTGGGGGAGCGGCTGAGAGCAAAACCAAAACAAAACATTGGCTCTGCAGAGCCAGTCTGGAAGGCACAGAACATGATATCCAGCATGAACATGTTATAAATGATCAAATCGGTAGCCAAATCTATGAAAAATTTAACAAAGATTTATTGGCTCGATAACAAAAAATAGAATTTTGAAGAAACCACCACAGCCAAGACAGCGTCAGCCCCTGGTGCAGGCGCTGGGTGAACCAGGGTTCCAAGTGACAGAGTGACAGCATTTCCCCAATGGTTCACCCCGAGGGTTTCCAGCAGCCAGCTTATATACACTTTATTCTGCCTGAGACAGGGATGACCACACATTTCTTTGTGTCTCTTCACATGTAGAGCTGGCTCCATGCATGTGCAGGAACAAAGACGAATCCAAGATCCAGAGGAATGTCTGAGCGTCCAGGCAGAGGCTGTATTCATATGTAGTAGGGTGATACCAGTTCCTGAACACAGCAGATGTAATCATTCCAGGTGCAGGTCTTGTGAGTATCTGAGACATTCCATTCATGGTCCAGGAAGGTCTAGATGCTATCTCCCAGGTGCAGATGCCATCTCCCAGGTGCAGATGCCAGGGAAATCATCAATGATGGCCGGGGACTGTCCCATTCATACCAAAACAGACCTGATATTATCTTAACGGTGTCTGGGAGCTGGTTGGATGAAAATAGAACTCTGTTCCCAGCCAGAGTGATCAAAGACATAACTTTGGATCTTCACAATATTTTATACACACATATATACCTATATAGCATATATTGTCTTTACCATAGACTACAAACAGAACACACAAATGGGGATACAATCATCATAACGTCACCCTAGGACTCCTGGGCTCAAGCAGCCCAGCAATAGGAGCTCAGAGAGGCCAGGCAGGCTCCCCAAGCAGCTCAGGCTGAGAAGGGCTGGGGAGGGAGCTGGGGGTGGGCAGGGCTTGGGGAGGTGCTGCCTGTGGGTGTCACAGGCACTGCTGGAGTTGTTTGTTGAAAGAATTTGCAAACGACTGTAATTGATTAAGAAACAGAGTAATTGTGTAATCTGCTGTTACAAAGAAAGGGATTATTAATCCTCCAGAGAGGCCTGGTAAAGGCCCTGGCAAAATATTAGGGAAGATGATGTGAGGAAGAAAAAGGGAATGTCACACCACACCTGGCTGCCAGCTCTGCTGCACCAAGGGTTGAACTGAGCCAGCATCTGATTTGATCCAGACATCCCCTGGAGAGCACAGGTTTGATATTCACCTCCCTGAGGGAGAACCACCACCCAAGGGTCCCTTGTAAACCATGGTGGATGTTGGGATCTTTCACTGCTCACAGTGACCCCGAGATGTGTTGGAAAGTCTCTTTTCCCAGCCTGGCGCTCGAAGTAGGAGTCAGAGCTCTTCAGTTCTCGGTCTCAAGGTTGTTCATTGTTTCTTATCTATAAAATTTTTTCTCCTGCCCTGCTGAGGTCCATCCAGCAGGACAGTTCCAGGCACTCTGCCTCTCCCCAGGGCAGGGTTATGTCTTTATACTAAAAACTACCTGTACAATATTTACAATAACTTCCCAATACCTATCACCTATGTTAGACAGTGAGCTTCTACTCTAAACCAATCCAAAAGTGCCACCATCACAGCAGAAGATGGAGGCCAAGAAGAAGAAGAAGGAGAAAGTCTGGACATGCCCAGCTCCCTCCATCTTGCCTCCTGAACCCCCATACCAGAAACCCCAAAATCTACTTTTCCACCCCATGATAACTTCACTATTATTGTACTTCATTTGTCATGGCTTGCAGATCTTCATCTAAGGTTGGTAACTTGCTCCATGGGTCATAATCAAACCCACAGGTGTCTTGGGCTCTGTGCAGGGTCTCTGAGCCCCCTGGCAGGGCTCTTGGCTGCTCAGGACAGACAGAGGGATGCCCTGGGTTCCGACAGGTGGAGTCACCTCACCCCTTGAGCCTGTTAAGAGTGGGGCTCAATCTGATCTTTAGACACTCCATCAGTCAGTGGAGTTTAGGGGAAGCTGAACGTGCCAACTTCAGGGTGAACTGACCTTCTCTTAAATCTCTGCTGGCCCTGAATGAATCAGCTCTCCCAGAACCTCCTGCCTGATGGAGACACTCGCCCTAGATGTAGGTGTGACCCCAGCTTGAGTCTGATCCCAGATGTTTTGGGAGAGGAAAGCACCTTCCCAGCCTGTGTCTCTCCTGCCCTTTTGTCACAGACATATTTTATAAAAAATTCTTTTGCCAAGATCTTTTCTCCTGAGAAGCTGAGAAGCTTCAGTTTCCCCATGTTTTGCTGCTTTAGAATGTGATTTGGAGAATTGCTTACCCAGCATGTGAAATTGTTTTTTCTTGATGACCAATGACAGCCACCTGTGTCGAGGCTGTGAGCAGTCACAAGATTTTATTATCATTTCATTCCTTTCTTTGCTAGCCTTCTGATGAAATCCTTCCTCTTATTCTTTTAGTATAGTTTTAGTATACCATTTTCTTTTAATATAATATATATCATAAAATAATAAATCAGTCTTCTGAAACATGGAATCAAGATTCTCATCTCTTCCCTCATCCTGGGACCCCTGTGAACACCACCACACCCTTTTGACTTTCCCAGACCCTAGGATGTGTTGCCAGCAAAGCTCCTGTTCTCACCAGCAGGCACAAGCTGCAGGCTGACTGCTGCCTTCCCTGGTGCTTGCCACCCTTCCTTTGGCCAGGCTCTCCAGACAGGAGCAGGGATGCTCAGCTAGAGCCCCGCATGCCCCAGGCTCCCTGGGTGCAGGCAGGGCACTCCCATCACCCCCTCTGCCAGAAGGACTTTTATAAATCCTCTCACTTTTAGCAGTTCCTTTTGCAAAACTCTGCCTGGACTGTCCTCAAGGCTCACACAGCCCTGGTTGCTCACAGGGACCAGGTGGCACCTGAAGAGAAAAGGAGAGCCCAGACCCACCTTGGGGACATCCTGAGTGGTTGAGGCATCTCCAAGTGCTGGCTTTAACAAGGACTGGGGCATTATCATGCCCTGAGCAGAGCCTGGCAGAGCAGGGCAGCTGAAGTGGCTGCAGCCTGCCCGGTTAATCCGTGCTCAGTTCCTTTATCCTGTCTGCCTTTATTTAACCGCCCTCCTTTATTTAACCTCCCTGCAGCCACGGGAGGGGGGAGCACCTGCCAGGGCTGAGGGAGGGCAGGGGGGACGTGCAGGGGGCACCTCAGGGGCAGCTCAGCTGCTGGCCCAGGCTGGGCACTGCTGGGAGGGGAGAAGGTGGGAGCAGCCCCATGTGTCTGGTCACACCTGCTCACAAAGGTCACACCTGCTCACACCTGCTCACATAGGACACACCTGCTCACAAAGGTCACACCTGGTCACACCTGGTCACATAGGACACACCTGGCCACACCTGATCACACAGGTCACAAAGGTCCCACCTGGTCACACCTGGTCACATTTGGTCATATCTGGTCACACAGGTCCCACCTGGTCACATAGGACACACCTGGTCACACCTGCTCACACAGGTCCCACCTGGTCCCCCCCGGTCACACCTGGTCACACCTGGTCACATAGGACACACCTGGCCACACCTGATCACACAGGTCACAAAGGTCCCACCTGGTCACACCTGGTCACATTTGGTCACATCTGGTCACACAGGTCCCACCTGGCCACACCTGATCACACAGGTCACAAAGGTCCCACCTGCTCACACCTGGTCACATTTGGTCATATCTGGTCACACAGGTCCCACCTGGTCACATAGGACACACCTGGTCACACCTGCTCACACAGGTCCCACCTGGTCCCCCCTGGTCACACCTGTTGACACAGGTGACAAAGGTCCCACCTGGTCCCACCTGGTCACATAGGACACACCTGGTCCCACCTGGTGACCTGTTTGGAAATCAAAAAGTTGCAACTTCCTCTATAAGAATCACTTCCTGGATTACCTTTTGGTGCAAGCAGGCCTCTCCCCTCAAACAACAATAAATTCATGGCATTACATTCAAAGGAAAATAGCCCATTCAAATAAGCAGAATAAATCAAAATGCTATAACCAAACATCTTGCTGCTTTTCCAAAACTTGTTCATCATTCATTGCTTATTCTACTAGCTACAGAGCTGTAAGACTTGCAAAAAAATCCTGTCCACTCAAATCTATATTTTTGTCTTTGCTTAAATCAAATATTTGACAAGTGGAAACAACACAATTTTACAAGTGTTCAGTGAATATTGTGCTTGTTGCAGTAATTTATTTTAAAGCCATTTCACATGAGGCATTTGACATCCTCTCCACCCTTAGGTAAAATTTACATTTGCCCTTCCTCAGTCCTGCAAATCCAAGACCCTCCAGCCTGATGGGATGCAGTTGCTCTTTGTATTAAGGTAAACTGGAACAAAATCCTATTTAGCTTATGCTCAGGGCCACTCAGAGCTTCTGGTGGCAAGGGCTTATTCCAGGGGGATTTGTGGAGTTTGACACAGATAGAAGTGCAACTGGAGGGGTAGGGACATGTCCACAGGGCCAGGCAAGCAGGAAGGGTGCCCTGATTCCCTCTGCTGGGGGATGAACCAGAGGGTGCACAGCACACACAGACCCTGCTCTGAGGGGCTCACACATCCCAGGCTCCTTCTTGTCACAGACATGGTTCATGGAAAATCCTTTCCTTGGGATTTTTCCTCCTGAGAAGCTGAGAGGCCTCAGGAACAAAATGTAAACATTGATTATCTGTGGAATGCAACAGGTGCATCTGGGATTGGTCTCATGTGGTTGTTTCTAATTAATGGCCAATCACAGTCAGCTGGCTTGGACTTTCTGTGTGAGACACAAGCCTTTGTTATCATTCTTCCTTTTCTATTCTTAGCCAGTCTTCTGATGAAATCCTTTCTTCTACTCTTTTAGTATAGTTTTAATATAATATAATATATATCATAAAATAATAAATCAGCCTTCTGAAACATGGAGTCAGATCCTCATCTCTTCCCTCATCCTCAGACCCCTGTGAATACGGTCACACCTTCTCTGGGAGAAGGAGTCTGGACAGAACTAGAAGAACTGTGGTGGGAGGTGCAGGAGCATCGGGGGGTGGCACAGTGGGGATGGACGGAGAGCAGAGATCTCTGCAGCCAGGGCTGGAACTTGGGGTTTATTGCAAAGGGCCTGGGGGCAGGGCCCTGCTGGGAGCTGCCAGCCACAGCTCAGAGCAGGCCTGAGAGAAGAGAGGGGGAGAGAGGATGAGAGGGGAAGAGAGTAAAAGGGTAAGAGAGTAAAAGGGATAAGAGGGCGAAGTTCCCATTACAATGCCATAAATCTTCTTCTGTGCTGAATATTCTGATTCTCACTAACCAATCTAGTACAAGATACAAATCCCATAGCATTTCCATACAGCCTATAAGAATCATTACATTACCACACTGGGTTACATTTTAAACCCTAAAAACTCCTCTTTGGGCCCTTCTGCCAAGCTGGCAGGGTCTGCTCTGAGCCTTGGGCCTGTCTGCAAGCAGAGGGGATTGTTTGATCAAAAAGGGATCACCTTCAGCTGGCCATGCCATTGTTTTCCAGTTGTTCAGTAACTGAGGGATCTCAAAGCTTGCTTTCATTTCAATCTCACTTAGAGTTTCCATATTCTCAACATCTTTTGCCAGACAATCATATTTGTAAGGCTTTCCTGTTTCACCTTCCCCAGCAGGAGGGGTGAGCACAGCTGAGTCTACCTCACAGAGAAACCAGTGAAGGAGATGGGAAAAGCAGGAGGACAGGAATACCCAGGGCTTCTGCAGCAGCAGCTGGGCCTTGCACAGCAAGCACTGAGCCCAGGAATACAAGGAAAGCAGTGGCAGTGCTGCCCAGCAGTGCTGGCTGTTCCTTTGCTCAGGAAAGCGTGGCAGGGAGCAAAACCTGGGCACAGACTCTGCCCCAAGTCTGAAGCTCCCAAACCAGCTTGGCAGCTGCTGGGCCTCTCCAAATGCTCCCACCCAGTGCCGCAGCCTGGTCAAAGAGGACTGGACCATCACCTAGTCCAGAAGGACCTGTGTGACATTCACATTCTCTGAACAGAGAGAGACACAATTCTCTCTCTCAGGATTTTTCCTGGAGAAGCACAGAGAGAAGAAGAGAAAACAATTCTTAGCTTTATTCACTGCTGTTGCTTTTGCACATGTGGAATGTGTTATGGAGATTGTTTACCTGAAGTGATTTGTCAACTGGATTCTGCTGAGGATTGTTTTGTTTCCTTGGCCAGTTGGGGTAAAGCTGTGTCCTGGCTGTCTCAGACAGTCACGGGTTTTTCTTTAGTATCTTTTTAGTATGTATAGTATAGTATAGTATAGTATAGTATAGTATAGTATAGTATAGTATAGTATAGTATAGTATAGTACAGTATAGTATTGTATTCTCAGGATTTTTAGCTGCTCACAGTGACCCCAAGATGTGTCACAAAGTCTCTTTTCCCAGCTCGGTGCTTGAAGAAGGAGTCAGGGCTCTTCATTTCTCATTCTCAAGGTTGTTTATTGTTTCTTATCTATAAAATTCTTTCTTCTGCCCTGCCAAGGTCTGTTCAGCAGGTCAGACAGAGGCACATTGGTGTTATCTTTTTATACTAAAAACTACCTGTACAATATTTACAATAACTTCCCAATACTTAGCACCTATGTTAGACAGTGAGCTTCTACTCTAAACTAATCTAAAAGTGCCACCATCACAGCAGAAGATGGAGGCCAAGAAAAAGAAGGAGAAAGGCTGGACACACCAAGATTCCTCCATCTTGCCCCCTGAACCCCCATTCTAAAAACCCCAAAAATCTATTTTTCACCCTGTGATAAATTCACTATCATTCTACTTAAACTTTTGTGGCTTGTAATTCTTCATATAAGGTTGGTAATTGTTTTTTCCAAGGGCTCAATCAAAGGCACAGGGGTCTGGGGCTCTGTGCCAAGGTCTCTGAGCCCCGTGGGTAGGGGCTCGAGCCCTCCAGGGCAGCCAGAGGAATTTCCTGAGTTCTGACATAGGATATTATAGTACTGTATCTCTTTAGTATAGTAGAGTATAGTATAATATAATATAGTTAAATAAAGCAATCATGCAGTCAGATGCCAATCATTCCCAAACTTTGGGGTTGCCCTGCATACAATAGACCTGTCCTGGCCATCCAGTGCCAAGGTGGGATGTTTGGTCTGGTAATTCCTGGTCATGGCTGTAGATTTTTGATGAACTACTGATGATCTGGCAGAGAGACAGCTCTAATCACCAGTATGATAGAGTGGAGATTAATGTGGGTCAGTGGTGGTTCACCACAGCTCAGATACCTCACAGAAAACTTAGGGCAAGTGAGGAAGCTGAGCTCTGCAGTTCAGCTAAACTGGGGGCCTCCTCTGCAGCAGTGAGCACTGTGCTCCCCAGGCTGAGCTACAAGACATCCCTGTGCCAGAAGCTGAGCCCTGCTCTGGACATGGAGTATGAAGTGCATCCATGGGCTCAAAACACACATGGGCTCTGGCTGGGCCAGGTCTGCTGTTGTGGGAAGCAAAGTTTCTGTGCACAGCATTCCCTTGGCAGGGTGAGATGGCCCAGCACTGCACAGAGGGGTGCAGGGTGCAGCAGGGCCTTACAGGATCATGGTCCCTGCAGGATGGGCAGCAGGGATTTTATCACAGCCACATCCCAGGGGGACATCCTGGGACCATCTGGTGCCTGTGCAGCCAGCAAGGACAAGGCATACCTGGACAAACACCTGGACAAACCACACCAGGACAAACCACAGTAAGAAAAACCACACCAGGACAAACCACATCAGGACAAACCACATCAGGACAAAGCACACCTGGACAAACCACACCAGGACAAACCACAGCAAGAAAAGCTACACCAGGAAAAACCACACCTGCACAAACCACAGCTGGACAAACCACACCTGCACAAACCACACCTGGACAAACCACAGCAATGGTCAGCACCATGCTGTGCAGACAGAGGGAGGTAAATTATTTCATATTAGTGCCCTGAAAGTTGCTCTGCCCCATCAGGAAAAGGGACAGGACAGCTCCAATGAACTGCATCAGTCTGGCCTCCCACCCCCCACATGCTGCATCAGGCCATGTCCCTGTGGCATCCACATCATCCTCCCCTCTTTTTCATTCTGGGAAAGGGAAAGGTTGGTTATTTCTGATAGCCCAGTCGTTTTTCTTGCCTTTCAAGGAACCCACCACAATGAACTGCCCCCACAGCTGCAACCAGGCAGAGCTGGCCGTGGGTCTCTGCCATTTATGCTGTGTGACAGAAATGGCTGTGCTGACTTTAATGCTTCAGAGCTTACAGCTCCTGATGCACACAGTCCCAGGACAACCATTCTGCTCAGCTCACTGAGGGCAAAACTGTTAGACAGGCACCTTGGGAGCTGACACAAAAATGACTTTGTTGTCCTGTGCTCCTGCCAGATGAGCTCAGGTGAGTGTGTGTGTCCCAACCCTCTCCTGAAAGCACAGGTTCTGCTCCCTGCCTTGGTGCTCAGGAGAGCCAGGCTGACCCATGAGGAGTGCTGTGAGAGGGTTAAGCAAGAGGTGCCGATGGCATCTGTCCAGGAGCCAGCAGGTAAGTCAAGAATTTCCCCAGTACATGCCTCAACCTTGGAGCAGAGTGAGCCAAAGTGTTGTAACACCTCCTGCAAGCTCAGGAGACATTAAAGGAGTTCACAGGATGGAAGCACTTCTAGGCCTGTTGCATAATCCAGATAAGTAGATAAGTCTGTAATATTTGCACAACATCGTGTCCCTTCCTTGGCCTTGTTACTGGTCTCGTTTTGCAGGGCTTAATTCAGGGGATCTGATGGATTGAGGACAGCTTTCAGGTCATCGATTCCTTGGGAGGTGGCTGTGACTCAGCTCCAGCATTGTGACACTGTGGGCATTAAAGAGACAGGGACACCTTGCTGGCACCTGCACTTTGTGCTTTGCAAAGGCATTTTGGAAATGGCTCTGTGACAACTCTTGGGAAGCTTCTTGTGGAAAGACACTGGCAGTGCGAAACCCCCATGGAAAAAGAAAGGTGTCCTGCCAAAGATGAAATAACCTTTACATAAACACACAAAT
Source organism: Agelaius tricolor (assembly GCF_023055355.1). Classification (NCBI taxonomy): domain Eukaryota; kingdom Metazoa; phylum Chordata; class Aves; order Passeriformes; family Icteridae; genus Agelaius; species Agelaius tricolor. Next base: position 4,672,171 of record NW_027269296.1, on the reverse strand, counting down.
ACACACAACTTGGGCATATTCACAATCTATTCACCAAAGGGTGCAGGATGGAGGAGCTGAAAGGACTCAGGTGCCAGGGAAACACTGCTGAGTGCAGTGAGTGAGTACAGACATGGTCCAGAGCCTGCTGGGATCTGTCTGGCTTCAGCACCTCCCCTCTCTGGGATTTACCAGGCAGCCCAAGGGGAGGGCAGGGCAGCATCTACCCAGCTCACGAATGGCATCACCTTGCACTTATCTTTGGACTGTGGGTGCAGGGAGGATGCAGCCAGCAGGCTCCAGGGACATGCCCTGAGCACAGAGGCACAGAACTGAGCAATCAGCACTCTTATCTGGGCACTGGCACAGTCCTACAGCCAGGCTGCAAGCAGGGAACAATGCTGTGCCAAATGCCAGTGCCAGCCTTCCCTCCAGGAGCTTTCTGCACACCTCACACTGGGAGGGACTGGGAGGTCAGAGCAGAGGTTCAGGACCCTGCTGATCACACAAGCCCCACACACTGTGCACGAGCCTGAGCTGACAGGCTGAGGAGCAGACAGAGCTGTGTGTGCTCTGAAACTGTCTGACCCAAGGACCCCAGCCTGGCTTCAGGTCACACCAAATGGATTTTCACCTGCCAAGTGAAAATCTTCCCCACTTCTCTGTGCAGAGCCTGGGATGCTTTGTTCTTGAGTGCAGATGATCTTCTTCAGGGATCTGCAGCGTTCCTAAATTGCTGCAGGATCCCAGCAGGGACCACATTGCTCCTCACATCCTTTTAAGCCAAACAGATTCCCTGTGCCTGTGGTTATCCAAAGGCCATCAGCCCCAGCCCACTCTCACACTGTGGGGAAGGTTCCAGACCCTGCTGTGCCCCAAATCCTCTGGTCAGCTCATGCTGTTTTAGCAGTGGAGTTCTCCTCTCTCCCAGGGGTTTCTCTGACCCCTTCTCAGGCCACAGCCCTTTGTCAAAGCCCATTCAGAAATTCTCCCTGGAGTGCTCCTGGCTCTCAGGTTGCTGTTGATAATTGCTGCCCTGAGATGTGCAGGATGTCTCTGCCTCAGCCCACACAACTGAAGAACGAGTCTGGACTCTTCACTTTTCGCTCTTGAGGTTGTTTATTAATTCTTATCTATAAAATTTTCTTTCTGCCCAGCTGAGATCTGCTCAGCAGGGCAGCCACAGGCACTGTGACCGCCCCAAGGGTGGTGTTGTCCTTTTATACTACAAACTATATACATATAACATATTTACACTTAATTCCCAATGCCTATCACCTGTGTTAGACAGTGCACTTCTACTCTAAACCAACCCCAAAGTGCCAACATCACTGCAGAAAATGGAGAACAAGAAGAAGAAGAAGAAGAAAGGCTGGACATGCCCAAATTCCTCCATCTTGTCCCCACAACCCCCATACCAAAAATCCTAAAATCTACATTTTCACCCTGTGATCATTTTGCTATTACACTATTCAAACCTGTGTGACTTTCAGGTCCTCATACAAAGCTGGCAACTTGCTCCAGGGGTCAAAACCAAATCCCCAGGTGCTCTGGGCTGTGTGCCAGGGTCTCTGAGCCCCCTGACGGGGTCCTGGCAACTCTGGACACCCAGAGGGATGCACTGAGTTCCAACACTGGCCACAGAGTGGGACTTGCAGGGAAAACAGGCAGCACCCTCAGGATCCCAGGGTCAGGAGTGGAGCCCAGGGAGCAGGGCCAGCAGGGCCATCTGAGTCACCCCACCCACTGCCACCAGTGCCAAGGGGAGGGCAGGGACACCTGGCCCAGGGGAAGGGTTTTCCATGCTGTGCTCCCTGCCTGTAAAACTGCTCCTGCCCTCCCTTCCCCATCCCAAACATGAAGCACCTCTGCTCCTTGCCCTGCTCCAGCCTGACCCACCTGCCATGGGCACAGCCTGGAGAGAAGTTCTGCCCTCTCCAGCTGCAGGAGCATGCACAGAGGGAGAAAGGAAGCAACAGAGCTGCCTCATGGTGTGGGTGCAGAGAGCTCCCTATCTTCCCCAAAATCTCTTCCTGGGGCAGTGCCAAGCAAAGACCAGACAGGAAGAGGACTAGAAAGGAAGGAGTTGGCATAAATGATGGTAAAAGACTTTCCACTTGTTGCTTTTCCTTCTTGGTAGGGATTGTAGTGCAATTACAAGATTGCAAAATCTATGCTCGGGATTTTTTTTAAAATGCTAATTCTGGATATCCAATCTTGAGCTGGGCAGGGGGCCACACTGAAATAATAAAACCCATTTGTTTTCCTGAGGGGGGAAACTAGAGGCTTGTTTGTTTTCCTTCCACATCAGAAAGTCAGATCTGGTATGTCTAACGTTCTGAATTATTGGATGAAAAAAAGCAGGTGGTTTTGTAGCACCAGATGCACCAAGAAAACACAGTCCTATTGCTTGAGTTGTGACAGAATGGTTAAACATGTCAGTCATTGTTGTTTGCTTCCCTCAATTACTAAACAAACAGCTGGGAGAAAAGGTTAGTCCTCTTCAGTTTCAGTGCTCATCAGTGAGGGTCACATGAAGCTCATTTTCTGCACGTGGGGCCTCTAACAAGTCCTGCAGGAAACCCCAAAAATGTCAGATGTGACCTTCCTGGCAAATGAAATGTGAAAAACAAGGAAGCCATCCTAGGCAGGCTTTTTAAGGAAGTAGAAAATGGGCACAGCCCATTTATTTTCCCTCAGCAGATCTCTCTGAGGTCATTACACTCCTGTAAACTACATCTCAGTTTGGCTGATAAGAGAATTGAGTACTCTGTGGCATTACTTGTGTGTGGGTCTAAGTTCATGCAGGGGAGAGCAGAGCCTGAAGGAAGAGCCATGAACCTGTGTTTGGCTGTGGGCAGCTGTGGTGGGGAGCTGAGCATTAATCACAACCTCCTGGTCCCAGCCTCGTCCAAACCCAAAACACAGAGTGCCTGGGACTGGGCCCAGTTTGAAAAAAAACACAAAAACTTCTGTTTTTCAAAGGAGCCAGATGTCTTTTAGGCTCCCCATAGTGAGGATCCAGCTTCCAACCAGCACGGCAGAGGGGTGCAGAACTGGGTGTCCTGGTTAACTGCCCACATTGTCTCCCCTTCTGGCCATGTTCCTTTGCAAAGCCTCCAATGTGTCAAAATGCTTTCTGCTAATTAAAATTGTGGCTGTCCCATCCCAGATGAAAAAAAAGCCCAGAGGGACTGTCTGAGTCACCCCTGAGCCACAAAACAAGATGGGCATGGAGATCATGGAGTCAGTGCAGGAGCCTCCATGGCTGGTGCCTCTGTCTCAGGGGTTACCTCAACTCCTGTGGTCACAGAGAGTGTGGGGCACTGTTGGCCAGAGCAGAGAGAGGTGCCCAGCCCAGAGAGATGGGCTGTGTCCTACACTGCCTGTGTGGGGAGGCTCCCAGAACCTCAAGGAGAGCCCCACTTTGGCAAAGGGATCTCCTGTGCTGTGTGATGTGCAGTCAGCTTTCACTGCCAGGGCACAGCGTGGCTGCACTCTGCCTTTGCCCACATTTCCTCTGCCCTCCTGGTCTCATTTTCTCCTGTTGGGAGGAAATTTTCAAAATGAGCTGCTGGTCTCATTTTCTCCTGTTGGGATTTAGCCAGAAGAGTTGTGAGGACCAAATGCAGGGTTCCTGCAGCTGGAGAGGCTGTTGAGGTAGACAAGCAGTGGGAAAACTGCCTGACCATTGTGAGCTCAGCCCCAGGGGAACAGAGAGCTGCAAGAGGAACAGCACAGGCACTGCCTGCCACAAAGGAAGGGTTTGCATCCCCACAGAAACAGGGACGATCAGCTAGAACCAAGAAATGGCCAAAGAGAACCTGGGATGATCAGCTAGAACCAAGAAATGGCCAAAGAGAACCTGGGATGATCAGCTAGAACCCACAAATGACCAAACAGAACCTGAGATGATCAGCTAGAACCAACAAATAACCAAAGAGAACCTGGGATGATCAGCTAGAACCAAGAAATGGCCAAAGAGAACAGGGATGATAAGTTAGAACCAAGAAATGGCCAAAGAGAACCTGGCATGACCAGCTAGAACCAAAAAATGGCCAAAGAGAACCTGGGGTGATCAGCTAGAACAAACAAATGACCAAACAGAACCTGAGATCAACAAATAACCAAAGAGAACCTGGGATGATCAGTTAGAACCAAGAAATGGCCAAAGAGAATCTGGGATGATCAGTTAGAACAAACAGATGACCAAAGAGAACCTGGGATGATCAGCTAGAACAAACAAATGACCAAAGAGAACCTGAGATCAACAAATAACCAAAGAGAACCTGAGATGATCAGCTAGAACCAACAAACAACCAAAGAGAACCTGGGATGATCAGCTAGAACCAAGAAATGGCCAAAGAGAACCTGGGATGATCAGCTAGAACCAACAAATAACCAAAGAGAACCTGGGATGATCAGCTAGAACCCACAAATGACCAAACAGAACCTGACATGATCAGCTAGAACAAACAAACAACCAAAAAGAACCTGGAATGATCAGCTAGAACCAAGAAATGGCCAAAGAGAACAGGGATGATAAGTTAGAACCAAGAAATGGCCAAAGAGAACCTGGCATGATCAGCTAGAACCAAGAAATGGCCAAAGAGAACCTTGGATGATCAGCTAGAACAAACAAATGACCAAAGAGAAGGAAAAGATGCAATACAAGATAGGGCAGGAAGGATGGTGCTCTGATATCCAGCAGCCAACACCAAGACCTATTCTCAGACCCACAGGGAAAACTTCATCTCTTCCATTTGGGAAGCATTCAATAGTCAAAAAAAAATCACTTTTCATGTAGACCTTTCTGGCAATTTATACTCTAAAAGGTTTCTTTAAAAGGCTGGAATATTTATAAATATAGAAATGCATTAATATGTTTATATAGAAATGCATATATATTACAGACAATATATATTATTTATATAAAAATATAAAAATATATAGATAAAATGTTTATAAATTATTCCAATAAAATGGATATGTTAATTCAAAGCAAACGAAATCTTTATTTAAATATCCTCTCCAATGAAGTTTCCAACAATTTGCCTTAATTCGAATAGAAAATGGTTTCAGATCCTCATGAAGCATGGGATGGGAAGTGAGAGCTAGTGAAAACCAGCTGATAATTGCTCGTCTTCATCACTTGGCAAGGCCTTGTGAAGAAACAAGTCAGCAAAAGGAATGAAGATGGGCAAGGTGAGGCAGAGCACGGCACTCAAAAGGCTCACGAGGGATTCTGGCCTGCAGAGGCTTGGGTGACTCACAGGATTTCCTTGGCTCATGCCAATACAGTTTGTGGTCTTTCCCCTGAGCAGGGTTTGTTCTCTGGAAGCCCTGAGTTCCTGCTCTCAGAGCTGGATGCAGCTCAGAGCTGAGGTGGCTGCAATGGGGACGACAAAGTTTAGAAATCTGAGGCACAAAGGGGAAGCAATGGGGGCAGGGAACACTCCTGCTGCTGTTTTCCTCCAGTGTCTCATGAAAGGAATGAAGGGTTTGTCTTTACACCACTGCAGGTCTGCTGATAAATGGAACTGGGCACTGAGAGATGGAAGAAACGATGGGAAGAACCATTGATTCCATGGGAATTCCACTGATTGGCACAAGGAAAAGGAAAAAAAGAAAAAGAAAAAGAAAAAGAAAAAGAAAAAGAAAAAGAAAAAGAAAAAGAAAAAGAAAAAGAAAAAGAAAAAGAAAAAGAAGGGTTATACATTGGAAAGGGGTCTGTATTAGGTGATTTGGGAAGTCTGCACCTCTCAAGTACCTCAGACAGTGGCAAAGAGAGAGGGAAATGCAGACAGGAAATTGGGATAAAAAGGAGGCTGTGACCTCTAACAATCTGGGAGATCCCAAGGGAAATGCCCCATGGCCTCTCCCTTTATTCAAATAAAGTTCCAGGGCTCCCCTGTCTCTTTTCTGGATATAAACCTCAGGTGTTTGTGGATTATTTTTCCTGATATTTGCTGGGCAGTGCACAGTGCTGGTGGGGCAGAGGGAGCACTGATGGTGCCAGGACACCCCTCATGGAAGGGGTGCCCCAGTGCCCCCATTCCTGCTCCTCCTGCTGGCCTTTCATTCTCCTTGGATCCCCCCTTGGTGACCCCTTCCTGTTGCACTTTCCATTTGCAGCCTACAATCATTTCTGCATTCACTTCACATGTCGGAGGTGATTTTTTTCCTAAGGAAAAGCAGACCAAGAGATCCCAGAAACCCATTTAACTCCAGAGGTACTTCAGAAAACCCCCTGGCAAGGACACCGTGCCTGTGGCCTTGGTTTTGATATCCCTTGCAGGGTAACTCTCCCTCCTGGCTGCTGGCACCCCCTGAGCTCTGTGCTGACTCTTTTTGCAACCCAGATATTCCAGCAGGAGAGCTGTCCCCTGTCACACACATCTTTTATGGAAAAGCCTTTCTTTAGGATTTTTCCTCCTGAGAAGCTGAGAGGCCTCAGGAACAAAATGTAACCAATGGTTATCTGCTGCTGTGGAATGCAACAGGTGCATCTGGGATTGGGCTCATGTGGTTGTTTCTAATTAATGGCCAATCACAGCCCAGCTGGCTCAGACTCTCTGTCTGAGACACAAGCTTTTGTTATCATTTCTTTGCTATTCTATTCTTAGCTAGCCTTCTGATGAAATCCTTTCTTCTATTCTTTTAGTATAGTTTTAATATAATATATACCATAAAATAATAAATCAAGCCTTCTGAAACATGGAATCAGATCCTCGTCTCTTCCCTCATCCTCAGACCCCTGTGAACACCATCACAGGTTCTGTATTCTATGATTCTAAGATGTGCAGAGCCCACAGGAGTTTGCTCCTGTGCACCTCCTGGTTCCAGTATTTTTCAGTTAGTTCTGTCTACAGGGGTTATGAAACTGCAGAGACATCTGAGCACTGCATTCTGTGTAAAAATGAAACTAATAAACCACATGTTTTTAATCAGAGGGTAATAACAGCAGGTGAAAACAGAACAGTTTGCATCTCCTTTGAGACTAAGGAACAGAACTTGCAGCACTAACACCTGAGAGGCTCAGAGGTGCTGGCTGGCATCCAGTGATCCCTGTTTCAGGGGATGCAGACAAGGACAAGCTCCTCAGGACACAGCACCAAGAGATCCTGGATCATTCCCAGCTGGATGGAGCTCACAAAGCCCTCTGGTCTCACAAGGAGAGGCAGAGGGCTGTGCCCCACCCACCACAATCATCTCACACTGCCTGGTCTGGGGATCTGCTACTGCCTGGGGACACCAGTGACCCTCTGGACCACTTCTGGTGAAGATGTAGAACTTGAATCACTGGGAGCCCAAGGTCAAAAGTGTGAAATACCTGCATTTTGCATCATCCTCACTGGGATAAACTATCCCTGCTGATCACAGAGCCCCTCACTGCACTGCTGAAGGGATGGGTTTGACTTATTCCTTCTTTTCTCCCACTGGAGAGGGAATATTTGTCTTCTCAGCAAAGAAAATGCCCAGCTCTCTGAGGCAAGTAAATCTCAGAACTGCACAGTGAAAAGGAAAGGGGAAAACCAAGCCAGGAAGTGGCAAATTATTTTCCTGTGTCTCTGCAAGTCATCAACAGACAGAGGGGAACATCCCTGGCCAGCAGCCAGCACAAGTGGAGCTGCTCACCCACCAGCTGGAGAACATCCACATATTCCAGAGAGGCAGGAGTCAAACCAGGCTGCCCAGAGCAGAGCACAGGAGCTGCTCAGCATCCAACAAAGCAGAAAAGGTCGAGGCCTGTGCTTGGAAACAGGGGCAGGAACCTCAGACATTGCTCTTGGCAGCTTGTGACTGTCAGTGGAGCACCCATGGCACAAAGGAAAGGTTTGTGCAGCAGCCCTTGGTGTGCAAGAGCAGCAAATCTGAGGGGGTTTGGGCACTGGGACTGTGTGACAGCAGCACTGGAGGAGTGTCTGGGCAGCAGGAGGCTCTGAGGGGTGACAGGGCTGAGCTGCCCCTGAGCTGAGCTGCTGCCTGTATGGCCCAGCTGATTGGAGAAGACCCAGCTGTACTGGTAAAACACCCATGGCAAGGTACCCACAGTGGGAAGCCAGGGCCCAGCACTTTGGAATGCTGTCCATGGGATGGAGAAGATTCCAGCAGCCACAGGAGGACATTGATGCCCATACCACACTTTCAAGAAACAGCTGGATTTCAAGAGCTCCAAGCACTTATCAGGATTCTTCTCTCTCCACTGCCTGGCTCAGTGCAATAGCACTGCTGGTGCTGCTATTGCCCTTTTCCCTTCTTCTAGCTTTGCATAGAACACAAAATATTAAATAAATACATAATAAAGGCAATGTTTTCATCACAGGAAGAGGGCAGTGAGGGCACATCTGGTACCAAATATTTTTCTGTGCCTGCTGTGTCACTACAAGTTGGGGCAGGTGCATTTAGAAAAACAGAACCCATATTTGTGCACTCTTTAAACTGTCATTGAGCTGTGTTTAGGAGCCAGCAGGAAACTGAAACTCCTTTTTGTGATGTGGAGGCTACTGATGTGTAAGTAAACCACACATTATCTGGTTAATAACATCAGAGCCAGGGACTCCAGGCAAGTCTGGGTGAAACAGTCCAAACAGCAACATCCATATAATTACTATAACATTTGTTGATGTCAAGATAGCAAAGATGCAGGGAGGTTGCACGTGGGTGAGGGCTGTCTCAGAGTAAAGGGCACAGAGGTGCCTTGGACTGCAGGAGATGCAGCAGTTACCCCAGCAGAGACATCAGAGGGACATAGCAGGGAAGTTCCCTGAAAATCAGGGAGAGCAGAGTGATGCTGGCTTGGTTGATTGGCCTGGTGGGACACCCCCATAGCCCACAGATGAGACCCCAGCCCCAGCCATGTGCTGGCAGAAGGGTCAGGCACACAGCTACATTCTGGTTTATCCCTGCAAATGCACAGTTTTATTCCAAGAAGCCCTGGCCAGCTGAAACTGGCCACAAACCATTTAATCTCTGTGCCCACAGGGTATCAGTTAATGCCTCTGACCTGAGCACCCATGGGAAAACTCCTTCTCTGCAAAAGTCTTTGCAACCTGCCAAGGACGTGGCTGGGATTGTGGCTGCCCAGAGCCAGCAGAGCTGACCCTGGGGGGCTCAGAAAGGCTCAGGCTGTCCTGTGTGAGCATTGCAAAGCCTCTGGGTTTTGCTGTACCACCACTAATCCCTGATGCACCCCACCTGCACCTGGGGTTGTTATCCAAACCTGTCTGTCTCCCACAAGTCAGACTCCAGCAGCATCCACAGGGCCAGAGCTGTCACCCGGCTCCTGCAGGAACACAAATGCAAAGAACCACAATGAGAAACACCCTGGAAGTCACTGCAGAGTGCAGAAAGTGCAGTTGCAGCAGGGAACTCAATCCAGGATCATCTCAAGAGGGGAATGTGGTTTGATTTTTGACAAAGGTGATTTGGCTCACTTGGTGCCTCCCAGGGTTTTGCTCACTGTTCCTTCAGGCTCATGCACAAGAGATGTGTGTCCAGGCAGCCTGGCCAGGACCCACTGGAGGTGACCCAGAAATGAGGGACACCAGTGTTAAAAATAAGTTAAAAACTGTTGTAAAATAGCTGATAGATCGTTAAGCATGTACTGTTACTTTGTTTATTATATTGTAAAAGGGGTTAAAAGGGCAGTTATAAGAAATTACCCCTCAGTAAAGCCAGCCTGGACAGAGCTGTAATGGCCAATTGAAGCTTAAAACCTTCATGCAAATGAAGGATCCAAACAGAAACCAATCCAGAGGGACAAAGAACAGGATAAAAAGGGGCATCTGACCCAGGGAAGCTGTGCTGCTGCCCTGGAACATCGGGGCCATCGCTGCTCCATCCTCGACAGGAACGCTCCTGCTCGGCCCGGGCCCTGCTTTGGGCCTTTCTTTTATTATAATAAATGCTGAAAGCACTTTAGCACTGGGAGTCTGGTCCTGTTTTTAACATGTACTGTTAGTTTGGTTATGGTAAAAGGGGTTAAAAGGGGAGTTATAAGAAATATGGTTCTCAACGTACCATAACACACCTCAGTAAAGTGCACCATGAGCCAGCCTAGACAAAACTGTAATAGCCAATCAAGGCCTAAACCTTCATGCAAATGGAGGATCCAAACAGAAACCAATCCAGAGGGACAAAGAGCAGGATAAAAAGGGGCATCTGACCCAGGGAAGCTGTGCTGCTGCCCTGGAGCGTTGGGGCCATCGCTGCTCTATCCTCGACGGGAACGCTCCTGCTCGGCCCGGGCCCCTGCTTTGGGCCTTTCTTTTATTATAATAAATGCTGAAATCACTTTAGCACCGGGAGCCTGCTCTCATTTTTAACAACCAGCTCCCAGTTCCCCATCCACCGCGGTGGATCCTCCTCAGGTGGGTGGCTGTGCCCTGGCTCTCAGGCTTGCTTCTTGTACCCTGTGGGAACAGACCTGATTGAGATCTTTTGCCTCTCCACTCAGTCCTGCCTGTGAGTCATGAGGAGCAGCTGATTTACTCAGCTGGTTGGGCTCCTCTGGGGTGTGATCTCTCCTTTGTTTTAGGCTGTCCTTTGTTTTAGTGCTCCCGTTGTCCTGAGAAGCTCAGGCCAATGCTCTGCTCTCCTGAGCTGCTGATCAGGCAGATCAGCACATGCCATTCCTTTAACCCTTCCCCTCTCGCTGTTTCTCCTGCTGCTTTCACACCCGGACATCTCCAGCCAGGGCAATTTGAAGTTTTTGTTACAAATCTCCACAGCCTGAGCTGGATTCCAAATTGCTGACACAACCTTACAGAGACTCCTAAAAGCACAGCAGGTTTGGGTATCTCATCGTGTTGTTTCACACATGGACAACCACAACACACCTCCCTCCTGCCAGCCCCTTGGAAAGCCTCATCAGCAGCATTAAAAGCTGAATTTAGCCATCCATTCTCTCTGCAGAAGGATGGGGGGCACTGAGTGGCAAACTTGTCTTGATTGCCAGGACATTTCCTTTGAAATCACTCCTTGCACCAGCTCAGTGGGTTCCTGAAATAGTTCCATGTTTTCTTTGCTGTATTTTCTTGGAGTCCTGCAGCTTTGAAACTGGATCTCCTTCATGTTCAGTTGGATACATGGAAGCACAGAGAAGATCTGGTTTGTTTAAAAAGGATGAGATCTGGCACAAATCTCACATCCAGGAAAGGCTCTGAATGCTCATACACAGCCTGCTGATTAGATGAGGGTCTTTCTGTGTGACATCTCCTCTCCTGTCTGATATCACAGAATCATAGAAAACCAGGTTAGAAGGACCTCAAGGATCATCTGCTCCAACCTTCCTTGGCAAAAACAAGGTCTAGACAAGATGGCCCAACACCTTGTCCAGTTGAATCTTGAAAGTCTCCAGCACTGGAGAATTCACCACTTCCCTGTGGAGATTATTTTCACTGTGACAAATTCTCCTCATGTGTCCAGTCAGATCTTAAGGTCCCTCCAATCCAAACCAGTCTGTGAATCTGTGATTCTAACATGTGATAAGATTGGAATATCAGAAGGTTTATTAAACCTTATCAAAAATGTAACAGAAGACTGAATAAAGAAAAAAGGTTATGGTGCTGGGAGCAAAAGATTTTCCCCACCATGTGCTCAGCCCCCTCACAATGGAGGTTTTTTCCTTTTTAACCCTTTAACCCCTCCCAAAGTTCTGTCCATCAACCCCTTCTTTGCTGTCCAGTGGAGGAGATCTCTGCCTCAAATCCTGACTGGAGCTCAGGTGTTCCACAGTGACAAGCCAGCCCTGCCAGATGTCCCAACCCAGCTGTGCCTTGATAACCACGTGAGGGGGTACAACATAACTATAAATCTATAAAACTTAACCTGTATACATGATATTTGTCTGTTAATTGTGAGAGTCAATCATCACATTACTCATCTGTCACAAAGGGGATCCTTAAGCCAAGTTCTCCCTTGAACCTGGCCTGGCCCAGTGCTCTGTAGCCAAGCCCAGAGGAAGGTGGTGGATCTGCAGGGCTGGTGTCCCCAAACTAACAAAGGGATCCTTAAGCCAAGTTTTCCTTTGAGCCTGACCTGGCCCAGTGTTCTTGTAGCCCAGCCAAGGCATCTCTGCTGGCCTGAGCAGCACAGGCCCTGCCTGTGCCACCACAGGGACCCTGCCTGTGCCACCACAGGGACCCTGCCTGGGCCACCACTGGGACCCTGCCTGTGCCACCACAGGGACCCTGCCTGTGCCACCACAGGGACCCTGCCTGTGCCACCAGAGCTGCTGCCCACGGAGCCACCGAGGGCCTGAGCAGCTCCCACACCTCCAGACTGAGCCAGAGCTGCCAGAGCTGGTCCAGCAAGCCAGCCTGGGTTGCAAATCCACAGCTGACAGGACAAGCCCAGAGCAGCCAGGACGGCATTCCTGGGTACAAGCAGAGCCTCTGGCACCCTCCAGGAGCTGTTCTCAAAGAGATTATGCTTGCAAATGAGCTCAGCAGGCTGGGACTCCCAAAATAGCCCCTCTGCAGCCAAGGGAGCATCCCTGCTCCACTCCCAGCATTTGGAGACTTCACAACCAGGAAGATCCCACCCTGGCCCCTGCTCCCCTGGCCATGGCCATGTGAGGGGTCTCACCAGGACAGCTCTCCTTCCCTGCCAAACAGCTTTGCTCTTTGCCTCATGTCAGGTGATCACACAGCTCTTTGCAAGGGCAATCATCTTGTTGTTTTTTTTCATTAAAGATTTTCCTATTTCATTTAGAACTTAGAGAAATAGGTCTCCTTATCTGCAGTCATGGCTGATAGCACATGAACTCTGGCAGCTCTTCCAGCAGGGTGTGTGCAAGGTGATTTCGGCCATAAACCCATTGAGGGTGGGGTGGGATTTTTTTTTTTTTTTTCCCTTCTCATTCTCCAGTTAGAAAGCTGCACTGATTTACAGATTCCCAGTGCCCCCATGGGTTTATGTGTGCTGAGGGACATTGGACTGTGAAAGCACATGCTCAGCAGGGCTGTCCTCTGCAGGGTGCATCCAGTGACTTCAACTCCAGACAAGCATGATACTGCAATTTTCCTCAGCAGGCTTTGAGCTGTGGTGTGATGGGGGGACAGGGATGGGGATGGTGTGGAGATGCAGATCATGAAGCCCACAGAGACCCATGCTGGAGGGGCAGGGTGAGCTGTGCTGCTGTCAGCCAGCAGAGCAGGACAGTGCAAGGGGAGGGCAGGAAGGCACCAAACAGCCCTTTTGGGGAGTGAGGGGTGAGAGGATGGGCTCTGCAGGGCAGCAGGAAGGGTCAGAGCTGCTTCCTGCAGACTGGGAGCTCCAGCAGGGCCCTGGCCACCCGGACACCCCCTCTCCCTGCGGGAGGATGGCTTTGTGCACAGTTTATGCATAATAGATCTTCCGAGGAAAGAGATACTGTCTCCTTGCTCCAAATACAATTTCAATTAGATGAATAGCAGCGTAATCCCATAGAGGCACTCAGCTGGGAACTGACCATGTGAGAGGCAGGCAGCCCTCCCCCAGCCGAGTGGTGAAAGGGGATCCCCCCCTCAACCTGCTGGCAAAGAGGCCCCGAACCCTCCAGCAGGGACCATCTGCTCCTGCACAGCCCCTCCTCCCTCAGCCCCTGAGAAGAAAGAGCTGGGGCTGCCAGTGCCTTCTGAAACAAAGGCAGGCTGAGGGACTGCTGCCTTCATCCCCCGGGACCGAGGAAGAGCAGGGAGTGGGAGCCCCAGTGGCTCCCTGGGACTCCCCTGTGCTGTGACCCTGTGGGCAGGCAGCGCTGGAGGGGATGCTCCAGGAGAAGATGGGGCACTGAAGTGGGGAGAAGTTCTTGTCCCCCTGCAGCAGATGATGCCAACACAGGGGAAGAGGAGAAGGGAAGGAGGACAGATCAAACTCTCAAACAGGGACAGATCACAGGGACATCCAAACTCTCCTCCTTTTCCTCCTGCTCTGCCCCTGGCTCATCCCAGGGCAGGGACTTGTTTTCCCTGCCATCCTGGCCAAAGGGCAGAGCTGCTGCACCATCTGCCAGTGATGAGGCAGCAGCAGTGCAAGTACAGAGCTGAGCACTCTCCTTCCTCTGAATATCTCTGGGCTCTCAGAGGGAATTTCCTCTTGCATCGAAATTTTCAGAGTTGTCCCCTAGTGCCAGAGAGGTAATTTGGGGAAAGTCTTGAGAAACCTACGTTGTGCAATTGGGAGTTTAAAGAGATTTTCAACCCACAAGGCAACTGACACCACTTTTGTCAGCAACTCTTACCAAAGCCCTCTGTTACAGCAACCCCTTCCCAAGCAGGAATGCACTTCACTCCCTACTCCAGAGCAGATGTGCTCACTGGTATCAAACCAGCAGACCCTTGGTTTTGTGGAGTCCTAGTCCACACATCCCAACACCCTCCAGAGCAGATCTCCACCTCCCTGCCTCGGGACAGATGGGAGAGCAGCTCTGCAGCGCACCAAGGAGCATCGCCCAGCAGAAGGGGCAGCCTGGCAAGCTCTGCAGGGCAGCCGCAAGTCATTTTCTTGCTAAAGTCAACAGCTCAGAGCCTGAATACACACAGCTGGGCACAAAGTGGCTGGAGATCACATCTGCTGAATAAGAAGTGGCCATTGTTATGCTTTGTCACCCCATTTCAGAGCAGATAGCACTTTAAAGCCATTTGGCGTTGCACTCTGAATAGTTAAAAAGGTCAGGCTCTGAGCATGGGCAGTGGGGTGTTTTCCCAGCGCTGGAGCGTGATGAGAATATTCCCAGGTGCCAATATTTGTCTGAACATCCGCTGCCTTCCCAGTCCCTCGCTCGGGAGGGGAGATCTTTGATCTCTTCCCCAGCTGAGACCTGGAGCACGTTGTGCTCTCTCTGTCCCCACTCACCCTCTCCACAACCTGTTGCTGCGGAGCAGGACTAAAGGCAGGACTAAAGGCAGGAGTATAGCCAGGACTAAAGGCAAACTAAAGGCAGGACTAAAGGCAGGAGTATAGCCAGGACTAAAGGCAGAACTAAAGGCAGGACTAAAGGCAGGACGAAAGCCAGACTAAAGGCAGGAGTACAGCCAGGACTAAAACCGGGACTATAGCCAGGACTAAAGGCAGGACTAAAGGCAAACTAAAGGCAGGACTATAGCCAGGACTAAAGGCAGAACTAAAGGCAGGACTAAAGGCAGGAGTATAGCCAGGACTAAAGCCAGACTAAAGGCAGGACTAAAGCCAGGACTAAAGGCAGTGATACTGAGCCACAGCTCTGCAGGAGACTGGCATGGGGGCACCCAGGGGTTTAGCCCAGCCTGCCCCTGCAGTCAATGCCTTAACGTGCTCTTGATGTGAGATACAGCACAACAGGCTCACAAAAGGCCAGTTCTTGGTGGCCAGTGAAAATGGTGCTGCTTTATTCTGGTTTTTGTGTCCTGGGATGCTGCTGGAAGCTCAGCAGGCACCCATGGCCAGCCAGGCGTGCGCCCCACCACGCTGCTCCCACAGTGCAATCACAAACCCAGACATAAATCGTGGTTAACCTTTGCTCTCTTCTCCTGTGTTTGTCCAGAGGCTACAGAAATATTGCACAAGACACGTGATAGCCAGAGAAACAAAAATAACATTTATTAAACTGGCCCAGAGTGGGAGGGGTGGGGAGGTTTTTGTTGAGCCAATGCTTCTCACAGTAAGGGAATGCATTTGGGAAAATAATGCACTCCAGGTAGCCCTTTATCAGCAAGTAAAGGTATGTGCTGGGATCTCAAAAGGGACAGACACACCCCCTCATGACTCACCTGCTTTTTGCTCTGGCTCTGACTTTGACATCTTTGCTAAAGCAAAACAACTTCTTTCCCATCAGCTCAGCTCCTTCCAGCTCCCCTGACTTTTAAAACTCCTGCTAACTCCTTTTTTCCTCCCTTCTATCAGCACTACAAAACAAAGTTGAACGCGTCCCAATGCCTTGTTATTTCTGAATGACGCAGGATTAACCAGAAGAAGAGAACCTGATTTTGCAAAACCGACTGAGATTTGAACTGCCAGAGAAATAAACACTTTGCTTTGCCCAGTACGGAGCTGCCTGCGAGATGTTTGTCTACCTGCAGAGAGAGATTTCAGCCAGCTGTGCGTGTGTTTGTGATGCTAAAACTGGCGTCACAAAGGCTGATAATCACGGGAAAGAACATTCCTGTGGGCTGGAACCCATGAAAGCACCAGGAAAGGTGCTAGAAAAGCCCAGTGAATATCCAGGCTGAGTTTATAGAGAGGAATCATCTGTGCTAGAGCATGCAAATACAGCCTCACGCAGCTTTTGTATTCACTTGCCACAAACCTGCGACTGAATGAGTTTTACCAGCACAAATGTTGGAGGAAAGTGAAGTTCAAAGCTGCACGCATGAGTAACCATGGAAACAGAATTTTAAATTTGCACATGCGAGTATTTGTATCCAAAGTACTTTGTAGGGCTCGGCCAATGCGGGAAGAGGGACACCCCCATGTCACAGGCGGCCAATCGCGACTCGGAAACACGGCTTGAATTTCAAATATCACCTACTTACAGCAAACCTCCGTGTTCGGAGCGGAGAAAAAAGGAATGTGAAAAAACCTGCCTGGAATTGCCATCTGCTCGTGAATATTCCACAATTAGCAGGGACGGGGTTCATTGGATACATTATTCATTGTGGATTATTCGCCCAGATCTAACAGCAATAGTGCAACGGGCGTTTCAATATTGGGATGAGGAGCCAATGCACACATGGAAGGTGTGTGTGACTGTCCCCATGTATGAATATGGATGTGCTCCTCTCCTCCAGGAATCCCTGGGAACAATAAATGTGTGGCAAATACCTTGTCTTCTGCACCAAGAGAAAGTCTAGAACTCTGTGATAAACTGCATTTTTTCGTTTTGATCCCTTTTCCTGCTCATTTGTCCTCTGCCTCAACCCCTCCTCCCTCAACTGGGCTACTCATGCCCCAGTCTTTATTGCCATTTCAGCAATTAAAGCACTTGCTGTTTCCCTTGCTGTGGCCCAGGCTGTGGAAGAGGTTTGGTGAGACAAGGTTTTTCCCATTTCCTCCCCATTCTTCCATTGTAACCCGTGTCAGGCTGTGAAAATCATAAAAACAAAACAAAACAATTCCAAGTGCAACACTATATTTGCACTGGTGGCTTTCCCAGGAAATCTCCATGAGCTGCCTTGCAGTTTGCACTGACCACAGCACAGATGGGTTTTGGGGCCATTCACAGGTTCAGCTTTCACTGCACAGATGATAATACACAAATAATCCATCAGATTGAGCCTTGTGTGCCAAATCGTGGCAAAACAGAGACACCCAAAAAACTCCTCAGCTGAAGGTGGTGACCAACAGGCACAGAAAGAAACAGCCTGGGAAGGGTTTCAGGTTTGGAGGATTGTGTGTGAGGCTGGAGCAGCACAGAGCTGACACACCCGGGCTGTGCCAGGTTTGCTTAAGTAGAAACACCACAGAGAAAAAGAAAGAGGAAAAATGATAAGAAAAAGGGAAAAACCCCACAAAACATACAAATCTAATGAAAGAGTCCAAAGTAGCAAAGGATGGGGTTATGCAATTTCAATTTGTCCAGCGCTGCTCACAGACAAACACTCCCTGCAGCAGCAGCAGGGACTTGTGCAAGGGAGGGTTGTGAAATCCCCTTGTGTGCCCTGCCAGCTGTTGCCCAACGCTGCTGGGTAGCAGGGCAGCACTCCAGGAGAATCCAGGATCCTCCAAACACCACAGCAAGGCCCTGGCTCTGTGCAGCACTGCACTCCTCTGCCTCTGCTGGGGTCTGTGGGAATGGTGCTGCCATCCTGCAGGGAGAGGTGGTCAGGAGCAGACAGGACAACTTCTGCTCTTTGCAGTAGCCACTCCCTGGCTGCTCCTGATGAAGTCTCTGGACTTTAAAAACCAGGGTTTAAAAGTTTCAGGACTTCAAAAACCATGGGCCAGGGTTCCCCATGCAGGATGTCTACAGTTACCATACACAGGTGGTGACTACAGATATCATACACAGGCACAAGGTGACTCCCCAGGTGATAATTTCCTTCCCCATTACCAAAAACTTGTCTCCTGTGAAATCTAGAATGTGAGAAACTCCCATCCAAAAGGACTTGTAACATCCAGGACTGTATGCTCAAAGCTGGCAAGGGAACCAGTCTTCCCTGGGGTGCACAGGTACATCAAGGCTAATTTTCGGTCCCAAAGGTTTGAGGCAGAGGATAAATCTTGGATCAGTGCACAGACATCCAGATTTAAAACCTTGAATGGGACCTACTGAACCCCACAGGCCAGATAAGGATCTGGAGATGCTCCTGTGAAGGCAAGCACGTAAAAATCTTCACAGGGGGCTCCAGGAGCCAAAACACACCCATGGGAGGGCTGCTGGGTCTGGGGCTTAGTTAAACCTCCTTAGATTCTCATGACTGTTGACTTGAAGAGTAATTCCCAAAGGGAATTCCTAAAGCAGCAGCTCCACATCTTGCCTGGTCCTGCTCCTTTTCCTCTCCAGTGCTGAGGTCTTCCCAGCTGCTGGTGGCATTCTTTTGCCTCTCTTTGCTCAGATAAAGCTCCAGATGTTCTAAGAGCAGCTGTACCATGCCCACAGCCTAGGAGAACCTCTCCAACACAAGGGCAAAAGCCACCAAACCCATCACCCCTCACCACCATCCTGCTCTGCATGATGAGCTGGAGTTCCTTTGAAACTGGAAGAGAATTACTCCATCATTCTGTCCCCCTCTTGGACAAAATCTTTGATCCTACCCATGAAAGTAAAGGGTTTGGGAAAAAACAGGAAGAATGATGAGAAAAGCAACGCATTCCAGAGAACTTAAAGGAAAAAGAGGAAAGGGTGTGAGGGTGGGAGTGATGGGTTCACTAAGTGCCACCTGAACTGCAACCACTTTCAAAGCTAGTTTAGGCCATGCCAGAGGGTGCTCAGCAGTGAGTTCCTGTCTGAGACCTGTTCATCTCAATAAGTTTCCACTAGAAATACAGTTGGGCCAAAATAGAAATTCATTGTTGGAATGTGTCAATTTAGATAATATTTTCTATGAGAAAAAAGTCAAAATGAATCAGTACATTTTTCTCTTCTCATTTCAGTGAGGTAGAAAGTTTCATTTGACCATGGTTTATTTCATTTAAACCTTTAAAGCTAAATAACCTCTTCCACAAGAATAACATACATGAATGAGCACTAGATATCCACCATGTAAATCCTGCTGCAATGAGCCACCAGTACCAAATTACTGAGTTCTTCATTCCCCTACACTTTGCAAATACTCTTTTCCTTGGGGAAACCTCCCAATTAGTGCACTGATGTGAACTCATGTGTATTTTCTTATGGCTGAAGCAACCTTGTCTAATAGGATCTATCCTAAAACCCCACCAAAGTGCACTTGGGATTGGATCACTTGATGAGCCTCCAGAGTGAGCAGCATTTGCAGGAGTTACCTGTGATTCAAATATTGGAAACCAGGAAATTCCTCTGGCTGCCCTGGAGGGCTGGAGCCCCTGCCCAGGGGGCTCAGAGACCCTGGCACAGAGCCCCAGACCCCTGAGCCTTTGATTGAGCCCTTGGAAAAAACAATTATCAACTTTTATATGAAGAATTACAAGCCACGAAAGTTTAAGTAGAATGATAGTGAATTTATCACAGGGTGAAATAATAGATTTTTTTGGGTTTTTAGCATGTGGGTTCAGGGGGCAAGATGGAGGAATCTGGGCGTGTCCAGCCTTTCTCCTTCTTCTTCTTGGCCTCCATCTTCTGCTGTGATGGTGGCACTTTTAGATTGGTTTAGAGCAGAAGCTCACTGTCTAACACAGGTGATAGGTATTGGGAAGTTATTGTAAACATTGTACATGTAGTTTTGAGTATGAAAAGATAACACTGCCCTGGGGGCAGGCAGAGTGCCTCTGTCTGTCCTGCTGAAGGGACCTTGGCAGGACAGGAGAAAAAATTTTATAGATAAGAAACAATAAACAACCTTGAGAAGGAGAACTGAAGAGCTCTGACTCCTTCTTTGAGTGCCAGGCTGGGAAAAGAGACTTTGTGACACATCTTGGGGTCACTGTGAGCAGCCAGAGAACCCAAGACCCAAAGGCAGCAAGGCAAAGACCCAGCACATAAAAAGGTTTACCCTTATGAATTGATGCTGTTCCAGGGCAGACTGAACCAGACTGGTACACAAATCACAGTTAATATCCTCAGAACTCTCACTGTATGCAAAAAGAATCTATTTAAATCTGGAACTGAGGTTTGACTTTGTGGAGAAAGACTTTCCAAGCCTTGGGAAGAAAAGGGGTTTTGCTCTCTTGTAGGAGACCCTTTCCTTTGCCTTTTGATGCAGTTCCTCACCCATCCATGCTGCATCCAGCATTTCTGGGCCAGCTCCTCTCAGGGCTGTTCCCTACAGGGAGTGCAGAGCAGTTTGCCCCAGGTTTGGTCCCTGTTGCTGTTCCCACTGTGTCACACACAGCCTGGCTTGTCCTCCCTCACCCTCAGGAACTGCTGTGACTGTCCTGTCCCATGCCCTTTGGGACTAAAGCTGTCTTTTCACATGTGTCTGTACAGCACCTAGCACAATGACCTGGTAATTATAACACAAGCTAAATTACTGCTAAAATTAGGTGCTTATTAGCATCATCGCCTCTGGGCACCACCACAACACTTAATAATGCTGCAAGTGTAAGAGGAACCCAGGACCCATCATAATCTTCATGAAAAACTGTCCTTAGGGACAGTATTTCTGTACCAGGTCTCAGTTTTCCATTAGGTCACATTTTACTCATGGAAAAAATATCTGTTCAACTGCCTGAGGATTCCAGTTCAATGATTTCAACTGCAAGATGAAGGCATGCATGTGTTGTCACCTCTAAACTTTCCTTTTGGTTGTAAGCTTTGAGTCACAGAGTTTGAGAACAGTTTTGGGGGTTAAGGGACTTGGACTCTGCCACCCCCCACACACAGAACTGCAGAATCAGCAGCACAGAGCCAAAACCAAGCTGTGTTTTCTCCTCTCTAGTTCCCACAGCCTCTTTCCTGTGACCAGGATTCCTGGTGGGGTAAGATCCAACCCCAGGGTGAATTTAGGGACCATGGCTGGAAAGGAGAATTTAGGGACCATGGCTGGAATGGAGCATGGCCAAAGGGGTGAATTTAGGACCATGTCTGGAAAGGAGAATTTAGGGACCATGGCTGGAATGGAGCAGGGCCAAAGGCATGAATTTAGGGACCATGGCTGGAATGGCTGGAATGGAGCATGGCTGGATGGGTGAATTTAGGATCATGGCTGGAATGGAGCATGGCAAAACTTCACTTTGCTGCTGAAATCCAGCCTGGTTAACTGACTTGTTGAAAATGAAATGTGGTCCATGGTGAGTCCCTCAGGAAAGGCTGGGATGAGGGCAAGGCCAGCTTGTTCAGGCAAGGGGCAGGGTGAGCTCAGCATGCCCTGGGGTTGGAGGACAAGGAGGAAGGGTTTGGGGGCACTTTTTGGGTGGCAGAGCTGTGACCTGCCCTACACAGCACCTGGAGAGCACACAGACATCCCAACAGGACTGTCCCTGCTCAGAGATGCAGGGACAGGGCTGGAGCAGGGACTGGCACAGACCTGAGCATCTCCTCTGAGGGCAGCCCCAGCACCAGCCAGGTCAGCTCCGTGTGCCAGGTGAAGGAAGGACTGGCACGGCCCCGGTGAGGCGGGGAACAACCCCGCTGTCACTATCGCCATCGCTATCGCTATCGTTATCTCCATCGCTATCGCTATCGCTATCGCCCCGCACACCTTCCCTGCGCTCATTCATGAGCCCGGCCAGGAGGCACCGGCGGCTCCTCCCGGCTCTGTCCCTCACCCACACCCCCACAAGCACTCATATTATCTGTGTCAAGCACATTTTTATGTAAATGCCCCAAGCATCCCTTTCAGAGGTACAATGGCTCCCAGACTAAGCCCCTGAATGGCTCCGGCACATTTCCCGTGCCTCAGCTGCTCGCCCAGACAAACAGAAGTGTGGCTCTCCACAAAGGGCCATGGAAATGCCGAGCTGGGGAGGGCTCGGGGAGGGGGCAGCCAGGGGCCAGAGCTATTTCAATGACAGAAGAAAAGCCCAGCTCCGGTATCTCGGTGAGGCAAGGAAGGGACGGGCTCCACAGATGGGTAAATGGAGCTGCACCAGGCTCAGCCTCCCAACAATGCCGCAGCTCCGGGCCCCGCAGTGATGCTGTGGAGGCAGGGGCTGCACTTCCAACCTGGGATCTCTCCATGGAAACGGCCCACAGGGCAGGGAAGGAGGGCATGGAGCACCAGGAGACGCTGAAGGCCATCACACCGTGTCCCCAGCCTCCTCACGTGCTGTAGGGAACAGTCCAAGGGGCAGAAGAAGGAGCAATATCCCATGTCAGGATCTCTCGCTGCTCACAGTGACCCAAAGATGTGTCACAAAGTCTCTTTTCCCAGCCCGGCGCTGGAAGAAGGAGTCAGGGCTCTTCATTTCTCAGTCTCAAGGTTGTTTATTGTATCTTAGCTATAAAATTCTTTCTCCTGTCCTGCTGAGGTCCATCCAGCAGGGCAGTTCCAGGCACTCTGCCTGCCCCTGGGGCAGTGTTGTTATCTTTTTATACTAAAAACTACCTGTACAATATTTACAATAACTTCCCAATACCCATCACCTGTGTTAGACACTGAGCTTCTACTCTAAACCAATCCCAAAGTGCCACCATCGCAGCAGAAGATGGAGGCCAAGAAGAAGAAGGAGAAAGGCTGGACACGCCCAGATTCCTCCATCTTGCACCCCTGGCTCCCCATTCTAAAAACCCCAAAATCTACTTTTTCATCTTGTAATAAATTCACTATCATTCTACTTAATTTGTCATGGCTTGCTGATCTTCATCTAAGGTTGGTAATTTGCTCCATGGGTCATAATCAAACCCAGAGGTGTTTTGGGCTCTGTGCAGGGTCTCTGAGCCCCCTGGCAGGGTCCTGGCTGTCCTGGACAGCCAGAGGGATGTGCTGGGTTCCCACAGTCCCACACTCCACCCTCATCCCACCCTAAATGGGACCCTCCTCTGTTCCTGCTCTGGTGTGTTCTGCTTCCCCTCATGGGCTTGGTGGCACCTCCAGCAGCTCTGCCTGCTCGAGGGGTGCAAGAGCCCTCACTCAGGAACCAACAGCTTCCTCTGCCAGGAATAGATCAGCAAAAAACTCATGTTCAATGAGAAAGCATCCATGGACACCTCTTAGCCCATAGATAATATCTGGAGTGACATCCATGGACACCTCTTAGCCCATAGATAATAAAAAATAAAAAATTAATAAATAATAAACAAGATAATAAATAATATTATTGTTTATTATTATATAATTATTTTATTTATATATTATATAATAATAAGAAGATAATAAACAATAAAAATAATATAATAAATAATAAATAATAAATAATAAAAGTGAGGCCAGGGAAATAAAACTTTGGCTCTACAGGACAGTGATTCAGCAGAGTGTAGCCAGGGCTATAACTGAAGCTGCACTTACTCATCTGGTTTGTGTGCTGGCATCTGCCCATGAGCACCAAACCACGTGTGTCAAATCACAAACCAGGGAGAGGGCAAACCTGGCTGTTCCTGTGCCAAAAACCTTCACCCCCCGTGTCCCCAGAGGCCAGCCATGCTCTGTGATGTGGCTCTGCAGGGCTCACCCATCCAGGGAATGGCCCTGGGAAAGCTTCCTCCTCCTCCTCCTCAATCAGCAGCATCCTCCCCGTGCTCCAGGTGCACTCAGGCCTGTGTGGTCACCCAGCTGGATTCTTGTCACCAAGGATGGAGAAGGATGTTCTTTAAAAGGAAATGGGTGGCACTGATGTGACCTGCAGCGTTTTTACTGCCACAATGATGCAAAGGAAGCAGACAGCACAGGTTTTTCTAAGATCCCAGGCTGACAGGTAGAAAAGATGGTGCTCCCTGCTATGTTTGAGTCCAAATATTCTCATTTCACTCGATTTTCTGTGGGATTTGTGAGAAGCTGGGTAAGTAGCTCTGCAGCTGGCTGCTGTTCCCTGAGTCCCACAGCCCTGGGCTGTTCCTAAATTGCAGGTGAAGGTAACAGGGAGCCACTTGTGGAGCAAGGGGAGGAATAGTGGCTCAAGGAACACTTGCTCATCGGTCTGGCTGTGATGCCAGGTGAAGGAGCAACAGGAACACCACTCTGGTAGCAATGAATTAAAATAGAACAATATAATTAGCACCAATTACATGGTTATACAGAAAGGGATTTTGTCAGATTAGCACGGTGATTCTTGAGGAGATTAAAAGATTGGATGATCACAGAAAAGAGCTTTTAGGTGAATTTCTGACTGAGGTGTCTGGGTTGGTGCCCCAGAAATGCTCTCAGGGACCAAGTGCAGAAGCCTCTTTGTGCTCCATGATGCCAAATCTGGGAGTAATCATTTTGCTGTTTTCCAGCCCAAGTCTCAGCTTTTCACTTCATTTGTCACCTGTTTCCTCCAAAACAACTCAACCAGCAGAAATATTGCCAGTGACAGGGACCTCACCCATGGCTCTGTCTAGCAAAATATTTGGAAGGCTCTGAAAATCTGCCACAGCAAGAGTCCAGAGATAAAGTGGCAAATGGCAGAAGGGAAATCATCAGACAAAGGTGATGATGAAGGGAAGAGTTTCTGGAGCAGCTGCCCCTTCCCTCTTGGGCTGTGACCCTGTCCCTGACTGCTCTGGTGATGGGGACAGCACCTTTGGGGCTGGAGATGTTGGAAATTTGGTGGGAGGAGGAGGAATGTTTGGGAAGGTTTTCATTCTGAGTTCCGTGTGTGTTCCTTTTTTCATATTGTAAGTTAATAAAGTTCTTTTTTTTTATTCCTAAGCTGGAGCCTGCTTTGCTCTATTTCTGGTCACATCTCACAGCAGACACTAGGGAGAATGTATTTTCATGAGGCACTGGCATTGTGACCATGACATTTTTGGGCAGTGGGGCAGAGCTGGGCTGTGCCAGGAGCTGTGCAGTCACTCTGGACACTCTGGAGAGCCCCTGCACTGGCTCCTGGATGGGGCACACAGGCTCTGGTCAGGTGAGGAGCCTGTGGAAACCAGGGCACAGTGCTCAGCCTCAGGCATGGGCAAGGTTTTCCCTGGCAGCAGGACAGAGCAGGGGAAGGTTTGGCAGAGGTGACAGGATTGGTGTCCTGGTGTTCACCTCCCACCATGGAGAGCAGAATAAAGCCCAAAACATGAGAGGCAAGTGGGGGAAACCAGACAGCACCACGACTGGAGGGGTCTCTGGTGGGCAGGTGCAAGGCACTCAGTCCATGGAAGGATTTGAAGGTGAAGAAAAGCAACTTTTGCCTGTCAGAGCAGGTGTGAAGGTGTGGAGAAGAATGTGAGAGAGGGGTTAGGCAGGGAAGCAGCAGAGAGCAGGGTCCTTCACACACTGATCTGGGTAAAACAGGCAGGACAGACGACTGAGAGTACCTGAATGCTCAGGATGGTGGAGAGCAGGAGGAAGTGATCTTTGCCTTGAGCTGGCAGCTGATCCTCCCAAGGCCCTGGTCAAGGCCTTTGGGACAGATCCAGCTTCCTCCCAGCGAGAGGAGGAAACCAGCACACTGCATCCCCAGCAGCTGCTCACAGCTCATGGATGGAATTCAGGCAGCCCCAGCGAGGGGGAGAGAATGATGCCTCTGACTCCATCTTATCAGAAGGGTAATTAATTACTTTATTATACTATATTAGTCTATACTATATTACACTATATTACATTACATCTAAACTGAATCTGCCAAGCACCCAACCCTGCTCACCCTGCACAGAATCTCGTGACTGTCCCCCAACAGTCCTGACACACACACACACACCTGGCCCTGACAGGCCAAGGGAACAAAACCCCATCACTGTGGGTGAGCAATCTCCACATTGCATTCTGCTTTGGCACAAACACAGAACAGCAAATGAGATGAGAATATTCTTGGGGAGAATTGTGCCTTGCTTTTCTCTGTGAGGAGAAATGTGGGGCTGCACACTTGGCCCTGACAGGCCAAGGAACCCAAACCCCATCACTGTGGGTGAACAATCTCCACGTTGCATTATGCTTTGGCACAAACACAGAACAGCAAAGAGATAAGAATTGTTTTTCCTTTCTCTGAGGTTCAGAGAATGTGAAACCCATAAATATTCTTGGGAAGCTGTGCCTTGCTTTTCTCTGTGAGGAGAAATGTGGCGACGCTCATGGGCCTGTGAGGGTGTTCACAGGGGTCTCAGGTTGAGGGAAGAGATGAGGATCTGACTCCATGTTTCAGAAGGCTGATTTATTATTTTATGATATATATTACATTAAAACTATACTAAAAGAATAGAAGAAAGGATTTCATCAGAAGGCTGGCTAAGAATAGAATAGCAAAGAATGATAAAGGTTTGCTGGCTGTCTGAGCCAGCTGGGCTGTGATTGGGCATTAATTAGAAACAACCACATGGGCCAATCAAAGATGCACCAGTTGCATCCCACAGCAGCAGATAATCATTGTTTACATTTTGTTCCTGAGGCCTCTCAGCTTCTCAGGAGGGAAAATCCTAAGGAAAGGATTTTCCATAAAAGATGTCTGCGACATGGGCCCTGTGGGGTGAGATCACCAGGTCCAGCTGCTCAGAGATCCCTCTCCCACCCACATCAAGGGAACAGGAGGGAGGAGAAGAGGAGCAAGAGGAACCTGAGGGCAGCTGCTGTCCATTAACCTCATGCCCAGGCAGCAGGGAACATTGACAGAAAATCCCCATCCCAGGGAGTGCAGCTGGAGCCCCCCTGCCCCAGAGCTGGGCAGTGCCCTGTGCAGGTGCCAGCCACACCACAGCAGCAGAGAGTGTCCTGCTGCATCCCCACTGCCCCTCCAGCTCTGCTCAGGGCTGGGGAAGGCACCTGCTGCCTGCTCTGAGCCCCTGCAGCTCTCAGGCCAGCCCTGCAGCAGCAGAGGTGCTGCTGGGCTCTGGCTCTGCAGGAAGGGCTCTGTGCCTTAGGGCTGGTCCCTGACATGGCAGAAGGGATGTTCTGAGGGACAGGATGATTTCACAGCACACCCATCCCAAATTAGAGGAGACAACACCAGGAGAGAAGGCAGCTGGGGCTGAAGAAACACTGACTTCACCCCAAAATTTTTTCACTGTAATGTCAAATGAGCAGGAAACATGATGAAAACTCCAGGGAATCCCAAATGCCTTTGGGATTTTCCCTTGCCAGGAGTCAGAAGAGATTCCCAGGGCAGAAGCAATGCTGCAAAGGCTGTGGCACTGGCCAGGCAGCAGAAGCCCAAGCCACTCTGAGATGACCTCTGCCAGCATCAGAGAGCAGCTCAACAGGCCAGCAGCCTTTCTCCTCACTCTCAGGCTCCCTCTCAGTTCCTTTTAAGCATAAAAACGGCATCCAAAAAAAAAAAAAAAAAAAAAAAAGGGGAGGAAAGAAAAGAAAGGAAAGGGGTGATTTCCAGCCAGGCAGTAAAATGCCATCTGTCTCCAGACGGCTCATGTGACATTGACAGACGTCCATGGCCAGCCAGAGCCAAAGGCTCAGCAGCCCCTGGTCCCCAGGCCCTTCCCCAGTCCCCAGACACAGCAAGGGCTCCTGAGAAGGGACAGAAAATGAACCAGGCTGATCCTTGGTGCCCAGGGCAGAGGAGGAGGCAGTGCTGGACTTTGGAGCGGGGCTGTCTGTGCCTGCTGACTTCTCACCAGGCTGAGATCCCCTTGCATCCACCTGTTTTCCTCTCAAAAGCAGCTCCTGGAAAACAAAGGGGATGAACAGCAGGCACCCCACCACCCCCACAGCACACAAGTGCTTAATTGCCTCTAGAAAAAGAGTCTGGCTGACCCTGGGACCCTCCTGGGCCGCGAGGGCAGAGAGCAGAAGGGCTGTGCAGGACTGGCTGCAGGCTGTCCCTGCCCGCACTGCCACAAAGGGGGAAGCTGCAGCCCTCCTTTCCTGGGAGCACAGATGTCCCTGGATGACACAGCCACATCCCAGAAAGAGATCTGCACCTCAGGGGAGATGGCAGGGAAGCCCCTGTACAGTGGCTAGGACAGGAATGGCTCCACATGCTCCTGGTTTCTCTGTATTCCCAACAGTGATGTTTTAGGTGGCTGCTGGAAGCTGCAGCTCTCCTTTCCTGGGAGCACAGGTGTCTCTGGATGACACAGCCACATGCCTGCCATCAGGAGAAACCCCATGAGGAGCTGCTGCAGTGACACCCCCAGCACACCCTGACCTTGGGCTGGAAGCCTGGACCAGCCTGGCACAGCACACAGGATGTGCCAAACAGATCCCCAGCATCACTGCCCAGCTCCTGGGCACAGGTTGGCATTGTTCCACTTGTTCCTGCACCATTCCACCCCAGAGGTGTTCTGTTTGACCTCTTCAGCCACCCCTGACCACAGAGTCACCCCACATCCACATCCTGCTCCCCTCCTCTGGGCTCTGCAGTTTTTCAGGAGGGTGATGTGTCACTATAGGGACATGAAACAACACGAGCACACACCGCTGCTCTCAAGGTGAAGAAAAAAGGAAGTTTATTTTCTGACTCAAACATTTACAGTTTTCTAAAAGTGACAGAAGATTGGAGGGTAAAAGTGCCACCTCTTCAATGACACTGGACAAACCAACAGTCTATCAATTTTCTCCTCCTCCATAAAAGAATGCAAAACGATGAGTTATTTACAGAAAGTGTGCAAGAAAGTTTGCTACAAAAATGTAAACATCAGAAGGCTTAGAAAATCTTAAAGAATCAGGGTGACAGTGGTGCACAAAGGGGACCAGGGCTCTCTGGGGGACAGAGAGAGCAGCAGTATCTGAACAGCTCTGAGCCAAGATAGCAATGGTCACAGCGTGCAAAAGGCCCTACAGGGTTTATTATTGTAGAAACTCTGATTGTGCTGTGAAAGGGTGGTGTGGGATTGCCTCAGGCTGTAGGATGGAAATGGCATCACTGCAGGTGGGGCTGGCAGGTGTGGGGCTGGCAGGTGTGGGGCTGTCTCCAGCTCAGCCCAAGGAGCCACTGTCCAGTCCTGGGTGCACAGAAACCCTCTGAAGCATCCTGGCCCTGCTGTGTTTAACCTGGCTAATGAGTAGCCAGGCAGGATGTGGCCATTCAAGGACACTGGATGACAACAGCCCTTCTGCCTCTGTTTACACAGCACACACAGCTGGGCCATTCCCACATCCCAGGATCCTGCCTGGAGCCTGCTCATGGCTGCTGGGGTGAAGAACAGGGCTTGGACCAGGGAGTGACCCCATCTCTGCAGTGAGAGACCATCAAAGGCTCTGAGAGAACAAAGTGTGGCTGAACAGGTCCCGGCCTAGCTGAGAAACAGCCCTGCTGAACCCCACCTGGAGCCACCTCTGGCCAAAAGCTGAAGGCGGCAGGTTCTGTGCTTCTCCCAAGCCAGCAAAAACATCAGGACCAAGAGGCTGGAGGGATGGAGAGGCTGCCTGGCCTGAATGTGCACATGGGTGCACAGGGCCAGAGAACCTGGCTGTGAGCAAGGAAGCACAGGAGAGCAGGCTTGGCTGCTCCTGCTCTGCTTCACATGGACGTGTCAAGGCACTCACCTTAGGAGCCATTTCACAGAATCCACAGAATCCACAGAATGCACAGAATTCACAGAATGCACAGAATTCACAGAATTGCTACCTTGAAGATCATCAAGTCCAACCCATTTAGAAGGAGCACTTCAGGATTTGTCTATGGTGGTGAAAAAGTTTCCCAGTTTTAGAGACTAAACACAGGACACGTCCTCTGGCAGGTACTCATGGTTTGACACTGGGACAGACACACAGGGGTGGTGTGGACTCTTCATCTTCAGAAAATTTCAGAATTTTAATGGACTGGGCCTGAGAAACCCATTGCAGATTTTAAGCCAGTTATGCACAGAGCAGGAACCTCCAGAGGCTCCTCCTAAACTAATCCTTACTGTAATTCTTTCAGCTCCCTGAATTTCTGATCTTTGCAGGCCAGCCAAAAAATTGGGCCTATCAATAGGTTCCCACCTAAGGGAAGTTTGGGTGAACCCAAGAACTGGATTTTCTTGGGTGTAATAGAGTTGGGTTATTCATGGTGTTTGCTTTGCATGGCTCTGGGAAAGCCAAGGCTTGACATGTCTCTCACACATGCCTCCCACTCAAGTTAAAATTATTCTTCTTGTGAAGAGGAAACCACTTAAGGCACTCACAAGTGCTTCTCATCAGCTTAAGTGAACAGAAGAGTGAATATGAACTGATCTTAGGTAAATGAAGTCCACTTCAATTGTCAGTTAAGGGTTCAAAGCCATTTCATTAATACATTTCAGCTCCACCTCCCTGTGCACAGACCCAAAGAGACACCCCACACCCACTTTCAGTGATGTTCAGAACAAACACCCCCACTCAATCCACAGATGCTTGAAGACCTTGGTGAGCCTCACCTAGGTCCAGATCCAAAATCCCCCTCTGATCCAGCAGAGCCAGGAGAATTTCCACCATTTTCTACCCTGCACTTTTCTTCACTTTTTCCTTTCTCCTTTCCTTTCCTTTCCTTTCCTTTCCTTTCCTTTCCTTTCCTTTCCTTTCCTTTCCTTTCCTTTCCTTTCCTTTCCTTTCCTTTCCTTTCCCTTCCTCTTTTTCTTTCTTCTTTCTTTTTCTCTTTTACTTCTTATTTTTCTTTCTTTTTCTTTCTCTATTATTTCCTGATTTCCTTCTTATTTTCTTCCCTTCTTTGCTTCCTTCTTTTTCTTCTTTCATTTTTTCTTCCTTTTCCTCTGTACCATTTGAATGACAAAGGTTTCTGATTACAGTCCTCCAGGGGAATCAAACACCAAGGCTGCTGCTCATTTACTGACTGGCAGATTAAGATGGATAAAGGGAGAGATTTGTATATTGACTCTGTGTTTATGTAACTCATGTGCAAGGCTTGGCCAGAAGCAAAGGGGGATCTGACCCACATAAATAATAACGAGCAGCATTTTTAAACTAAATCATCTGGAAAATTCACAGACGATTCCATCGGTTCCTTCTATTGTGTCACCAGAGGGTCATAAATAATTCAGCCTTGCTCAAATATTTATGGAAATCAATTTAGCCCTCAGTCCAATGCCACCTCCCTGAGAAAACAGTTTCCTTTCCTATCACAAGTGCAAACTGGCTGCCCTCTGTCCCACGAGCCTTCCCAGGGCCAAGGGCACCTGTGACCTCCCACAGCACATCCAGGCGCCAGCTCTGGGGCCACTCAGACCACGGGGAAGATGAAGCTGCACTTGGTCTTCCAGGAGAGGAACAGCTCCAGCACCAGTTCCCCCTTCTGCTGTGACCACCCAGATCATCTCTGCCCTGGCCCAGGGTGGCTGTGAGCTCCAGAGCTGAGGAACAGCCCTTGGCAAAGCTGTGGGCACATGGAGAGCAGCTCCTGGGCAGGTGACAACTGATGCTCGAGTCAACAACTCCTGCCCAGCAGAGAGACACCTGGATGAGCTCAAAGGTCACAAAACAAGCTCCTGTGGGAGCCAGCAGCCCAGGGGAGCTCCCTGTGCCCGCTCCCAGGGCAAGGTCCATGGCTGTGCCATACCCACGAGGAGCAGCTGCTGCTGATCCATGGCCTGGCGCTCGCCGCTCGCTTCCCTCCTTCCTCTGGGGCTGGCACATGGAAGGACCCTCTTGCCAAAGGCAGAGCAGCCACATGGGCTGCCCATCCTGACCAGCACCCCATGGTGAGCCCACCGTGCTCCTGAGCACCTTATTGATCCTTGTGGAAGCTCAGCATTTCATGGGCTATTGCTGTTTCTTGACTGAAAACCCCATTTCCTGGGAGCTGTCAATCTCTTCCAGCACCTTTATTGCACGCAAACAGGACAAATTCCTGGGGTCAGATATGTGCACACTCTTTGGGGCTGCAAGGCATTCAGCAAGTAACTAGACCACCACACAGAATAAGATCAAACCTCCTCCCAGCTCAGGCACCAGCACAGGAACTGGGAGCAGCCACACACAGCCCACGACCCTACGGAGAAGCCACATCTCCTCCAGGCTCTCTGTTGCCTGAAATTCCTGATCACCTCTTAGCAGGTCATTTATCTGGCCTCTCCCCAAGTTTCTGAGCCCATGTCTCTCCCCAGGTGCACTTTGCCTGGAACAACATGCAGACTCTGCAAAGGCACAACCCAGACAGGCTCCCAGGGATCCCTGCAGACACTGGGACACTGCTCCTGTCCCAGGCAGCAGTGCAGTGAGCTGGGCAGGCACACTAGCTGTGAATTCCACGGGGATCTGAGGAGACATGGACAGGCTGCAGTGACCAGGAGCCCAGCGAGGGAGTGGTTTGGTGGTTTGGGAGAGATTTGGTGGTTTGGGAGAGATACAGGGCTACCTCTCCACTGTGGGAACTCAGCACATCGTTCCCGATGTCCAGAGATGCCAGGAGAACCCTTGGGGGTCTCGGAAATCCTGGAATGTTGCCAAGAGTGCTTGGTGGCTTGATTTTGATCCATCCACAGAAGTGACAGCAGTTTGAGGACATGAGAATCACTTTAGAGTGAAGGGTGTAAAAGGGACACATTTAGAGGGTGAAATACAAACTTTAAGGTTTTTGGTACAGGGGGGTTATGGAGACAAGATGGAGGGATCAGGGCGTGTCTCATCCTTCTTCTTTCTTCTTCTTGTCTTCCATCTCCTGTGGTGATGTTGGCACTTAGAGATTGGTTTATGGTGAAGGTGCACTTGCCAACATGGGTGAAAAGCATTGGAAAATAAAGGTAAATATCATGTACGTAGATTTTAGTATAAAAAGACATGACCGCCCCATGGGTGGTCAGAGTGCCCTTGGCTGCCTTGCAGATCAGACCTCTGTTGGGCAGACAGAAAATTTTGTGGATAAGAAACAATAAACAATCTGAAGACCGAAAAGCTGAAGAGTCCAGACTCGTCCTTTGGAACGCGGGCACCCAAGAACCGCCCTACCCGTGTCGGGCCAGAGACAGACAGACAGACCCGACATCCACCAAAAACTCCAGTCTACAAATTTTGTGAACACCTGGGGCAGGAGACAAGCCTGGTGGGGAGCTCAGGGCAGGTGTCCCAGAGTGTAACCAGGGTGACTGACACCAAAAAGGTGGAACAGGACTGTTCCTTCCAGTCATTCACGCTCTTTGAGGCTCTACAGGGTAAGGATGCTCTGTGCTGCAGGAGGGGGCACAGGGAGGGAGTGACTGGCAGTCAGAGGGGCTGTGGGAGCTGCTGGCACTGTGGGTTAAACTCTGCACCATCCTGGCTGAAGGAACAGCAGAGGAACACTCTGTGGTGCTGTTCACAGGGGTCTGAGGATGAGGGAAGAGATGAGAATGTTGACTCCATGTTTCGGAAGGCTTGATTTATTATTTTATGATATATATTATATTAAAGCTATACTAAAAGAATAGAAGAAAGGATTTCATCAGAAGGCTGGCTAAGAATAGAACAGGAATGATAACAAAGGCTTGTGGCTGACTGAGACAGTCTGGACAGCTGGGCTGTGATTGGCCATTAAATAGAAACAACCACATGGGCCAATCCCAGATGCACCTGTTGCATTCCACAGCAGCAGATAACCATTGGGTACATTTTGTTCCTGAGGCCTCTCAGCTTCTCAGGAGGAAAAGTTCTAAGGAAAGGATTTTCCATAAAAGATGTCTATGACAAAACTCCAGTGTGAGGAGGGTTTGTGAGCTTCTCCAGGGTCAATGTCTCAGCACAGGAGGCTTCCAGCCAGCTCCCTTCTGCTTTCCAGACTCTCTTCTTTCACCCCAACACCATCCCTGCAGGGTTTTAAGAGCCGTGTAGATGTGGCATTTGGGGACATGGTTTAGTGGTGGCCTTGACAGTGCTGGGGGAATGGTTGGACTTCACCATCTTAAAGGTCTTTTCCAACCCAAACAATTCCATAATTCTATAAATCTACTTGACCCAACTGCTGAGGCACCCCCAAGGCCCAGGTACATCCCCCAGCTGCACATCTGTAGATGTCACTAGATGAGAGCACAGCTGTTGCTCCAACAGAGAAAAGCACCAGTGGTCCACACAGGGGACACTTGCATGGGTTTACATGTGCAAAATCCTCACTTCAGGTGCCTCCCAAAGTCACAACCCACCCTCTCTGCTCTGCCTGCACACCAAGGAGCAGCAGGATGCAGCTGGCTTGCAGCTCCCACCACAGGGAAATGCAAGCACCAATGCTTCCACAAAGGATCATGGATATTACTAACATGGAAGAGCTTCACAAAGGGAAACAATTTGCCCTTGCTAGGAGAAAATCCTAGGAAAAAGGTTGGATCATTTTCTGGTTTGGTTTTTTTTTTTTTCCCTGCTTGCCCGGCAAAGTCCCTCTCCCGTCCAGCATTTGTGATTTAGGAGCTTGGAAAGTGTGCTTTTCCTTGTCAGACTGGTGATTCATCACAGACTGGAACAAAATGGATGTTCCTGGGCTGCAGGGCCCTGAACTGCCCAACATTTGGGATGCCATCTAACCATTACCCTTAATTCATAGTCTGCTGTACAAGTGTCTGCCTCTGCAGTCAGGGCAGGGACATCACCTGGTCTCTCTGCAGAGCTCTTTCCTGACAGCATGTGCATTAGTTGTGTTTTATTCAAAAAGGGGTTAATTTGTGCCCTCTTATCCCCCAAGCACAGGAACACAATCAATCTCAAAAGAGCTGCTTGGCTTTTTCCTCCCTTCTCCAGCCTCACTTCTTGGCTCTTAATAAATTATTCAGCTTTCCTAAATATGCATAGGGATCTCATTAACAACTAATTTTGCTTATTTAAACCAACTGCATAATCAAACCACTATAGTGTTTCCCCTTTCTTATAGCCATGAATTATTCATGTGCTGGGAATCTGCATACAAATTTATTGATTCTTAAAAGTGTGCCTTTTTCACAGCCTGGAAAAAAGAAACCCTGGTTATTCTGGTGTCCAGCATTTTGGCCCAAACTCCCATGTAACAAATCATATGATGTTTTCCTGGGAACAGACAACAGACAAACCCTCACATCACCAAATGCACCTGGAATTCCTGAGTGCAAGGAAAGGGAGTGTTTCCAGCACTGCAATTAATCATTTGCAGAATCTCAAATTGCAGAGTGTGAAGGGCTTATTGTTGCAGCATCCATTTCACTCTGACTTCCTGGTGCCTTGGTGCCTCCCACACAAGGCAGAAAAACACCCAGATAAGGAATGGACACCTTGCAAAGGCCTGCAAAGCCACCAGTACCCCCAGACACACCCTGGGCTTGTGCCACAAAGGGAGCCCTGCAGATGAAAGCATGCAGAGGGTCAGGAGGGAGCATGGAGCAGTGTGTGCTTCCAGCCTGCTCAGCCCTGTCCTGGAGGGGAGCAGGGCTTTGGGGACACCCACACGGCCCTGCTCATGCCCTCCCCTGGATTCCACACTGCCCTGTTGCAGTTTGTCTCATCCTGAAGCTCTTCTCAGGAGCTGTTTTTGGAGATCCACCCCCAGAGCCCACATCCTTCTGGCACAGATCCCCCAGGAGGTGGTCCCATTCTGCTCTTAGGCTCACAGAATTACAGAGGAATTCAGGTCAGGAGGAGCCTCTGGAGGTTTCTAGTCCAACCTCCAGCTCAAAGCATGCTCAGCTGTGAGATCAGAGCAGCTTGTCACACCTTTACCCAGTGCTGTCTTGAGAATTTCCAGAGATGGAGACTGCAAAACATCTCAGCAACCTATTCTACCACTTGACTGTCCTGATGAGATGTTTTTCCTCCTATCCATTCTGAAACTCCACTTTTCAGTTTGTGTCCATTGTCTCTTGTCCTTCTGTTGTGAAGACCCTGGGTCTCCCTGATAGACTCATCTTTCCCAAGGGCTTCTGGTTTTCATTACTGTCCAGCCTTCAAGGCCTGTCTAAATCTCAGGCTGAGATCTGAAGGAGCTGTGTCCATAATGACAAAAAAGCTCCTACAAACATCTCCTCCTCAAGAAGAGCATTTTCAGAGAAGGCTTTGACAACCTCATCCCCTGAAAAGTGAATGTCAGAAATGGAGCCATGAAGCAATGACCTTCAACTCATTGTACACAAAAGAGGATTTAGAACCATCTGTGCATCTTCTCGTAGGCACCCCCAGGTTCTCAGTCCCTGCTGGTGGCTGGGGACCAAAGAGGAGGTGAGGATTGTCTCCATGTTCCCCAGCTGGAGCTCTTGGCATGAGCCACAGCACAGACAGCTCCTTCCTGAGGTCTGCTGGGAGCCCAGAGGTGCCAGGCACAGTCCCAGGGGCTGCACTCTGCCCCGGGTATGAGCTGTGCCCCTCCATGGCAGCAGCTGCACCTGGGCCCACCCAAGCAGAGGAACCTGGAGCTGCAAGTCCTCCAAGAGCTCTGATTGTCCTGCCTGGGGCACTACAAGCTCTGGACAGTGCAAGCTCACACCTGCAGAGCCAGTGCACCTGCAAAGAGCCCCAGGAGGCTGCTGCAGTGCTCAAGGAGCCTGCTTCTCCACAGGATGGAGATTGTAGTTATCTGCTCCAGCACTGTCACCAGCACACACAGCCCAGGGACATTGGCTGCCATCCCTGGCAGGGCCAGCTCAGGACCTGTCCCTGGCCTCTGCTTTGGTGCATCAGTCAGATTTGTCCCACACAGGGCAGAGCTGCACCTCTGCAGCCACATCTCTGTCCCAGCCTCTGCTGACAAAGCCATGGCTTCTCTGCCCCACGGGCCATCAGTGCTCCTGCACTGCATGAACATCAGATGGTTCATTCTGTTTGTCTTTTGAGAGCTGGTGAGGCTCTTTGTTTGTTTGCTTGCTTTGTAAAGGAGCAGGCTGTTGTGTTTTAATTTGTCTTCTTGCTCCTTCATGATAAAAAATAACCCTAGCTGTGGGAGGAACATGAATCCATAAATGTTCTTTTATAACACAGCAGAATCCTGACACAAAATCTCCAATTTTTTTTCCTTTCCCTGAGCCTGCATTGGTGGCTAGTTCTTTACTTACTCACCTGTTCAGCTGCAGCTTCCCAGGCTGTCACTCAGATTCAACCCCATGTGGAACATCTTGAGGAGCTGATCCCAATGGTCTGGGATCAGCCAGGACTTTTCAGGGAGGACCTGGTGGTGAATCACAGAACCATTTAGGTTGGAAAAGCCTCTAAAATCATCAACTCTAACCATTAACCCAGCACAGGCAAGCACAGCACCCAGGGATGCAGGAGGGCTGCTGGGCACCCCCATTTCCCACAGCCAGCTCCAGGCTGGATGTGCTGACCCACCTTGAGCAAGGGAATGGATCTGCTCCTTGCCAGCCCTGTGGAGGTGCCAGCAGGGGTGGCACAGCAAGGTCACCTCAGAGCTGGCAGGACAACACTCACACACTGCTGTGAGTCACCCATGGTGTGCCAGAGCTCCTCATGTGGCCCTTGGAGAGGGCAGTGGCACTCAGAGCTCCTCACACAGCCCTTGGAGATGGCAGTGGCACTCAGAGCTCCTCATGTGGCCCTTGGAGATGGCAGTGGCACTCAGAGCTCCTCACACTTGGAGACGGCAGTGGCACTCAGAGCTCCCCACACTTGGAGATGGCAGTGGCACTCAGAGCTCCTCACACTTGGAGATGACAGTGGCACTCAGAGCTCCCCACATGGCCCTTGGAGATGGCAGTGGCACTCAGAGCTCCTCACACTTGGAGATGGCAGTGGCACTCAGAGCTCCTCATGTGGCCCTTGGAGATGGCAGTGGCACTCAGAGCTCCCCACATGGCCCTTGGAGATGGCAGTGGCACTCAGAGCTCCCCACATGGCCCTTGGAGATGGCAGTGGCACTCAGAGCTCCCCACACTTGGAGAGGGCAGTGGCACTCAAAGCTCCTCACACTTGGAGAAGGCAGTGGCACTCAGAGCTCCTCACACTTGGAGATGACAGTGGCACTCAGAGCTCCTCACATGGCACTTGGAGATGGCAGTGGCACTCAGAGCTCCCCACATGGCCCTTGGAGATGGCAGTGGCACTCAGAGCTCCTCACACTTGGAGAAGGCAGTGGCACTCAGAGCTCCTCATATGGCCTTTGGAGATGGCAGTGGCACTCAGGGTGACCTCTGGGGACCAAGGCACTGAGGAAATGCCAGGTGGTTTCAGACTGTTGTGGGTGTCTTCTCCATGGCCCTGTGTGCCCAAAAGCCACCTGTTCTCCTCAGAGCTTGTGACAGCCCTGATCCCAGCCCCACTGCTGTTCCTCAGCCCTGTGGTGGCACAGCTGAAGGGCTGAACACGAGCAGGGGG
Source organism: Agelaius tricolor (assembly GCF_023055355.1). Taxonomy (NCBI): domain Eukaryota; kingdom Metazoa; phylum Chordata; class Aves; order Passeriformes; family Icteridae; genus Agelaius; species Agelaius tricolor. The sequence goes on along the minus strand of NW_027269296.1, from coordinate 4,633,964 downwards.
AGGGTGAGGCAGGAAGGGCAGGGAATACTGAGAGCAGAGACAGAAAGGGGAGGAGAGCACTTCTGAGATGCTCCTCACAACCACCAAGCTGAAGCAGCTGAACTGGTTGTTTGCAAATGGGCCCTGGATGTCCATTATCTTTGCTGTGAGGGGGGCAGCTGCTTCCTTCAGCTGAATGATGGTTGTGTGACCCAGGAACAAGAGCTTGTGGCATATTTTATAAGCTCCTCCAAATATTTGGAAAAGCTTTCAGTAGTTGACTGAGAGAAAACCTGCACAAGGCAGAGCAGCTATCGCCCCTATTCTGATCAAGCAGCTCTATGATCCCAGGAGGAAATAATTAATCAGAACAGCAGGAACTTGACAAAAATCCCAGTTTGCACCAAGGGACACATGAACCCAGCCACTGCAGTGGCCAGCAGGCAAAACCCTGCAAGCCTGGAGCAGCTGCATGGACACCAGTGAGGCTGCTTGAGGCACAGATGAATACATGTCCTCAAGAGCTAATTTTGTACAAACAGCCTGAAATAGCAGCATCTGGGAAACATGGCCAGCAGCAGGGAAATGAGGCTGTTCCAAGGCTGGGTGCTGAAGGAGTTCTCAGCAGTGTGGCAAGGAAGGTTTGGTTACTGTTGAACCAGCAAGTTTGGGCTCTTGTCTTTTGCTCAGAGTTCTGCTGAAACCAGCTGAAGGGCACCCACATGGCCCCAGCTGGGAGATGGTGGGGATTGCAGGAGGAGTCACTTGGCAGAGGACAATCCATGACCCACACAAATCCCATCCTGCTCCAGGAGTCCCACTCCTCTGTCTTCTTCTTGTCTGTGTCTCTTCAGTTAGTGTCTGTTCCTTTGTTCACCTGCACATTACAAGAGCTAAATTCATCCTGTGATCCTGCTGGTAGCCAGGATGCCTGGGTCCTGTGGAGGGTGGAGAAGACAGAAGACACCATCCTTGACTTCTTTGTGGGCATGAACCAATCACCTTCCTCTTGCAGACCTCATTTTCCCAGCTGGAGATGATTCTGTTTACCCACACTTGTCAATATAGTTTTACAACCTGGGTTAGTATTGATTTCCAAGCGAATGCATTAAACTCATATCGAATCCTCAGCACTGTTCAGAGCTTCCCTCTTTCCCAGCACTTCACAGGTCAGCTGCAAAGCAGCACAGCTGCATCAGGAAGCTTCCACCAAAGCACAGCTCCTTGCTGCAACTGCCCTTTGAATGATCCCTGGGGCAGATCCCTCACACAGCACCCAAGAAGGAGATAACTTGGTTTTTCTGGATGCATTTTACTCATCACAACTGTACCTCCTGGTAGTTATTCCAGATATTCTCTTCAGAAACAGCTGACCTGCTCTTGCCACCTGTGTCCAAGCAGAGCCCAGCACACATTCCCCATTCCCCCCTACCCATGCTTTAGCAGCAGATAAAATCCAAAATGTTGTGAGAACAAACAGGTTATGTTTTGTTTACATCTTTGCACACGTCTGAGCAGCTCTGCCAGGCTCTGGGTGTGTGCATGGTGCTGTCCCTCCCCAGCCCACCTGCCCTCTTGCCCACGGCCATCGCTGCCCTCCCTGCCTGCCCCGTGGAAACAGGGAGTGGCACAGAGTGTCTGGATTCCATGAGAAGCTGAGATCCTCACATAGGCAGCATTAATTGCAACTTTTAACCTTTAATTATAGGTTCCCTTGGTTTCCACTGTGTATTTTCAGCTGATTGCCTCCATAGCTCAGATGTGAACTCACACTCTAGCAAAGGCAGAACCTCTCCAAGTGACCCAGGCCAGTTTGTGACTTTAATGGTCTGCCATCCATTTATGGGCACCTGGAGAGAGCCCAGGTGAGGATCCCAGTGTTCCCCACTGATTTCATCCCCTGTTAGAGCAACATGTCCCAAAAATGGCCTCAAGTGGTTTAGGAGAACAAGAATCTCCTTCACATCAGCAGACGTGGGGAGTTGAGCCTTTGGGACCAGGAACACACAGGGAAGTTGGGACCTTCAGGCACACAAGACACTGCTCCAGTGGAGCTCCTTCTAAATGGACTGCCAGAAAGGTCTGATCATATGCAAAAATATGCAGATGGAGCTGATTGCTCTGAGTCACACCCTGAGTGCTTCTCCCAGTGCCCAGAGTTGCACAGGAATGTGTGCAGCAGGGGCAGCACAGGGACTTACCTGTGGGAGCTGAGTCATACCATGACATGTCCCCTCCACATCCCTTCCTTGCAGCTCCCTGCTCCCTTCCCATCTCTGCTGTGTGGAGCTGCCCTGGTTGGTTTGGGGGTGATAAAAGCTCCCTTTGGAGCAGCATGGCTCCAGGCCTGGAGGGGAGCAGCGGCAAGAAGGGAGCATCCTCATTTCTGCACTAATCCCAGCAGTCTTCCAGGAAGCTGGACCTGCAGATCTGGGCCTTAATTAGGACTTCAAACACCCCTCTGAGCACTGGCTGTCCATTTTGTTTGCTGTGAGGGAGGCAGCTGCTTCCTTCAGCTGAATGATGGGTTGTGTGACCCAGGAACAAGAGAGCCCGTGGCGTATTTCACAAGATCAACCATTTCCCCCCGAAGATCCTCCCTCAGAGCTTGCCAAAGGGACAGGTCAGACTGGCCAGGAGGCACCTGGCCATTGCCAGCACCAGGTGTGCCCTGTCCTGCCCTCCCAAGCACAGCCTGGTGCAGAGCCACTCCCTGCCTTCCCTGGCAGTGAGGAGCTGCCAAGGCAAGGATGTGCCCCTGGGTGAGTGCACAGGAGCTCCACACTGCCATGGAGAGCAGCAAGGAGCTGGATCCACCCTCAGGAGGAGGAAGCAGCACACACAGCCTTGCCCAGCTCCCCAGACAGCCTGGCCCCAGCCTCTGTATGCACTGGGCTATTGTATTTGTTGGGATTTTTGTGGCAGGAAGGAAGGATGAATCTGATTCCATGTTTTCAGAAGGCTAATTTATTATTTTATGATATGATATTTTATTATATGATATATGTTATAATACATTATATTATATTTATTATATTACATATATTATATATTATATACATTGTATCTATTATATTTTTGATATTATATTGATAATATTATATTTATTATATTATATTATAAATATTATAATAAATATTATATTATATTATATTATATTATATTATATTATATTATATTATATTACATTATATTACATTATATTATATTACATTATATTATACTATAGAATACAGAAAGGACACTTACAGAAGGCTAAAAAGATAATAATGAAAACTCATTGCTCTTTCCAGAGTCCCGACACAGCTCGGTAGTAATTGGCCAATGAGTGAAAACAACTCACACCAGAAATCTAATAAAACAATGACTTGCAGTAAACAGTCTCCAAAATATTCCACGTGTGAGTACAACATAGGAGAAACAAATAAAAGTAAGAATTTGTTTTCCTTTTTCTCTGAGGTTTCTCAGCTTCCCAAGAGAAAAATCCTGGGCGAAGGGATTTTTCAGAAAATGTAAATGTAACACTGGGCATCACAAAATCTCCTCCAGATGCTTCCTCCAGTCTTTTCCCATGGGTTTTGCCTACCCCCACCACAAAGGGCTTGGAAACCTCCTTCTATCTTAACTCATGCACGAGCACCAACTGGATGAGGGAAATAGCAGCAAAACAACCCAGCTGCCCTTGCTCCTGAGACTGTTCCCAGCTTGGCAACCTGCATCCCACAGCAGCCCTGTGACCCCCATTCCTCCCAGAATGCTGCATTTGGTAGGAACATTTGGAAAGAGAAAGGAACATGGAGGGGTTCATCTCATGGGGCTTGGTGCTCTGGGCCCCCTGAAGGCTGCACATCACAGTACCAGGAGTTGTAAATATGGCTTTATTTCTTTGAGGGAAGGAGGAGGATACACCCAGCACAGTAGAAATGTGACCTCTCCCTCCTGCACTCTGCCCTACTTGGAGACAGACAAGAGAAATCCTACTGACTCCTGCTCCTTCTCCTGCTCTGCAGCTCCTTCTGACTCCCAGCTCCTTTTGCTCCTGCTCTGCAGCTCTTACTCCCAGCTCCTTCTCCTGATCTCAGCTCCTACTGACTCCTGCTCCTTCTCCTGCTCCTTCTGACTCCCAGCTCCTTCTGACTCCCAGCTCCTTTTGCTCCTGCTCTGCATTTTCTCAGGCTGGCACACCAACACCCAGCAGTTCTGCACTGCCTGCTCCCCACCAGCTGCACAAGGCTGGCCTCAGAGGAGCTGTGAGATCCCTGCAGCTTTTATCTCAACCACCTTCCAAACCACACAAGGATCCAGTGCCCCCAAGATGGTAGAGGTGAACCCCAGGCTCAGTCATGGGAGTTCTCAGATGGTTTTATGCTGGTTTCCAGGAAATGTTCTGGACAGTCAGGGTCCCTGAACCCCTTCAGAGGGGTCTTCTGGCAAAGACAGAAGCCTGAAGGGTGTCAGACACCTCCCACCCAGGTCAGGCTGCCCATGGCTGAGGGATTGAAAATGATGGTTGAGGTGGCACCTGTCCCTGCCCTGGTCAGTGCTGTGCATTTCTGAAAACTCAAGGAGAGTGAAAAAAACCCCATTTTCCTGCACCTCACTGGTGCCTCTGCTTCCCAAGAGGCTCCTGTCTCCTCCTAGCTTCACCTGATGAACAGCTGCCCCTTCCCACTCTGCTTCTCAGCAGCACAAGGACAGCAGATGATTTGTAATAAAGGAATTAAGGACAAGATTTTTAAGTGAGCCAGAGGGAATTCCCAATCCACAATCCACTGCAGTTCAAACCTGTTGCTTTCAAGCAGAACAGTCCTTCCAGCAGCACCAGAACCGTGTCTGAGTGATGAGAAGGATGGGAAGAAGCCCTTTGCTTCCCCCAGGGGGGTCAGTGCCATCCATAGATACACCCCAGCTGTGCAAATGGGGTTCAGCTGTGCCCATCTTGTGCCAAGTGCATTCAAAACCTGCATGATAAAAGGTTTAGATGTCATGCTCTGCTGCATTACATCACATTAAGTCATGTGTTGTCACCCCACACTATGTCAGCTCACAAAGCAGCTGTGTCCTGGTGGTTCAGTCATTTAGGCTGAAATACAGTCCCCTCTCCCCAGGCATCCATGTCTGGGTGACATCTGAAGAACACATCATATTCTGTAATTCTCTCAGTAACTGTTCTCTAGGTGCAAGAAATGAAATTTCTGAAAATTTACAAGAAAAGTATTTATTAGCACATGAGACAACATGGACACAGAGACCCATGATAAAAGTGGTGTCAGGGAGGGTCTCCACCACTGACCCCACCAGTGAAACAGCACACACTCTCAGCCTCTGAAACAGATGAAATTCTCTAAAATCTCAGGGATACATCACATTTCAAGAATACTTTCTCAAAAATAAGAGGTCTTTCTGCCTCCAGCACTTTGAAATTTCCTTCTGCAACAGCTCTCAGTCCTCAGTCCTGACATTCACAGCTGTGTCACTCCTTCTTATCCTCAACTGGCATGAAACCATGGCACTGTTATTAGGAAAACTCTTCTCTCAGAAGGGTCACTGCAATTTAAACCTAACTTTACTCTTGACTTTCCCATTTGCTACAACTGAGTATAAATAACTTCTGAAAATGTTTTATCATCAATTTTTGATTCTGGGCACCCCATCTAAGCAAACTTTCCTGGCTGCTCTCCATCCAGGGGTCTTTCCACCCCTGCTGTTGGCTCTGGCCCCTGCACTGCTGCCCTCACAGGTGGGATTATCTGTGGGTAGGTGAGAGTTGCTCGTTTTTCACGTGCTGCAGCAGCGCTGCCTGAGCACAGCCAAGGACCACTGGCACTGCTGATGAGCTGGAAGAGAGTCACAAAGCTGATTATAGTCTGTCAGCTTCCCTAACCCCTTCCAGCAATTAGATTTAAGGACTTTCTTACTAAATTTGCAGAAATTGCTTCCTTTCCTCCTGTTCCTCTGAGCAAAACGAGCAGAGCCTGATCCCAGACTGCCCACTTGCATTGTCAGGACAAACAGTCCCAATTACCCTGGTCAAACCACTCCTCCAGCCTGCTCAGACCCAGCACCAGCTCCCCCAGGACCCTGACCTTTACAAGAACCCAAGAAGAGAGAGCAAGGATATTTACCTTCCAGCCAGGTGCATGTCATTCAGCAGTGGAGCAGCCTCAGCTCACAGGCAGTGGGTGCTGGACTCGGGTCAGGCACTGCTTGGATTGATGCCAGCCAGCTCTAGGGATCTGTGGCCTCATTTCTTCCCCTTTCTCCCCAACCCCATGCAGTCCTTCCTGCAATTTAAACCCCTCTAATTCTGCCAAGGCAGGCCCTGCCTTCCCAGCCCCTTCCCTTGCACCAGGCACTGTCTCTGGCCACACAAACAGCTGATTTGGCCCGACACAAAGCACAATTGCAAGGTTATTTTTCCCTGAATTAGCTCAGCCAGCACTGGCACAGGGGCAAGCAGGAAGATGCCACCAAGGGCAGGAGCCCTGGCAGGGTCATGGAAAGCTCCCCTCAGATTAATTCCAGCCATGGAGGGAAATGGATGCATGAAAAAGAAGATCTGTGCAGGGGACAGTTCATCCCCTCCCTGCCACACTCAGTGTTCCTTCCCTTCCCTCTGTCCTTGGCATAGCACAAGCTGTACCTTTCCACTGCAGAACACTTTATTTTTTTTTCCCCTCTTGCAAAGAATTTGCAGCCCTGTGGCACCAGGCAGGAGCTGTACCAGAGCCCTTGTTTCCCAGAGAGACAGACAAGCTGACTCCCTGCAGGAGAGTGCAATCCATGCTGTGTCCTTTGTATATCACACACAGGGAACGAAGACACAGAGCTTCTAGAAACATTCCCAAATCACAGGGATGGCAGAAATCTACCCAGAGCCTGAGTGGATGAACATGGACCTGCACTGGAGGGAGTTTTGGGGACCTTTTGGGCTGGAGAGAGGGGGTAGGAACCTAAAGGTCTGTCCTCCTGCTCAGCTTTCTCCCAAAGAAAAATTCAAGTCTAACAAAGCTACCTCCCTGTCTCTTGCAAGGCAAGTGGGGATCCAGGAGTGATTTCTCGTGCTCTACTTTGCCATTAGCTACTCTGCAGAGAAGAGGCAAAGGATGTCTGAGAAATGAGGCTGTGTGTGCAGAGCAGAGCAAGTGCTGCACCCACACCGCGACAGAGACCTCAAGCTGCAGCAGTTCTCATTATTTCCTTTTTAGCTCTTTTACTTAGCACACCTGTTCAGCTGGCTGGAAAGCTCTCCTGCTATCACAGAGGAACTTCCCTCAGTGATGGGCTCAGAAAACCTCCCACCCTCTGATCCAAACACAAGAAAAGACTCAAATTTTCCTTCTGTCTCTTCAGCTTTCCCTCAAAGGGAACTTGGTCAGTGGAAGAGTTCTGGATGGTTTCCTCACACCTCCCAGGCTCCTGTCCCCATCCTACACATTTTTCCCTATTCTCTATACATCTTTCCCTATTTTTCCCTCTTCATGGGGGAGCACAATCAGGCTGGCATAGCCAAGACTGAATCCCCAGCACAGGAGCCTTCTCCCCATGAGGGCTGTGCTGTGGAGCAGCTTTTGTGTCTCTGTGACACCTCCCCAAGCTCCCTTGTCTTAGGAAATGCAGTACTTATAATTTAGAAACATTCTGTCAACACATATCAATTTTGGCAGTTTTTCAATTTAAAAATCTGTCACCTCCCCTCCACCTCACCTGATCCCTGCTCCCATGTCAAGTCTGCTTCTTAGCTGTAAATACAATGCTGCCACTTCCAGTCAAACAAAAATGTCCTCCATATCCTCAATTTGGTTTAAAGATAATTTAGAGTAAAATTTTAAAAAATTATGGGAAAATTAGCTTGGTGTACTTTGCCATCTATTCTTGAGCCTGAAAAGGTTCATTTCTGTCCAAGTGTCTCCACCCAAGACCCTTTTTCCAAGGTGACAGCTAAGGCTCAGCCTGGCATCTGCTCTGGATGAGCTTCCTTGGGGACCAGAGCTTGCATGAGTACAGATTTTGTTTCCAGGTTGAGCCCTGGGGCTTCCCAAATGCAAAATCTCAGGCAAGTTCCTCTCACAAATGCAACATCAGCTGGGTCCTTCCTTGTGACTTGGGCTCTGCCTGATGCAGGAGAAGCCTGAGCACACCCAGGCAAATGTGCCAAACCTTAAACTGAGAGCAGATGTGCCTGGCAGGCTGAGGAAAGGGATTTTCTGCCCTGTGTGGGGCTACCCCTGGAATATGAGGAGCTGTGGCCCCCAGTTCATGAGGAAACTGGGGAGGGCCAGGTCCAGGAGCCCGGGCTGGAGGAAGAGGCTGAGCCAGAATGGCAAAGAGAAGGCTGAGGGCAACCTGCAGCCCACAGGGAAAGGGAGATCTTCATCCCATCCTCATCTCAGCATTTTTCAAAACTCAGTGAGGCAGACACAGCCAGCTTGACCCAGTGCTGGGAACTGTCCTGCTGTGGACAGCCCTGCTCCAAGTGTGAGGCTGGGCTGAAGAGTGGAATTTGCAGGCAACCCCAACAGGGGAAGAGATGAGAATTTTGTCTCCATGTTTCAGAAGGCTGATTTATTATTTTATGATATATATTATATTAAAAGAAAATTATATATTAAAACTTCACTAAAAGAATAGAAGAAAGGATTTCATCAGAAGGCTTGAAAGGAATAGAAAGGAATGAATGATAATAAAATCTCACAGCCTCGACACAGGTGGCTGTCATTGGTCATCAAGTAAAAACAATTTCACATGCTGGGTAAACAATTCTCCAAATCACATTCCAAAGCAGCAAAACAATGGAGAAGCTGAAGCTTCTCAGGAGAAAAGATCCTAATGAAAGGATTTTTCATATGTCCGTGACACTGAAGAGCTTCAGACATCTGCCACCAGCACTTGAGTGATTTGCAAGTCTCCTTCCCTGCTCTGAACCACTCAGCCACCCCTGACACACTGCCTGTTCCTGCCTGGGTGCAAAGCTTCCTTCAGGGCTGTCAGAGACAGCAGCAAGGCAAACCCTCTGCAGCCACCCTCAAAGCCTCTCTCCAGGAGTGCCACCTCGTGCATCATCCTTCAAAGCAGCATCCTCTCACCCAACACCAGACAAGGGCTGGGACAGCCCCAGCAGAGCCCTGAATGCTCACCCTCCTCCTCCTCCTGTCTGCATCCCAGAAAGCCCCCATGGCCTCCCCACATGCTGCTTTCCAGAAATGCTGAAATATCCAGTCCAATGTGGGGCATTGGTGTGACCGTGCTCACAGAGGTCTGAGGATGAGGGAAGAGACGAGGATCTGACTCCATGTTCAGAAGGCTGATTTATTATTTTATGATATATATAACATTAAAACTATACTAAAAGAATAGAAGAAAGGATTTCATCAGAAGGCTGGCTAAGAGTAGAATAGGAAAGAATGGTAACAAAGGTTTGTGGCTCAGAGAGTCTGAACCAGCTATGCTGTGATTGGCCATTAGTTAGAAACAACCACATGAGCCAATCCCAGATGCCCCTGTTGCATTCCACAGCAGCAGATAATCAATGTTTACATTTTGTTCCTGAGGCCTCTCAGCTTCTCAGGAGGAACAATCCTAAGGAAAGGCTTTTCCATCAAAGATGTGTGTGACAGGCACATTGGGGGCACAGGGGGGCAGTGGCACAGTGTGCCCCCAATCCCTGCCCCCAGCCACACACTGCCTGCACCCTGAGGCTGCTGCTGCCTCCTCCCCAGCGGGGGAACAGCTTCCTCCTGACAGAGCCCACAGGAAGCACCGAGGTATTTATAGAGCCCTGAGAGCGCCGTGCACAAACTCGGGGAAAAACCTGCACTCGGTCAAAAACAACCTCCTGCAGCAGAGCTGCACTGGGAGCTGCTGCCTCAGGACGTGTTCCCAGCACCCTGCTGGGCCCACAGGTCCTGGAAGGAGGTTGCAGGACCTTCTTCACCATAAAGATGGGGTGTGGAGCCTTTCCAGGACTCCCCGTGTGTCTCCTTCCGTCTCCTAACTTTTTAATCATGTTCCTCCCTCTTCCATCCTTCTCTTCCTTTCTGCTCATGATCTGTGTGATCAAAGCTGCTCCCACCTGGCCACATGCACTGAGCAAGGAAAGCAACCACCAAAACACACAGAGAACTGCTGCACAGGACAGGAGAGCAAACCTGCTGCCCTGCATGGGGTGAAGAAAAGCAGAAGAGTCAGAGCTGCTCACTGACATGTGCTTATCTCTCTGAGACATCTCTCTATAAGTGGCACAGAGTGCAAGGACCCCTTCCCACCAGGAATTTCAAGATGTCAGAGTTTGACTTTCATCTCAATTTTTTTTGGAAACAAAATTTTGCATTCATTATTTTAGAGAATTCCAAGTTTCTGTTCCTGTTCTGAACCTGAGATCATTTTCTGCCATCACAAACAGCAGGAAAACATTGAGATTTCAAAATATCCACTTCAAAAGGAAACCTGGAAATGTTTCATTCTGAAAGAGCTCTGAAACAGGTTCAATTACAGCCCTGAACTTTTCTTTCCTGAATGAATTCTGATTCATCTGGCCCAGTTCCACAACTTCTTAGTAAGTTTGTATAAACTGAGGCAACAGCAGCTCCAGGAAATTTTTCCCAGCCACTTTTGGCCCTAACATGAAGTCCACTTCCAAGCCCAGTAATGTTCATTTCCATTGGAGCTGTGTCCTGCAGTCAGCCCTCTGAGCAGCCCTGGACACACAATGGGTGATGATTTTCCTGCTTCTCACTGGATGACCCCAGCAGTGCTTTTGCTGCCCTTCTCTCAGTCCTGTAGCCAGCCAAGCATGCCCAGCAAAGCTCTCCTGTGGCTGGGAGAAGCTCACAGCCAAGATTGGATGCAGAGCCCAGGCTGGATGTGCTCAGAGCAGAGGGCCCTTGCAGGAGATAAAACTGCTGGGCCCTTCCCCAGGCTGTCCCTGTCCAAGGAAGCTGAGCCAGAGGTGACCCACGGGCACCTGGCTGGGCTGAATCTGGGGCTGGAAGTGCTGCTGGTGCCTAGAAATCATCCCAGGGAGCCAGTGCTGCCTCAGGCACAGCAAAGTAGAGCTTTGCTACATGGCTCAGCTCAGGGCAAAGTGGTTTTATTCCTTCTTCCACTTCTTCCTTGTTCCTCCACTGGGAATGGGGAGTTGGCTCTGCCAGCTGGGCTGGAAATGGCCAGCAGGGACTGAGTCCACTGGAGCCATGGGCCTTTCTGAGCTGTCCCACTGCAATCAGACCCATTTTTAGGGACAGGCAGGCTCTCATGTTTAACAAACCTGCTGTAGCTGAAAATTGAGTCCACCAGAAAGGTGTTCTTTGCTTATCTCTCCTGTGTCCCTGCTGCAGCAGCACAGGGAGAGCAGGAAGCCCTGAGGCTTGTGCTGCTTCAGAGAAAGGAGGTGGCAGATGGCACCACCTGCACTCTCTCCACCCATCCCATCCCACCCCATCCCATCCCATCCCATCCCACCCCATCCCACCCATCCCATCCCATCCCATCCATCCCATCCCATCCCATCCCACCCCATCCCATCCCATCCCATCCCATCCCACCCCATCCCATCCCATCCCATCCCATCCCATCCCACCCCATCCCACCCCATCCCATCCCATCCCATCCCATCCCATCCCATCCCACCCCACCCCATCCCATCCCATCCCATCCCATCTGTAGTTTCAGGCTCACAAACAAGGAAATCTAGAAGAACTACACCAAATAGCATTTTACTTTACAGGCACAATGCATGAAATATATATAAAATCTGTGTACAGCTCCATATCCAGGACTTTTTTTGGATTAGCAGAACCCATTGTCATAACTGCCATGAGCTGTCAGTTCCAAAATACCAGTAGGGAATATGGAGAAGGTTTTTGATGTGACAGAACTCAAACTGGCATGGATTTTGCCATTTTGCTAGCACCATTCCTCAAAGCTGAGCACACAGGGACTGGTAACAAACACACATAGACCCTCCTTTAGCCTGGTGCCCTTCTCTCTGTGTGTTTGTGTGTGTAAAATTCCTGCTTGCACCTGGAATGCAGAGGGTGAAGCACTGGAGAGCAGGAGCAGCTTCTCATGACCCCAGGTTGTGCTAGCAGAGTGCTGAGATGATCCACCTTTGCCTGTGAACCATTCTCTCCCCACCCTCTCTGGGAGGCCCAAGCTGTGGCAGCATCTTGGAGATAACTTCTAAGAGAGGAATATTTGCACATCTCTCTCTCCTGGAGCCAGGCCTGGCTGCCTGTGGTTTGTGGCCAGCAATTACAAACCTTACAGCAGAAGACAGTGTTTGTTTAAGGGCTTGTGCTGTCAGTGCTGCAGCTTGCAAAGCCCAACTGCACAGCCAGGGCTGGCAACGTGCTGGAAATCATCTCTTCTTGCACCAAGAGTTGATTTCCTGCCAGGTGGGACTGTGCCAGGCTGCACTGCTCTGGAGACAGGGGGCATGGCATGGCATGGCATGGCACAGCATGCCTTCAGCAGAAGCTTCTGCACCTCAGTCTTGCCTTGTGGAAGCCCAGAGCTCTGGGGATCAGTCCATGAGCCAGGCAGCTCCCATCAAGGTTCAACAACCCCCAGGACACACGACCTTCTCAAAATGCAAATCATGACAAGTTTTGGGTGGCACAGCTATCCACACAGACTTTTGTTTTCTGCCCACAAGGAAGCTGCTCCACATGGCAGCTTGCTCCTCTCTTGGCCTGAACGGTGAAACTACACACGAGGAGTTGCAAAGGGCAGATGTTCCACTCTGGACACTCAGCACACCCTGACAGACACCCTACAGACCACAGAACCTCATAGACTGGATGTGGCATCACCTTGAGATGGGGGACTTTGGATGAAGACAGGCCTGCCCTCCAGTTTCAGGTAGCTCAGCTATCTTTGCATTGTCCTATTTTAAAGTTCTTACAAGATAAAGAGCTGTGTCCAAGCAGGAAGATCTTCCTTGAGTCTCACCTGAATCCTCCTTCCTGCAGCTGAAGCCTCTTAGAGGATCATGGCAGAAAGATCCATCCTCCACCTTCTCTGTGGATTTGGAGATTTCTCCTGCCCTCCTCTTCTGTCTGTTCTCCAGGGTAAACTTCAGCACCTCCAGCTGCCAGGGCTGTGCTGATGACTGCACGTCTCAAAATACTCTCCAGTCCATGAGATCCATATCTTTCCCCAAGTGCTGGAGCATCAGGAATTCCCTTCCTGAGGGCTTCCCCATTCACAGCCATCCTGTCAGATCTGCTCCTCTGTGCCAGGACAGCTCTGAGCCAGAATCTCCACACATGTTTGGGGGTTTCAGCACAGTTTGGGCCAGGTTCATACCCAGAGCAGGGAAGGGGCAGCACCCAGAAGCCCCAGAACAGGGCTGACCCTCTGGCCAGAGGCACAGGGTGAACTCTGAGAAAACCTCCAGCAGACATCCCTGCACTCATTTCAGCTCCTGCTATCTGGCTGAAGGTTTCCTCAGCATCTGGCTGAGGTAGAGCACAGATCCAGATGGAATGTTATCCACTGGTGTTAGTACAAAGCCCTGGAATGGCACAGGCTGCAGAAGCAGAGGGAATCAGAAGCAGAGGGTGTTTTCTGGTGCAGCAGGTGTGGCAGGTAGCTGTGGCTGTGGGCTCTTGCCAGGATGCAGGCAGGTTTTCTGGTGGAGCTTGGGAGTTCAAGAAGCTTTTGGACAATGCTCTCAGGCACAGGGTGGGACTCTTAGGCCTGTCCTGAGCAGGGCCAGGAGTTGGACTCGGTGATCCTTGTGGCTCCCTTCCAGCTCAGGAGAATCTCTGATTCTAGAAGGGTTAAGCACAGTGAGAGAGGCAGGCAGCCCCTGGCAGCCAAGGCCCTGGCTCTGCACAGCACTTCCATGGCCTCTTTGCAGCCCAGTTCCACTTTCCTCTTTGGGAAAGGCTTCAGGTTTCTTCCTGTGATGGCTCAAGTTCGTTGTGAACCAGAACTGAAGCGTTGAGCTGGTCAAGCTGCTGGTTTCATTGCTCCTCAGAATAGCAGCTCTATTTCCTAAGCCTTATTTATAAACTGCTGCTGTTTGGGGTTTTTATGACAAAGACAGTGAGCTCAGGAAATCAGCAGTGGTTTCTGTTATCTGGAGCACAGCCACACGAAAGAGGGAAGAGAGTGTCATACTCCAGGAGCCTATTCATGGAAACCAGTATCTCACTGCTCTGCCCCTGGAGAGCCAGATATTTATAATCCCTCACACTTCCTCTTCCTGCTCCTTGCTGTCACCAGCTCCAAAACCTGCTCATGCTTTTCACCCCACAAAAGGACCAGCAGGGGAAGGCCAGCTCTCCTCACTTCCTTCACTTCCATGTGTAATTCATTGCTCACACATTGCACAGAACAGTTGCAGCACCTCAAGCTGACCTTCCCACCTACTGCTCTGCTTTGTCCTGGCCTTGGGAGCCCCCCCACCAACCCAGGCACAGCTCACACTCCTGCCCAGGCACAGCTCAGCTCCACAACACCCCTGACATGCCCCAGAGTTCTCAGGCAGCTGAGAGCCAGAGCAGGAGGGTGCAGTGAGCAGCAGTGGTGGATGGAGAGCACATGGGGCTCCTGGCTGCCCCAGGGTCATGGTGGCCCTCACGGGGGCTAATGCAGCTCCCTAATGCAGATTGCAAAGGCAACAGGGAGGCATCAGCAGCACAACCCTCCAAGGCATTCCCAAAGGCGCTTGGAAGCCCAAGGAGATCTCAAGATCTCTGAGAAGCAGTGCCCAGAAACTGCTGCACAAACTGCAGGTCAGAAAAGATGTGGAGTTACTGGAGCAGACAGGGCCAAAAAATGAAGGGGTTGGAGCATCATCTACACGAGGAGAGGCTGAGAGAGATGGGACCCTTCAGGTCCAAGAGGTGTCCGTTCCCTGTGGCACAGAGGTGATGAGGACAGAGGATCTCCTGGCCCAAGGGAGGAGCCCATGGATGTGCTGGTGTTCTCAGGGGTCTGAGGATGAGGGAAGAGACGAGAATGTTGACTCCATGTTTCAGAAGGCTTGATTTATTATTTTATGATATATATTATATTAAAACTATACTAAAAGAATAGAAGAAAGGATTTCATCAGAAGGCTGGCTAAGAATAGAAAAAGAATGATCACAAAAGCTTGTGACTGACCGAGACAGTCCGGATAGCTGGGCTGTGATTGGCCATTAATTAGAAACAACCACATGAGCCCAATCCCAGATGCCCCTGTTGCATTCCACAGCAGCAGATAATCAATGTTTACATTTTGTTCCTGAGGCCTCTCAGCTTCTCAGGAGGAAAAATCCTAAGGAAAGGATTTTTCAGAAAATATCATGACTACACATGGAGGCAAAGGACAAGGCAGGGATGCCTCAGCAAGGTTTGTCAAGCTGGAAGACCTGAGAGCTCAGGGCAGGCTGCCTCTGCCTGTGGGACCTGTGCTCCCAGTCCTGCCCTCACAGCGAGTGTGGGCAGCCCCAGTGAGCAGGGCAGACCTTTGCAGTGATTCAGCCCTTGATCTGCAAGTTTGGAGCAGCTTTGTTCTGACACAATGCTCCAGCCAGACCACTCCAGGGTGCAGCCACAGACTTTACCACATCCCAGGTACAATATCTTAAGGCAGCTACCCTGGGGACAACACCTGATAGAGAGAGAGAGAGCAGCAAGTGCTTTCAGCTACCAGAAAAGCCACCTGTGCACAGACCCCCTCACCTCATCCTCATCCTCCCCTTCCCCCAGCATCACCTGGTCCAGAACACACCCAAAGCTCAGGGACCCAAATGCTGCAGAGTCCAAAACATGGGCAGCACCTGGCACATTCCTGAGCAGTGACACTGGGTCACCTGTCACAGCTCAGAAGCATTCCCCTGTGGCCATGGAGCAGAGGCTGTGAAACACATGCCCAAATCTGGGTGAACCCATGGAACACATGCATCTCCACGTTGTCCCCATGAGTGGTGATCATTCCAGGAGTGCCTGCAAAGTCTGTGTGCTGTGTCACCTGCTCCCACACCCTGAGAAGGAAGCTGTATTGCTCATATGACTTTGGGAAGGGGGATCTGAGGTGGGAATGCTGCAGAAACCTGTGCAGCTTGGATCAGCTGCTCATGTGGGGAGAGTAGCAGCAGCTCTCTGCCCCCTTGGGCTCATTTGCAGGGCCCACATCCATGCTGAACCAGTCCTCTTGAGTCCAAGCCCAGTCCAAATCCTCCTACCTGACCACATCCAGCTGAAAATGCCCAGAGGAGGTCCCAGACACTGGTGGGGCTGCACTGTCCTGGACAGTTTCTCCTCCCGGCTGCTCCAGCCCGTGCTCCTCTTGGCTCAGCTCTAGGAGAGCTCAGCTCCTGAGGCACAAGGCCCTTTGAACCTTCTCATGGAGACTCTCTGAGGCACAGCTGGCAGGGGACTGCAGTGCCACCGAGGTGGAAGCTTAAAGCTGGTCCAGATTGCTCTCCAGGGTTGAGAGGGCATCACGTGAGATAGAGTGGGCCAGATTAATGCCACATATCCATAACAAGAAAAAAATCTTGCTTCCCAGCCCAGAGCCCTTCTTCCCTGCTTATCAAGAGCTCCAGCACTAGATGAGCTCCTGTATGAGAAGCTGGAAGTCCCTAAAGCATCAGAAAACCACACCAATGAGAAGGCAATTCAGCCTGCAGAAATGCAGCCATGGAGCACAGTTCCATGTGTTGTTTCCTCAGGACAGCAGTAACCCATCCACCTCACTCCAACACAGGGGAAATGCTTTCACAGTGCTGCTGAAAAGTGCAGCAGAACCAAGCCACAGCCAGGAACACAGGAAGAGTTGTGATAGCTCAAATCTCACCCAAAACCTCCAACTTTGTCTTGTAACTCCATGTCCCCCAGCCTTACACTGGAGTCTCCCAGGGACTGCAGCTTTTTTAATGTGGATTTTCCCATTTCAGACCTTCAGCTTTTCCCTAAACTCATCTCATGCTCTCAACTGCAGAGCCCAACTCAGACCTTGCCTGGGCCAGAACTGGCAGCACTTGTGGTCACTGGCGTCAGGAAATGAGATATTTAAAAGGATGTAAAGGATGTAAACATATGTAAAGGATGTAACACATGTGAAGGATGCCAGCCTGTGCCTGGCACCATCTCATGTCTCTGCTGGGGGCATCAGGAAGACCTCAGTGACAGGAGAATCTCAGAATCTGGCCTTGGCCACTTCCTCACTGAGATACACAGGAGAACCCCTTGAGACAGCCCCACCATGTACAACCACGGATTCCTAGATTCAGCAGCAGAGAGAGATGGATGGGGCAGGTGGAGGAGGGAGGGAGAGGAGGGTAGGAAAGGAGGGAGGGAGAGGAGGGTAGGAAAGGAGGGAGGGAGAGGAGGGTAGGAAAGGAGGGAGGGAGAGGAGGGTAGGAAAGGAGGGAGGGATGCTGCTCCTACCCCTCCTGCACCCCCCACACCCACAGCACCAACTCTCCCAGCACTTTGCAGAGTGTGGAACTACAAACACCTTTCACAAGCCCACAGCACGGCCCTGGCAGCAGCAGGAGGGTTTCTCTCCCCACCTGACAGTCATCTACTTCCACCAGCTTGTTCCTTACACAACAGATGCCTTCAGCAGTCAGTGTTCCCAAAAAGGGCAGTTGAGTTTTAATCCTGACAATGGCAGCAGCAACACGAGCTGTTTTCCTGACATCACACATGCCAATAACTCCCATGGATTTCAGTGGATACCGGCCAGCAACGTGCATTTTTGGATAGCACACATTTTCAGTTTACTCCCAATAAATGAATAATTCACTGAAGCATCCAGACAATTTTCTTCATGTAAAAAGAAAACCTAAAAAGAAAACCTGCCCACATGAGAACTGGCCTTTCCTTGGGCACAAACCCCTTTGCTTTGGCTCATCTCCACGTGCCCTGCACCAGGCCAGCAGTGCTGCTCTGACACACTGCCCTGGTGACATGACAAGATCACCAAAGCCCAGGCAGGCAGCAGCAGGGCTGCTCAGTGAGATAGGCACAGCCCTGCTTCTCCCACCACAAACATCAACAGATGTTTTCTTCTGTATTTCTAAGATCACAAGCAGCTCCTGCTCCCTGTCAGCTTTTACTGCGATAAAAAGGAGAATGGATGACGCAAGAAGAAAAAATTGTTTCTTTATTTCTTCAGAGTAAAACAAATATTTTCATGGGACTGGTTTGCTCTTATGCAAAAAGTTACCTATCAGTGAAATCCCTGGTTTAGCTGGCAGGTTTTTCTGCTTAATCTTGGTGTAAGAAGAAATGTCCTGCTCCAGAAAGATGTTGGAAATGAAGGAAACAGTGTCCCACCACAAGTACCTTCTCCCCATAACTGTCTGCAGCCTCCCAAGGCTGTTCAGGCTCTGTCACCAGCCTGTTCAGGCACTGTCACCCACCTGTTGCCAGCTCTTTCTCCTCTCTATGTAACCAGCAGTTTCTCACACAGCAGTGACTCTGTCCTGTCCTACCCCAGCCCAGTGGTGACTCAGGGACCATCACCAGCCCAGAGCCTGAGCCAGGGGCCAGCAGAGCTCACCCCTGCTGCAGGAGGGGCCAGCTGGAGAGCAAAACCCAGGAGTTTTTGTCCCAAAGCCCATTGAAGGGTCTAGAGGAGAAGCAATATGAGGAGTAGCTGAGGTCACTTGACTGGTTCAGCTGGACCAGAGGAGAATGAAGGCAGAGCACACTGAGAGCTACTCACGAGGGGCAGTGGAGGGGCAGCTCCCATCCCTGCTCTGGGCCAGGGACAGCAGCCAGGGCATGGCTGGAGCTGGGCCAGGGCAGCTCAGGCTGGAGCTCAGGGCAAGGCTCTTCCCCCAGAGGGTGCTGGGCACTGCCCAGGCTGCCCAGGGAATGGGCACGGCCCCGAGGCTGCCAGAGCTCCAGGGATGCCCAGGCTGGGCTTGCTGGGGGCTCTGGGCAGGGCTTGGCTTTGGCATTGATCATCCCTGTGGGTCCCTTCCAGCTCAGCACATTCCATGATTCTGTGAGAGGGAGGGATGGGGGAGATGAAGGATGGGGGACAAATTTGGGCAGCGCTGCAGGGATGGCCAGGGTGGGGCTGTTGGGGGCTCTGGGCAGGTTCATCATCCTTGGTCCCCTCCAGCTCAGGATATTCCATGATTCTACAACCCTACACTCTTTCTATTCTCACTTTCCTCAGCATCCTGAGCATGGCACTGGAACAATGGCAGCAAATCCTAAAGGAAAAAGCCCAATGGATTATAGGGCACACAGATCCCAGCTGCTGCCATGGCACGTCTGCAGCCCAGTCCAGGGCACAGGCACTAAAACTGGGGATTCCAGCTTTTATTTCTATTTTCTGGGCAGAGCCTGGGGTTGGACTCCATGATCCCTGTGGGGTCCCTTCCGTCTCAGGAAGGTTCTACAGTTCCATGAACAGCCTGCAGCCACCACACACAAAACCCAGGCACACATGAGAGTCTGAAGGTCTCCTCTGACAGCAAAGGCTGTGGTGCTTTGCCCTGGCTTTGGAGGAGCAGGACAGGTCCCCAGGCAGCACCAGGGCTGTTCCAGGGGCAGGAGGAGCAGCACTGGCTGCAGGCAGGCACAGGGCTGAGATGTGGCCAGAGCAGAGCTGGGATCCAGCCACCCAAACAGGCTCCCCACGCCGGACACTCTCCGCGCTCTGACGCCTGTGATGCCAATCAGGTGACAACAACACAATTTGTTTTCAGGAATACTGAGCTAGTGAATAGCAAATATAGGAACCTGACAAACAGGTCCCAGCGACCTGGATCCCAGTCAGCTCTCCCAGGACAAAACTTTCAGTTGCCCTGAGTCACCAGCCCTGATCCTCCCCTGGCCACGCGAACCAGAGCTGCCAGCACCCAGCCCATTCACAAGCTTGCATCTTCCCAGGGCTTTGCTGTACTCCCTGCTCAACACCTGGACTCATAAATGGAGTGGAAAAGTACTTGGGGATCCTAATGCAGTCAGAGAAGGGCAGGTGTGACATTGGATGTTACAGCCATGAGGGTCTGGAAATACCAGCAAGAGTTTTGTTGCTACATCAATCCTGGAGAAACAACCACCGACATCTCAAAAGGAGGTTGCATAACACGAAGGAAAGAGAAGGCAGATAAACAGCAACAGATATTCCTGTGATAATGAAAGAAACACCATTCTACAGCCCCCACAGAGACTCACCACCACAGCCCTGACTACCCCAACCTCCAAATGCAAGTCAGTTGCATGAGGCAAGAGCAGAGCAGAGAAACCGCCACAGCTAATCTGCCCCAGCACAGCAGCAGGGCAGGAGCCTGCAGATAACAAGAAATAACCCCAAACCTCTCTGGCTCCCTGCCCCAAAGAACAATGGGTCTCACAGGAGCAGCACTTGAGTGAGAAAGCCCCAGTGCTGTCCATCTCCACTGAGCCCACCACCACAGCAGGTCCTGGGAGGAGTGGGCAGAGGGACAGGGCATGGCAGGGGACCCAAGGAGAGGCAGTCTTGACCTGTGATGGGACAGGACACAGCAGGCTTCTTGCCAGAGAAACCACAGCCTGCTCTGTCCACCTGTGCCTCAAATCCAGCCTGAGGAAAGTTGTGGTGACCAGGACATCCAGAAAGGCCATGCAGTGGTGACCACAAGCCTGGGCAGTGATGTGAGCCAGGCCTTGGGCAAAGCCTTCTTACCCCAAAGCAGATCTATGGGTCACTCACATGAGAAGGGTTGACTCCTTGGCTTGTCTTTAGGAAGGAGAGAACATGCAGGGGGGCCTAGACAGGACAGCCATGGGGCTGAGGGCACTGTGCAAGAGCAGAGCCCCATGACTTGGGCAGTGGATCCTCCCTTGGACACCAGAGCCAGCTCATTCATTGTCTGTGGACCACAGACTCCATACAGAAACCTGGAAAGGAAGAATAGAAGTGGGAAACACCAACAGAGCACAAGCCAGGCCTGTGCAGGGCGGTGGCTCAGCTGTGGCCAGCAGCAGGACAGGGTCAGTGCCTCAGTTTCCCTGGCTGCAGCAAGCCACAGACCTGTGCTGGGGAGGGATGAGAGCACGGGGAAGGGCTGAGTGGTGACACGTGCTCCACCCCTGCTGAGGCACGAGCTGGTGACACTCAGGGCCCTGTGGCATGTCAGAGGCTGGGCTGGCAGACTGGTCTGGCAGGCTGCCTGTCCTGCCACGCTCAGAGCAGCACCTACAGCCCTCTGGGCCAGGCTCAGGCTGCACATCCATGGCTGAGGGGTGCTTGGGCTGCCAGCCCTCTCCAAAGCAGGACAGATTTTCTGTTGTCAGACCCTGAGGGCTTGAGGGGCACAAGTGGAATCTCTGGGCAGGGTTGGGACAGGCAGTGGGGTGGGCTGGAGCTCAGGTACCACATCATCTGTACTGGGTTTGGCTCTGCCACAGGACAAGGACCCCTCTGGGCCTTTGAGGCTGAATGCAGCCCACCCCAGCCATGGTACAGGCCTAAACCCAAAGCAGCCACCCTGGAATGAGTCAGGATGCAAAGCAGGAGCTCAGCAAGTGCCAGCCCCACTCTGCAGGGCATCAGTGAGGAGAGCCCAGACCCCACTGCCCCTTCTGCTTCCTGCCAGCATCCCAGCCCCAGCCCACAGGTACACCCAGGGAAGCACAAGGATTGCAGGAAATTTAGGACTCTTGAACAACTGACTGATATGATTAAATGGAAGTTGTTTATTGTTTACATTACACACATATTTATAGATTTTACAAACTACTCAGCACACACTTCTTGATTGGTGCCTTTGTCTTGTTCACTCATTTTCTGCCTGCATTTCTCGGAGTATATGATTATAGTTTGGGTGTTTCATAGTTTTCTGTTATTTAGTTCTTGTGGTCTTGATATTCGGTTTCTCAGCCTCTTCTTCCTTAATTTAGCACAATTTATGTTCTAATAGCTTTGACAAATTTTTGAGGCTTTGATAACAAGCTTAGAAGCAGGCTGGCTGGTGCACACTATGGCCTAACCCCTGCACATACAATGCAACAACAAGGTGGTGCTGAGTTGCCTCTGGTCACTCTCCATGAGACCAGGAACCAGAAGCAGTGAGCAGAGCAGGAAGCAGGCCCAGAGGAAAGCAAACAAGAGAAAGCAGTTGAGGAAGCTCGTGTCTCATTCTTGTGCATCTCAGCCAAAGTCCAAAGCAGGAGGCTCTTGCAAAGGACACTGGAAAAATTCCAGTGATGTTATCTGCCCCCACAGAGCAAGATTAGCCCAGAGGGAAAAAAAAAAAAAAAAAAAAAAAGTTGTTTACAACCTGGGCAAGCCAGCTTGGAGGTTGGAGCACACGAGGCACTGGGATCAGCTGTGCTGCCACTCCTCAGGGAGCACCAGCCCCTCCTGCCTGGCTCTGGCCTCAGCCACCTTTGCACCCTTCAGTGGCCCTGGCAGGTGAGATGCTGCTGAGGGACAAGTGGGCCCACAGCAGTGCACACAGGAAGCCTGTGCAAGGAGATTGCACACCTGCACGTTTGGCAGGCTCCCACAGAGCTGAGAGGAAGCACAGCCTTCCCAGCCCTGGCATCCCAGCAGGGCCATGGCTCCCCAGAGCTGTTGGCTGCAGACCAGTCCCTGCTCCCAGTGGGGCTCTGGGGCTCAAGCCCCCCTTTGCCCCCTGCCATGGGCTGTTTGCACCCCTTGGCTCTGCCTAGCAGCTCCTGCTTTTCATGAAGTGTTTCCATCTAAATGCAAATGAGAATCACAGGAGATTCTGCTCTCCTGGAGGACCCTTTTACCAGGCAGAAATCAGGGAGAGGAGGTGCAGGGCTGCTGCTGGGTGTGGCTGCTGTGTGGCTGTGCAGCTGCTGGTGCCCAGAGAGGAGCCACATCTGAGCTCTTTGCTTTTCCTCCTTAATATCTGGGTGTTTTTAAAATCTTAATGAAAAGTCTTTCTTGCTGCACACCCATAGCTGCTCTCAGAGAAATGAGAAATGAGAAAAGCCACACTCATCCCATCTCTCTCATCTAAGAGGCATTTGCTCAAGGAAGCTCCAGGCTGGCACGAGCCTGTTCCTGCCCCACATGAACCGAGGGATGGCACGGCACCATGACTGTGCTGGGCAAAGTCCTTCCCCTGTAATGCACCTCAGCTCCACAGACCATCACCAGGCAGTGTCTGGGCACCTTCCCAGTGCTCTGCCCCACTCACAGCCCCCAGGGAGCTCAGATCCACCACACCTCCATGCTGGGCCCTGATGGAACCACAGATTCCCCACATCCTGCCCAGTGAATGCTGGTTGTCACCTTAATTGGCCATGGCAGACCCATCTGGGGGCAAGAAATAGGTTTGGGGTACCAGGGTGTCTCAAAGAATTTGCTGTTGGCCAGTTCTCTTTGTCAGAGACACCTTTAAGTGTAACTCAGTGTAAAGAAAATTCATATTTAATTAAACTTCTAAATCTTGGCTTGTTGACATATCTATTTAAAGCCAAACTGAAGAAATTCCATCAGAATTTGTCCCTAGTTCAGTATTTATAGCACCATAGTCTCTGGTGGACTTCTCACCTCCAGAGTTGAGGTTTGCAAACTGCCATGGCCCTTAAACAAATTAAAAATGAGTGTATTGCACCTCCTTCTCATCTCCTGGTTGTCAATAAACAAATCTGCTGGGAAAGCATTGGATGTGCAGCAGAGACTCCCTAGGATCCTTCCAGATCTGGTACAGAGACCTTCAGCAGCTGATGGTGAATATTTGATTAAAGTTATAATATTTGATTGTCCCAAGACAATCAAACATTAGGTAGAAAATCTTTCAGCCCCTTGGCAGTGCAGGGAGAGGCAGCAGAGGTGTCCCCAGGCAGGACTTGAAGGAATCAGATGCACCAGAAAGGGAAAAGCAGACCCTGAGGGGTGGGCAGTGTGGGCCCTGGGACCCTCCACGTCCATCAGATCTGTTTGGCCTCCCTCTGCCTGGCAGTATCCTTTTGTGTAACCAGATTGGTCTCTGGAGGGAGAATTTAAAGGATTTTACTTGCATAGTAAAGGAGCATAAATCATATTCATTGTATCTGAAAAAAATTAATAATCCTACTAGTTATCTTAGAATAAGAAATCGTTGTGATCTACAGAAAATGTGGGTCAAAGATCAGGAGAACTTCTCAGGTCGTGCAGGATGCCTGAGTTTATTTTGGATTCTCATACCAAAAGAAAATGAGATAATACATGACATGGTCCAAAACCATTGCATTTCCTCTGTAGCTTTCTTCCCAGGAGCCTGAGCCACCAGCAAGGAGCTGGCTGTGGGCTGGTGAACCTGCAAGGTGAAAGTCTTTGTGCTTACAGGAGCACATGGCAGTGCTACCTCTCATCCCTGGGGAGCTTAGGGCAGGAGTTTACCACTGGAATTCCACTGGTGCTGCACAGTCAATGCATGAGATCAGGCATCAAAAAGGTGTGGAGGGAACAGCTCAGCCACACAAAATCATGGCGGCACAGAGCTGGGAATCAGGGAGGGAGGGAAAAGAAAAGATTTGCAAAGTGCTGGTGGTCAGATCCCTGAACTTCTGCCCAGCCACGTGGATGCCTTGACCTGGGACAAAGACACCTGGGCAGTGCTGCCACATCCCCAGTCACACCAAGGCAAACTGGTGCCACTGGAGCAACAATGTGAGCAATCCCCAGCCTGGGTAATGCACCCTGATAACACAGGGCTGATGGTACCAGTACAGCCAGTACAGCAGAAACCTGGGTGTCTCAGTTTGGAGACAAATTCAGGAGAAAACTCTCTGAAATCAGTGTTTCCTCTAAAGAGAAGGGTTCCAGTAATCCCATTTTTCAATGAGAAATGAATACCAGTGAGTGAAAGTGAAAAAAAACCCAACAAAACTGTTTATTAACAAAACCAAAAAGCAAACCGAAAAACAAAGGGGTGCCTGCAAGGCACAGAAAAGGATTGAATAAATGCTAAATATCAAAATTGCAAAACCTTAACCCCCACCCCTCCCTAGACCGTGTAGATGGCAGCTGCCCCCCTTTGTCTCAGGGAAAGGGGAGAACAGGAGCTCACAGAGCCCTTGGGCAGAATAGATGGGAACCTTGCTGGCGTGGGTCTCCTCACAGCAGGCAGAGCTGGTGGGTTCCAGTGTCCTTTCTCGTGTTGGTTCAGCTTCTCCAAGGTCACAGGTTCAGGGTGGCCCCTGCCAGCTCCCCAGATAGACAAAAAAAAAGTAAAATAATCAAAGCCAAAACAGTTCAAGGAAAAAAAAAACCAAAAAGCTGCCAAGAGGATTCCCAGTACAGCCTCCAGGCTAGGGGAAGGGAAAAAACAAACTTCTTGCTTCAAGCTAGCAAAAAATCTAATCCAACAAAAGGAACAAAGGAGTGTTCTGGTCCACACCACAGCCTGAGCACACTGGAGAGAGAGAGAGGGGATTTGAACCCAGCCATGCAGGAGCCCAAGGCTCCTCACCCCACCCCTGGTCCATCATAAAGCTACAGCAGCCATTTCTGGGCATAAAGCAAATGATTAGGGAATAAAGTATCACCATAAAATCACCCCAAGACACTGGGAAGTCCCATGTCAGGAAGGTGTGAATGACACACTGGTGGAGGTGCCTGATGTGGTGACTTCAATCAGGGCTCACTGACCAAGAGCCCAAGGCTGGATCTGGCAGTTTATCTGCCTTCCCAGAAAGGGCAGTCTGTCCTTGGGCTGCTGACAGATGGCAGGGCAGAGACACAAGCCTGGGGTTAGATGGGTCACACACAGTGTTTGTAAATATGGCTGCAGAGGTTTGGGTCCTTAATCCTCAAGACCTGAGCACAACAAGGGCCCACTGGTTGTTCTGGGCCAAAAAGAGCAGAGAGGGGTGCTAGCAGAACAGGTCAGCCCTTTTCCAGCTCTGCTCCCAGAGAGAATTGCAGCACACTGTCCAAGCTGGTCCCTGTAAAATAAAACATTACTGGTTCAAGAACAGGGAGCCCTCAGGACACAGAGCACAGGGAATTGGCATACACATGGCAAACATGGAAGCTGTGGCTCTCTGGACACCTCTGCCCATTGCCTCCCATCATCCCTTCCCTTCCTGCAGGCACTGGCTCTTCTCAAGCACCCCAGGTCACGCTGGGGAAACATTTAGGGATAATGGCACAAAGCTGGGACACAGTTCCATTTCTGGTCAAATTCTTCTCAGACTGGATGAGCAGCTGATTGGTTTTACCCTTGCAGGAGAAGGGGCATGAGTGAGGAGAGAGATAGAGGGGACCTTCCCATTTATGTTAAGCAAGAATGTTCTGTCATCTGCTGATTTGTTTCCAAAATGAAGAGCAATTCATTTGGGGTCTTCAGTAATGCAAATGCTGTGGAGAGCCCTTTCCCACCTGTTACTCCTGTCCAAGAATTCCTGCCCCTGCCCAGGTCTTGCAGGACACACCACACCTCTCCTCCAAGTGAGAGATGTTTTCATGGCTGGATGCCTCTGAAAAGAGCAGGGCAGACACTCCCCTAGCATTTATTTCTCACCTGGGTGTGCATCTGCATGTGAACTTGTAGGCAGGCAGGTCTATGTATGTGAGCGTGTGTTTATTAGTACTAAAAATGCATTTGTCAAAATCTCTAGAGTTAAAAAACAATCATTACGTAATTATAATGAACAATTAACCAACTGATTCATCAGCTAGAGGCTCACCAACAACACCTGAAACCTATCCCAGCCACCCAACAAGGCAGAAGGTGGCACAAACAAAGGCAGCTCCCAGAATGTCCTGAAGATTTATGGCCCTGTGCTCTGTCCAGATAAGAGAAGACACTTTCCATTCCTGGCTTCTGGCATCTTGAAGAATTTGCCATTGGCCAGTTCTCTTTGTCAGAGACACCTTTAAGTGTAACTCAGTGTAAAGTAAATTAATATTTAATTAAACTTCTTTAATTAAACTCCCAGGTGTTCCCTGCTCTGAGCTGCTGGCTTAAAGAATTTTGATACAGAAATATTCATTAAAAGTAACCCTTTGGGTCAGTACCATGGCTCAGAACCCCCCTAAGGTGCCCATGCTGCCTGACTTAGACCTTTCCTCTGCTGATGAGGGTCTGTGAGTACCCTGAACGTGCTGAACACTTAAAACTCCACAAATAACCTGCTCCAAGCCAGCAGGAGAGTTCTGTCTGTCACCACCAGTGCCATGGTCTGTAATGCTGTGGTTAAGAGCTGTCTGGGAGAGGACAGAGACAAAGAATGAAGTTGGGGAAGCAAGTTGAACTGTGTCATTCCGTGCCTTCCAAGCAGGTAACTGTGCAACACTAATATAAGTTCCTTTTATAAGGAAGTCTCGAGGTTCCTTCAGCACACAAAGCCGACAAGGAAGATCACTGCTGTTCTTCCATACATTACTGGAATGCACCACGTCCTGAAGAGAGCACCAGAGCTGCTGTAGTCTACACTCATGGTGGTATAATGTGGCTAGCAAAGCTCAGTGGGTGGGTACAATAGACAGAGCCCACCTCAGAGGTGACAAAGCCACTGCTGCAGGCAGTTACACCAGCAAACCCCCGTGTGTCCAGTACCCTCAGTACCGTCTGTGTTTGGAAGCTTGGTGCATCCTTGCTAGGAAGATGCTTCTGACCGAGTAACCAACCACGCAGCTGATGCCACCAGCTGTTCTCGGGCATGGGAGCACCTGACAAAGGTGCATCCTTCAGAGGGAACAGGGAGCCCAGCACAAGCCCCGCAGCGGGACCTGATGCCCAGCGTATCAGCGGGTATACAAAGACTTGGGCAGGGGCACTGAGAGGAGGAAGGCAGCGGAGCGGTGACTGCAGAGAGCTGCTTGCAGTGCCACAAGGATGCAGTGGCGGGACTGTGGAGCCGAGCAAAGCCGGGACCGACCCGCCGCGCCTCCTTCCCGCCCGCGGGGCCGGGCCGCCCGCCCGCGCTCCAATGGGCGCCGGGGCCGCCCCCGCCCGCCGGGCTATAAGAGCGGGAGCGGAGCGGCGAGTCCCGGCCAGCCCAGCCCAGCCCAGCCCCGCGGAGCTCAGCCCAGCTCGGCAGAGCCAGCGCTGCCGGAGCCCGGAGCGGCGCGCACCGCGCAGGCACAGCCCCGCTCCCGGCGGGGGCTCCGCGCAGCTTCCCCCGCCAGCGGAGCCAGCGGAGCGGTGCCTTCCCCCGGGAGGAGGTGGGAGCTCGCCGGGATCTTCTGTCGGAGCCGGCTCGGCGGGAGCGGGACGCGGAGCCGTCCCCGGGAGCCGTGGCCGAGCCGCTGTCATCTCTCGGGGACCTGGAGGCATGGCCGAGCATATGATGATGCCGATGAGCCACGGTGGCGCCGCGCTGCAGGGCTACCGCATGGGGGTGAGCGGGCTGCAGGGACCCCCGCAGCACGGGCAGCATGTGCTGAGGACGCTGCCCGGCGCCGCTCAGATGATGCCCTACGGAGGGGCTGGCATGGACGGTGCCATGAGGCCGAGGGCCAGCCTCAGCGGACAGATGGGCCACCACCAGATGCAGAACGCGATGATGTTCAATGGGCCGGGGCAGCAGCAGCAGTACATGGGGCCGGTGGGCACCCAGCAGCTCATGGCCAGCATGCACCTACAAAAACTCAACACGCAGTACCAGGGCCACCCGCTGGGCATGAGCAACGGGCCCATGGGAGCGGGTGCCCAGCAGTACAGAGTGGGGCCGGGCCAGCACCCGGGCATGCAGCACATGCCCTCACCGGCGCTGACATTGAATGTTATGGACACTGATCTTATAGATGAGGAGGTCTTGACATCCCTTGTCCTGGAACTGGGGTTGGACCGGATTCAGGAGCTGCCAGAGTTATTCTTGGGACAGAACGAGTTCGACTTCATTTCAGACTTTGTTAGCAAACAGCAACCCAGTGCCATCAGTTGCTGAGGGGCTTTGAGCTCCTCCTTGTGTCTTGGTGGTTTTGAGTTTGTTTCTAACTTTTCCCCACCTGCCATCCTCCTCCCTTCCCCTGCCTTGCCCTGTCCTGGATTCCTGCCCTCCCCAAAGGGACAATCATCGGACACTGGCTTGCAATGGATTGCTTTTCTCTTCTGTGTGTTTTTTCTGTGTGGGAGTTTCTGGAGAGGGGGTTGGTGCACCCCAAACAAAGAGCAGATCAAGAGCTCCTGCTGTAGAACTGCCTCTAAATGGCATTAACAGGATTTCTGGCTTAAGTAGAAATAATGGACTTATGACTTTCCTCAACTAGGCTTGGAGCACAAGAAGCCATAGGCAGCTGGAAGCCCTGCTGGTAGCTGGATTTGCTCGTGGAATCTGTGGTGCCAGTGGAGTTGAAGGATCCTGAGAGAGAATTGTCTCCCTGGTGCATGGTTTGAACCAGTTTTCCCTTGCAACCATGGGTGGGGTTAGTTATTTGTTGGGATGTTTTACTGTGACAGTAAATAGGTCTTCAGTCGTGTCTGTTCAGCTCGGGAAGGGGCACTTCCCCATAGCAGGCTTTTTTTCTAACTCGCAAAAATAAAGTATGCCTTGGGGAAGGGTGTGCGTTTGTGCCTAAATGTTCATCTCCGTGGAACTTCAGATCTCGGACCTGTACTGCTAATCAGCTGTAAAATTTACCAAGTGTTTGAGGTTGATTCAGGCATGAGGCTTAAAGCTGCAGTCTGGCTCCACTTTTTTCCACCTCTGAAACCAAATAAAGACCATGTAACTGTATATTTCAGTTCTAATCTTATTTATTTTCCTGTGATTATTTATTTGCAAGGGCTCCTTTTGTTATTTGGCTTTGGGACTGCTGGGAAAGATGCCTGGAGAGTACTGCAGCTTTAAGATGCTGGCTTTGGGAAAAGCAAGCCTGGGATAGTTTTCAAGCTGCTCTGCAGAATAGTCGCTTCAACTCGAGATCGTTATGCTGAACGCGCAGGACTCTAAATCCAACACCTTTCTGAATGTGATAAAGATGACTCGATTTCCAATTCCCTTGCTCAGAGAAGGTGAGATGCAGAGGCCGGCGGGGTTCGGTTTCCTCCGCTGGCTCCTGTTTCCAGGCGCTCCGGTGACTCCTGGTTGCTGCTGCCCCCTGGTGCTGCCGGCCCTTGGCGGCTGCCACCCGGCGAGTCGGGATGTACAGATGGATTTGCGAATAAAAGCTGAAATATCTCCCGTGTGCGTTTGTTCAGTGCCCGTGCAGTGCGGAGCACTGGGAGAAGCGATGCCTTCGCTCCTGCTGGTGGGCTGTAGGTCCTGGCACTTGTGTGCCCCACCTGATACTCGAGTTGGAAGGATTGGGTTTCTAGTTTAATGCTTGGAACTAAGTCCTTGAAGTGTGGCTGGAAGGGTGAGATGCTCATTTTCTGTACTGAGGAGGAATTATAGATGTGGATGGTGTTGCTCTGTTGCAGAATGGCTGCTTTTGCTGGCTGAGCCAGGTGATAGCATCACAGAATGGTTGGAAAGGACTTAAAGATATAGATTTAAAGGACTTTTAAGGACTTAAAGATTTAGAGTTGCTTGGACAAGTGGGTGGTGACTCCTTCCAGACTGAGTGCACCCCTGACAGCCGGGCTGCAGCTCTCTGCTGCAGTTTTCTATACAACAAAGGCTCTAAAAATCAAAACAGCCATTGCTCTCCTACTCTTACAGGGCTTGGCTTTTCCTTTTTAAAGAGTTTGCAGCCAGTTCCTTTGCAGAGTTGAGGGAGATACCCAAGTGTTCCTTTCCTGCCCTGTAGTAATGGGGCTGTGGATGCTATTATTGCAATGGCTGAGCCATTTTGAACTGTCTGTCAGTGTCCTCTGGTCTTGTTCCTTGCACAACTCAAGACCAGTTGGTAAAGTCCTGTCCTTTTGGTGGTTATGCCTGTACAGGCTGGAGACCTGGTCAAAAAATAACTGCTGGGGCTTTTGTTGAAGGTAGGAGAGCCCTGCCTAGGCTGTCAGCTCTTGGGCTGTTGGAGACCTGGAAGAACTTTGTTGTCTCTGTGTAGCTGCAGGTTGTAGGTAAGCAGTGAAGAGCTAGCAGTGAACCTCAGAATAAAAGTAATTCAACCACAAGATAAGCATTTTCTAGGCTGTCAGTTCTTGCTGAGGGGTGCAGGCTCTGTGGTACACAGCACTGTGACCTCCAGTGTCCCAGTTACAAGTGGGGAGCTGTGTCCACCCCACAGATGAGGACTGTCAACTCAGCAATTTCTGCAGAGCCTCACCAGGACCAGGTTTCTGTGTGCTGAGCACTTTGCACTTGATGGCCAGAGGAACCTGTCTGTACCTCCTCTCTGAGGGCTGTGCACTGCCCTGGGAAAGGTGCTGGTGATTTAAGTCAGAGTACAGGAACTGATAATACCAGGGATGTGGAGTGACTGGGGGTTCACAGTCAGGATTTTCTTGGGAGTCTGTCCCAGCAGGCTCAGTTGAGATTATTTCAATGCTTCTTGAGTATGTCACCCCATTCCCCAAAAGACCCTGTTAAGTGTGTCAGTCTGTGATTTTCTAGAAAACCCAGGTCAAAACCACTTATTTCTGCTATTTCTGCTGGGGGCTTGATTTTTTTTTTTTTTTTTTCTGTCTGGGCTGAACTGGCCAAGTGCTGTGATCATTTTCTTTGCAAAGCTTTCTTAGTTCAGGTGCAGTCTGCCCCTTGCAGGTTCATGCTGCGAGCTCTGAATGCCTTGCTCAGGCACACAGGACCTGTACAGCAGCAGAAGCTGCAGCTTGGACAGCTCAGGTTGCCCTCTGCACTCAGCTGTGCACCCTGGCAGGGTGGCTGTGAACACAGGTGGCACAATGGGACAATCCGGCAACCCACGGGTCTGCAGGTGAGGTCCTCAAAGGTCACCAAAAATACAACAGGGCTGAGTTCTGTTTTCCCCATGCAGCTGACACTGAGCTCTCCATCCCACAGCGGGCAGGGGGGCAGCAGGGTGACCCCCAAAGCTCTGGTAGGGACTGGGAGGCTCTGCAGAGCACTGCACACTGCTGCTGAATGACAGTGCCTGGCACCTGGGGAGCTTGGAGGGAACTCCTCACACAGAGAGCTTATTTACAAGCACCTCTCCTCTGAGATTTACTTTCTGTATTGTGGAAGAAGGGAGGTTCTCAAACCTCACCTAGGCTGGATCCTCTGTAACTCTCCAAATAGGTTTTGTAGCTGTTCTTGTAATGTCCAGGGCTTGAGGCAGCCTCTGGGAGCATGAGTGTGAAAGCACAGAAAGACAAGGCCTTTTTCCACATGCCTGTCTCTGCCCACGTGCTCTTGGGGTGATGAAGTTTGTTGATAGCTCAGGGTGATGTAGAGTTGCAAAGGTGAAAGTCTGGTGCAGGATCTGCTAACAGTGAGTGGCCAGGCAATAACATGAGCAATGCCTGGTAAATACAAAATGATGGCTGGAGGGTTAATCCTCCTTGACTTCATGCAGTGCTGGGCTCTAAATTAGCCACACTCAGCAAAGATCTTACTGTGACAATTAATGGTTCTATGAAAAATCTCAGCTTGCTGTTCAGGAGGAGCCAGACAAGCAAGAGGAAGGCTAGAAAATGAGAAGATGAATGAAAAGTAAAATCAAACAGTGAATGCCCTACAGAACCAACAGCCAATTCAGACCCATGAGGGTGAATTGTGAAAAATTCTGGTCTGTTTATAGAAAAATGATAATGTAAAACTAGAAAAATGGTTTTTCTAGTTTTAGAAAAAAGAAACAATTGAGGTGTAGAGGAATGTTTCTCAAAAGAAGCCACAGAATAGCTTGGGACTCCTCAGTCAGGAAGAAGCTGGGCAACAGAATTTTATAATATAAGTGAAAGGAGAAGGTGACAGGGAATTCTTTTTCCCTTGTGTGGTGGGAGATATCTGCTGATCTCTGCAAGTTTAGCAGGTCAAACCTGAGTGAACAGAGATGTTTCTGCAGGCAATGTGTCGCTCATTGAAGTTCTTTCTGACAGTATAGGAGGTACATGGACACTTGGGGATACCTGAACATTTTTGTATGGCCAAAACCACTGACCTGTGGCTCAAAAGATCTCCTGAATCAAAGGTTCCTGACTCAGAAACAGGGGGATGTTTGTTTTGTTTTGAGGGTTTTTTGAGGTTTTTTTTTGTTTGTTTGTTTGGTTTGGTTGGTTTGTTTGTATTTAATTCATAGATATATTTTCCTTCAGTGATGTCTTATGCCAATGAAATCCACAGGGGAGAAATCAAGGTCTTTGTAAGAAGCTTAAGCTAAGCTCCTCTTCATTTTAAACCTACCACCCCCTCACTTTGTTCTGTGTCCCCAAATTCCCAATCATTTCTTGTTCCTCTTCTCCACATTAGTAATGATTTTGG
This sequence comes from Agelaius tricolor, assembly GCF_023055355.1. Lineage (NCBI taxonomy): Eukaryota > Metazoa > Chordata > Aves > Passeriformes > Icteridae > Agelaius > Agelaius tricolor. Next base: position 4,600,791 of record NW_027269296.1, on the reverse strand, counting down.
AGCTCCTGAGATGTTTCCTCTTGAGTGTCTCCCTGACCCAGACCCACTGTGTGTTGTAGATTGTAATCACCTTTTTCTGCCCTGTTTCTAGCTTTATGGCATGGGGGAGGGAACAGCACTGGTTTAAGCTCTAGATGGATGTGTCATGGATTTTGCCAATGCTATAATTAGGTCTGGTTGTTCTATATTTCAAACATCCATCACAGAACCACAGAAATATTTAGACTGGAAGGGACCTTTTGAGGTCATTCAGTCCAATCCCCTGCTCCAAGCAGGACTGCATTCAAAGGCAGGGCAGGCTGCCCAGGGCTTTGTCCAGGCAGATTTTGAAAACTTGAGGGGATGGGATTTTTTTCGAACCTTGTTTTAGTTTTAGGGCTCTGTTTCTTCATTCTTTTAAACCCTGTATTGCTAGGTTTGCATTTGCCTCAAAAGTTTGGAGTGAGGAGTTCCATCGGCTCCTCTTCCTCATGCTGCCATCTTGGGCCCTCAGTTTCTGCACCACTGTCTCTTCAGGCCTCTAGAGAAAAGCCTGTCTGAGTTTCCTCGAGCAGGGGGAAGCTTTGCTCTGTTTTTCTGCAGCACACTTCTGGGGATGGTTTGTTCCTACTCAAAACAGCCAAAGAATACAGTTTGCTCTTGTGACATCTTGACTTTGCCCATGAATCCTCTGGACTTCCACAGGGGTGAGGAAGAAAGGGGATTTTACAGTTTACCTCACCCTAAAACTCCAAAACACAGTTACTAAGAAATATTCAAATAGCTTTCACGTTCTTGGCTACAGAACTGTCTCAGATGTGGTTTTCTCCTCTAGAAAACTGGAGATGTTCCTCGTCAAATACTGTCAACTTATAAAAATAAAACTATGGCTGTGCCTGAGGTCATCCTGTGCAGTTCCCAAAACAAGTCACAGCCTCAAACACAAGCTGGCTGCTAAGGAAACCCATCCCACAAACACTGGCACCTGCAGCAGAGTCCAGGGAATGCTCCACACATCAGCTCCAGTCCTGTCTTACAGGTGAGTCCCTCCCTATGTCCCAGCACTGCTCCTGGGGTCTATGGCAAGAGGCAGGTGGCAGCTCCCAAGGAAAGCGTGACTCCACCACCTCCAACTCCATCCCACTCTGCATTTGGACAGCACTGAGCCCCTTGATCATTGCCTGTTAGCATGGGCTCCCTGACAATCACCTTGCCAAGGAAAAGGAGCAATTTGGATTCAAGAAGCCAATGGCAAAGATGAGACAAAGAGTCTCACAGCTGCCACAATGAGGCAGAATGCCTTCAGATGAGGGGACCAGGCAGGGCATTCCATGTACCAGGGGCTTTGCTGATCACAACAGAAACCAGAGGTAAGTGTGGCTGTGTCAATGCCAGAAACATCTGTGTTGTTCCCTCTTCCAGATCCTCAAGTCTCAAGCACATGCTGATGAGGATATCTCTAAGATCCTAGGTGTGATTTGTTACAGCTGGACTCTGCTGGAGTGCTTCTGCAACAATAACTGAGAATCCCACTGTGGAGTATTCCCACTTTGCTGAGCCCAAGTCCCTAGTGCAGCAGGGATTCCCAGGAACCTCCACATGTCTCTGCATGAATAGGGATTAGGGAAAGCAGCTCTTTGCCAAATCCAAGTGATATTCCAGAGAAGAAGCACTAAGCCTGTAGTAAAAGCTGTGCAAGTGGCTGCTTTCGCAAGCATCTGATCCCAGCCCAATTCCCAGATCAGCCTTTGCCCTGAAGAAGAGGGAAAACAGGGATCTGCACCTCAAACCTTTGATAACATGCTGCTGTTTAAAAAGCCAGTGGTTACACTGTGGTCCACCTCAGCAGTATTTAATGCTGAGGGGCTCTTCTGGGGCATGTCATTGTTCAGCACATTACAACACTCCCCATTTTCAGATGCTGGTTACAGTCTGCCGTTAGGTTGCTTCATAATTGCTACACCAAGGTATGGATCAAGTCCTGCTTTTCCTGTTTCAACTGCAAATACAAAATTCAGTTGATTGCAAGGCACTGTAGTGAGTTGAGGAAAGTTTTGACAAGTCAGCCAAGTCCTGTGTCTGTTGTATATGTGCAGCTCAGAGGCAGTGGGACCTTTCCATGTGCAGGGGCCGTGCTGCATCCTGCAGCCTCCGGATGGATTATTATTTCCTTTCCAGATTTGCCAAAAATATCCCTGAGTTCACATTTCCAGGGAATTTTGCAAGTTCAGCCTGCTACAAACATTCATGACCTGCTCATGACCACTGAAATACCAGGGGGGTGAAGAGACCTCAATGCAGCAGTTTTCTGATCTCCCACGCTGCTGGCTCTGATCCATGGTCCATCCTCACTGCATCAGCTGCAAAAAGCAGATTTCCCCATGGAAATCTGGCTCTCCCTGCATGGCTGAAGAATTGTGTCTGCCCCATCCCTCTGCACACCTCTGCCTTTCTTCAACAGCACAAAACAGACTCCAGAAGGGGAACAGAGGGTTTTATTTAATTCTTTAATTCTCAGCCAAGCCCGTGCCAGAGCCACAACCAAAAGCCATCACATCCCTACAGGTGGGAGAATGCAGGTAACATTGCAGTACTGTGAGCAGTGCCAAGAGCAAACCTGGTTTGTCAAGAGGGCACAGCTAGGTGAGGAAAGGAACAGTAATTTTAATAACTAAACAGAGCTGTAGCTTCTGGCAGGGTTCAAAAGAGGATCCCAGTGTCCCTGAAGGAAGAGGAGGACAGCACTGCCCACAGAGCCACTGGATTGCTGGGGGGAAAAATAAGGAAGGAGGGAGAGTGTTGCCCAGCATCCCAACACAAACTGGGTAAAATCCAAAAGGTGTCTCATGGAGATGAGATTTGAAGGTGCCTATTTCTCTCCTTTCACAGGTGTTGGGAGGAATGGGTTAAAAAAGAGAAGACTGGTGAGGAGGATTGTAAATGCTCAATTGACCTTGCAGCTGGGAATAACCCTTGATAAAGCAGTGTAAGCAGCAGACCTGTGTTCATCCAGCATGGACCAAGCTTGTGCACCTCTGCCTGGGTGTTGCTTTGGGGATCCCTGGGACAGCTCAGTAATGGGAATAAATTTGCTCTTTGTGCTTGAGCCACGTCCTGACTGCCTGCCTGTGCTGACTCAACAGAGAAGCAAAGCTAGCCAAGGCTCCAAGGCTGTGTTTTAAGAGCTCTTGGAACAGCCAAATCCCATCTCTGGTGTGTGTGGATGCAGTGAACATTGCGCTGTTCAGCATCTTGGAAAGATAGAGCTACAAGTGCTCCTGATTTCTGCCCTTGCACCACAGGGACCTGCCCAGCTGTGTCACACATTAAAGGCACGACTGCCACAAATGGCCAATTTCTCCTGCAAAGCCTTTGTAAGAATTCAGGGCTGTGAACAGCACCAACTGCACAGCCAAGGGATTTAGGGCTGAATTAGGTACTCACTGGAGTTTGACATTTCCAAAGAGTTACTACAAGCTGTTGGTAGTGCAGCGTGCCTCCAGCAGATGGGCAGCAAGACCTGCTCTATTCACTCCTGTCTGAAGGATCTCTGAGTGAGCTCAAGGCAACAAAAGAAAAGCTGCAAGAGTCCCTGCCCCCCTGCAAGGGAAGGCTCTGCACCACAGGCTGTTTATAAATAGCCAGTTTCAGGAAAAGGCCCTTTCCGTTCTGGTGTCAGTACGCTGTAAAGAATAAACAGCTCTCAGGGCTGAAAAAAGCCCTCCTTATCTTCCCATGCAAAACCTGCCTCCATGTGCTCAGCAAGCTCCAGCATTTTAGGGCACAGCTGGGGTCCCCTCAGCCATGGGGAGGCAGGCAGGAGACCCTGAGTCACATCCTCCACAGAAATGTTTGTGGCAGTTTTGACGTGCTCACCAGGCAGAAGGCAGGCTCTTTAACACAGGATGTGCAATCAGGGCCCTGTTTCTGGACTGCTGACCTGGGCTATGCTCAAGAGGGGTTGAGCATACTGGAATAGTGCCCAGGGTGTGAGGGCACAGCCTCTCATTAAAGATCATTACCACACTTCCACAAATCACCTGGGCTGGACTACGGGTTAAATACATGGTAGCCCAGAGGAAAAACAGGTGAATGCTCTGGCAGTGTGAGACTGGCAACAAGAGAGCAAGGAGCCATGGGAGGGAGCCTGGGCAGCCCAGCAGAGCCCCATGGAACTTCCTTATAGACTTTTCTGACTCAAAGTAGCTCTCAGACCTCTCCAGGGAGGACACACTTTCTGGAATCTTGGCACTTTCTGGAAAGCATGCCCTGACTTTTCCTTTTGTCTTCATCCCTGGGAACCCAGGACAACTCTGATGCCCAGTGCAAAGGGGTTGGAAGGGGCAGGAGAAGATTGCCTTTGGTAGGGGTGGAGGGAAAGAAAAGCCCTGTATATAGCTGGGTCCATTGCCACAGCAGCATCTTGAAGCAGCTCTTTGGAGTAGCCAGTGTAAAGCAGAAAAGAGTACAGACAGAGTGTGATCAGCCTGTCCTCCCCACACCAGCTTGGCTGTCCCCACATGAGGAGGGACACTCAGGTGCTGCAGAGTGATTGCCTGGGGGCCATCGGCGGTGACCTCGCCCCGGTACGGGCACCGCTACTCAGCCGTGGTGCTGATAGAGCCAGCGTGGGCAGGAGGGGTCCCGGGCACCCAGGGCCACCGAGGGCCACCAAGGGCCACCAAGGGCCACCCGGGAACTCCCGCGGGGCGCTGCTGCCCCCTCGCGGCACTGGGCGAGAACCACGGCCCTGCCCGGCCCCAGGCTGCGGGAGCGGAGTGCGGGGAACGGGGAAAGGAGTGCGGGGAACGGGGAGCGGGAAACGGGGAGCGGAGTGCGGGAACGGGGAGCGGAAAACGGGGAGAGGAGTGCGGGGAACGGGGAGCGGGAAACGGGGAGAGGAGTGCGGGAACGGGGAGCGGAAAACGGGGAGAGGAGTGCGGGGAACGGGGAGAGGAGTGCGGGGAACGGGGAGTGGGGAACGGGGAGAGGAGTGCGGGGAACGGGGAAAGGAGTGCGGGAAACGGGGAGAGGAGTGCGGGGAAAGGAGAGCGGGAAACGGGGAGCGGGAAACGGGGAGAGGAGTGCGGGGAACGGGGAAAGGAGTGCGGGGTGCCAGGTTCTAGGCACTGACCGCTGGGTGCGGGGTGTCAGGTGCACGATGCGGGGTGCCAGGTGCTGGGTACTGAGCGCTGGGTGTAGGGTGCTGAGTGCGGGGTGTCAAGTGTGGGATGCAGGTTGTGGGGAGCAGGGTTTGGGGTGCCAGGTGCTGGGTGTGGGGTGCTGGATGCAAGGTGTCAAGTGCGGGATGTGGATTGTGGGGTTTGGGGTGTCAGGTGCTGGATGCTGAGTGAGTTGTGTCAAGTGTTGGATGTGGGTTGTGGAGAGGGGGGTTTGGGGTGCCAGGTGCTGAGTGCTGGGTGTGGGGTGCTGGGTAGGGAATTTGGGGGTGGGGTGCCAAGACCTGGGTGATGAGTGCTGAGGGTCCTGGGGTTCACCACACTGGGGTCCCTTCTCAGAAGCAGGTGCTGGCCCATCCTTCCCACGGCCACGCTGTTTGCTCCAGAAACGCAGGGATGTGTGGGCTGTGTGTAACAGTGGTGATATCTCCATACTATACACCCTCACAACACAGAGCAAGGAGCCAGAGCCCTGGGAATCCTCCTTGCTGAAGCAGAACACACTGTAAACACAGCAGCACCATGGGGATTCCCTCAACAGCTTCTGCTGTCACTTTAACTCCTCCTGCAAAACTCCCTTCCTGCCCCATGAGCTCCCCTGTCCCGTCTTCCCACTTCCATTTCTGTCACAGGTTGGTATGAGTGTAACTCCCAGAGTGGCATTGGGCTGGGCAGACAGGAAAGTTTCCTTTCCAGGGCCTCACCACCCGCACAGGGAAGAATTTCTTCCTAATATCGCATCTACCCCTGCCCTCTGACGTGGGAAGCCATTCTCCTTTGTCCTGTCCCTCCATCCCCTGGCCAAAATCCCTCTCCAGCTTTCCTGGAACCCCTTCAGGCCCTGGAAGGGCACAATAAGACCACCCTGGAGCCTTTTCTTACTCTATTACACAAATTTCATCCACGGCCCTGCTCCATATTTACCATCATTTTGACCTGGTGTGGATGCTTCTGAAATCAGATTTTTTTTTGTGCCAAGCATTTATTAAAGATATATTTATACTCCATGCATACATACACTGACTTCTTAAGATCTTACAGGGCAGGAGGCTCAGGGGGGATCACATCGCTCTCTACAAATCCCCAAAACCAGATTGTAATGAGGTGGGTACTGGTGTCTTCTCTTGTGCCTGCAGTGAGAGGACAGGAGGAAATGGCCTTGAGCAGAGACAGCAGAGATTCACATGAGATATTAGAAAAACCCTTCTGTCAGGCACTGGGCTGCTCGGGGAGATGGTGGAGTCGCCGCTCCTGGAGGTGTTTAAGATGGATGTGGCACTGAGTGATGTTTTAGTGGTTGAGGGGTTGCATTGGACGGTGGGGCTGGATGAGCTCTGTGAAAAACGCCAAGCACTTGTTTCTAAAATTTTAAAAGTTTAATAGTAATAAAATGGTTATAAAAATAGTAATACAGTTAGAGTAATAATAATTTGGACAATTTGAATTAGGACAATAAGAGACAATAGAGACAAAGAGCTACTGATGTCTGAGTACCTTTTTCTGGGCAGCACGAGCCCGAAAAAGGACACCCGTTAACAAAGGACTAACCCTTAAAAACAATAGCACATTGCATATTCATACACTTCATACATGATGCATAAATTCCATTCAAACACAGGATTCTGTCTGGTCATCATCAACTTCTTCCTTCTAATCCTTCGAGGCGGGAAGAAGTTCGTTTCTTCTGATAAGAGGGCAATAAATTCTTTTTCTCTGAAAGATTCAGGTGTCCTGTGGCTGCTATGTGGTGCGAGTGCCTCATTCCTTTCTTTAAAAAAAATCCCACTAACACAGTTCTTATTTCAACTACAAAAGTCACCTTTTAACTACAAGACTACATTTATCATATTATTAAAATGTTAATACAGCACTACTAATCAATACATCAAAATACATATGGTAAGTATCTGCGTAGAGCCATATAAAATGCACTTTTCACAAGCTCCAGGTGCGCCCGCACCCCCCACCGCCCCTCACGCCGCTCCCTCTCCCCTCACGCCGCCCGCGCTCCCAGCCCGCCCCCAGCGCGCAGGCGCGGCGGCCGCGCAGGCGCGGGGCGGGCGGGCGCTGTCAGCGGGGCCCGCGCTCGCTCCGGCCCGGCCATGTCGTACGGGCCGCTGGACCCGCGCAGCCCCGGGGCGCCGCCGCCGCCGCCCCGGGACTTCGGCGGCATCATCCAAACATGCAGCGGCAACGTGCAGCGCATCGCGCAGTACAGTGAGTGCGCGGCCGGGGAGGGACGGGGCGGCCCGGCCCGGCAGCGCCCCGGGGCCGGTAGCGTGAGGGCGCGATGGGAGCCGGGCTGGGCACAGCCTCCCCGGAGCGGTGCCGGGCTGGGCACACACGGCAGGCACCGGGCGCGGTGGTGCCCAGCCCGGCTGCAGGGCGGGGTGAGCACTGCGGGCGCTCTCGGTGGGTGTCTGTCGCTGTCACCGAGCCCCCCCTTCCCCCAGGGCACCGGCACCTCGGGCAGTCCGGTGCTGGCATCGGGTGCTCTCCGTGAGGGGCTCCGGGGGCAGCAGGAGCCCGGGTGTCACCGGCTCTGGGAGCAGCTGCTGTCCCAGGGATCTCGCTCGCTGTGCTGGCAGTGTCCTGCTCCCGGCAGGATGTCCCTAAGGATACGGTGTTGCGCTTTGTTGTCATTAGAGAAAGTTACCGGTATTGTATGATAATCACAGAAATCTCAGTACTGATCGCTGAATTGCTGCTCCTTAAAGTAGGCACATCCAGGAGAGCCTTTGATGTAGTCCTTCCTAAGGATACAGGCTTTGCTATAAATGACATTAATTGTTCAGGTGCCCATGCTAGATCAATTGAACATGTTGGTTCCTCAGAAATCTCGTGACTTCTCTGATGATGCAAAGCTATTTATGTTACTGAAAATGCTTTGTCAGTCATGTTCATTTCTCCTTGGCGTACACATTGCTGAATTGTTTCAAAGTTTGCCAAATAACATGGCTCGTTGAGGTTTTTCCCCTTTTCTCCCTTTTTATTTTTTCCTTTACACTCCTTCTCTCTTCCTTCCACGGCATTTCTTTGAGCCTCCTGTTGTAAGCAGCTCAGCTCCTCTCTCTCATAGGACAGGCTTCTGCTGTCTCATGACCTGCAGCCATCCTATCTCCATGCACTGCTATCTCAAGTTAAACAAATAGCCCTACAGTTTTATTGAGGTGGGTGGGAACACACAGAACATCTGACTTAATGTTACACTAGTTAACTTTATTACACACTATATAAAAGCTTTCCTTTCAAGCCAAGAGAAGAAGAATACATTGAAGCCTTAAGGCTGTCCTCATTTTTTCTCCTGTAAGGAAAAGAGCAGGCAAACAGTGTGCACAGCTGAGTATTATTCACTTCTTTGGGGAGTCTCTGTGGAGTGAGCATTTCACACAAAATGTGCAGAAAACCAGTGGGCTGAGCTGGCAAAACTGTTGCTTGCTCAGGTAATGTAGCAGACTTGCAGCTACAGGAGAGATTGAAGTGTTTCAAGAAACCTTAGATAGGTTTCTTGATAGAAACTGTCAGATAGAAACTTCTTAGATAGAAACTGTCAGATAGTGAGTATGTGGAAGGCTCTACAGCCTGAAATCAAAGGGCTTGGAGGTGGAAAGCTGTTTACTGAGGGGCTCTGTGTGTTGGTGCATACCCAATATCCAAAGAATAAAGAGCTCCAGCCTCTTCCTTTCATTTCCTAGACACTTCATGCTCATTTTGTGTAGACTGTGTGTGTTGCTGTTGGCTGAAATAAACTAAGCAAAGCAAACTGCTGAACCTGGCTCAGGGCAGGACAGACATTGCCTGGCCTGGAAATGGAGCTGTGCAAGAATCTCCCCATGCAGAGAGAAATAAGTCACAGAATGTCTGGACATTATGGCACAAATGCTGTTTGCCAAGTGCTCAGCAGCCACACACAGAGTGCAGTCCTTGTGCCGTTTGTCACCAGCTTGACTATGAATTTTTCTGACCTTCCTGTGTCTGACAGAGCTGTGAAATATGTGCAGATTTGCTTGCTGGAAGCCAAGCTCGGTATATGAGGAGTTGCCAACCAACTCCTCACTGTATAACCTTATAGAAGTCTGAAATTCTAAGTGAGAATACACTTGGTGGATGTAAAAGCTAATTACTGGCTAATTACTGATTAACTTGTATTGCAGTCCTGTTGTAAGCCATTGGGCATCCCTTTAAAAGGAGTGGCCATTGTAGGGATCTGATGCTCACATTTAATCAAGGGCAGAGACTCCAGGCTGAAAGCAGAAGTTACACAGGAGGGTGTCTCTGAACTGGAAGAAAGTCTTGTTAAAATCATGAGATAATTCAGTTCAATTCAGTTGCCTGTGGAACTGTATTTAGGTGATCCTCCTTGGTCTTGCCTCTCACTGCATGATGAGATAGCTTGGATTTCATGATTGATTTGGGACAATCAATCTTTGTACTGCTGAGCCCAGCACTTCAGTAATGATAAAATCTGTGCTGCTGCAGAATATAGTGGATCAGCTTCTTGATCTGTCAGAAAAAATATCTAAAGGATTGGGGAGAGAAAATGTACTTGCTTTTCAGGTAGGGTAAGGGTTTGATGTGAATCATTGTGTGGTTTCATGATCATGAGTGCCTACACAAAGAAAATAGTGGGAAAACACCAGAGATAAGGGAGAAGGAGGTCTAAAATACCTCTCTGTGCTACAACATGATTTCAAATTGACAAAGGCAAACTGTGAGGTGCACATTGCTATCTGTTCTTGAAAGATTGTTTGTGCCAGCATTGTGAAAACTTTGGACAGTCATGAGTAGAAAAATTCAGGTCTGGGGCAGGGAGTTTTGAAACTGATAGCAACACTTGGCATTTTCTTTTTATTTTTTTTAACAGAGCACTAATAAGTGAAGTAACTTAAAAATAATGTAAAACTGGCAACACAGCAGTTGTTTTTCTGCAGCAGTGATAGCCTGAAATACTGAAATAGCAAGGCTGGTGGAAACAGCTCTGTTAGTTGGTCTGAAAAGGTTGAGGAAAGGAGTGCACAAGCTCTTTGCTCCACTGACTTCTTTTGAGGGTATCTGGGCCTCATTTCACTTTCTTGTCTGAAAGTTAGTTTGTTAGGCTGCATCATGTCTAGGTGGGGATGTTTAAAATACACTTTGCATTTCACAGAACCTCAGAACTGTTGGGTTGGGAAGGGAGCTCAGGAGCTGATCTGGCCCAGCCCCTGCTAAAGCAGCTTCCTCTGAGCAGGTTGTGCAGGAGGGCATCCAGGCAGGGTTTGAGTATCTCCAGGGAAGGAGAATCCACAGCTCCTGTGGGCAGCCTGTTCCAGGGCTCTGTCACCCTCTCAGCAAATGAATTTTTCCTCATATTTAGATGGAACTTCCTGTGTTTCAGTTGTGGCTCTTGTCCTGTGTCCTGTCTCTGGTCCCCAGTTAGAGGAGTCTGGCCCCATCCTCTTGCCATCCACCCATAAGATACTTGTATTTATTTAAAGCAAAGAATATAAGTGTTGCCTTACTAGGTTAAGTCAGATACTGAAACAAATGTAGCTTTTAGCTTTCTTTTGGGGAAAGCTAAAAGAATACATTCAAGAAGGAATAAAATGTTTGAACTTATCTTACTAACTCATCTTGTGATCTCTTTCTCTTCAGCTGCTCAAATAAAGAATTTAATGAGCCAGCTGGGAACCAAGCAGGATTCCAGCAAGCTTCAGGAAAATTTGTGAGTATTAAATGAGCAAACATTGATATAGATGTTCCTTCATTTCTGTCTGTGTTCATAGGGATAGTGGGTTACTTGCTTTGGAGAGATGCTTTATTAGATAAATTTAATACAGTCCTGCAAACCCAGAATTCCTAGCTGCATTAAGTAGTTTATTGGACAAATTAAGGTTTTTCTGCAGGGCTCTGGAGAAACCATTCAAAACTACTGGGTAGGAACAGTTCTTCCTATATTGTTCTTCTATATAATTTTTTAGTATTTTCTTTTAAAAGTAGTAGTACCTCAGCCATGCATTAGCATTAGCTGTCCTCTGAGGAAGAGTCATACTTGTTTCACACATGATTCAGAAGAAATTAATGCCATACCAGGTATTTGGTGCTCCCATTACACCAGTAAGGAAAACCAGTCAGGGAGCCCCATAACTGGAGACAAAGTAGCTGGTAGTAGAGATGGGTTTAGTCAGTATAGGGCAGACAAAATGTTACATGGCATTTCAGAAGAATAAAATGCCAGTGTGGGACAAGTAGAAGACATTTAAACAGTTGTAATTCAAACTGACCCCTGGAGAGACTGTACAGGGCTGCTCTGTGTCTGTGCATCTCTTACAAACTCATGGAACACAAATAGCTCTTTATGGAAAGAATAATTTCTGAGATCATCAAAGAAAACTTAAAAGTACATTCTTCCATGTGGCAGTACCTTGAATCTCTGAATGCACATTTATCCTGGTTTTTATAACAGCGATTTTTGGATAAGTTCATGACTTGTGGTGAAAGATCCACACAGCACATTTGAAGGATGAGATCAGAGTCCAATTGGGAGAGAAAGGATTTGTTTCCTTGAGCTGCTCAGTTGACTCAATCTCTGTTTAATCAGCAGATTAAAGAATTAATCACTGGTGACCAAACAAATGCCTTCCCACTGAACGTCACTGCATAATCTCTCCTCTTTGGGGTGAGAGTGGCTGCACCCCACAAATTGTCAGCTGCCAAACCAACCTGCCAAAATGCATGGATGGTGTTTTGGGTTTACATGTACAGCCTATGCAGTAATGGAGCCTGAATGCCCTGATTTGTGTGTCCATTGGGCCAAGAAAGTGACTTTCACTTAAGCATCTTGTACCTGTTGAATGCAAAAGAAATTGCTTCTGGGTTTAGTAATTTTTTTCTTCCTAGTTTACAGTATAGGATTTATATAATAGTATTAGATTCTTCACAACAATAGGTTCATATTGCAATGTTGTAGGAAAACATAAAGGCTTAAGGGAAAAGCCTTGCAATTCCTGAAGCTGGATTGTTCTTCCTTCTAATCACTGTTTTTCACAAAAATGAAGAATTTAATATCAGAGTCCCTGTACTTTTATCAAATGTACATTTAACCAATGGAATTAGTGGTTGTCAAGTGAACAGTTAGTTACTAATTGGTACCATAAGGAATTCACCTTAAAAGTGGGATTATGTTCACTGAATAAAGTTGCTTCTCTCTTATGCCATTGGAGAAAAAGACATTTTCTAAGCTACTGAATTACACTAGTTAGCAGGGAGCAAAGAAATTATTTTAATTTTTTTCTAAAATTGTAGTCCAGAGCCAAGTTGACATTAAGAAAAAAAAATACATCTCTGACCCTTTAGGTTGAAAAAAACCTACTGTAAAGCTGTGTGACCTCAGAACCCCTATTTAGTCATCATTCTGGACATTAAATGCTCAATGGCTGCTTTTTAGGCAGATCTTGTGTAACTGCTTTTGAATTTCTGTTTCAGACAACAGCTGCAGCACTCTGCAAACCGCCTGGCCAAAGAGACCAATGAATATCTGAAGGAGCTGGGCTCTCTGCCACTTCCCCTGTCTGCCTCTGAACAGGTAGGCAGGCAGAACTTTCTGCTCTTATTTCTAGATCACTCATTTCATGAAACTGGGGTAGACCACAGTGTCACAAAGCCTGAACTGGCACAGCTGAAAAGCCTTTTGCAATAAAGGATGATGGTGAAGTAGAGAAACTCATTAAGCTGGCTGCTTATATGACACTGGGAAAACCATGTTTAGCAAATAGGTACAAAATTTCCCCACATGAGAATAAGAAGCCCTAAATGTTTGGGGAGTATGCAATTCTGGTTTTTGAGTAAATTTCTGAAAAATAATCTTGTTTACAAAGTGCCTGGTGTTGCAAGGTAGTGTTTTAGGATAAGAATTCAGAGCAAAATGCCTATCAGCATGAAATGTCAGCATGCCAGGAAGCTTTCCCCTTGCATGGGATTTATTAGTGGTGGAGGGGGAGAAGCTGACTCACTGTGCTTATACTTCAGTAAAGCAAAATATGATGAGGCCAAGATTATGATTTTCTCTTAGCAAATAGTAGTTCCTGCTCCCTGTGGGAGAGGGAAGGGACAGTCCTCTGCTGCTAGTGTCACTTCACCTCTGCCTGCTCTTGGGGAGCTGTTGTAGCATGATCTGGGGATGTGGGTCAGCAGATGTTTCCTTGGTCTAATTCTGTATTGAAGGTTTATATTCCAGTTGGAAGCATGGTCGTGCTTTGCTGGTTTGTTCAGCAAATATTTTTCAGTTAATCTTCTGTGATGAACAAAATCCTATCATGTGCATCTCACTGAATGCAGCCCAGGGAAAATTCAGTCAAAATCTGCAGAAGCTGGAATCAGCATGCTGAGGATCTGCTCTGGAAGAAGGGTTGTTGCTTCCAGAGGGTTCAGATGGAAGCCTCAGTGTATTATGAGGCTGCTGTAATGGCTTGTTATAGAAAAAAATAGAATTGAAAATGTTTTCTTTTCCTTGAAATGATTGTTGAATTGGAACAAGCTCATTGCAGGATTGCAGTTCTGGAAATCCCACAATTTGAGGCAGCTGTTGCAAATCTCTCAATCAGAAAACTCAAAACTGACCTAATGTTGTCCTTGGGACAAGCTTTTCCATAATTTCTTATTTCTCATTTGCTGGAATGTCACAGCACTCAAAGGAGATGTCCTGTGGAAGCTAAATAAATTGACATTGTAAAATGAGGATGAAAAGGATTATTGCAACTAATGTATTTGAAGAAAAGATAAACTGAAATGGTTATCAGGACTAAGAATGTTATCTGATCTAAAAACAACAGGCTTGTAGTGTGGCATGATTGGGAGAGACAGCTTAGGAGACTGAGACAGTGTTGTCATTAGTTCTGGAAGTGTGGGGCTTCCTGTTTTTGTGATTGAAGTGTGAATTTGTGTGTATTTTGTTAAGTACTGTGAGGTTTGCTAAGTGAAGGAATGGAGGAAAAAGGCATTGCAGGTAACTGAAAGGTATGTAGTTAAATGTGCTGAATTACTGGAATGTAATTAGAATAAAAGTAATGGTGTACCTCAGAACTAGATTGAAATTGGAGAGCCTTGTTGCACAAAGCTGTCCTGCAGTTGGCAAGGCATGGAGCATTGGTTTAAGGAATTAAAGCATGCTGGGCTTTTTCTTCTGACCACTGGCACCAAAAGATCACTGAATACCAGTTCATTGTTATTGTTGTTATGGTGGTTTTTAAAGAGTCTGAGAGTCACTTTATGATAACTGAAATGTATGTAGTTAAATGTGCTGAATTACTGGAATGTAATTAGAATAAAAGTAATGATGTACCTCAGACTTCAGAACTAGATTGAAATTGGAGAGCCTTGTTGCACAAAGCTGTCCTGCAGTTACACCTGCAAGGCATTGGTGTAAGGACTTAAAACATGGTGGGTGTAAGGACTTAAAACGTGGTGGGTGTAAGGACTTAAAACGTGGTGGGTGTAAGGACTTAAAACGTGGTGGGTGTAAGGAATTAAAACGTGGTGGGTGTAAGGACTTAAAACATGGTGGGTGTAAGGAATTAAAACATGGTGGGTGTAAGGAGTTAAAACATGGTGGGCCTTTTGTTCTGACCACTGGCACCAACAGATCACTGAGTGCCAGTTCACTGTTGTTGTTATGATGTTTTTTTGAGAGTCTGGCAGTCACTTTGTAATGAAGGGGAATGTCTGAACTCTCGTTTGTGTTTGATTCCTCAGCGCCAACAGAGGCTTCAGAAGGAACGATTGATGAATGACTTCTCCACAGCCTTAAACAATTTCCAGGCAGTACAGAGGCGAGTGTCAGAGAAGGAAAAAGAGACTGTAGCAAGGGCAAGAGCTGGCTCCCGTATTTCTGTAAGTATTTATGGGAATTTTGGAGTGATATACTGGACTGTGAGTCTTCTGAGAGATCTTGTATTGCCTTCCAACCTCATACCTGTTTACTGACACCTGACTGAGTGAAGCTGAGGCCTTGCTGCAGTAGTTTTCCATTCCAGATGTTGGAAGTAATTTCTTGTTTCAGTGTGCTCCAGTGTCAGTGTAAAGGAAGGAAGGAATCCTGGCAGTTGCAAATGTTACAGAAGATGAGATGAGGAGTCAAGGCAAAGAGAAGAGCAAAGTATTGCAGGCTGCTCTTCACTTCATGCCAGCCCTATGCTATGAAATTTAAGACTTCAGTATGAAACTTACCACACCTTAAATTATATCTCAAATCTCACACTGTGTTGCTTTATATTCTTATAATTTCTGTCCTGCTAATATCTCCAATGTATGTTCACTGTTATGTTTTGACAAACCCCTGTGGCTCCTAAGAATTCATAATAAAATGGCCAATGAAAGTATTTTTCTCTTCTTGCCTCAGGGCTTTCTGCTAGATATGCATTCTTAATTTCTGCAAGGGAACACATTTATCCATTGAATTATGCTCTTAAATTTTTGCTTCATGTTGGGAAAGGAGGTTATGGACTGACTGCTTTTGGTCATTCACTTGCCTCTGATTTTCAGAGACAATCTGAATCTAAAAATTAAATCTAAAGATGAAGCTAAAACTAATCTTACATAACCTGAGTTAAATCTGAGGGCTGCAGTGACAGTGGCATTCTCCAAGAACTCTCTGGACAGGATGTGCCTTGGTCTTCAAGGTATTGCTGGTGATTTTGTGCATGGTCCTGGCAGTGTGAGAGTGGTGACTCATTTATCTCTTCCAGGCTGATGACCGGTTCAGAGAAGAGCAGCTTGTTTCCTTTGATAGGTAATAACTTCTTGTACTCTTGAGCTTTTCACTGCATCTAATTAAAGTTTTTATGGTGTGATATATTCCTGTAACTTGGGCCAGGCTCTGCTGGCTGAAGGCAAAGCAAAAAGAGTTGAAAAGCAACTATTACAGCACATGTAATTTACTATGTAAAATCTGCATATGACAGTATTTTATCCTCCTTAAGTACAGATTGTGTGATTACTACCCTGAGGGGAATAGCAGTGCCCTTGGGATGTGGCAGCTGGAGCTCCTGGTGTTCTGGCCTGCAAACACAAGATTACCAGACGGGATTTCACTCACTCTCTTTCCACAGAGAGCTGCATATTTATATCATGGGTTTGGATGTTCTCTAGCAGCCCAGTTGGAGCTACAGCAGAATAGCAGATGAGGCTGCCTGAAATTCAGAAGTCCTGGACATTGTGCACTGGCAAAGTAATCCTGGAATGTGCACAAGACAGCACTGCTGTCACCTGTCAGACACTTGTACTGCTTCTGCAGTGACCTGTGTGGTAGATGGCTTTGTAAATGCTACATCAGTTCTGCAGTGTGGTAAAGAGAGCCTGAGCCCCTCCAGAAGTGTCTGTGATGAATCTCTCAACTGGGCTGAAACCTGTTGGCCCTGTCTGTAGAAATCCTTTACTTTCTGAATCAGGAGACCTTGCCTACCTGTCTCACCCTCCCTCTGCAGAGTGCCCTTCATCTGCTTGGTGTGTGTCCCTTCCTTGGCCCTGGGCTTTCCCTCTGAGCCAGGGCTGGAAGCCCAGGTGTTCAGTTATGCAGGTGCTGAGTGGGACCCAGAGATAAGAGATGATGGCACACAGCAGCTATTCCACAGGAAAGCTGTTCTTGTGTGCCATGTGTCAGAAACTTTCTCCTTTTGAGATCTGCAAACCCTATGGTCATCTCAGAATGGTCAGCTGTGCCTGACCTATTCATGGAGTTTATTTTCATCTCTTTAGGCACTTTCAAGACTTTAAAACTTACTGTTTAGTGTTGTACCAAACACTGGACTGATACAATGTTTTCTGGCACACTTCTCTATTGAAAAGATGGAGATGTTGCCCTGGAAGAACATTCTAAGCTGAACATAGAGGTGGCTTTGTATTATAGATGCTGGCTCCACTCTAATTGATGTAACTTCTGCAGCAGTTGTGAAGAACCAGCTCATCAGGAGAGAGGTAGACTGGGATGCAGAGTTACTTGAGTTTTAATATCTCTTTTGGTGTGTAATTTAATTCAAAGTCCCTACTAGACTAATGAATTAAAATACTAAAACACTTTAGTCTTATCTCCAAATGTCAGATAGGCAAGAGTCTTTGAATCCAGATGCTTTCCAGGTGTTCTTCTGTTCTGTTACTGTGCTTGCAGGCTGTTCTCTATCAGAACTGTCACCCTGATTTCTCTCTTTTGGAGAGATGGTAAGAAGCAGGGAAGGTACAAGTATTTTTTTTAAAAAGCAGAATCGAAATAGGCAATTTCTTGTAAAATGCTGTAGATAACTGTTATATTCTAGAACAAAGTGTGCTATGCATGTAACTGCTTTCCAGTGCCTTCACACTGCCTGATCTGTCCCTTTTTTCAGTTGTTCCAGTTTGTGACTGTTGTCACAAATTGGTCCTGTCCTTGCACACAGTGACAGGGCCAAGAACCTGGGGGTTGTTTCTGGAGGAAACTCTTCAACTTTAACTCATTTTGCCATAAAATGCAGCGTGGAAGTGCCTATGCTCAGAGAGACACTGACCTTCCCTCTCTTTCCAGTGGTGAAGATTGGAATCAGATGCAGTCTCAGGAAGAAGATGTGGCAATAACTGAACAGGACCTTGAACTCATTAAAGAAAGAGAAACTGCAATCAGGCAATTAGAGGTGACCAGTCAATCCTGCACAGTTAACAGCACTGGGAGATAATTAAAGGATAATTAATGGGATGGGCTGAGGAGAGCTGATGGTGGAGGAATAGAGTTCCTCCTAGAGAGGATTGATGCCAAGATAATCTGAAGGAGGTCTGTTTTTCCTCAGTGTTGACTCCTTCAGATATGGCAGGAGCAACTCCTGTTACAGTGTTCATACTCTGCTAATTGCTGGTGTGATTAAACAAATATTCAGTAGCTGGAGCATTGTAGGCTCCTGTGTTAATCCCAAATTGCACAGATGGTGACATCAAGTCAGTGAATGCTGGTGCCTGTTCTGACCCTTTGAGTCATGGTCAGAAGAGGTGCTAAGAGTGAGGATTAGGAAATATTGTACCCAGTGTTCATTGTAACTTGTTCAACTGTTGTCTTCAGGCAGACATTTTGGATGTCAATCAGATATTTAAGGATTTAGCCATGATGATTCATGACCAAGGAGATATGATTGGTAAGTGCATTTGGATAATAAGTTTTTTCTTGATTCAGTTACCTGTTTTGCCAGTTACATGGATTCATTTTTTCAGTATTTTGCATTAAAAGTATTGTATTTCTGGCTATAATTTTTAAACACTGAAGCTCTGAAATATTTTGCAATGAATTCTCCTGTTTTTTTTCCATAGATAGCATAGAGGCAAATGTGGAAAGTGCAGAAGTCCATGTGGAAAGAGCCAGTGAGCAGTTACAGAGAGCTGCCTATTATCAGGTAAAATTCTGTGTGCTTGCTTGATTGTCTGTGTATGGTTGAGAACTAATGAAACAGGCAGAGCAAGACACTGAGGACTACAGCACACCAGACTAGTTATTAAAACCAGCTCCTGCAAGCTGGCACTCACTCAAAATTGCCTGCAAGGAGTATATAAAGCACTTGAGTCAAAAACATGGTATTGAAATTCACCTTCTAATTTAGAGTAAGAGTAGGAATAGAGTCTGGCACTTCACACTCTGCAAGCCTAAGTGTTTACCTGTCTTTGTTGTTGTTAGGACTTAGTAGAAAAACAAGAACAAATTCTGATATTGTATCCAACTTGTAAACATATCAGCCAGAACCCTGACATGCAAAAATCTGTCCAGACTTGGGTAACTTCTGGTGACCAGGATTTGCAACACTCCTGTCCAGCTGCTGAGTTTCTATCCCATAGCCTGTGCTCCTGTCCCATCAAATCTTGCAGTGGCTCTCACTGCTGCATGGTAGCCAGTGTTTTCTGTAGGTTCCAGTGTTTCCTGCAGGTTCCAGTGTTTCCTGCAGGTTCCAGTGTTTCCTGCAGGTTCCAGTGTTTCCTGCAGGTTCCAGTGTTTCCTGCAGGTTCCAGTGTTTCCTGCAGGTTCCAGTGTTTCCTGCAGGTTCCAGTGTTTCCTGCAGGTTCCAGTGTTTTCTGTAGGTTCCAGTGTTTCCTGTAGGTTCCAGTGTTTCCTGTAGGTTCCAGTGTTTTCTGCAGGTGCCAGTGTTTTCTGCAGGTGCCAGTGTTTTCTGCAGGTGCCAGTGTTTTCTGCAGGTGCCAGTGTTTTCTGCAGGTGCCAGTGTTTTCTGCAGGTGCCAGTGTTTTCTGCAGCTTCCAGTGTTTCCTGCAGCTTCCTTTCACCATCCTTGTCCCTTTAGGTCCAGCTTCTGTGGAGGGGTAAGGGTTCTGCTTTAGTCAGTCCCATTACTGCTGGGACTTACACAAATACTGGACTCTTCCAAGCTGTTAAGTGGGAGGTACTGGAGGGCAGTAAAACCCCAGTGCTGTTGAGTGCAAGCATGGGAATGTTGGTTTTACCATCTGGCAGCATGTAGTAGAATTCTCTCTCCATGGCTTCCTTGCCAAAGTTCTGAGGTATTTATAAATCTAAGTTTGGGAGCTGTTGGACATGTTTTGCATGTGGCTTTTTTTTTTTCTGAATGAAGAAAGAAGTGGTTATATATAACTACCCTCAAATCCTTAGATGCCAAGTTAAAAATATTTGGTGGATATGGATGGACTGTAGTTTCCTGTGATGAATAAAGTGAGAAAAGCTGTGAAATCCAAGTTCAGTAACTGTACATGAAATCATTTAAATTGTAGAAATGCAACACCAAGCCCAAGTGGCCAAGGGGAGATTGTATGTGAGAACTCTTAGGAGTTTGATTAGGATTACCTGAGAAATCTAAATAGCTAGAAAGGTTTGGCCTTCTCTGAGGCTTGGATTTCCTTTAAGAGAAGCAAAACCTGTCACATTTTGACTTAGCTGCATCTCTTAGACCACTGCACTCCAAAAATTAAAAACATTCCCCTATAGAATCATGGAGTTTAAGGAACATGTAAAAGTGTTCAGACTCTACTGGTTGCTTCTCTCAAATAACTGTGGAGGTACCAAGTGCTCTTGTTCACCCAAGTCAGTAACATGAATGGTAGCCCTGCTTTTTCCTCAAGTGTTCCTGGTGTCAGTGGCTTCTTTTCTCTTCTCTTATTAGAAGAAATCCCGTAAGAAGATCTGTATCCTGATTCTTGGCCTTGCTGTGGTCTGTATAATCATAGGACTCCTTATCTGGAAGACAACATGAAATCTTCCCATGGGACCCAGTCTCACAGCTGAGATTCTTTCTGTCAGAGCAAACAGGCTGCCTAGTCTCGGAGATGAATTGACCACCCTGAGAGAGCACAAGCTGGAACTACTTCTAATAATAGATATTAGCAACTAATGTGCAGATAACTAGTATATGGAATTAGTGAACCATGGAGACAGTATTTATCAGTTTATATACAAATTATATTGTTTTATGTAACTAAAATCTCGTGGTTTTGCTTTCTGTAACGTGTTCTTCCCTGTCCCAGCTGTATGCTGAAGTGTGATCAATAATTGGAGATGTCTTGTTTTTGACAAGTCGCACAACTTCAACTTTTTGTATGTGTAGGTAGTTTTGTTGGACTGGAATGAGAATGGCATTCAAAGACAGCCCACCACCAAGTCACATTATGTAAATCCAGCAGTTTCTAAAGTCTCCAGTATCTGCCCCATGGTTTTATTGTCTCCAAGTGGCTGTGGTTCTAGATTCTCGTGGAGAAAAGGATGTTGTCACAGATTTGAGAGGCAAGGAGGGTATGTGTGGGTGATGATTTGAACCTCTACATGCTGGTCAGTTTAGCCTTGAGACTCATAACAGTGTAGTTTAATTTTTTTGGGTGTGGTTGGGGTTGTTTTTTCACAAAATGCATCACTTGAGGACAGAATGTTCTTTGACTTAGAATCTAACAGTGCAATCTCCTTAGACAAACTAGCTGGTGGCTTGCTAGTGGACAAATAAATCTCTTCCAATGCTGACTCAAGCACTAAATATAAAAGGTTTAGCCGCTCACTCCCAACTTTTCAGAAGCTTCCAGGGGGAAAAACACTTAAAAATGAGGAAATGGGCACCTAAGTTTACAAGCTAGTAAGATTAGTGAAGAGTGTTAGAAATCTTGATTCTGAAGAAGTGCTCTCGAAGCTCACTTGTGGTGTTCTAGTAAATATTATGTGTGGCTTGTGAACATTTGGTATTTTCAATTCTTTATGAAATAGAAAGTGCAGAAACTGGCTGAGTGAAGTGCTGGGATTTTCAGACTGGGGATGTGTGTGCAAATGTAAAGGATTGCTGGTTCCAGCTCATACAGTTGGGCAGCACAAGCAGGCACTCCCCACTTCAGTGTAGCTCTGAACTGACATGAACTGAGGGAACAGTAATCTGTCCAAAGCCCAGTGGGGGTGGTAAATGCAGCATACTGACCCATTTTGTATTTAACCCTTCTTCCATGTCTCGTCTATAATAAAGTAAACGTGAAAGCTGGGAAGGGAGCGTTCTCCCAATTGCACAGTGGTTTGCACTATTGCCGCCATTCCATCGAATAATCATCAATAAACACTTTTAAAAGCCTCTGTCAGAGTTCATTACTTTGCAGTTTAGCCATTGGCAAAGGTGTGTTTGCAGTTCCCCCTCTTGTAGCCATGATATTTTATGACAAATCCTTTTGCTAGGATTTTCTCCTGAGAAGCTGAGAGGCCTCAGAAACAAAATGTAAATAATAATAATTATCTGTTGCTGTGGAATGCAACAGGTGCATCTGTGATTGGTCTCATGTGGTTGTTTCTAATTAATTGCCAGTCACAGTCCAGCTGGCTCGGACTGTCTGGTCAGTCACAAGATTTTATTATCATTCCTTCCTTTCCTTGCTAACCTTCTGATGAAATCCTTTCTTCTATTCTTTTAGTCTAGTTTTAATATATCATTTAATATAATATATATCATAAAATAATAAATCAGCCTTCTGAAACATGGAGTCAAGATTCTCATCTCTTCCCATGTCAGGGCTGCCTGCAAATTCCCACACCCTCTAAGTGGAGTAGAGGACTTTACATCAGCACAGTAGTGTTTAGTTCTGTGCTCCCTGATTTTTCAGAATGGAACTCCCTGAAAACACAAAATTCATTTCAGAAGGACATACACAACAGTTCTGTGCAGAGTCCTGTACAATAGCTGATCCCAGAACAATGACTCTCATACCTCAGAGCAGCATTGGCTCAGCTCTAACTGTTTGCCTTTTGCTAGAACTTGGAGCCTGTACGATAAAAATCTGACTTGAAACCAAGGGGCTCTGCTCGGACAGAGGCGCTGTCCCCGCGGTACTCGGTATCGGCGCTGTCCCCGCGCCCCAGGGTTGGTTCCGGGGCTGTTCCTGCGTCCCAGGGTCGGTACCGGGGCTGTCCCTGCGTTCCAGAGGCAGTACCGGCTCTGTCCTCGCGTCCCAGGGTCGGTACCGGGGCTGTCCCCGCCTTCTAGGGTCAGTACCCGGTCTGTCCCCACGTCCCAGGGTCGGTACCGGGGCTGTCCCCGCCTTCTAGGGTCAGTACCCGGTCTGTCCCCACGTCCCAGGGTCGGTACCGGGGCTGTCCCCGCGTTCCAGGGTCGGTACCGGCGCTGCCGCAGCTCCCGCGCCGGTCCGGTGCCGTGAGGGGGTTGGCCCCGCCGCCCAGAGGGGCGTGGTACATTTACGCCCCGCCCAGACCCCGCCCCTCCGGCGGCCGCGGGGCAGGCCGGGATCGGCGCGCGTCGCTCCGCGCTCCCATGGTGCCCCGCGGCGGCTGAATGGGGCAGAGCCAAGATGGCGGCGAGCGCGGCCCCGGCGGGCGGCGGGTCCCTGTTCGAGTGCCCGAGCTGGTGAGCGGCCGCGCGGCCCGGGGGCGGGAGGGGCGCGGGGCTGCGCTCCCCGGGCCCGCACAGCGCTGCCCGGGCCGGCGGGCTCCGGGCGCGGCCCGAGGGTGCCGCCATCGACAGCGCCGCGGGGGGCCCGGGGCCTCCCTGGGGTGCCGAGGCTTTTCCTCAGAGCTCAGACAGAATCCGTGCTGTGGTAGGAATTAAATATCCTGCTCAGGGCGTG
Source organism: Agelaius tricolor (assembly GCF_023055355.1). Lineage (NCBI taxonomy): Eukaryota > Metazoa > Chordata > Aves > Passeriformes > Icteridae > Agelaius > Agelaius tricolor. Next base: position 4,577,587 of record NW_027269296.1, on the reverse strand, counting down.
TGACCGGTACGGGAAATCTGTCAGCTTGAAATAGGCTGGGGTTTTTATTAGCCTGAGTTCAGAAGTCAGGGCTGAGTGCTGCAGAAACAGCATCGCGACCATCCCTGGGCTGGGTTAGAGGTGGCAGAGCCCGCGGTGGAAGGGAGCCCTGAAAATGCCGGGAGCAGAGCCTGGCATCGGGGTGCCCTTGTTCGTTTGTTCTGTGTTTGGATCATCGCTGAAGAGATCTTGGCTCTCCTGCCTTCTTTGGGTGCAGGAGCACTGGGATGGGTACAGGGATGGGATGGGTACAGCAGCACTGGGATGGGTACCAGGATAGGTATAGGGGCACTGGGATGGGATGGGTACCAGGATGGATACCAGATCACTGGGATGGGTACCAGGATAGATACAGGAGCACTGGAATGGGCACTGGGATGGGTACCTGGGCACTGGGATGGGTACCAGGATGGGTACCAGAGCACTGGGATGGGTACAGGGATGGGATGGGTACAGCAGCACTGGGATGGGTACAGGAGCGATGGGATGGGATGGGATGGGTACCAGGATGGGTATAGGGGCACTGGGATAGGATGGGTACCAGGATAGGTACAGGAGCACTGGAATGGGCACTGGGATGGGTACCTGGGCACTGGGATGGGTACCAGGATGGGTACCAGAGCACTGGGATGGGTACCAGGATAGGTACAGGAGCACTGGAATGGGTACCAGGATGGGTACCTGAGCACTGGGATGGGCACTGGGATGGGTACCTGGGCACTGGGATGGGTACCAGGATGGGTACCAGAGCACTGGGATGGGCACTGGGATGGGTACCTGGGCACTGGGATGGGCACTGGGATGGGTACCTGGGCACTGGGATGGGATGGGTACCAGAGCACTGGAATGGGTACCAGGATAGGTACAGGAGCACTGGAATGGGTACCAGGATGGGTACCTGAGCACTGGGATGGGCACTGGGATGGGTACCTGGGCACTGGGATGGGTACCAGGATGGGTACCAGAGCACTGGGATGAGCACTGTGGTATTTTAAATCACACAAGCACCTGAGAGCTGGAGCTGTGTGGCCCAGCCCAGGCTGTCCCTGCTCACCCAGCTATGTTGTAGACACTTTGTGACAGTGCTCATGTGTTGTAATTTAGAGCTGGTTTTTAAGTGCCTGCTGTAGTTGGTAAAGCCATTTCACCTTCTCATGGAAGAGAATTCCTCGTGTATTTTAGGGTCTTATTTGTGCTGAACATACACAATAATAAACATCTACATGAGACAGGATGGTGTTCCATGAGGTGATGACACAATAAACCAGATAAAGCCAAAGATTATTCTGGATATTCAGCTTGAAATTTGAAGTATCATCCGTTTTTTTCCCCCCTAGTGTTTTTGTACAACAGTGACCACAATATGCTTTATATTCCATGTAAATTGGAATGACTTGCACCTTTGAAAGCTGTAGATGGAGGAGCTGGGGAAACACAGCTTGTAAAATGCTCAGTCTCAGTGGTTTGCATGGTATTGCAGAAGAATTCCAAAAGAAATCCCATCTGGAGGAGAGAACTGTAACACCTCTAACTGTGAGGGCCTCTTCAGGTACCTGGTTTGTGCCTTCAGCAGGGTCTGACAGAGAGAGTTTCCCTGTGTCCCTGCCCTGGCTTGGTTCTGTTGTGCTGGATGAGAAGTGAGGTGGGATCTGGGAGATGATCCAATTCCAGGGGCCAGGGGGTCATGTTTGGGTACCAGGTCCTGTTCTCACATTTTAAAGACTTTTTGTAATTCACTTATTGCAACCTGAATGTCCTTTTACAATCATATTCCAAAATAGTTCTTGCTTACAGCAAAGTTCCTGTCTGGACTCTTTCCTTGTACATTGTAAGGAAACTTTTTATTTTCTCTTGGACTCTGTTGTATGTTTGCACATTGTAATGGTTGTAGGGACCATTTTTTGTGTGTTTGTAGCTGTGAAGTAAAGGAGTGCCTGAGACAATTTGATTTTTTCCAATTGACACATGCAGACTTGGCAGCTAAAACCAGTGAAAACTTTGTGTTTTTCCTTAATGCTGCTTTTGAAACCCAAAAAAAGGAAAAATAAAAAAGTGAGCCAGCAGGAAGGCAGCCTGGAGAGCTTCCAGTCACAGTGTTTGTGTTCTGAGCAGTGAAGCCAAAATGGGAAGTGTTGGCTGATGCTGGCTGCTGATAACCATGCTGGAAGTGAGGAGCTCTCCTGCCAGGTGCATTTATTTATTCCTGGTTATTTTTCTGTAGAGTCTATTTCATGCTAAAGCTCTGGATGCCTTCTGCTGACATCTGCTGACCTTCCAGCTTATGGTTTGAAAGTATTTGTTCCTTTCAGAGCCAGGCAAAGAGTGCCCAGGTGTGATGTGGAACCAGTCTGGGCCTTTCCCAGGTAGGATTCTCCAGACTGGAGGTGGTTTGCAGGAGCAGGATTGGAGCCATAGTGCTGTTATTCAAAGTTCTGGTTTAAGAGGATGTAAAGATACCCTGCAGGAAGCCTGGTCTTACACAAGCCCCAAAAAGTCTCCTGTGCAGGCAGCATGGGAGGGCTTCATCCCAGAGCTTTGGGTGACCAAGAGCATGGAGTTGCAGAGAGTTTTCACAGTCAGAACCAGATTCTTCTGTAGTGAATTATCTTCAATCTCCTCAACCTCTATTAAAATCAAAGTCTTTACCTATTTATGTTCCTGCTTCTAAGGAAAGCTGGCTGGGGCCTGTGGGCACCAATCACATGAGAAATACATCTTAGATATAATCAAAAGGAGTAGCTTTTTTCCTTGCCCATGCTTTTGAGGTTTGCCTCTATCATTTTACCTCTTCTTCCATAATTTGGATAGTATCTGAGTACCCCATTTCCAGAAAAGACTTCTGCACTGAAATTCCCAGTTTTCATCTGGTTTAAGTTGTGGCTCTGATTTAGTTTTTGTGCTGTTCTAGGTTGCTTCTTCATAATCCATACAATATTTATTCTTTCTTGCCTTGTGTTTCCAGCAGCTAAACTTAAGACAGATAAAACCAATGGTTGCCACCTTGCTGATGCCAGAACATGTTTCTATATGTGCTGTAACTCCTCTGTACATGTCAGCCAAGATTTGGGCTGTGCATGTACAGCTGGCACAAAGAGGGTGCCAATACTTCCTGTAGTTAATATTTACCCATTCCATGAGATCAGAAAATGTCTTTAGATAACAATTAGACATCTTAGTTTGATTAAGACTTCTGCAAACCCTCTGAGCTGGCTTTAGGTGGTAAAAGTGGTTTCTCTGAGGTACAGGTTATGTGGTGTATGGTTTTGAAGGGATCAGATGTTTAGTGGATACTGCCTGCCTGTCCTTTTGTCCTAGTGTAACTTGTATTTGGAATTGTGACTCTTTCTTTATTCTCTTTGACACCTCAGTAGTGGGGATGTCAGGTTTGTCCTGGAATGGACATACATAAGAAATAGTTTGTTTGAAGACAGAAATTATTTCTCTTTAGTTTCTTTGGCCAAGAACTGGCTATTCCTGGTGATGCTTTTACACAGATTTCTGGAGAATGTGAGCTCCAGAGTTCTGCACATTCCACCCTGTCCTTGAATTGGACATGAAGGTGTGTACATGAGTCACAGAGGCCAAGATTTTTAGGAAGTGGCTAAATTTAGGTTCTGAGTCACATTTAGGAACCCAAATAATTGACCTAATTTTAAACTAACACAATAGAATTATGGCTGTCCTGTCTATGTCCTTAATAGCAACCATTCCAAATTTCTTGTAGTGATTTACATCAGTCAGGCTGCTGAGTTTCAGCTGGATATAGACATTAGAACCCTGCTGGCCTGTCAGCATTGAATCTGCACTGTGGAAGAGATCCTGATTTGTAAAATCTCAGTTCTCTTACTTGGCACATTCCAAAGTGTAAATGGCCTTGTCCTTCTTTTCCAAAATGCTTTATCTTTGTTACAGAGACAGGGCCTGGCCTTTGGAGCATGAGGTGGAGAAAGCAAAGAAACACAATTTTCTGTTTCTAGTACAGAAGAAAGATTTCTTTGCTTGTAGGTATTTAAATCTTTTAAAAACCTGTGCTGGAACCTGGTTTGTTCAGTGGTGTCCCTTGTGAATATTTAACTGCTGATCATTGTAAGCAGTTGATGTCTTCTGTAAGCCAACAAATCCACGTGTGGCAAATCCCAGGCTGGGAATGCTCCTGTTCTCCTTGCCAGTCAGCTCTGTTCATTCCCTTTCCATTCTCCTGAATCCTGGAGCTCCCTCCCAGGATTTCAGGATTCAGGAGGCACTCAGGGCATGCTGGGTCTCAGTCAAACTCACTCAGCTAGTGCCCACCACAGTCAGTGCATTTGCAGGTGTTATTTGCAGGTCACTTGCAGGATGCTGCCCTGGGGAGGCACTGGGGACTGTGATGCACCATCTGCAAGGTACAGAAGAAATTGCTTTTTTCTCATTTTCAAACACAAGCACTTGTGCTGGAGCCAAGTTGTGATAGCAGAGCGCTGGCCTTGGGCAGTGCTAAGGGCTCTTTGTGTTCTGCAGAGAGGACAATCTGCTGACCTCAAGTAATTCTTCATCCTTCAGAGCAGGAAAATCAGTTTAGTGGATATTTTAGCACATAGTGGAATTTGTTTAATGGAAAAGGATTTTTTTAACATTGGACATAAAATGGGAAAAAACTGCTCTCCTGTCCCAGCATAAGTCCAGCTTTCTAACAAACTTTCTTCCAGGGCATTTGTGCAAGAGATTTCCTTTCATGTTCTACTCCTTGATTTATGAGATGTGAGATTTGATGGGGCAGAACCTGTGAAGGGTGACTGATACTTCCAAATCCAGGCATTACTTCTGATCTTTGGTGGCTCTGGAGCCAATTAGTTTTTAATATAAAACTGAGCAATCTTTCTACTTCTTTTCATTAAAAGGCTTTTCAGGTATCTAACTTGGGCAGCCTGAACTGTGACATTGACTTAAAATGTTCCAAAGGAGTTTTCTATCAGAAATTACTTCTGTGAATTTGTTTTCATGGTATCATAATCAGTATTTACAACCTTCCTGTGTTCAGTGTTTGGCAGGAATAGGTAGATGGGGGAAATACTGCCTACAAAGGATTCTCTACAGTCCAAAAGAAGCCAGAGAATAGGTAGATTTTTCTAGCACTTTAATTCACAGCTGAAGGCACTGCCTTGCAATACTGCTGAGCTTGGCTTATGTGTTGGAAATAAAGTTGAGGGTAGAGGCAAAGTAAAAATAAGAGCAAGGATGAAACTAAAAGTAGAGGGGGCAATGAAAAAGCAGATCTGGAATGTAGCAGAACATGAGCATCAGACAGGATTCAGCTGTGCTGGAGCTCCTGGGGCTCTCCTGTGACCTGAGTGCTTCAGGGAGGAAGTTGCTGAAATGTGTTAGGACAGGCTGACCACTGAGTATCCAGGAACAGATCAGGGAAAGGAAAAGCAGAGGCCAGACTGAGTAAGAAGTAGATTTGTAGAATGAATTTGTTGAAAGGTTTATCTATTTGGAAAGAAAAGGAAATTGGGGAAGTAGCTGTTGTTTGATCAGAGTAAGGCTGGTGTGCGAAAATTACCAAAAGTTGGGTTGCAGAGTAACCAGAACTTGGCAATTTCAGAGGAAGGGGGGAAAACAAGTGCTCAGAGGCAGAAAGAGGGAACACTGAGTGGACAGGAATCCATGAAAGGAGCCTGTGTGTGCTCCAGTGAAAGCTGAGCACTGAGATGTGCAGGGAGCACAGGAGCACACAGCAGTGCTCAGGGGGAGCCTGGCTGGAACTTGCTTGAGCAGTACCAGGGAGGAGCTTCCCTGGCTGTGCTGGGGGATTCCAGCTCATCACACAGACTGTGTCCCACCTCTGGGAGCATTTCTGCTTGCTGGCCTGTCCCCACATCACCACAATCCCATTTCACTGCTGAAGTCACCACTTGTGCTGAAGTTTAGCATCCTCTGCTTTGGCTGCTGCTGTTTGTTCATCCAAAACAATAGGAGTCACCATTAACCATGTCCTTGTTAGGGTGGTATATCCACAGCCTTTGAGAAGGGCCTGACAAGAAAACTTGTGAAAGTCCCAAGTGGTCAATTCAGAAAGGGCCAGAGAGATCTGGGCAGGCTGGTGTAATGGATTGGAAACAAGGAAAATGTCTAGGAGAGAAATGAAGTAGAAATAACAGGAGGCTGTGTTCTTACATGAAATTATTGAGGGGAGCTGACCTTGCAACACAGAAAAACCAATAAATGCAAGGCACACCTCAGAAATGTGAACATCTGTATTTAACCCCTTCAAACAACTTCAGCTACCAGTGACCTTTCTTTCTTCTCCAGCCACCCTGAGAGCATCCCTGCCATTGTCACTGTTCCCTGGGCTCCCTGCCCTGAGCAGAATGGGAACATGATCTCTGCAGAGTTCCTCAGCAGGGCAGCAGTGCAGCCAAGAACTGGGTCACTGCTGCTGCCTGGAAAGCTGCTCCAGCAGCAGAGATGTGAGGAGGTCCTAGAGATGCACATGCTGAGATATCTGAGCAGGAAAAGATCCTTTGGTGCCAAGAGCTGAGGGATCCTGTGTGCTGCAGGTGCCCCAGCAGCATCCTGGCTTGGAGCACTGTAGGTGCCCAATATGTTCCTGCTGCCCCCATGAGTTCACCCCTTGCTGTGATCTGCTGAGTCCCTCAGGCCTCTGTGCTGCCCTGCCCAGGTGGGAATGCTGCTGCAGGCAGGTGGATCTGCTCCAGGAGCTGAGCAGGAGCAGGGGGGCTGCCCTTGGTGTGCACAGAGGGCAGGGGTCCCTCTAGGGCTGCAGCCTGTCCTGTGCTCACAGGTGAATGGAGGGGCTCTATTTATAATGCTGCATTTGTAATGCTACAGGTGTGTGCAGAGCCCACAAATATATGCAAATATTTTGCCATCACTGTCCTAGAGGAGAAAGGTGGCACAAGTTTCTGTTTCTCTCAGCAGCCAGGGGTAGAGATTGCCATTTTGAGGGTGACATGAGGAAACAGAGCTCTTCAGCCTCTCTGGTTGTTGGTCTCACACTGTTTGCTCTCAGGATTTGCTCTGTTTATTGTGTAAATCAGGTGGTTTTCACCTAAACCTTGAGATACTTCATGTCCTGTTACCTACACTCTTAGCATAAAGAATTCTTGGGTTATGTGTTGGCAGAAGGAATTTGCAGGGAGGAAAAGAAAATGATGGGATTTTCATCTTTTCCCCAAAATACTTCTGCTTACATTTGTGCAGGTTTGGTCTGTAACTCAAGCAGCTCTAATAACATTTTTATTAAATGTTTTGATACTATATTTTTCCTTTCTTTATTTTCCAGGGCAGGGAAACCACCACCTGGCTTACATCTGGATGTAGTCAAAGGAGACAAACTCATTGAGGTATGGAATTAGGGTTTGATGGATTTGGTGTATCAGCAGCAGAACATTCCCCATCATTTTCCACACTTATTCATAAATATTTCCTTTCTCTCATGTATTCATTATCTTCAAATCAGTTTGTTTTTCTCTAAATCAATGAATGAAGTGACTTTTCCCTTGCCTGTGCAAGGCAGCTTTGTGCCATGCAGGGCTCCCATCAGTTAAACCTCTTCCCTTTGTGCTGCTTGTTTGACAAACCTGTCTGGTCAGTTTATTTCTTTATTTTGCATTACAGTCAGATTAAGCAGGCATTCTGTATTTTGCAAGAGTGCTGCTCTGTCCTACAGCATGAAATACAGTTTGATTTGATTTTTCCTCCCACATTCAGGATCTGTGAGCAGTGTTGTGATCAGCACAGATACAGCAAGTTATTTTTATTACAGCACCACCTCATTCTGTGTTTCATATTTTATCTTGCATCACACTGAAAGTAATAAATAAAGAAAAGTCTCTTTCCCATTGTTGACAGAGAGAACCCAAACCAGTGAATGTATTTCAGTGTGGAGAGACTCCTAACTTGAAGCTGACTGAAACAGAAATGGGTCTGGGTGTAGTGGTTTGATACAAATGCCAGGCACCCACAGAAGTCATTCATTTATCCTGCTACAGTTGGACAGAGGAGAGGGGAAAAAATTAATGAAGGACTCATGAGTTGAGATAAGGATTGGGAGAAAAAAAACCACTCTAAAGGCAAAACAGATTCAAATTTAAAGGTATAAAGTAAATGTATTATTAACAGAGTCAGAGGAGGATACAAGAAGTAAAATAAGCCTTTTAAACACCTTTTTTTTCCCTCAGCTGTGGGGATTTTGGTCAGTTCATCACTTGGGATCTTCTCTTTGCTCAGGGAGAGGAGTCTTTGCTGTGCCATGGGATCCCTCCCAGGGGCAAAAACTCTTCCCAAAACTGCTGTGCTGAGGGTCACTCATCCATGGGGTGCAGGCTTTTAAGGCTGGGCTGCTCTACTTTGGAAGCAAAAGGCCTTCCCTGTCCATTTGGGTCTGCATGGATCACAGCTTTCCCTGGCATCACCTGCTCCAGTGTGAGCCCTTTTCCCATGGGCTGGGGGTGGATCCCCAGGGCTGTGGGTGGATCCCCAAGGGCTGTGGGTGGATCTCTGCATCCCCCATGGATCCCCATTCCCTGTGGGTGGATCTCTGCATCCCCCATGGATCCCCATGGCTGTGGGTGGATCTCTGCCTCCCCCATGGATCCCTACAGGCTGTGGGTGGATCTCTGCCTCCCCCATGGATCCCCACAGGCTGTGGGTGGATCTCTGCATCCCCCATGGATCCCCACAGGCTGTGGGTGGATCTCTGCATCCCCCATGGATTCATGGATTGCAGGCACAACTGTTTCACCATGGTCTCACCACAGCCTGCAGAGGAATCTCAGCTCCAGCACCTGGAGCACCTCCTCCCCTCCTTCTCCACTGCCCTTGCTGTTTCCACGTTGTTTCCCTCACATCTTTTCCTCAGCTCCTTCTCTTTTCTGTCTAAAAGGAAAAACTGCTGCTGGTAGGTACCACTGCCACTAATTGAAATATTCTTGCAAGATCCTGTAGCCAAACAGCACTTGGATGTGATCCTTGTGTTTCTCTGTTCAATACAGGTGGCAGAGAGTTTTTCACTTTTGTCTTTTCCGGTGGGCAGCAGTAACCAAGGAGGAGCATTGTTAATCCTGGGCGTTGTTGAGCACTTGATACTCACCGAGCCATCAGTGTCCCAGCCTCTGCAGAGGCCTGAGGGCACCCTGTGATTGCTGGGTCTGCAAAGTGCAACAGCAAAACAAGCCATGCAGTGTTTAAGCTCAGTGTGTGAAGAAAAACACTGGGTTATAGCTCAGAGGCACAGAACATTTTAAAAACGTTGTCTTGAATTAAAGGCAGTACAGTTGTCTTCTCTGTTGATGATTTGTTGCAGTAACTTCCAGGAATTTGTGTCTTTGCAAAATCTCTTGCTGGTGTTCCCCAGTCAGGGCACTATTGTTTGTGTGTAACGGGTGCAAATGAAAACTTACAGGATCCTTTGGTTTCAGTTGTGGGCAAGAATGAGAAATGGTTTGATCAGTTTTTATGGTAATTGAAATTGTGAGGTAACTGCTTGCAGAGCTGATCAGTGTTTGTGGAGCAGACTTGAGTTTATGTATTTTAACAGTGCCAGACTAAACTGAAATATTGATGAGCTGTTGATGCTTTGTCTTGAATTTGCTCTGTTTATTCATATTCTTGAATTTTTTTCAGGAACTTCCAAAAGATTCTAGGAATCTAATATGCTTCTCTGTTTGATATTCTACCTCAGAAACTCATCATTGATGAGAAGAAATACTATCTCTTTGGGAGAAATCCTGATCTGTGTGATTTTACCATTGACCACCAGTCTTGCTCTCGGGTCCATGCTGCCTTGGTCTATCACAAACATCTCAAGAGGGTTTTCCTCATAGATCTGAACAGCAGTAAGTAGTGTGGCATTTAACCAGACAGAAGAGCTGTACTTCAGTGCTTAAACATTCTGAATCTGAGACACTTTTTCCCTTTCCATTGTTGTCTGCACTGAGGGCAAATGGATATAATTTGAATTTGCATCGTAGGGAAAGACAAGGGTTAGGGCAAAGGAGTGTTTGCTCCAGTCAGCCTACAGCTGCCTCAGTGGGTGTTTCAAACATTTCTAACTTGTAAGAGGCCAAAGGAGATGAGGAAAGTCACAATTTTACACAAATCACAATTTTAGTGAATCCTTGTCTTCTGAGGGTGATTTCCCAAGGTCTAAAACCTGTCAGGTGCTTTTTTGCACTGTCCAGACAGTTCATTGGGACCTGCAGGAATACAGAAAGTAAAAGGTGTTTGTAGTTTATTTCCAGTGATTTTCTGAGGACTTCTGGTGTGTGTTACAGCAGTTTGTGAGATGGTGATCCCCATAGCTGATGCTTTCAGCAGTACCTCAGTGCCTTGTACCTTGGAACAATGTCTGAGATTCTCAGACTTGAACTGGAATACCATGATCCCAAGCTGAACAGCCTATTTTGCATTTTGATGTCCTCAGCACATGGCACATTCTTGGGCCACATCCGTTTGGAAGCTCACAAGCCCCAGCAGATCCCCATCGACTCCACGGTTTCCTTTGGCGCCTCCACGCGCGCCTACACCCTGCGGGAGAAGCCCCAGACGCTGCCCTCGGCAGTGAAGGGGGATGAGAAGATGGGTGGTGAGGATGAGGAGCTCAAGGGTCTGCTGGGGCTGCCAGAGGAGGAGACAGAGCTGGATGTGAGTATAAGTCACTGTGATGTTTTCTGAAAAATCCCTTTGCTGGGATTTCTTCACTTGGGAAGCTTCAGCTTCTCCCTGTTTTGCTGCTTTGGAATGAGATTTGGAGATTGTTTATCCTGCATGTGAATGGGTTTAATTTAATGGCTAATCATGGTCCAGCTGTGTTGAGGCTCTGACAAGTCGTGAGTTTTTATTATTCATTCTTGTCAAACCTTCTGATGTATCTTTTGCTTTAGTATAGTTTCAGTATAGCATAATATAATATAATATAGTATAGTATGATATGATATAGTATAATATAATATAATATAATATAATATAATATAATATAATATAATACAGTATGATATGATATAGTATGATATGATATAGTATAATATATAATATAGTATAGTATAATATGATATATGATATATATATGATATAATATAATGTAATGTAATATAATATAGTATGATATGATAGAATGTAATGTAATATAATATAGTATAGTATGATATAATATAATATAATATAATATAATATAATATAATATAATATAATATAATATAATATAATAATAAATCAGCCTTCTGAGAACTTGGAGTCAGATTTTCACCTCTCACCTCGTCCTGGGGACCCTCACAAACACCACAAGTATGATGGCACACTGCCTTGATGGCATTTCCAGCAAGGACAGCATTCCCTGCTTGTTTGCTTAGTCATGGGATCATTTAGGTTGGAAAAGACTTTTAAGATCATCAGGTCCATAAATCTAACACTGAAGTTGAAACTAAACAATGTCCTGTGGTCTTGTGGTGTGCACAGTCATGTGATTGAAGTCAGACTTCATTTGTTTGTAAATTTTCTGCAGAATCTGACAGAATTTAATACAGCCCACAACAAAAGGATCTCCACACTGACCATTGAGGAGGGGAACTTGGACATCCAGAGGCCAAAGCGAAAGCGGAAGAACTCCAGAGTGACGTTCAGTGATGATGATGAGATCATCAATCCAGGTAAGGACCTTGCTATTGTTAGGCTTGAGGTGAAGTCTCTTAGGTCCTATGAGGTGTCTTTTTACTAAATTGAGGAGAGAAACTTCTGGACTTTTTTCTTTTTTAAGGAGACAAAGAATAATTTGGTCACTCCATCAACAGGGAGCACATTCCTACATTACCCCACAGAGGTTGTTTTTCCCATGTGCTTACTGAAGGCATCACAGGTTGTGCTCATTAAGGCATTTCTGGTTGTGCTCATTAAGGCATTTCTGGTTGTGCTCACAGGTTGTGCTCACAGAAGGAATCACTGGTTGTGCTCACAGGTTGTGCTCACTGGTTGTGCTCACACTCATCCCTGTTTTTCTTTGCAGAGGACGTGGACCCATCTGTGGGGCGGTTCAGGAACATGGTACAGACAGCAGTGGTCCCTGTTAAGGTATGGGGTGATTCCTGACTTTCTCATTAGCACATTACATTGATGAACTCACTTTATGATTTATGAATTGCATCTTAGAAACAAGAGTGCTCCCACATGGGAGGTGTTTCATTGCTAGGCAGAAGTGATGTCTGTGTTTCACAGTTGTCTTTTTTAGCAAATTTGAGCATTTCCCTTTGAACCCAGCTTTGGCTTTTTTCTTTAATAACATATGGGATCAATGGTGATATTTTTTTTCCTCCCATGAAGAAACATTTTCTAGAAATCTAGTGCATTAGTCAGATAAAACTGTGGGAAATGTGGAAAATAGAAGGGAAAAATGAGAGTTTGTTTATTTAAATACTTTGTCTGATGTTTCATACATTTGTGTACTAGAACAAGCAGGTTTAGGCTTTGCTCCAAGGTGAGAGTGTTGCCAGTGTTCTATTTAATTGGAGTATGCAAGGAAAAAGAAAGATCTGCAGAGCTTCAGAGCAGCTAAGCCACTGTGTAACAGCAATTTCACTTGCTGCTCTTATAGACTAAATAACATCATGTAGAGAAGGAAAATGTTCCATAAACCCAGACTGCAGGACAAGATTCCAATGATCAGGAGCAAAATTACCCAAGTGATCTAAAAGTTGCAGTTTCTTTCTGTAGGGGAGGGAATGTTTGTGTTACAGTGCTCTCAGGCACAGGGTGGGACTTGGGGTGTCATGTGCAGGGCCAGGAGCTGGACTCAGTGAGCCTTGTGGGTCTGGTCCAGCCCAGGACAATCTGTGACCCACTTGGTCTTTGTTCAGGATGAGCTCAAGATTGGCAGGAGTGTAAAGGAGGTGAAGAGGTGCTCACACTTCATCTAAGTTACACCTGAGTGTCAGCTTTTGTCTCCCTTCCTGCACTGTGCACCTTTAAGAGTTTATTGTTGTGGTTTTCAAGGGATCCCAGAGGAAACCTTGTAGGACAAAGACTGGGACATGGTCTGTGGGCACTTTGTATGTGGCAGATTTAGGTGCCTCTTGGGGAAAACTATTGGAATATTACCAATAGAGCCAGACTGGATGTGTCTGAGCTTGGCTGGCCTTGCTGCTGAACCAAACAGCAGCACTGTGGTGTTTCACCCCACAGACACTTTTGCCTGGCTGGGTGTGTGGTGTTTCACCCCACAGACACTTTTGCCTGGCTGGGTGCTGCAGCTGGGCCCTGCAGACAAGTCCAGGCCTGCAGGAGCTCTGGTGGTGCTGGGATGGAGCTTCCCCCCATAACAGGGGCTGCTCCTGGGGTTTCCTTCTGGCAGAGAAGCTTTAAGGGGATGGTGAAGGAAAGGAGTCGGTTCTGATGGAGGGTTTGGATCCAGAGCTTTATTCTGGCCCTCAGGCCTCTGAATGCAGCACCAGCTCCCACAGAACTCCCTGAGCCCGTGGCTGCTGCTCCTTTAACCCCGGGGAGAGGGGCAGGGAGGCACCAAGCAGGGACAGGAGGGGAGGGACAAAGGGACAAAGGACACCTGGATGGGCCAATGCCCCCCAGGGGTAGAGGGCATCCTTTGGATCTGCCAATCACTCGAGGCCCTTCTGGAATGCCAGGAGTGCCAGACAGTGCTGGGAGGGGAGAGGAGAGTGGACTGACACACCTGGGAGGGAATTATCAGGGGAGGGACCCGAGGTTCTGGGGTAAACCTTGAAACCCCAGCACACCAGAGGACGGTCTTGGCACCCAGTGGAGGCAGGTTGATGCTTCCATGCACTGTGAGTAACTCCCTGACTCCTCCTGCCCACAGAAGAAGCGCCTGGAGAACGCGGCCGCGCTGCCCACGGACGAGTCGGCGTCGCGGCGCATGCAGAGCTTCCCCTACAGCGGGGGCCTCTATGGGGGGCTGCCCCCCACCCACAGCGAGGCCGGCTCGCAGCCCCACAGCGTCCACGGCACCGCGCTCATCGGGGGGCTGCCCATGCCCTACCCCAACCTCGCCCCCGATGTGGACTTGACTCCAGTCGTGCCCTCCACAGTGAACATGAACCCAGCTCCAAACCCCGCTGTCTTCAACCCCGAAGCTGTGAATGAACCCAAGAAGAAGAAATACGCCAAGGAGGCCTGGCCGGGCAAGAAGCCGACCCCGTCCCTGCTGATCTGAGCTGGGCTGAGGGAGGGTAGGAGTCACAACTCCAGAAACTTTTCATGTCTGGTATCGTCTTTTTAAAATTTCAGTGTCCTAACACATGTAATACCAAGATTGGAGGAGTGAAATATCCTTTAAAGATCTGTCTTCAAATGTTTTTATATGTCTGTTATAAAAAAAAAAGAAAACACAGCTCCCGTCTCCTTTTGAACCAAAACCCCTACAAGCCTTTTCTTAGCCACACAGTCCCAGAGCTCTTTGTGCTGAGTTTGGATCCACAAGTCCAAGGGGCAGTCACACAATTTCATTATCACTTATGGCATGACCCTGCAGGTCCGTGTATTTCAGTGCTGGGCTCGCTGTGCTGACACTGCTCCTGCTGGACATTCTCACAGCAGGGCAGCTTTGTCAAGAGGAAATGTTTGTGGGGCCAAGCCTTGCAAAATCCCATTGGAAGGAGTTGTAAAACTTGCAGAATGTAGGTCAGTTTTTATTTTTTATATTTTCAAAACCCCACCAATGTGGGGCATTATTGTCTTTTTTTATTATTATTATTTTTAGTTTGGCTACAGCTTGTTTTGATTTCCACATAAAACACTAGATCATCCCATGAGCCATGAGTTGAGATGGATCAGCAGGGAAGCAGCTGGGTTCCTTAGCTCTGTTCCAGTGCTGCAGAATGGGGTCTGTGGGATGGATACAGGGAATCCAACAGGATCAGGCACTGTCTGCACTGTGCCATGGTGACTCCCCTGGATAACTCAGGGTGAAGTTAACACAGTGGAGTTTTTTTAGACTTGGTGGCCCCTGTAACTTAAATAGTTTCATTTTAATTTGCAAATGGAACTTTTAAGTTTAGAGTATATGAGATTCATCAAGACAAGAAGCTGGGAGGACTGGCATGTTCCCCACACACTAATATTTTAGCTGCTGGGAGCTGCAGGTGAGAATTGAGTGCTGCTGAGAGCCAGAATAGGAATTCTCAGTGGACTTGGGTTGTTGCTCAAGCCCTTTAGTTCCTTGGGTTTATATTTGAAAATGATTCACATACTCATACATATTGTGGCTGTACTTTATGCAAGGTAAGGCCAGAGCTTTATTATTCTTACATTTATTCTGGATTTTTGTACACACTCTAATGCAGTTCAGCTACAAGTCACATTCCTGTGCTGTTTGTTTGGGGGATCCAGGAAATGTGCACTGAAATGAGAGCATGTACCTGGCTGTTCACTGTGTGCAGGACTGCAGCTGTCTGGGGAGGTGGTGCCAGGTTGTTGGGACAGGGCTGTGCTCCAGGGAGCTGGGATGGTGCTGGATCAGTGCTGTGCTCCAGGGAAATGGGATGGTGCTGGATCAGTGCTGTGCTCCAGGGAAATGGGATGGTGATGGATCAGTGCTGTGCTCCAGGGAGATGAGATGGTGCTGGATCAGTGCTGTGCTCCAGGGAGCTGGGATGGTGCTGGATTAGTGCTGTGCTCCATTTAGCTGGGATGGTGCTGGATCAGGGAGATGGGATGCTGGATGCACCAGACCCATTTCAGACAGATGCCCCAAAATCTGTGAGTTCTGCTCTTCTATCTTGTGAGCAGCTGCCCAGCTCACAAGAGCCATGGCTTTAGAGAGTGCTCTGTTCCCTCCCACACCATCACATCCAGCTCAGACTGTTCCCTGTGTGCATTCAGCACCTGCTCCATGATCCAGCTGTGCTGCTCTGTGTTTAAGTTGCCATTGATGGTTCAGCTGTTGGGCATTTGTTCTGCTTCCCAGTGCTCCCACAATAACTCAGAATCTTCCTCTTTAGTCTAAGATTTTCATTTCCCAGCCAGTTGCTTTCTGAAGGCAACTCTTTAGAGTAAGACTAGTCAGGACAAACAAAAGTTGAGCAGGTTTCCTTCTTTTTCTTTTTTTTGTTTTATTTTGGGGGGAAGAGGGGTGGGTTGGGGGGTTTTGGGGATTTTTTTTGCAAGTGGCTCTTTGCAAGATTTTTCTTGACAAGGGAAACTTCACTGCTCGTTTTTAAAGCTCTTCTCCTCTCAGACTCTGAACCAGCTCTTATTATTTCAGAGCTTAGGGGCCACAGCTGGCCACGAGGGGACAGGAACATCGAGGGGCTTTGTACAGACATTTGTACACTTGTGTAATATGTAATAGGCCTTTTCACACTTCTGTTGAGCTTTTTACCTGTAACCTTTACTATGTTGTAAATTAAATGCAGATTTTGCCAGGTTGGAGAGTGTAGTGTGTTCGTTCCAGTGGTACAGCTGAGCCTGCCTGTGGTGCTGTGGCTCAGGGGAGGATCCTGCCATGGCAAAGTGCCCTTTTCCCTGCAGGCCTTGGCCTGCCTCAGGCTGCAGCTCCTAAAGCTGCCCCAGCTGCTTTGCTTGTGACCTGCTCTGCTCCTCGTGCTGCACTTTGGTACACAAGTGACACTTGGCAGTGGATTTTGAACAGTGGCTGCTGTTGTTGTCCAAGTCGAGTTTTATCTGGTTCTGGCATAATCCTCTTTGTAAGTTGTACTCCAGAGCCCAGCTCTGCTCTCTCATTGCTCAGCCTGCTCCTCTGACAGGCTGAGGCACCATCCCCTGTCAGTGATCTGCAGCCTGCCCTGGGCTGTCACCCCAGCCCACCTCGCTGTGCTCACCAGCCACAGGTGCTGTGGAACAGAGCCACCACAGCAACACTTCCTCAGTCACCAGCTGTGCAGACTTGCAAAAGTGTGTGCCAAAATAAGGAATGCTGGCAGCAACCTCTGGAACACGTGGCAGCTCCCTGCTCTCAGCCCTTGCCAGTTCATGTCCACAGGGAGGCCTGGTCTTCATCTGATTTGTGAGGCTGCCCCAGCAGTCCTAGCAGAGGGAGCCACTCCTTGCTGCAGTCACTTTGGCACAACAGGGCTCTCAAAAACATTGCTCTTCACACATCTCTAGAAAATTTCAAATCAGCATCACAGGGCTTTTAGTAAACATTGACAATTTTGTCCTGTGTTCCAGGCAAGTTCTCAAAGCCAAAATCACCAATTCCCATGCAGTGTCATGTGATCTCCTGCCCTCCTTTTCTCTTGCTCTTGGCCATCACAGCACTTGCTGAGGATGGAGAAATCCTAAGAACATGCAGAAAACCAAAAGCCAAACACTGCTGGCAGCAGAGGCAGAGCTGTTGGTTTTCACACACTCCTCATACTTTGTAAAATCGATTTCCCTGATGGCACACAGGTGATCCACACGGCATTGCTGCTGGCACAGCTCCAGGTCGTACCTGGCAGAGTTAAACTCATAGTACAGCTGCAAGTAGTGGGGGTCCTTGGAGATCCTCTCCAGCACTGTCTGCATGGAGGCTGCAGAGCCATCAGGGACCTGGAAGGCTTTTGTCAGCCTGTACTCTTCCTCCCAGTCTGGGAACTCTGCTGAGGCCATCGTGTTGGCACGAGTAAGGTTCAAGTAATAAGTCACCATATCCTGAGGGAGAGAAAAACAGAACTGGGGAGACATCAGGACAAGACTGGCCCTGGGTGAGACACTGGGTCAGGCCTGGCCCCCACTCAAGGGCCCAGCTGCCCTCCATGGGGCTTCCTACCCAGATGGGCACCTGGGGACACCTCAGGTGAGACCAAACAGAGCCACTCCAAGCAGAGCCTGTTACCTAAGGGCTGAAAGAAACAGGGTGGCTTTGCTCTGCTTGACTTGGACCTCCAGACATCAGAAGCTTTGAGCCTGGCCTGTTCAGACATCTGTCAGTTACTATCAACACTGCCCAGCAGCAGAAGCAAGGGCTACACGAGTGTTATGAGCAGTTATCTTCTCAACTGTGAACAAACTGAAGAATCAAGTTTTTCACAGCTGTTCTCTTGCCCTTTTTCTCTCTGCTTCACTGACTCCCCAGACTTGCACAGTGTACCTTAGCATTCACTTCTCTGCTATAAACATGTAAACAGAGCAACTATAGAGAACATGAACTATAGAGAGCTTCATCCACTACAAAGGAGAGCATAAGCACCCATCCTCCACCTCTTGGCAAACAAGAGATGGGAAACAGAAGCTGCCCCTACAATTCACCTCAATTCAGAGGGACACAATTTTTGAGATGGTTTAAATGTTTTGGAGGGGGTCTGACAAGTCTGTTATTACTCAAAGAGTAGTTCTGTGATCCATATTATCTGAGGAGCAAAGCAAGTGTCAAATGGAACTCACTAAGGACATGAACAACACCACAAAAACTGTCTGACCTGCCCAGGGGAACTCACCCCAGCAGGATGCACTGGCTGCCAGGGCCATGCTTTGACTCACTGATGCTCCAACTAAATCTTTGTGCCAGACACAAGGCTGAAATATCCTGGGTCAGAGTCCTCTCCCACTCAGCCACTCAGCCTCTGTGCACTGAGAAATCCTGAAAAGCCTCTTCTGACTACAGGGGGGATTAAAGTTGTTCTGGGGCTGCAGTGTGGTGCACACAGGGGTCCCCTACCAAGACCTGCAGGGTGTCCTGATCATAGTCAATCACACGAATGGCAGGGTTGTTGGCTCCATTGCTCACTCCAGGTAATGTTGTTTTCCAGGGAGTCACTCCAGGGGCCAGGAACATGACATTGATTGGAGCACCTTCACAGAAATGCAAAGCAAGTTGTGATGGAGACCATGGCTTGTCCCACACCCTGTCCCCATCACAGTGAGCACCTGGAGCAGATTGCACTGCTCACAGCACCTCTGTCCCCAGCTCCCTGTACCACCCCACACACAAAGATGAACACATGGAACAACACTGGGGACTGAGCACAGGGCTGCTGCAGCCAGCAATGGGCTCTCCAGTGCTGCCAAAGACTCGCAGTGAGGGTGGCCAGGGAACCACACTCTGCAAAGGTGTTCACCCAGAGCACCCCACACACACACACAGATTCAGCACTGCTCTCTCAGCAATGCCCAAACCCCTCAAGAGAGAACAGGCAAGAAGGGGGAACAGGCATAGAGGGGAAACAACAATATCTGAGGGTGAATAGGAAGGAGGGCAGAGGCTACAGACTGAGAACACTGTTGCCTCTTGTTGCCCAAAGCATGTCAGATGTTTTTCCTGGCTTCTTTAGTGGCTTTCAGCCAACAGGCACTACAAACTCTCATGGGCAGTGATTCTGAGAGCTGTCAGAGCTGTCACACAGGCGCTTGGGTGAGCAGAGCAGGTACCTGTGTGGCTGTAGAACACACGAAAGCTGTCAGTGTGATGGTGCCCAAAGAACTGGGCAGCGATCACCCCGTGGTGCCTCTGCACAATCCCCAGGTAGCGCTCGTTGAAGCCCCTCCGGAACCAGGCCTTGCCCCGTTTCTTCTCAAAGAAGCCAGGGGGGACGTGGCCCACAATGTAAACCTACAGAAACAAGAGCTGCCCTGAGCTCAGAGCCCACACCAGCCATGGAGCACCAGCCAGCTGCAGCTGCAGCCAGAGGGAGCAGAGCAGGAAGAGCTTCCAGCCCAGGTTGTTGACTCAGTCCTTTAATACCATTTCATCTGCTCTAGAGGCGTTGGTCAGGGTTTCTTCCAGCCACTGGAACTGCCCCCCAGGATCCTCCTCAGCAGCTGTCTCATCATTCTGGTCATAGTAGAGGTTGGTGTTGAGGACAACCATCCGTCCCCTCATCCCTGGGCCAGGCAGCTTCTCACTGTAGAAAGCTCCTTAAAAATGAAACCAACAGAGGAGGAGCTGCAGATCTGCTCACACTGGTGGCTGTGATCCCAGATCCCTTTGTTCCCACCTCTCTCTGCTCTCCTTAGCAGCAGCCACAGCAGGGTCACTGCCTGGGACAGTGCCCTGAGCACTCTGGATGTGCATTTGGAGTGACTCCTCCCTGTGTGTCTCTTGCCAGTGAGGGGAGACCTGAATGAGTGCAATGGGCAGCACCAGGAGCTGGGCAGCTCTGGAGAGCCCCAGCACCAGCTCCCACCTTTAAAGATATTTTTCCTCCCTCTGCAGGTCACCACTCTGCATTCTTTCCAGTAACTTGACAATGGAGAGAAGAGACTAAAGTATAAAATAATTTCTTCTCTTGCAAGCAGAGCTCCAAGACAGAAATCAGCATTAAATTGGACCCTACCTCTGCAAATCCTCTATGAATACTGCTGCTCTGAGCATAGAAGCAAGGAAAATTGTTCATGATATTCTCCTACCCCTCCTCACATCCCCAGCATGCTCTAAACACGTGCCAGACCTGCTCTGAAGAGAGGAAGGGAGGCATCACTCAGCCAGGGCCGCCACAGCTCTGCTGTTTGGTTGTAGATCCTGTGCTCCTTCCCAGGAAACTGATTCTTGGGGTGGAAGTCATGATTGCCCATGGCTGCATAGACCTTGGTACCTGGGGGCAGAGCCAAGGAGGCACAGGGGAGGTCAGGGCTGCAGAGGCTCAGGGGAGGGAGGTCAGGGCTAAGGAGGCTCAGGGCAGGGAGGTCAGGGCTGCAGAGGCACACAGGAGGGAGGTCAGGGCTGCAGAGGCTCAGGGCAGGGAGGTCAGGGCTGCAGAGGCACACAGGAGGGAGGTCAGGGCTGCACAGGCTCAGGGCAGGGAGGTCAGGGCTGCACAGGCTCAGGGCAGGGAGGTCAGGGCTGCAGAGGCTCAGGGCAGGGAGGTCAGGGCTGCAGAGGCACAGGGCAGGGAGGTCAGGGCTGCAGAGGCACACAGGAGGGAGATCAGGGCTGCAGGGGCCCTCTGAGCTCCCTGAGGCACTCCCAGCCTTGGGAAGAGCTTTGCCAAGGCCAGCCACCCCTCTGCCCAGGGCCACCACAGGGCTCTGAGCCGCCCTTGGGACAAGGCACCCACAGCCAAGTGACTGAGCTGTCACCAGCAGTAAGGCTCCTTGCCCCCTACAGACACAGGTTCTGTCTGAGGCTGTCCTGCAGCCTTTTCTGCCTTCATTACTAATGACAGAAACCTTTCTTTTTGACAGAAACATGAGTGTGCATCAATGCTGTATGGCTCAGCAGAATTGAAGCCATCAAACAAGTCCCTTCTGTGCCCTTCCCCGTCCCAATTCTGCCCTTTCTCCATCCTGGTTAACCCTTCCCATGAGTCTCTATGCCCCTTTCCCCTTCTCATCCCCTCAAATCCTACCTGGAAAAGTCTCTTTTATCAGAGAGGTCAGATTTGCTATTATGTGCAGAACCTTTTCTTCTCCGAGCTGCTCATTGGGGACATGGGGAGTGTCATCTCTACAAAAAGAGAAGCAGCACAGTCACTGTCTGGGACTAACAGGGCCTGTGCTTACAGCAATGAGCTGAGAAATTTGCCAACTCCTCTCTGTGCCTGCTAGAAGAGAAAGTTTAAGCTTTTGGGTGCAGAAGTCAGTGCTATGTTGCCCGGCCAAGACGCTGAGGGAGTTTCAAGAAATTGCTCACAGGGAAAATGAGATTCACTCCAAACTTGAGTGTTCAGACAACACTCCCAGGGATGCACAGGGTGGGATTGTTGGGGTGTCTGTGCAGGGCCAGGAGTTGGTAATCCATGATCCTTGTGGGTCCCTTCCAGGCTCAGGACACTCTTTGATTCCAGGATTCACTTCACCTTAAAACCCCTGTGCACCCTGCTTTGGGGTGTGTCACAGGCACCTGGGAACACTGCAAGGGTCAGCACTTTGCAATCTGAGGGCATCTGATCTGCAATAGCAAAGCAGAGCTGTTTACACAGCTATGAACCTATGAAACAAGGAAATGCCCCTCTAAGGCAGCAATCTAAGGCTGCTCCATGTCTGTGTTTGCATTAACATGCTTATGGCATTTGTAGGTGATGCTGAGCTGTCCACAGGAGAGAAAGGAGAACATTCAAAATCATGTCAGAGGACTGGGGAAAATTGCTTGAGGGAAAAAAACTCAACATAAGGTCACAAGCACCAATAACTGCATTTAAGTAGGAACAGGCATCTACAGGGACAGAAAATGAAAACATGGGACAGGCAACAGCCCTGCAAACTGGAACTGGAGGTTACAGCAAGTTGGAGCTGCACTATCAGAAGAAGGATTATATACACAATCACCATGCAAAATAAAGCTTTTACCACCTGTAAGTACTATTGAGGCCTCCCGTAGGACAGGGAACACCCCTGGAAACCACACCAGGAGAGAACATCCTCCACTGGGGAGGCTCCTCTGACTCCTAAAGCAGGACTGTCCCTTCCTGAGCCAGTCTCCAGGTGCCTCATCACAGCCACAACTGCTGCAAGCTGGTGTAGAGTGCTCTGTTCCCACTGCTCTGACCGGCAGGGCTGGATGCACGGACACACAGCCCACAGCTCCTTCTCCTGGGCATTCCAGGTACTCGGACTCACTGTGGGGCCACACAGAAGGCACAGAGGATGGACAGTGAGCTGTGATCCTTTTGTCACCTCACTCCACAAGCTTCTTGCCAGTGTCGAGCGCCCTCGCTGGGGCTGTGCTTTCGTCCAAACCCGTTTTGCATTACAAGGCACATTCTGCCCTCTCCTTTCCAAAGCCCATGGAAAGAGCCCTGCCACACACACCACGAGCCCGTACGGGCAGCATCGCCCTTGTCCCGCCCAGCCCCGGTGTCCCTCAGGCGGGCCCGGCCCCTCTTACCCGGTCCAGAGCACGAAGTCAGGCGCGGCCAGGCGGTCCCGCATGGCCTGAGCGGCCGAGCGGAGCAGGGTCCAGGGCGAATCGCACACGTAGCTGCCCCAGGGTCCGGCGGGCTCAGCCCGACCGCCGCCCGAGGGGCACGGCCGGCCCGCTGCCGCCGCCGCCTCGTACCCGGGGTCCCAGTGCAGGTCCGTGAGGTGCCAGAACCGCCCGGAGCCGCCGCTCGCACCAGGCAGAGGCACGGCCAGCAGGCACAGCCAGAGCAACACCACGAGCCGGCCCGGGGGCAGCATGGCTGAGACAGCCGCCCTCACCTCTGCTCGGCCCTCACCTGTGCTCGGCCCCGCCCCTGGACCCCGCCCCCTCATGAATGCCAGGCCTGGCAGCGCCCGCTCTCAAAATGGCGACGGCGGCTTCCCCGCGGCCTCCTCCTATAGGATAGAGCTGGAAGGCGGAGGGACGCGATTGGCTGCCGGCCGGCAAAGCGGCCCTTGTGCTGCATGGCAGACACCACCCACCTCACCTGGGCCCGGCCCTCACCTGTGCTCGGCCCCGCCCCTGGGCCCCGCCCCTTCATCTATGCCAGGCCGGGCAGTGCCCGCTCTCAAAATGGCGGTGGCAGCTTCCCCTCAGCCTCCTCCTATTGGACGGAGCCGGAAGGCGGAGGGACGCGATTGGCTGTGGGCCGGCAGAGCGGCGCTCCCGGATTGGGCGGCAGGCGGCGGCGCGCGGGCCGGCGGGCGGCGGCAGTCCCGGAGCGGCGCCATGTGGAGCGGGCACGGTGCGCGGGGCCGGGGGCCGCTGGGCCCGGGGGGGCCGCTCACCCGGGATGGCGGCAGCGCTGGGGAAGGGGGCTGTGTCTCTGCCACCGCGTCACGGTCCCTCTCTCTCCCCCCTTAGGGAACTTCGATGGCGGGTACGGCAGCATGGGCGGCGCGGGGCTCCCGGGCGGCTACACGCAGTCCCCGGGCGGGTTCGGGTCGCCCGCCGGCGGCCAGGCGGAGAAGAAGCAGGTAGGCCGGGCGGGGGCCGCGGGACGGGCCCGGGGCCGGGCCTGGGTCCGGCTCTGACGGCCCCTCCGGCCCTCGCAGCGGAGCCGCTCGCAGAACATCGTGCCCTGCACCGTGTCGCAGCTCCTGGCGGCCGAGCAGGTCGACGAGACCTTCCGCATCTGCGACGTGGAGATCTCGCAGGTGAGCACCGGGACGGCCCCTTGGGGCATACCCGGGGCCGGCCCGAGTGTGACCCTTCCTCCTCCGCCGCAGGTCACCCTGGTGGGCATCGTGCGGCACGCCGAGAAGGCGCCCACCAACATCCTCTACAAGGTGGACGACATGACAGCAGCCCCCATGGACGTCAGGCAGTGGGTTGATACTGATGTAAGCACTGGATTTGCTATCCGCAGGCTTCTTTAGCGGCTTTGGGGAGCAGTGGGTGGAGAAAAGCTTTTTCTTTTTCTCCTCACTTTGGGGAAAGTTAGTGGAGAATTATACAGTTTTTGGACTGGAAGGAACCTGTAACCAACTCCCTACTTCCCACAGAGCTTTTTGAATCCAGAAGGTGTTGCTTTTCTGGAAAGTATTTTAGGGATAGCATGTCCCTGAAATCCAAAGGAGATGCTGCTGTAGCAGAGGTCACTGGTGGTGTATATGACTGTCTGCCTGTTTAGTATAGCTGAGTTCACCTGAACAGGGAGGGTAATCAGGCAGGAAGTTCAGCTGCCTTACTGCAAGTTTAGCATGATGTAGGAATGCACAGTGTTTGTGCGTGCTGGAGATGAGCCTGCTGTGCTAAGTTCCTTATTGTCACAATTGAGAAATGGAAACAGGAAACAGCAAACTTGTTTTTCCCTCTCTGTTAGGAGGCAGGAGGTGAGAATGTGGTGGTACCTCCAGGAACTTACGTTAAAGTAGCTGGTCACCTTCGGTCCTTCCAGGTAAGGTAAGGGTACCTGGGTGTGAGTCTTGTAGGACTTGTAGCACTTCATGTAGCAGGTGTGGTGTAAATACTCAAATAATGGTTGTCTGTGCCTTAAGGCAAGGTGCAGTTAATCCCCAGCTGGTTAAAGGAGTGACTTTGTCTCCATTGTCTTTCAAAATCACATCCCTCCCTCACTGCTTGCTTGCTCCCAGTGGGATGGGGAATCAGAAGGGTTGAAGCAAAAAAACCCTATGAGTTCAGATAAAAGCAGTTTAATAAGTTAAGCAAAACAAGGAATTCATTCCACACTTCCCATGGACAGGAAGGTGTGCCTCTTCCTCCTTCTTACACCAGTTTTATAACTGAGCATTACACTGGCTGGTCTGGGTTCTCCTGTGGGGCATGGGGGTCCCAGCTGTTTCCCCTCACAGCTTCTTGTCCCCTCCCAGTTTAATACTGGTGGAGCTGTGTGAGAAAGGAGGAAAGCCCTTGGCTCTGTGCAAGGGTTGGTGAGCAATGACTAAAACATCCCTGTGTTACCAACACTGTTTCCAGCACAAGTCCAAAACCAGCCCATGCTACTGTACCCCAGCCAAAAGCAGCACAAGATGTAGGTCAGAAGGTTTTGGATGAGCTGCATGCAGAGAAGTTCTCTCCCCACTGCTGTCCCACACTCTTGGAGGAAATGGCTGGGTTGGCTGTTAGGCATCTTCATGTTCCTGTGCTGTAAATTGTTTTCTTTGTTTTGTGTTTGGCTTTTTTTTTTCCCTCTGAAAGAATAAGAAGAGCTTGGTAGCATTTAAGATCATGCCTCTGGAAAATATGAATGAGTTCACCACACACATACTGGAAATTGTCAATGCACACATGATCCTCAGAAAAAATCTCATGGTATGTACAAAGACCCTGATTCCATTGTGGCCTTTCCTGGGTGACTGGTGATCTCCCAAAGAGGCACCTTTCACTGGGAAAATTCCCTCATTGTGGGGCTGGAGAGTTTAAAGCTGGGCAACACTGAAGGTGTAACAGGAGTCCTGGCTTCCTTGGAGAGAGATTGTATTGCAATCCACTTCCATGAGAAGCTATTTTTATACACTGGCTTAGAAATAACAGTGAGTCTTTAACTCTGCAGGCTTGGGCAGCCTGGCTAACCACAGCATTTCTATTCTCCTAATTCCAGTCAGCATCAAGAGTGCCACAGTCATTTCCCTCCACTGGGATCAGTGACATGGGGGGCTATGGAGGAGGTGGCAGCCTGCCAGTGAACGGGCTCACGGCGTACCAGAGCCAGGTGGGTGCCAGCAGCTCTTCTGGGAGCACAGCAGAGGCACCAGAGCTCCTCTGATGTCATCTGCTGGGGTTCTTGCTCATCCAGGTGCTGAACTTGATCAAAAGCTGCCACGTCCCAGAGGGGATGAGTCTACAAGACTTGAAGCTCCAGCTCCACGGTTTGAGTATGTCAACGATCAAGTAAGTATGTGTAGAAATGAAGGATGCTATGGGAATCCAGGCAGTCCTTCCAGAGGCAGACAGGACAGTGGACAAGCCCTGACACTCACCTGTGAATCAGGGTGGGTGATTCAGGTGGTTCCAGCAGCACAGGAGCCAGAGCTTTTGAAGATTCACTGCCCTGAGTGAGCTGTTGCCAGTTGCTTTGCTCCTTGTTTTCAAAACAAGCTGTTTGTGTACTGCAGTCCCTCAGTAGCATTTCTCCTGCTCAAAGACTACCTTGCTCTCTGCACACTGATAAAAATCTAGGAATAGTCTCTTCTCTTCTACTCCACTGTCTCTTGCAACATCTTCTTGAGGGGTACCAAAGTTGTCATTACCTTCCACGACCTTTTTATGTTCTGTCCCCTCTGGAGCAGGGGACAGAACAGTTCCCCTGTTCAGTACCTGCCCTCTGGTAGGTACTCCCTAGGAAGTGCAGAGTGGTGACTCAGGCAGAGTCTGAGCTTCAGGGGGAGCACATTGCCAGAGCTTTGGAGAAACTCCTGTCACTTACACTGCCCATGGGACAGAGACACCAAGAGCTTCCCTGGGCAGCTGCCAGGAGGGAACTGTGGGGATGGGGTCTGTAAATGAGAATCACCTGGCACAAAGGTGATCACTTACCTCCCTTTGCTAACTAATTGCTAATTAGTTACCAGCTATGGGGTTTTTCTTCAAGGCAAGCTGTGGAGTTCCTCAGCAGCGAGGGACACATCTACTCCACGGTGGATGATGATCACTACAAGTCAACAGATGCTGAGTAAAGTTCCTTCCATCTGCTTTTAGTTCCAAGCAAATGTTTGTCCATATTTCAAGATACCTAGCTGAGCTCTGTTACATGGAAGGTGACCTTTGCTCTTTGTGGGAAGTCCTGGTTACTGGGTGAATGCCAACTCCTTGGAATTCAAGGATGAGCAGGACATGTGTGATTGTGGTAATTGGACCTGATTCTATGCTGTGACCATGTGACTGAAAGCATAAACAGGCATGGGAAAACTGAACTCCTCAAAGCTTCAGAGCTTTCACTTTGTTTTTGCTCCTTAGAGAGTCCCTGTTAGAAAGAAGAGCCTCTTTATGATTTGCCCTTTATTTCTAGAGCTGTTTCTCCTAACTCAGCTTCCATTCAATTTTCTTCATAAAGTGGGTAGCCAAGAGTAATCTTCCACTGATGTACAGCAATCATGAGAAGATGTTTTTAGTTTTTCGTTTGTGCATTTAAATCTATATTTGTACTAGAGCTGATCTTGTTAACTAGAGCTTTTGAACTTTTCCAATAAAATGTTAACTTGGGGCACCTTGCCATCGTGTATGACTCTAGAGGCTTCTCTGCCTGGAAGAAGAAAACTGCTTGACAAAACCTGGGGCTCAAAGCACAGCTCATACTTTCAGTTTAACTATTGTTATTTTTTCCTTAGCTTTTTACTTTTGAAGGTTCAAACTGAAGTGAATATCTGGCCAGTAAGAAATTAAATAATTGTACTACTGAAGAAAACAACATGTATCAGTGTTCCAAATAGGGCCAGAACCAATTCTGCCACCAGAACAGCTGCTCTGCTGTGCAGTTGCTAAATGCCCAGGGCCACAGAGCCTGCTGGAAGAGCAGTGTGTGCACATAGGGCACAGTTCAGAGGGCTCTCAGTTCGGTGAGCTCTGGGTGTTTAGAAGCTCCAAGGGTACGATAGAGTTTCTGTTGCCGAGGTCTCATAAAGGCACCTGGCTTTGCAAAGGTGGTTCCTTGTGGCTCATCCATGGGGCTGGCAGGGACACCCAGGGCCTCTGCTCTGCTCTGCCAGGAGTTGCTGCTGGGGCCCATCCCAGTGTCCTGCTGGGGTTCGGTGGCGCCTCTGCAGCCCCTGGTGCAGCTCTGTGGCTGAATCATGCAGCAGGTGTGTAACAGGTGAGCGCTTGGCTACAGCGTTCAGCATACCCAGAAGCCAAAAGTACTGTAATTTCGTAGGTGTGCCGGTTAGGAAGAAAATCCCTGAGGGTTTTTGGAAGTGAAGATTAGTGGAATTGCTTGCAGTCAGGAGAGCGATTGTGCAATTGGATAAATGGGTGGGGACAGGACTGCGACGGCAGCGGGAGCGGAGCCGGGGCTGCCGGCCCGGAGTGGTCACACAACCCGGGGGGGGACACACAGGGCCCGGGGCTGCCGGTCCGGGTGGAGCTGGCCGGGGTGGGTCACACGGCCCGGGGCTGCCGGTCCGGGGCGGTCCCACAGCTCGGGGCGTTCCCACAGCTCGGGGCAGAGCTGCCGATCCGGGGCGGTCCCGCTGCCCGGGGCGGGCCCTGTCGGGGGTGGGTCCGGCCCGTGCCGGTGCCGGCGCCGCCACCGCCGGTTTCGGGCCGGGCCGCGGGGCCCCGATGTCTCCGCGAACAGCCCCGCCGCGCTTCGGGCCGCTGCAGTTGGCGCTGGCGGCGGCGGGGACGGCGGCGGCCACCCTGGACCTGTTCATGGACGGCTGGGTGGCGGCGCAGTACGCGCGGCGCGGCCACCCCGGCTGGGCCGCGCTGTCGCTGGCGGTGCTCGCCGCCGCCTCAGCCGCCGCCCAGGCCTGCAGCTGGCTCTGGCTGCGCTCCGACCCGCCCGCCCTGCGCCCCGCCGTGCCCGTGCTGCTGCTCGCCGCCCTGCACCTCCTACAGCTCGGCTTCTTCTTCAGGTACGGCAGCCCCGCACCGAGTTCACCGAGTTTCCCGCCCGCCGCGGTCCGCGCTCCGCCCCGGCCCTTCCCGGGATGGGGGCGAGCGGTGCCTCGGCTGTCGGCAGGGCCAGGAGGCTCCAGCACAGAGCGGTTCGGCCCAGCCCGGGCCGGAGCCGGATGAAGAGAGTGGTGGGAGCGAGGGAAGTTTCCCTCGGGCTCTGCTCTGTGTCCCGGGGCTGCTGCCGCTGCCCTCCGGACAAACGGAGCAGCGCCCCGAAACCTCCTCATGGCCTCGGGGCTCCCCCGGCACTTGAGGGGAGCAGCGAGGCCGAGCCGGGAGAAGGGAATAATCCAGGGAGATCGATGCTCAGTTTTTTATACTTGCATCGTGTGGCTGCTGTGGTGTGTGGTTTGGGCAGGGGGAAGGAAGGGTTTGGACTCAAATCAGTGGGGTTTGATGTCCTGTCAGGAGTTTGCTGAGCTGTCAGGGCAGCGTGGGGACCAAGGTGTGCCTTGCGTGGCCCCTCACCACCAGCTGGTCCCACACAGGTGTCTCTATGCTCTGACGGTGGGCTGGAGGGTGTGCTGGGCCAAGGCAGAGGAGGAGGATGAGCGGAGACACATGGCCTTCATCTCCCACGACATCAGCATGCTGCGTCTCTTCGAGACCTTCCTGGAGAACACCCCGCAGCTCACCCTGCTCCTCTACATTATCCTGCGGACAAACAAGGCTGAGCTCTCCCAGGGTGAGCGGCTGGGGCCAAGGGAGGGAGATATCAGAGAGGCTGTCCAGGGGCTGAAGGACCCAGCAAGCCCCTTGTGTCATTCTGCTCCCGTGTCACTCCTTCCTTTGACATGTCACGCTATAGGGTGGACCCCTGTCCTGCACTCACGTGCCCCAATGGACCATGCTGGGCTTGGGGTGGGGGGTTGAAGCTGTGGGACCACTGTGGTCATTCTCTTATGTGCCCCAGGAGAGGGTGAGGTGAGGGATCAGGCACCTTCTGGGGAGTAGGGAGGTGCTGATGTTGGTATGGGTGAAGCACACACGGAGCAGGGGCTGTGGTGCCCTTCCCAGGGTGGGGAGCAGGTATCACTGCAGGGAAATGGGGAGCCCAGCAACGTGGGAGCCAGCACTCACCTGCCTGTGTGGGCTGAGGGCTTCCATGCCTGGGAGATGGGTTCTGCAGTGCTGTTCAATCCCAGCACTTCTTCCTCATCTTCTGAGCAAGGCCAGGCACCAGCCTCCTTGTCCTCAGGGAGGGCAGAATGCCAGGGGAGAGATGCAGGTGCTGATGCTCTGACCCTGACAGCAGCTGCTTTGTGAGCTGGGGGAAAACTCATTTTAGCAGTGGTGGGCAGGGAGAGGTTTGAGCCAGGCTGGGCCACCCCTTGGTCCCCCCTCAGCATTTTCACTGTGGTGGTGTTCACAGGGGTCCTGGGAAGAGATGAGAACCTTGACTCCATGTTTCAGAAGGCTGATTTATTATTTTATGATATATATTATATTAAAAGAAAATTATATACTAAAACTATACTAAAAGAATAGAAGAAAGGATTTCATCAGAAGGCTAGCAAGGAATAGAAAGGAATGGAACGATAATAAAATCTTGTGACTGACCAGAGAGTCCAAGACAGCTGGATTTTGATTGGTCATTAATTAAAAACAACCACATGAGACCAATCAAAGATGCAGCTGTTGCATTCCACAGCAGCAGATAATCATTGTTTGCATTTCTTTTCTGAGGTCTCTCAGCTTCTCAGGAGAGAAGATCCTAGCAAAGGATTTTTCAGAAAATATGCCTGTGACATTTTCACCTGTGTGTTTGCAGGCCTGGGCATGGGCACGGCGTTCCTGTGTGTGTCCTGGTCTCTGCTGGATTACCACCAGTCCCTGCGCTCCTTCCTGCAGGACAAGTACGAGCTGAGCCTGGGCTCCTCCATCGTTTACTTCCTCTGGAACCTCTTCCTCATCTGCCCCCGCATCCTGGCGCTGGCGCTCTTCGCGCTGCTCTGGCCCTACGGCGTGGCTGTCCACTTCTCCCTGGTGTGGCTGGCCCTGTTCCTCTGGGTCAGCCTGCAGGGCACAGACTTCATGGAGTCACCCGGCCCCGAGCAGCTTTACCGGGCCATGGTGGCCGTGATCCTGTACTTCAGCTGGTTCAATGTGGCGCGGGGGAGGACGCTGCACCGCAGCATCATCTACCACGGCTTCATGCTGGTGGACAGCACCCTGCTGGGCCTGGCCTGGCTCTGGGGCCGGGCTCCCGGGGAGGAGGAGCACTCATACCTCATCCCCGTGCTCTCTGCAGCCCTGCCCTGCTACCTGCTGGGGCTGGGGCTGAGGGTCACCTACTACAAGTGGCTGCACCCCAACGTGCTGGTGCAGCAGGAAGGCAGATACGACGAGGTGGATGCCACTGGAGGCGGTGATGGGGTGGAGTTTCGCTCGTTTTTGGAACCGGACCTGGTGAACAGGCGGATGCAGTGGCTGGCCCAGACCCACTTCTCCTTGTCCCAGCCAGCACAGCAGCACTTCCAGAATGGGGCTGCTGCTGTGGAGTCTGCTGTCTGAGGACAGTTCCTCTAAAGGGACATGAGGGGAGAGGTAGACTTCTTGGTGTGCCCCTGGTTGTGCCCCCCAGGCTGTTGTTTTGGACAGCTGGAGGGAGCTGGCAGAAACCAGGGGTGCTGTGCAAACACCCACTGAGTCCCATGGCACTCAGCATGGCTCCCATGGCTGTACCCTCAGGGAAAGCCAGTGTGGGGAGTCCAGCACATTGCAGCATATGGCTGCACTGCTCTGTCAACTTTTCTTGTTATTTATTTGTAGCTTTTTCAAAAAAGAAAAATGAAAACAAGAGCACTGGTTTATTTTCTCTGTGCCTGCTGCTGCCACTGCTCTGCTGGGATATGGGTGGTGGGGCAGGGAGGATCTGTTTCCTCCATGGTTGTGGCTATCTGACCTTTCTGTTTCCAGCCAGGCTTTTCCTCCTTGCGTTAGTTTAGGTGTTAAGGTCAAAGCTCACCTGTTATCAGTGTGTTCAGGGAGGGATGGGGAGGGAGGCCTGTGCTGGGAGGAGTGGCTGCAGGGTGGCTCAGGGCTTGGACACCTCATTCCCTTCCCACCACCACAGCCTGGGCAGGGCTCCCAAGGCCACAGCATTGCTCAGCCATTGGTGGCTGTTGGTGTGGTCAGTGTGTGCCAGCTCCTGGGCACAGACACCCAGCACTCCCCAGGTGGGGCTGCCTCCACCCAGCCCCTGCCCTTTGCTGTTGCCCAGCTGGCAGCTGTGGCACATCCTGGCTGCCCACAGCGCTGACCTTTGGCTCCTTCCCCTCACCTCCACCACATCCCTCCCAGCAGCCCATCCCAGGAGGCAATTCCATACCAGGGAAGGCATCTGGATGCAGCTGGAGGAGCAGCTGAATTGCTGTTTCACAGCTGCTCCTGTGAGCAGCTCAGCCTGCCCAAGGCCAGCAGCACAGGGTAGGAGAGGGGTGTTGCCTTGTGCAAAAGAAAATGGGAAGGGAGTGTTTTGTGCAGGAAAACATTCAGCAGGAAAACACCTCAGCAGGGCCCAGGAGCAGGTCCCTGCCCCACTGGCTCCCCAGGATTCCCCAGGATCATGGGGGCTCTGGTGGCTGCACTGTGACCTGTGGCACCCCAAATGCTCCTGGTGCTGCCAGGCCTGGTTTGAGCTGTCACAGGGGCAGAGAACAGGCTGAAGCAGTGACTATAGAAAATAAAGACTTTATTACTTTTTCCAGTTCACAGGACAGTTCCCATTACAGACCATGAACAGGCAAAGGCCCCACAGCCAGCAGCACCTGAGATCACCCCTCATAGCAGAGCAACAGAGGTGCTGTGGGCTCCAGGGGTCCTGCTGCTTCCCACCAGTGCCAGCACAGAATGTCCCCAAGGGCTGTTGGAGGCAACAACTATCAGTGGATCAGGTGGTTTTTAAAGCCTCTGTGGCTGTGTTGAAGCTGAAGGGGAAGCCAGCAGCACCCAGGTAAGCTCAGGTGCTCTGGGCCTGCAGGCTGACTGTCCTTCAGGTGTTCAGGTTTGCTCTCCCATTACCCCTGACCTGACTGTAGCTGAACTGGTGACAGAGACAGGAGAAAATCAATGCTTGGACAGAGATGCTGTTCTTGCCTCAAAAGAGACAGGAAAAGGCTTAAATTCAGCCAGTAGAAGAAAAAATAAAATAGCCAGGTCACCCCTTTATTAACAAACACAGAAATGTACCATCAACCTCCTGTTATAAAAGTACTTTACATACATTCAAGGAAACATCATATAAATACCAGTATGAAATGTCAGTGGCTGCGAGTTCCACGCTCGGCTAAAATTTTACCAACATCTTAAAATTTCCTTAAAACATTTGAAGTAAACAAACACAAAGCACAGCCAGCTGCCAGGCAGCTCAGGCCTGCAGGTGCAGCACCTGCTGCCAGTGCCTGGGGAAACCCAGCCCCTCTCCAGCACAGCTCTGCTTCCCACAGGAGCAAAGCTCGTGGGCTGCTCGGCCCTGCCGGTGGTGGGAGGTTAAGGCACAGGTTTTAATCCCAAATTCAGCCAGCTGGAGTATGAGATATGCTGCCAACAGGCTGCTGCACAGGCTGGGACAGCTCTGCTTACAGGAGACCTTTGGATGGGCTGAGGGATGTTCAGCATCAGCACAGACTCTTCTGTGACTGAGTCCTGATCCTCTGGTGACATTTCCAGCCCTGGCAGCTGCTCCTCACCACAGCTCTGGCACTTCCCAGGGTCCCAGAGGAACTGGACTCTATGGAGCTGGAGCTGGCTCAGCTGCCTTGAACAGGTGCAG
Source organism: Agelaius tricolor (assembly GCF_023055355.1). Taxonomy (NCBI): domain Eukaryota; kingdom Metazoa; phylum Chordata; class Aves; order Passeriformes; family Icteridae; genus Agelaius; species Agelaius tricolor. The sequence goes on along the minus strand of NW_027269296.1, from coordinate 4,543,934 downwards.
ACAGAGAACACCCCTGGGTGCTGCTCCCCTTTCCAAACCCACTGCTGAGCACTGCCAGCACAGCCTGTTTGCTCCCTGGGCTCCCTGTTTGTTCCTCACCCTCTGCTGAGCTGCCCAGTGACACCCACAGCAGACTCCTCAGACTTTGCTCATGGATGAGCAGCTCCCACACAGACAACATGTTCCTGCTGCAGAGCTCCTGGGGAAATACACAGACCCAGTATCCACCTGGGATGCCAACACCTGGCCAGGAGCTGAATGGAAAGCAGATCACTCCTGACTCCAGTGACCACCCTGGAGAAAGAGAATCGCCTTTGATTCCAATTTAATTAATCTAAAAAAACCGAAAACAAACCCAAAGGGAAAGTGGAGCTGGTACCATGTCAAATAAAGCTCCCAGGTGCAGTCCCTGAGCACGAGGTATCCAAACTCCTGGCTCTAGGCACCTTCTGCCCCTTGGTCACTGGAGCTGGCCCAGGATGCTCCCAGGGCACAGCAGAGTCTGTGCACAGCTGGCCCAGCAGCTCCCCCTGCACTGATGGAAATGAACCCTCAGTAATTAAAGCCATGAAAGGAATGCAGCAAACACACCCTGCCTGTAAGGGCACAGCAAAGGGGTCAGTGTCCTCCCTGCAGTGCCAGACTTTCAGCCCTGTCTGCCAGTGGCTGATGTGGGGCTGATGACCATGATCTGGAGGGGTCACAGGTCTGGCTCTGCAGGAGCAGCAGCAGCAGCAGGTTCTGGGCACAGCACACTCCTGTCCTCAGGGCTGATCTGGTGCCATCAGGGTACATGGGGGAGACCCCCAAACACAGCCTGAGTTGGCACAAAAGCAGCCCCTGTGCCAGCCCCAGTCCTTGCTGGCTGTTCTGGCCAGGGCAGCTGCAGGTCACTGACTCCAGCCTCTGTTCTGAGACAGTTGCAGAAAAACCAGCATCACCATCCCTCCCAAGTGCTCCATGCTGCCAAGTCACAGTGTCTTAGAAAATTAAGTCCCTCTTAACAAGGCATTTGTTTGTCACTATGTAGTTAGGTTAATGCAAAGAATATAAGAAAATTGAATCTGATTCTACTAAAAGGAACTTACAAATAGGATCAGGAACACAGAGGTGAAGGTTATACCATAGCCAGAGTCTTCTCTGCAACATTCATGAGGATTTAGGAATTAGATTATTCCTAGTCCAGGTGAGGACCCAGTTCACATCTGAGCAGTCTGCACCAGTCTGCTGTAGCTGATGTTCACAGGCAATTTCATTTTTCTTTGCATGGAAAATCTGTGGGATCTACAGTCCAAAGGCTGAAATCCAGTGATCTCCTGCTGGCTAAAAGGGCTTCTGCACACATGGACTAGAAGCCACTGGGATCAATTCAGAACGCCAATACTTGCCTCTACAAGGAACCACATATTCCAGAAGCATTCCCTTACCTTTATATTTTCCAGTAATCCCACACTGAGGAAATAACATAAGGACATTGTAATAAATTAACTGTTTTGAACACCCAGGGAAGGAGAGAGGACACATTTTACAGCAATAGAGGTATTTTTGACATTTTCATTAATATTTCCTATGAAAAAAAAACCCCATAGCTCTTCGGCTTTGCAAAACAAGGGAGGTTTAAGCTCTGCCATCAGCGTTTTCCTATAAAAATAAATTTTTGTGTTTACTTGGGTTCTACAACTAAGCTGAATAGAAAGAAGAAGGCTCTTACACATAAATCTGCTGTTTGATGGCCCCTCCCTCTGGAGGCCAGAGGCATTCAGCTGGCTCTGTAAGTCCCTTCTGCAGACAAGCTCAAGCTCTGCTGAGTCCAGGGCTTCTTCACAGGACACCTTGGACTTGGCAGGGCTGCTGCTCCCAAGGAACACCTGCTGTCATATTCCACTGTACAGTTTGCATTAGGTATGTTTTCTTCATCAAGCTGAAAGGTGAGTCCCCAAACACGTGAGATTTCTGTCCCCCCAGAAATGGAGAGGGCTGGCGGGAGCTGCAGGCGCGTCTTTGCTCCAGCTTCTTACAGGAAGTCCAACTCGAGGGCTTGGTGAAGGGACACGAGGTCAGCGTGATTTGTGATCCTCCAGAATGGCATGTTGTGCTGTAAGGAGAGAGGACAGCCAGGTTTATGCAGGGATTCCCAGCTGAGCTGGAAGCAGGAGGGGTGGAGCTGCAGGGCTGTGCAGTGTGGTGGCTCTGAGCTCACCACTCTCAGGACAGGCCTCAGCCATGTGCACATCTGTATCTGGAGCCCATCTTATGTGCACAGCTGTGTGTGACAGGCACCAGCACTGACTGTCAGCTGCTCACAATGGAAACCTTGGCTGGGAGCTGCTGCTGCAGCCAGGAATGCCTGTCCAGGGCTGACAGCTCTGGCACATGTGTGTGAAGCCTGCAGAGTCAAGGTCCTGACAGTCATGTTTGCACTTCACTACTAATGAGCACAACTGAACAACTCATCCAGGCCTGTCCAAACCGATCAATCTCTCTGCTCCTTGTTTGTAATCAGCCTAATGGCAGGTGCTGCATTGACCTGCTGCTGTTCCTGAGCCCTGACTCCTCCAAGCTCCTGAGAAACTGCAATATCCTGATAGCCACAGGCTGTGATCAGCATACAGAACCACAGAATCATCAAGGGTGGAAGGGACATCCAAGATTGACACCATGATATTTTCTGAAAAATCATCTTAACCCAGGATTTTCTCCTGGGAAGCTGAGAGGCCTCAGAAAAGAATGAAAACAATAATTATCTGATTGCTTGGGAATGTGGTCTGGAGATCATTTAGGTGCATCTTTGATTGGTTCCATGTGAATTGTTTTTAATTAATGACCAATCACCATCAGCTGTGTCAGACTCTGAGGAGTCAGTCACGAGCTTTCATGATCATTCTTGTTAAGCCTTCTGATGTATCCCTCCTCTTTCTTTAGTATAGTTCTAGGATATAATTTCATAATATATGACATGATAACTGTGATGTGATATGATGTGATATGATATATCAGCCTTCTGAGAAATTCTCATCTCTCACCTCGTCCTTGGGACCTCACAACACCACACAAGATGACTGAGTCCAAGCTTTCAACATGCTACATCCAACATGCTACACTAAGACACTGCTGACAGGGACAGTGTCATATGCAATCCTAGGCAACAGTAAAAGAGAAACTTTAAACATGCAGGAGCCAGAAAACTGCCCATCTTAACACAAACACAATGGAAGATCTCTTGCATCAAAGGCAAACTTTGCTCCTGGCTGCCCTGGCCTGAAGAGTTCAGCCTTGGAAGGAGAGTCCTTGTAGGGAAAGGCTGGCAGGGAGCTCCCCTTGCACTGCCCCAGCTCTGCAGTCACACCCACCTGCTTGGCTGCCACCTCCTCGTCACGGCCATCTCCGATCACCACGTACGTGACCTTCTTCCCAAACCGTGACACGATCCTCTCAAAGCAGCTCTCCTTCCCTGCCAAAGACAGGAGAAACAGAGCCTCAATAGCTCCCTTCCTCCCAGTACAGAAACACTTCTTGTCTTGCTGGGCAGGGGTAGCACCCAGTTCAGCTCCCAAGGCCAGAAGTGAATCACAGCATGAGCAGCTCAGCTGCAGAAATGGCATTTCCCCTTGTAAAGATCCCAGCTAACCCTCAGCAGATGGCACAATGCCAGACTTGGCACACTCCCTTACCTATTTTTGTAGCACTATAAATATTTTCAATGGGAAACACCTCGCCCAATCCATACAGAAGAACTTTGGCAAGAGCTGGCATCAGCTGGGTGGTTGTGATCAGGATGTTCTCACAGTTTTTTCTGAAAGAAGAAAAACACTTTTAACAGCACATCTACAGGCAGTGGTGCCAGGACTGCTCCAGGCAGTCTGATCAGCTTCCCCAGCTGCCATGTGCTTTGCTGTCCTGCTTTCAGGAGGCATTTTAGGACAAGTTTTGCAATTTTTACTTGTTTACTTCTGGCAGAATTCCCTATCAGAAAAACCATTTGGTGAGCATGGGGAACTTGCTAATTACAGGTGTTGCAGCAGAGAAATAGGTGAGTTTCTGCCCTCAGTCACTTGGCAGCAGTGTGACAGGGGCAGTGCCCAGCACAGTCTGCACCCCAGGGCCAGAAAGGGCTGAGAAAGCCTCACATGCACTTCCAGGTTCCATACCTGGACTGGATGAGCAGCAGGGATTTTAATGCAGTTTCCAGCCAGGAATCTGTCAGCACTTCTATGTCAGTCCTCAGTCTCTGCAGAGCTTCCCTCTTCTGTGGGCTAAGCAGGCCTGCAAGGTGAGGAACACGTGTTTGCCTGGCAAGTGTGACACGGGGAGGGCTGTCCCCAGTGCTCTGCAATAAATAACACAACTGCCTGCAACAGATAACTGCCTGCTCTGCAATAAACAATACAAGAATGAGCCCAGACATCCATCCAGGACTCTGACCATGGCAACTGGGCAGAGACTTATCTGCAATTATTTCAAAGCAGTTTTTCAGGATACAAACAAAGACACTTCCCTTGTACAAAGCACTTGCAGTAGCAGGAGTCCAAGGCCACAGAGCAGGGGAAGGAGCTCCTACAGTCTCTCTCTCTGACTTTCTGCTTTCCAAGGACCCTTTCCACTTGAAGCCCTTTTATATATCTTTGTTTTTTAATTACCCCCCTTTATTTTATTCCCATGCTTGTAATTGCTTTTAGATATAATTTTCTTCAAGCCTCCAGTTTTGAATTAAAAGCAGACAGAAGTGAAGCCCATTTCTGCTCCTGACAGAAAACACAGCAAGAAAGGAGCACATGGAGCCTGCACATCCCTCCAATGTCCATCCATGAGGTTTGAGCCCCCCTCACTGCAGCCTTTGCTACACTGAGGCCACACAGGGACCCACAGCAGGCTGCACTGACAGCTGCTTCATCGTGTAACTTCCCACAGGTCCTGAAAAACTCTGCATCCATGTTTCCCATAAGCAAAATATGAAATCATGATCTGATCCCCCCTACAAGAAATCAGGTAACTGCAGCACACTGAAATGCAGACCTATACTGGCAGATTTTTAAGGCTGAAAGCTGTAACTTTGAACAGCTGGTTTTTAAAAAATATGTCCCAAAAAAACCATTTATCAAGGTTTTTGTGTAGGCAAAGAGTACCCAAGCCCACAAGGAACCAGGCCAAGCCACTCTACCAGATGAGCTGCTCCAGCAAGGTTCCTTTTCCAGGGATGGCAATGCCAAGATTCAGACTAAACAGAAAATTCATCTCCATTTGCTCACTATGGTTTGCATGATTATGATTGCTTTGGAGTTGGAAACAAAACTAGAAGGCCTTAAGTGACTTTGTGGAGAGAGAGCAGAGAAGTCCTATCAAACTGTGGATTTAAGTGACTTTGTGGAGAGAGAGCAGAGAATTCCTATCAAACTGTGGATTTAAGTGACTTTGTGGAGAGAGAGCAGAGAAGTCCTATCAAACTGTGGATTTAAGTGACTTTGTGGAGAGAGAGCAGAGAAGTCCTATCAAACTGTGGGCCTGACAGCCCAGGGGTGACCACTGTATTTCCTGACAATGGCATGAGCAAAGGCAGACTTTGTGGAGACATGAATGAGAGCTCCTGAGCAGCAGGGCAAATTCAGGCCACAGCTGAGCAGAGTGCCAGGCAGCCTTTCACACCCAATTAGCAAAGGGAAACTATCTGCACCAAGCCCTTTGCCACAAGGACTGAGTGCCCATCCTTATCTCCACATAAATCACAGCCTGCACTGGGGCACACGGCTCAGTTTTGGAAGTACCCTCGTGGGAATTTGATCCCAGCTAGCACTAGGAGAATGCTTCACTCCTCATATCCCACACCAGGAAAGCCAAAGCTCTGAGGAAGGCTGGAGTCTGGCCTCAGTCTCACCTCCGACGTTGGTTTTGTATTTGTTGTAGATCTCGCGCACCCTGCGGTAGCGAAAGGCCAATTTCCTCATCCAGTCCACGCCCTGCACGCCCACCGAGGAGCTGTGGTTGGCAGTGCTGCCCGAGCCACTGAACCCATCCGTGGAGAAGTTGTAGTTGCTGTTCCAGGAAAGCAGATGTGTTAGGTGTGTCACTGACACGTTTTCTGAAAAATACCTCTGCTAGGATTTTCTCCTGAGAAGCTGAGAGGCCTCAGAAACAAAATGGAAACAATAATTATCTGATTGCTTGGAATGTGGTTTGGAGGTTGCTTACCAACAGGTGCATCTTTGACTGGTTCCATGTGGGTTGTTTTTACTTGATGACCAATCATGGTCCAGCTGTGTCAGACTCTCTTTTATTATTCATTCTTTTCTAGCCTTCTGATGTCTCCTTTCTTCTATTCTCTTACTATAGTTACAGTATATCATTTTCTTTTAATATAATATATATCATAAAATAATAAATCAGCCTTCTGAAACATGGAGTCAAGATTCTCATCTCTTCCCTTGTCCTTGGGGCCCTCACACCCACATTAGGTGTGCCACAGCAGCAGAACTACTGAGGCATTTCTGGTGAGGCTGTGATGGCAGCAGCTGGAGAACACCTCAGAGAGGAGCTGCACAAGCACCCTGGAGAGCAGAGCCTGGCTCCTGTGGGAATGCTGACACCCAGCTGCTGCACTGATACAACTCCCTTCACACCTTCCACTACAAAACCTTCCTTTATTCTTTGGCTGCTCACTCCTCTGCATACAGAGCATCCTTCCCACCGACCCCTTCCTCATCCTCAGCACATCTTCCAAGCACAGCATCCATACCCCTCCATCACAACTGCAGCTTCACAAGCAGATGAGCTGCTTCACCAGTTTATAACTGCAGAAATCAAGTCCTGCTTCACCACTTTTCCTGTATTTCTTTCTCCCTGACACACCTTTCTCAGACTTTTTCATGAGCCAGCTCAGCTCAGTAAAAAACCTTCCTGCCCCTGTTTGATAGTGAGCACCATAAGCTCCCAGAGGGATGCAAACCACAGGGGGACTTCCAAAGGTCAAGATCATGGAATCATAGAATGGTTCAGGTTGGATAGGACCTTCAAGATCATCTCATTCTAAACCCCTGCCATAGGCAGGGACTTTTTCCACTAATCTAATTAGAGTAACCATTAGATTAGGTTACTAATCTAATGCTGTCATCAGGAGATCTGAAGTGCTGATTCTCCATTCCTCATTTGTCACTGAGCACAGAGGCAGCATTCAGCAGTGGCCAATGTAATTCACAATATCATTTCAAAACCCTTAATGCTCTTTAGGTCTTCAAAGAAATGTCCCCCACCAAACAAACACTGTGCCAGGTTTCATTCCCTGGCACAATGCTGAGCTCCATCCCTGAACTCCATCTGCATTTGAAGTCTTCACAAAACCTGATTACATCAGCAATACATTTCCTGCATTCATCAGTACAACCTTAGATCCTGGCCATTGTCATCAGATGCCACATCTTCTATGTGTACCTGGTCACACTCCTGTTAAAGACAAAAAAACCCCAAAAATAAAGTCATGTTGTGGTAATCCAGAAACACACTGACATTTACAGACTAAAGAAACTGTGATAGAAACCAATCCCTTCACACTTCCCAACAGCAACAAGCCATGCCACACTGCCAAGTGCTCACCAGTCCAGAAATGCAAATCCAGGATGGATCAGACATCACTCTTTCTATTTATACAGCTTCAAGCAAAAACCCAGCAGAAACTGAGAGAGCTCCTGACACTGGAAGGCTGCAGAATTCCCCTCAGCTAAGAGTGACCCCCTGATCTGGCTGTGCTTACAACAAGCAGTAGAGGCTCTGGAGCACAGAGCCCTCAGAGAATGAAGTGTAATTGTGACATGCTAACGTGGAGTTCTGCCTTTCAAACACATTTGCCAGGTACCTCCAAGTCATTGAAAAACAAGTGAGTATCAGCAACTTCAAAAATCATCTCCTCCATGGACAGACCTGAGCCAATCACTAGAGTTGGATCCTGGAAAAACACAAAAAGAAGGAGGGAATTGTCATGAATCTCTCATCAGTTAAATTGCAGAGTTTTCCACTGTATATCAAACCTGGCATAATTCCAGCTACATTCAATGGTGTTAACTGCAATTTCCCTAGTATTTTAAACAACTGAATTAAAAAACCAAAAACACCAGACACTTTAGTGCCCCACAGGAGAGACTGTTACATTTTCACAGTGAGCACATACAAAACATTCAAAAATCTACAGTGTTTTTTGCAGAGAAAAAACACTTCTTTCCCCTGTGTGCAAGGACCTCAGTTATTCCCAGTGAGGATGAAACCAGTTTGACAGACTTGCAATGTAAGAAGGGCCATGGTGGTGATGTCCATGTCCTAGCTCTGTATAAAGCCAAATTTAGTTTTTTCCCTGCTCCAAACTACCAACAACTCAAAAGTACCACCATAGAGAGTTTAAAATAAACCAAACTACTCCTTGTCCAAAGACTAACATTTAATTCTGCATGACAGAAATAGGTTTTCTTCCATGGAACAGACAGCATTACCTTGCCATATTTTTGAGCATAAGACCCTGTGAGAAGAGAATGGAAGATGATGATGGTCTCATCCAGGTCCCAGAGGAACACCCGCTGCAGAGAGAACAACAGGAGGTTAGAGCTGAGATATTCCAGGCACTGAACTGCAACAAAGGAACAGGTTTTAATTTTGTGGTTAGCTGCAGTATGCTCTAACAGGTATGAACAACTGTCATCTTACAGGCTGAACACATTCAACTCTTCAGTTTACTGCAGTGGAGTTTATTTATAAGCACACATTCAGGCTATGGCTGTTTGGTCAAACTATTTCAAAAGCTTCTCTTTGCTTTTATAGTTATGAAAGTAAAGCTTAAAGTGCTAATGAATTTTAGAGGCCTGCTGAGGTGAAGTGTACTTCCTGTGATCTGGAGAGCAGCAGGTGCATGCCCTTGGTGTTTGTCAGAGAAAACTTTGTTACAAATAAGGCAATGGGCTGCCATGAGGAATGGCAGAGTTTTGGTACAGAAGGACTTTGAGAGCTGGGCCAACAGGTGGGGTGGAAAAACCCCTCAGACTAGTCCAGGCTGAAGGAGCTGGAGGGCAAATTGGACACCAGGACAAGCCAGCAGCCACCTCACCCTGTGGAGCAGTGACTTTCCTGCAGGAGTGTGCCATGTGTGCCAGAAAGGAGGGGCTGTCTCAACCTATTTGGCACTGGGAAGGTCACCCCAGACTGCATCCCTGGTCCCAGGGATCTGTGAGGAAATGAGAGTTGCCAGCAAAATGCTACTGAGATGGTCAGCAGCCCACAGGAGAGGCTAAGGAAACTGGGATGGCTCTTCTCAGCAAAGAGGAGACTAAAGGATATCCAACAGGAGACCACAACTAATTGAAAGGGACTGCAAAGGAGATAGAGACAAATTCTTTTCAGTAGTGGCAGATGGAAAATTGCTGTGGAAGAAGGGGAAATTTGCAGCATGGGAGATTCCAAGTGGAGACAGACAAGCTCCTTCTCTGGGTGGATGTGGTAGTGCTGGGACAGATCATTAGGAACAGGATCTCCCTGTCTGGGTACAGGATCTCCCTGTCTGGGTACAGGATCTCACTGTCTAGGTACAGGATTTCCCTGTCTGGGTACATCTCACTGTCTGGGTACAGGATCTCCCTGTCTGGGTACAGGATCTCACTGCCTGGGTACAGGATCTCCCTGTCTAGGTACAGGATCTCACTGCCTGGGTACAGGATCTCCCTGTCTGGGTACAGGATCTCCCTGCCTAGGTACAGGATCTCCCTGCCTGGGTACAGGATCTCCCTGTCTGGGTACAGGATCTCCCTGTCTAGGTACAAGATCTCCCTGTCTGGGTACAGGATCTCCCTGTCTAGGTACAGGATCTCCCTGTCTAGGTACATCTCCCTGTCTAGGTACAGGATCTCCCTGTCTGGGTACAGGATCTCCCTGTCTAGGTACATCTCCCTGTCTAGGTACAGGATCTCCCTGTCTGGGTACAGGATCTCCCTGTCTGGGTACAGGATCTCCCTGTATGGGTACAGGATCTCCCTGTCTGGGTACAGGATCTTCAGCCCTGGAGGCTCTTGTGGCTCAGGCAGACAAAGCCACAGCCCCAGTGCTGGGGACTATTTACCTCCAGTTCACTGTCCTGGGAGGAGGAGGTATCTGCTTTCCTCTTCCCTCTGTTCTTTCCAGGGATGTTTTTTCTTGCTTGCTCATCTAACTCTTTACTTGCTGTTGCTCTTGGTAGCAAAGGACTTGTGGATGCATCTCCTAGAAGAAAGAAATCACACAGCTCTCATCTCCTTGTGTCTCAAAACAAACACCAATACAGCACTGGCCACAAACCACCTTAGCAAAAGCTAAGATGTGACTTTACTATATGGATGCAGTAGCAGTTGAACTCTGATTACAACATAAACCATGATTTCTTTGTCCCATCATTTCAAAACAGCTCTGTCTCCTCAATCAGTCCCCCAGAACTGAGCTATTGCAACAGCTACTGCCTGCAGAGCAAAGCCAGAGCAGAGCAGCCATTTCACTACCCTGGAGCTACTCTATTACTCAACTATGTCTATTTTAATAGACAGTTGAAATAAAAGAATAACAGTGATGATGTTGGAGATGATGGCTGGAGACACAGCCTTGGCCAAGCAGCATGGCCAGGACTGACAGGGAGATGGGATGGAGCCTGTTCTGCTGCTGCTAAGAACGCCCCTCCTAGGGACAGAGGACATCACCTCCTGCAGCCAGGTGTTCAGAGTGCTCCCTCTCCCTGGGGCACACAGAGCAGTGCTGGCATGGCAGCAATAAAGGTTTCTGATACCTAAATTTGGCTGGCCCAACATAATACTCTGCACACCAGTGACACCAGGAAGGTTCTGCCAAGGAAGGCAAGTGTCCCACTGGGCCCAGCATGACAAGATGCTGCAGGTACCCTCTGGACACGTTTCCCCACACCTGCATCCTGCACTGTTTAGCAGAGGGATTCCACAGCCCCAGCCTCACCAGAGGAAGGTCTCTGCACTGCCCGAGCTGGCACCAGGGCATTTGGTTTCTCCTCTGGGAAGGTGGTGGTGGCCAGGGCCAGGCTCTCCGTGCTGCTGTCTGCTGGTGGCACCACTCCAAAGCCTGAGCTCGGGTAGCAGGTCTGGTACTGGCTCTGGCCAAGGATGGTGTAGGTGGGATATTCCTGTTGGGAAAGAGGTAGTGATGGTAGTTTACCTCGTTCAGAAAACACTCTGAACCTCTGACTTTTGTATTAGAATATCCTGTCACAAACTCATTTTATGAAAAACCCTTTCATTAGGATCTTTTCTCCTGAGAAGCTGAGAGGCCTCAGAAATGAAATGTAACCAATGGTTATCTGCTGCTGTGGAATGCAACAGCTGCATCTGTGATTGGTCTCATGTGGTTGTTTCTAATTAATGGCAAATCACAGCCCAACTGTCTTGGACTCTCTGGTCAGTCATAAGATTTTATTATCATTCCATTCCATTCCTTTCCTTTCAAGCCTTCTGATGAAATACTTTCTTCTAGTCTTTTAGTATAGTGTTAATATAATATATATATCATAAAATAATAAATCTGCCTTCTGAAACATGGAGTCAAGATTCCCATCTCTTCCCTCATCCTGGGACCCCTGTGAACTCCACCACAATATCCTGTCCAAAACAAATCCCAGCAGAGCACAGTCTGACTTTATGCTGTTTCATTCTGCACATGAAGACATTCCCAAAAAGGGCTCAGAGCTCTGGCTGCCCAATGGCCCCTGCACAAGCAGGTTCTGCAGAGGACACCAGTGACCACGGGGCCATTCCTCTGCTTCCAATGGCTGCAAAAATTAATTCAGAATGAATGAAGTGACAGTAACAGGGGAGTTGAGTGGATGCCAAGACATCAGTGCACTCTGTGCTCTGGAATGTGTGGTTTTGTCTTGCATTGGACAGCGACAGAAAGTGACCTTGGGCCTTGCTGAGGGCACAACTACAGAACAAATGGCCCTTACTCATGTGCTGACTTAATCAAGCAATAATTCTGCATGCTGGAAGGTATCCATCTATGAAAACTACTTAATTCATTTAGGAGATTGCTCAGCACCTGGAGCTGTGCTTGAGGATTTCACCTTCTGCTGCTGACAGTAAAAAATGTGACATCACACTATTCTGGTACACAGTGCTCTCCTGATTCCCTTGAAGAGCTCCCTGGGTTTGTGCACCACATACCTTGGTCTGAAATACTAAAAGAAAATCTTTTTTTTTCCCCTTATATGTTTAAAAAGCAATAGCATAAGCACAGAGTGATTTTTGTGCATCCACTGCATTTTCCACACTTCCTGCATTCTCTTTCTGAAAAGCTGGACACTGAAGGCTTCCTCTGTATAACCAAGTACTCAGAATGGCAGTCAACCACCCACAGAGGAAAAAGGCAGGGGAAATAAATGGTCTTTGTTAGCTTGCAGAGTTTCTCACTTTGTTCTAGTCCACCATCAGAATGCACACCCTACTTTACTGGGTTGGGGCTTGTTTGTGTACAACCTCATCTCCTGTCCTTGCTGAGGGAGAACAAAGGTGTCAAGAGAACACCCAATTCCAATCCTCCCTGCAGGTTTAGTCCTCAAAAGAGCTGAATTGTTTCTTCCCCTCCATCTCTCTTGCAGAGATCTCAGTTTTAAGCCTCACCTCACAATTTGCAGAGGAGACAACAGCTCTGAACAGATGAAGTGAGTTTGTTGCAAAGGCCAAGGGAGAAGCATCATGGTTAAAGAGACAGCAGGAGTGATTTGGTGATTTGAGTTACACACTGAGCCCCACAGCTCCAGTACCACTGTGCTCCATTTGAAATGACATTTCCATGTTAATTTTGATCAACTTGTTAAACAAAGGTAAAGGAGATGGTGCATATAAATTTACCAAGGAAGTTTTACCTGTGAGATGCTGGCTACTGCTGATGTGGAAATATTGACAACAGTTGAGGATGTAGAGACTGGACTGGCATTGGTAGTTGATGCTGTAAAATTGAGAATTACTGCATTAAATATTCTAGAAAAGCATAAAAATGACAAATTGTGAAATAAATACTTACTAGGCAAATGTGCAAGCACTTGTGCTTCCAGCAGCACTCTGCTACCAACACCCAGAAAATGACTGGGGTGTGTTTTGACACCAATCACATTTCAGTTGGGTTTAAGGAAAGAAGAGCTTGTACATCTTTAAAAACAGTCCTTTCCAGTGGTTCTGAAACCTTTTCCCTCCATGGTTGCTAAGCAATTGATGTAGAATTAAAAAGGTTTTTACATATTTGATAAGATAACAGTCCCATTCTGATGATCAATCAGTAGCAGTTGAAAATGAATCAGAATAAATCAAGAAAAAGGACATTAATGTGTTTAAATCAGTTCTGTTAAAAAATGCATCAAACTTAGCATTTTTAGTCTAATTAGATTTAAAATTTAAGGAAACATTAAGAAGTTTCAAATAGTAGAAATAGAGTGTTTCCTCCTGGAGAAAGTGAGCATCTCTCCCAGCATCCCTGTGTCTAGAACAGCTTTTTGGATGTGATTTTCTGAAATAATCTGTCAGCAGCTCACAGGATGAGTTCTTAGGGATGTGTAGTTGTTGGCACCACCTTGAAGATGTTTCCTAAGCTTTGTGTCACTGCATTAAGTTCTCCTAAAACACAAAAGAAGCTGCTAGAGCAGCACTTGGGAACACCAGTGGTTCAGCAGTTTTTGGGGGGTTGCAGACCCAGGGCCACTCCATTAAACATTCCCCAGCATGGGGTTTTGGGACTCACAAGGATAATAACATATAATTAAATCAGCAGGAACAAAAACAGAATGTACAAAACCAGATGCCACCAAGAACGATTTTCTTTTCTAAACCACCTTCCTCTGCACACAAATAAAACAAAACAAAAAAAAAATCACTTTTAGATGCTTATATAGACTTGTAGAAATTCACAGTATCCCTACCTTACCAACACTCTGGGAAAAATCCTTATTTTCTGCAAATACCACCACAAAAATTCACCCCAAGAACTCAAACTTCTGAAGGATTCAGTCCTGCTCCCCCAGGAAAACAGACCCACCATGAACTCTTAACAAGTGTATGCTGTGCTTTGGCAAGCACCAACACTACCTGGTGCCTCCTGGAAAGAGGAATGCATCCAAAATACACCTCCAAAGAGTTAAGAAAAGAAACAGATCTTAAAAGATGTGTAGAAATACACAGGATTTACAGGAGATGAGAAACATGAAGGGTGACATCTCTGTGGAAGCAGAAGCAAACGGAAGAAATTAGCCCCAGAAACATTTAGAAAAAGACAAAAGGGCTGCACTGACCAGCAATAATGGCAGTGAAGACACTCAAGGACCTACAGCAGCTGCACAGGTGTTGAAGCCCAGCTGTGTGAGCCCAGGAACCTGTCACAAACACTCCTCAAAACAACTGCTCAAAACCAGGGGCAGCTCCCAAATCAAGCTCCTTCCAATTAATTCCACATGATGGAAACTATCAAGGCTGTTATCACCTTAAGAGAAGGTGCTTTCCTAGGCCCCTGTGAAGCCCAGCTCTCCAGAAAAGAACCTTGCTAAGTGAACAAACCTGCAGCCAGAGCAGAGCAACTCCTTGGAAGATAAACTGTTACACCACTGCTCTCAAGGCTGTCATGGAGAGGAAACAGAAAGGGATTCTTATCTGTAATGCCCTGCACAGGCTGCTTCTCCCCTGAGATTGATGACAGAAGTTAAGAAATGAGAAAAAAGGTTTGGCATTCACACACATGAACTTCGTTGTTTATTTTAACTCTGGTCTCCCTCCAACAGGCCTTTTTAATAATCCTCTATCTAAACATTGCTACATACCAGATTTTTTCAAACAGTTCCCACCACAGGGATGAACCAATTCTTTCTGCACTGTGGGCCACTTCCTTTTACCTGTGAATGCGTCAGAATCATGCAAAAATATTTGGCAAAGATTTGCCAAACGTGACTTGAAGGGCTGAGGTTTAAAGACCAGCAAACACAAGTACTGAATTAAAGATGCCATGACTCTTTTCCTATTTTCCCTTCTTTATCCCCCATTTCAGACCTCATCCTCAGACATTACATCCCTGCCTCTACCTTATTAATCCCAATCTGCTTTGCTTCAATCATTTTCAAAGAGCCAAAGCCAGAACCATGCACTGAAATTCCCCTCCAGTGGCTCAGCACCATTGTACAGCTGTGTCCCACCCTGCTGATTTGAGTGGCAAGAAAAGACAGATATTCCAGGGATTACTATTGAAACAACTCTGTCCAGCCTTTCAACACCTCCCTGGCACCAGCCCCTCTACTGACCTGAACCCTTGGTGAGCTGCTTGAGAAGGAAATAGAGCAAATCTGGAAAAGGAAACATTTCCTGCGAGTCTGCAAAAAGTTTTTTCCAAAAAAGCAACAGCATTGGGACCATTGGAGTGACTTTTGCACACTTTGGGGTGACTTGTGCACACTTTCAGAGAGCAGCCTGCAGGGAGATTTCTCACATCACACATTCTCCAAGCAGCACAGATTAAAATCCTTCTCCTGTGTGAAATCTGACACAGCTGGGGTTGAGCAGTTTGCAGAAGAGAAAACTCCAGTGAGACCTTAGAGCCCCTTCCAGCATCCAGAGGGGCTCAGAGAGAGCTGGACAAGGACTTTGGACAAGGGATGGAGTGACAGGATAAGGGGGAATGGCTTCCCACTGCCAGAGTTCAGGCTTAGATGGGACATTGGAAAGGAATTCTTGGCTGTGAGGATGCCCAGAGCAGCTGGGGCTGCCCCTGGATCCCTGGCAGTGCCCAAGGCCAGGCTGGGCAGGGCTTGGAGCAGCCTGGGACAGTGGGAGGTGGCCCTGCCATGGCAGAGGGGTTGGAAGGGGATCATCTTTAAGGTGCCTTCCACCCAAACAAGTCTGTGATTTTATAATTCCACAGAACAAGGCTTGACATGGGTCTGTCTGCTCAGCACCCCCAGGGATCCACCTGCCCCCATGGGACATCACTGGGAAATCTTGTGTAGCACCAACCCTGAGCCCTGGCAGCTCACAGCTGGTCTGTGAGACTCAGAAAATCATTCTGCTGTGGGAAGGAGGGTTAAGCTGGAAAAAGGGAGTATTGCCAGTATTGCTTTCCTTTCATCAGTGTCAAGATGCACAAAGTTGTTTTCCCTCAATCAACGAATAAAACTCTGATCCTGCTGCTTCTGGAGCCCATGTGCACTCACAAAAAATGATCAGTTCATTGCAGTTAATTTATGAATGCAGTTATGAATGTGTAAAGTAAATTAAGGATAAATACTACACTGGGCCATTGACTGTCTAAATAATGCAAGCTGAGCAAGTACCATGGCATACCACAGGACTTTCCTCTGTGAGAGACATACTAAAATCCACTCACTGCTAATTTTAAGAATAATCCTCCTTTTGTTGGCTCTCATGAGACCACATCTGGTTGTGGCATTCAGTTTGGCCCCTCAAGCACAAGAAACACGTTGATAAAATTCAGTGCTGATAAAATTCAGCAGATAAAATTCTGCTAAAGAGACACCAGACCAGTCAGGGATCTGGAGAATGTGCCCTGCAAGGGGAATTTCAGGGGAGAGGGACTGTCCAGCCAGGAGAGGAGGTGCTGGAACCTGCAGGGACATTAGTGAGAGGACAGACAAAGGCTCTTTTTGCAGATGTGCAGCAGCAGGAGGAGAGATATGGTCAGAACATGGAAGAGTGAAAGCTCTGAGTCAACAAAAGAAAAAAAAAATTCATCATAATGACAGTCAGGTTCTGGAAGTGGCAAAATTTCTGTCCTTGGAGGTTTTGGAGATGTAACTAGATAAAGCTCTGAGCAATCTGGTTCTGAATTCTGTATCAACTACTCTTTGAGTAGGAAGCTGAACTAAAAATTTCCACAAGTCCCTGAATTATTTAGTGAAAATATTCCACAAGGCATAGATTACAAATTCCTGAAATGCTTTATAAAATTTCCAGAGAAAGAGACAAATTTTCACCATTTGTCACCAAAACCTAAATGACAAATTCCAGCCTAAAGAAAAGGTATCAATTTGCACATATGTGCCATAAGCAACAATATTTCATTATTCAGATATCTGGCACATTCACTGCTGTGGAAACTGGTGAAATTCAGCACCTGCCTTCTTAGATCTGGCACTTCCAGCAATTATAATATTTTAATGGTAATTCTATACTGAGAAATTCACTTCCTAGCAGATCTACCAACCTGTGTCTGTGACATTCAAGAGCCATCTACCTCCAGAAGGAATTAAAAACAAATGTTTAAAAATCTCACTGCACAGTCAGCATATTTCCTGACATCAATCTAAAGACCACAAAGAGAAATGCAAGAGCACTCCCAATAAAGCATGCAGGAACACAACATGGAGCCTCTTTCCCCTTCCCATTTGCTCTTCACCCTGTTCAGCCCAGCAGCATGGCACCAACGAGCCAGCCTGGTGCACACACAGGGGGGAGGCAAACACAACCCCACAAACACACAGGCACAAGGAGAAAAGAGGCAGAGCATGAAGAAGCATGCACAAACCAAGGACAAGCGTGCAAGCCTCTCTAGTTTGGTATCTGGACTCAGTTAGGTGGAGAGAGATGCAGATAAAAACCATGCCAAGTTACCTTCAATGGAATAAGAATAATGTGCTGGGCTGGGCTGGCTTGTGGTTAACCCTGTAGTGCAGGTAAGAACACTGTGCTGACTTGTAGATGGAGTCTGAATTAAACCACTTTCAGGTTTCATACCTGGCCACAGTGCACCTGAATCAGATAAATTGGACCAGTTACAAACAAATATGCCAGGACCAAACAGCATGCTCCTTCCTCAGATGAAGATTTTTGCTCATCACAAAAGCAAGTAACAAATGACACATGGAAAATGTTTAATTTTGGCAATGGTAAGCACTGACTGTCAGGCTGTGCAGGGATTAGAGCTGGTGACAAAATGGCTGAAAAAGAGAAAATTAAAAGCACCAAGAAGATTAATTTGCAAAGCTTTTAAGTAAAATCTGTTTGTGGTCACTGAGATTCAGTGCCCATGCAGATAAAGGACCTGCAATGGCTGTGACTTTGGGCTGAGCTGCACAGCACTGCAAGTGACATCAGCTGCTACACAGTGAGGCCAAAGCTGGGATCTGTGAAGGCCAAGCTTAACACTTCCACTCCTTCACTGGGCTTTGGGATGAATATTTTAAACCAAGCCACAAGTCAGTAATTTTCCTAGACTGACAACAACAAACATAGAGCTAAAAAAATAATTAAAAATCTGAATGTTTCTTCCAGACTTCCTGTTGTTTTGGAATGCCTTTGTAAGAACCCTGGGCACAGCACAGAGAGCAGAGTGACTCTAATTATGTGTACAGGGCACACCAAGCACGTGGCTCAGCTTGGCTGCTGTGTTAGGGTGAGGTCTCTGCACTGATGGGTGCCAACAGTGTCCAACTGAGGCAGCTCAGCTCAGGCCTCACTCCTCAGGGCTCTTCAGGCTTTCATTTGAGTGTCTCCAAATCTACAGCCAAAGTTAAAGACAGCTCTCCCTGGCCCTGGTTAGGAAGCAGAAATATTTTGAGAGGATCTACTTACAAACAAGCAGGAGTGTGCAAAGCAGAGGGACAAAGGACATTTGGAGCTAGACAGAGTTCAGGGCCATCAGAAAGAGCACCCTCCTTTTGAAACAGCCTGAGATCAGTACCAAGGCTGCAGAAGCCCCTGCAGCCCTTCACCCACTGCAGCAGGACTGAGCCATGGGCTGGGAGCTCTAGGTTTCTTACCTAAATGACATGGGAGACTCCATAAAGCTGGACATGAGCAGCCACTCGATGCTGCAGCTTTGTCAGAATTAAATTCTGCAATGGCCCTTTGATTTAGTTACATATCTGATCTCAAACTGACACCTATCAGTCAACTTAAATCACTCCCCTCTGCCCAGTCACCCCAGGGTTTGACTCTGACTCTCAAGTTGTGTCTTTGTTAAGGTTTCAAGCCTCCAGAACCTCAATAATTAGCAAACAAAAAGGAAAGGCTGATTTAAGCAAGACTGTAGACACACTGCAGAAACTCCAGAACAAAACATATGTGAAAAAGATCCTCCAAGGAGAGTGGGAGCAGCTGTGTTTGTTTAGCCTGGAAAGGGAGAGCCACCATCTCCAAATGGCTGAGCAGTTCTCACAGGGGACAGGAACCAGAAGCTCCTTAGGGGACAAGACAGAGGGACAAGGAGCAGTCAGCAGCACAGTGTGATGCTCACAGGACATGCAGAAGTGCCAAAGAACCTGAGAGTGAAACACAACCCCACCCTGGATGCTGTGGGACAATGACCAGCCAGGTCAGACACACACAGAGGTGCTGGCAGTGCTGGCTGGGTGATTCAGGTCATGTCCTAAAGCATCCTTCAGCCCCTGCCTTCCCTGTCTGGCTGTTACAGACATGCCCTTTATACTTTCTATACCCAGGCACACTCCTGGGCTGGTGGCAAATGTCCTGCAGGACAGCAGGATAAGCTGGCACAGCCTCAAGGATGCTGGAGGAGAAGCTGTGAGAGGAGGAATGAGACTCTTCCATGTCCAGTGGCAGCACTGTATGCCACAGAATGTCCCAGCACACACCTGCAGACATGGAAAGGCCCCACACAGGACATCCCAGCACTTGCAGGTTTTTCTGGAGTTAAAGTAAACCATCACATCCATGGTGCTTCTAATACCAGCTCACAGCTATGCAGCCTGGATGTCACCACTCTTAAATAAAATCTCTCTAGACCACAAGGGCATCCCATGCAGAACAATGCACTGAACACCAAGAGAGGTGACAAATCACCAAGAGCATAGGTCATCCCTTCTCTAAAAGGAGCATCCTGGCTTCAGCCACCTGCAGACTATGCTGGTGTTTGTCAGCTTGCCTGAATTTCATGCTGGTTTGTCCCAGTTAGAGAAGCCATGGTGCCTTCTTTCTGGCATAGAAACAAATACAAGGTAAAAAGACACAGCAACCTCTGTAAAAGCCCTCTGGTGCTGGTAAAACCAAGTTGTTGGCCCTCACCTGCTCACTGGAGATTTTGTGAGCAGAAGCAATTTCCAGAATTCCCTCTGCAGTGTGCATGTTCAATCCTCTCCATCAAACTGTGCAAGGTCCATCTCCTCAGCATGACTCAGCAGATACCACTCCACTATGATTTCCATTACTGGAAATGACTTTTATCATCTTCCTAACACTTGATTTCACACTAAAAATTCAGGTGTTTAACAACAGACCACCAAATCAACACCAGACATTTCAGTAACTGATGACATTTTGGATATTTTACAGAGGAAAGCTCCTTTGAAGTCAACAGAAAATGCAGATCTCCTTCCTGGCCTTCAGAAGAATTTCTAGTGTTACATTTAGACTATGATACTGAAGGAGCTGAGTACCCCTGCACTCCAGAACCTCTGCCTTTAAAAAAATGAACACTGCCCCCAGATACAGCCACCACTACTGCAACCAACAAAACATCACACCCACAATACTCCAACAAAACCCCTACACCTTCCCTCCCTCCTTCCAAAACTGTAGAAGTCTAAACCACTGTTTTAAACAACTTCACTGGAGCACTCCACATATTTACAAATATTTGCCTTTAAAAACACCAGCATGTGACACATTAAAACACACAACAGCACAGGAAGCAGCCCCAGTGCACCATGCACAACACACTATCAAAAAACACCAAATAAATGAAGCAAAGGAAACCATCAGGCACTGCTCAGATACAGCAAAAACCAGTGCAACAAGGCACTGAAACCAAAGTGCAGGTACCCAGTGAGGAGGAGTATGTTCCAGCAACCATTAGTAATTACAGTATTAGCAATTTAACTTGTGTTTAACAAAGCCAAGTCTGGATTTATTATCCTTCCTACACCATCTTTCAAATATATAATGACAAATCAATTGTTTTGTAACTTTTACAAAAGCCCATGTTCTGTCAGCAGCTAACAAAAGCCAGAAATGTAGCTGTTGTTATTCAAAGACATCTCATTCTTTAACTAGAAAAAAATTCATGTTTACACACATCAAGGTACCAAGATTTTAGCATTACAGATAAATCTGCAAGAGGCTCAGTGCCTATGGCTGTTCAACCACAAGCCCCTGAGACATATATTTAGAATCACAGAATGTGAATCCTTTAGGATCAACAAGTCCAAGCATAAATCCAGCACCACCACGTCCTCTGCAAGGGGTGGTGACTCCAGCACTGCCACAGGCAGCCAGGGTGCTCTCCCAGCTCCCTGCATGATGCTGTGATGTTCCCTGCTAAAGGATAAAACAGCCTCTGCTCCCTTCCAGTTTTTGGGAGCTGCATTTGCAGAGACTGGAATAGCTACTAAAAGGGCTCGGTTATTAGAGCAAATTAAGGAAATTATTTGCTTAGTAAACTTGGAGACATTTTAGCATGAGCTCTCATTTGGTGAAAGATGAAATAAAAATGTCATAATTGTGGATAACAACAAGGAAAGGGGGAAGGGGAAAGGGGAAGGGAGAAGGGAGAAGGGAGAAGGGAGAAGGGAGAAAGGAAAAAGGAGAAAGGAGAAAGGAGAAGGGAGAAGGGAGAAGGGAGAAGGGAGAAGGGAGAAAGGAGAAGGGAGAAAGGAGAAAGGAGTTGTAGTATGGAGTGTTGTGTCATTTCACTAAGAAGGAAACTGCACAAACACAGCTATACCACAACTAGAGACAATGATGATCCCAAACCAAGAATCACATGGCAAACTTCATGGGGAGATCCAAAGTAACAGCTTTGTAAAAAATCTTATTTTTTTAAGTTGAAGCCCCATCAAGAGATCAGTGCCCATCTACAGTTTAAGCTATGTGCTCTCCTACAAACCCTTCTCTCCAACATGAGTGGTTATGCTTAACATTGGCTTTTTACTGAGACATAAAACAGTAATTGCAGGCACAGAGAAATCTTTGAAGAGTCACTTTTTACCAAAAGGAGGTAGTCCATAGGTCTGGGTGGTCTGGGGGTAGATGGTGTAGGGCTGGGACTGCTGTAGTGCTTGGTACTGAGGCTGAGCAGGGTAAGGGCTCATTGTTTCTGATACTGGTACAGAGAGGATATGTGCATATGGCCTTGGGGAAAAGAGAGAACAAAAGTCAGCAAGAACTGTTTACATTGTGCAGCTTTCAGCCTTCAATAAGACCAAAAGACACATTCAAACCAAAAGACACATTCAAACCCAAAGACACATTCAATAATTGCTCCAGAAAGGAGAAACTACTCAGACTGACAATTCCTCTTAGTGTAATAAGCTTCTTGTGCTCCCCAAGGCAGGCCCTTGAGTTTACAGGTGCTGCCTGCAGTGACAGCAGGGAAAATCCCTCCTCCACAGAGCCAGATCCAGGCCTGGGAGGGCAGGGTGGACACATCCCCATTCCAACAGGCATGAGTGGTCAGTCCCACTAATCATGCCTGACCACACCAGAGCCTGCAGCTGCTGTAGTCCAGCAGTACCTGTAAGAACCAGGGACACACACACAGAAACTACACAAAAACAAACAGCAGGGGTTAAAGCCTATCCTGCTCCAACAGGAAAAAATACAAAGATCCCTAAACACACTGAATGATGAGAAAATCTTATATTCCCCTTGTATTTATTTATGTTCAATTTGTTTATTTGACAACTTTCAGGTGCATTGTTCACCAAGACTATCATGGTAATTACTTGAAGGGCTTCATTTATCTTTGTGGGGCTTTCATTTATCATTTATAAAACAACAGTCACTAAAGCTGAAGGGTAAATTCTGTAAGTACAGTGTCTCCAGCAATGAGTAACTGCTGCCAATAGTGGGATTTACTGCACTGGAGAAATGCATGAAGATACAAAACAATTACTTCAGAGAGAAATAATAGTTACAGAACTCAGTAACAATTTCTTGACTTACTTTGCAGAATACATTTGTGAGGTATAATCATTTGATGACCTTGGGATATAATCAGTGCATGTCATAACTGAAAAAAAATAAATTTGTGTAATTACAGAGGTGCTTTCAAAACCCAACAAATAAAGACAAATATCAATACTCATGGTACATTTTAGTCAACACACAGTATTTACAAAGACTTTTAGTGCCCTGAATAGCTGTTTCAAAGCAAATTCTCAAAAACACACTGTTAAACTGGCACAAAATATTTTGCCACCTCACAGCAGGTAGATCAGTCAGTCACACTATTCCTCCCTGTGAAACAGAGCTCTTTCTCTTTATCAGCTGGTACCATAATTTTTTGCAACTGTCATAAAAAACCTTTGATTTCAGCCCTCCCCAAAACCCTGCACATTTGCCAAAGGGGCTTCATCTGCACCAAGTGTAACATTTCTGTGTCCTGGAGCAGAGACCAAACACCTGTTTTGCCAAGCTTTCCTCATCCCCTAGGTGCTCTGTCCATGCATGGCTCCAGCAAAGAGTTTTCCTGCAAAAAGGAACAGCTCCAGCTCAATGAACTTAATCACAAATATCCAGGGAAGCACAGCTGCAGTGCACAAGGCTCAGAGATGCCTCTAAAATAAGCTGGCAGTTACATTTAACCAGATTTTTCTGCTTCAATAAATTCACAGCAATTGCACTCTGAAGCTGGTAAGACAGAGTGGCTCAGCTGGCAAAGAGGAAATGTTTCAAATGTTCTCAGTCAGCACAGCCCATGGCTCTGCTACACTTTGTGTGAGAGAACTCTATTAGAGCACTCCAGGCTGGGCTGGAGATGGGGTCTGGGCTCCTATGGCTTCATCCCAGAGCCTTAAACACCCCTTGGATTCACATCAGCTGATTCAATACTCAGCTGTCCATCAGAAAGCAACAATGGGCAGGAGCCCAGCCCAGAATTTGGTCCCTGTAGCCTCTCTGGAAGGAGCCCAGCACAGAATTTGGTCCTGTGCAGCCTCTCTGGCAGGAGCCCAGCACAGAATTTGGTCCCTGTAGCCTCTCTGGCAGGAGCCCAGCACAGAATTTGGCCCCTGCAGCCTCTCTGGCACATGGCAGCACCACAGTGCAGCAAGGGCTGTGACTGTATCTGCACAGCTCAGATCTACAAGCACCATGGCCAAACCCTCAGCAAACACAGCTGCACTGCTGTGGATCCAGCTGATTCCCCTCTGAAAGCAAAGCACCCAGGCTTGCCCAGGAGGTAATTCAGGCTGTGTATCCCCAGGGACCCCACACCTACCATTACAAGAGACCACATTTTCCCTCTCCCTCTGGAGTGACTCAATTAACAGCCTCCAAAATAGGGTTATGGATAACAGCATCCTCTGCCTTGGTATTTGATCCAAATGCCAATAATGTGCTCAAAAAGTTGGCATTTCCATACTGGACCTGCATTATTGCCCTTGTATGACCACCTGGTAAACTCTCCTGAGTTACAGTGAGGAAAGCAAGACACTGCCACAGGCAGCTCTAACCCCAATGTGCATTCTGCCACCTCAAAATCAAAAACCTCCTCTTTGTGTGATCTGAACACCAGCAGCTGAGAAGTACAAACCATTAACCAGATGTGCTGAACCTCCCAAATGATCCATGAATCACCTTCCTCTGCTCCTCAGTGTTTGCCTTTGCTCACAGTGTGAAGCCCACGTAGCTCAAGGATACAACAGCAAACACAAACTGGGAACTTTTGGACCTAAAGACTTTCCTCTAACACTTGTCAGTTCCTACATGTTGAGAATTTGTAGGGTTCTTTTAAGAAAGTCAATATTCATCTGAATAGTTATGAAGTAATGGTATTTCTAGAACTTGTATTTATAAAACTGCATACAAAGAATTAGGCAATGGTGTAAAAAAGCAAAAAATCCCACAATAACACTGCATGCAGTTTCTAGGATTTGTAAATGGCTTATCCAGTCAGGTTTTGCAGGATGAAATTTCTCCTAACTCCTGCAACACCACAGGATGGATTAAAATAGCAATGATTGAATCAATTACAGTGGGAAGTCACACCTTACACACTTTCAGCTAAGGTGAGCTGACTTACACTTCAAAATATGTATTGGCAGTCAAAGGAATCTGACTTTCCTAATAACTTCCAGCCCTCTTTTTTCAAGAGAAAGGACACACTCCACTTTTCACTTGGTATGCAATCTTTGTATTCCCTGCCTGTTTCCTCTCTGTTTATTCCCTGAGAGCTTTCTGCAGACATTCAATACAATTCAGAGTCTAAGATGAAGTGTATGGCATATTGCTACAAAGGACCCAAGCAGCTGTGTAGAGATAATGATTTATAAAACATGTTTACAATAGGCAGTACAACTGATATTAACTCAATCCTCAAGAAGAATCATGTCTAAGGCAGATAAGACACAGCAGCACTCAAAAGCACCCAACAGCCAGCTGAGGGGCAGTGACAGAAAAATATTTGTTAGAAACAGATATTTCCTTACCATCAGGCATTAACACTTTGTAAACACTACAGTAAATGTTCACTTTACAACTGATAGTGAGAGCAGGCTAAGGATTACAAGGAGGAGACAAAGCTTGTGGTTGATGTGCATGGTACCAGGGAAAGACTTGGGGAAGGACAATGGGAGAACTCCAGGTACTCACTCTCACTGGACATGGGAAGGTTTGAACCAAGGTTTGAAGATTCAGTTTTCTGATCACTGACTTCTGTGCTGCTCACATGACTGCTAGGACAACAAAGGTTCAGTATTAGCATTATGAACTCTTAAATTAACATCCTTGGCCATCATAACCCCTGGGTTCAACCCTTCTGACCAAGGCACACTAACTCCTCACAAAACCTAGCCCTGTGCTCTTTGCTGTTTCAGGAAGAGATTCTGAAAGAGAGATCTGCACCTGGAATTAGACATCAAACTCTATGGGGTTTGAGGGGTGGCTTCTGTGAGAAACACCTCTTGGCATCTCCATTCCATGCCCCCAAGCTGCAGCAGCCAAGGAAGTGCTGCCAGCAGTGCTGTGTGACCCTGCTGCCACAGGCTCCCTGCCATGGGCATGGCCTCAGTGCTGCATTTGTCCCTGAGGAGCAGTGCTGAAACATCCTTGGACTGGGGGTCACTTCTCTACTTAAATTATTCTGGATTTGTCCCACATTGTTTCAGTTCCATGCTGATGTTGCTTTGTTCATGTACAGAGTAGGAAGTACAGGTAATTTCTAAATGAAACTGTTTTGTCCTTGATTATTGCCTTCCAGGCTTTAGTTTTATTATTGCTAGTTCTGCAACACAGCTTTTCATGAAGTTTTGAGCCATCTCTGTGCTGTTCTGATATTTTGAAACTGCAGTTTCTCAAGGTGAAGGAGCCAAAGGAACTGCACCTTGTAGCTCAGGTGTGCACCAAGCATGGTGCTCTCTGCCTCCCTCCATCACCTGACTCCATTCAGCATCCCAACAAAAAACAACTGCACAGTTTTGTGTTGGATGAGCAAATTAAATTCTCAGGAAGAGCCTAAAGGTGTCTGAGCTGAACTACACAGGGAGCAGGAGGCTGTATGAGAAATAAACCCAAACCTTGCAACACCTTTCCCCACCCATCCCTGCTTTCTGAACCCAACTAAACTAATTTTTTCTCCCTCCTTCCCCTCCTGCAGTGCAGAGAAAAGGGAGAAACAGGTCCAATAAATTCTTTTAAATTAATCCATTGGTTAAACTTAAATTCATGTATAGCCTTATCAAAACAGAGCAAGAATATTTAAACAGAATATTTAATCAAGTTAGAAATGCAACTTTATCCCACCCCTCTCTTCTGTTTTTAAATACTGGATGTCCACAATTTTAAAGTCCAAGGATGTTTATACTCAAATCTTGAGCTCCCTGTGCCCATAGGGAAGGTGTGGTTGTGCTGAAGCAGGGTGACACAGAGGGAGAAGGGAGAGCCCCTCAACATGCTCAGACCTCTCTGCCCAAGAGAGGGAAAAACCCTCCCTAAGATCTGATTTCTCTGACTCGGATGGGCCAGAAAGGGAGCTTGTGTGATTAGATCAAAATTCTAATTTTGAGAATACAGAACAGGACCACTCCTGCAGAAATGGTGTTTCCTCCTTGCTCTTATTGGAATGGCAGAGACTCCAAAAAGAAAACTTTCCTCACTGAGTTTGCTGCTACTCAGAGAAGCAGAATAAATCCTAATAAAGCTATTCTAAGTAGTAATAATAATAGTTAATTCCTAAATACAATCATGATCAAAAAGCATCTACTGAGGATAAAAATAGTATCACACAATAGCTTTAAATAGGAGAAGCTACCAATTCAAGAGTTTCATTTCTCATAGCAGTTACCCACAGAGTTTCACTAAGAACAGTAGTACAGATATTATTAAAATATCCTGAGTCTCACCAAATTAAATGCATGTTATTTCAGTCTCATTCTGTGAAAGATAGGTGTGATGATGCCATTCTTTTTGTGGCCACTTTTATAAAAGCTTTATACCACAAAGCTAGTTAATTATTTTTTATTGGGAACTTAATCAAAATTATACCAAATCCAAATACAACTTTATTTTCCATAGCTCTGTAAAAAATAAATCAAGAGGCAAATTTCTAAAATGAAAGCTTTATAATTGTAAAAGACCATAAAGAACTGTTCTACACTAAAATCAAATTTAAAATCCCATACCTCAGGCTCTGGTCTCTGGATTCTTGCATCTTGGCTTTTTTCACCTGCAAAGACAAAAATGTTCAGAGCTACAACTAACACAAGCTGGAGGGTTCACAATGGTGGCTGCATGTCCTGCACTCCAGAAGTCACTGGTGTAACCATGGGCTCTTCATCTCAAACCAAGTTTTTTCCTAATTGGAAAACAAGGGCTAACACTGGATCTGGTATAGCAGAATTGTCATGTTAGTTACATTAGTAACAGGTGCTGAGATAGAAAGCAACAAAAATGGCTGGTAAGGACAATTTTGTGGAAATTGAATAAAACAGTCATAAATTTGAAGAAAATCTTATTTTGCATGGATTCAGCACAAACTTTGCTCTTTCCCCCCTATATTTTAAGATAGGAACATGAATGCTTTTTCTGTAATAAATTAGGAGTTTTGACTCCTGACTAAAACCAACACAGCACTTTTTCTCATTTTGTAGGTGCCAGCTGGATCCTGTTCCTGTACAGGGTATTACACCACTGACAGCACTGGCTTGAACACAAATTTGGTTTCTGCAAGGTACAAACATTACTGTAAAACTCTCAGAAGGATGCCAGGGTGAGCTTCTCCTGCAAGAAAATGCCATGACTGCCTCACTCATTCATTATGATCCATTCAGTCTCATACTCTGCCACAGAATGACTGACTGCTATCACTGGTATTCTTAAAAGAAATTACCAAGGAAATCTTTAGCTGAATATTACAGCAGAATCTGCTTAAAGGACACACCACTGAAAATTAGCTGTACCCTATCTCTCATGCTCTAAAGAATAAAGACAGTTTTCATTATATTAGGATGTATTTAGAGAGATTTCCTTTTTAAGTACAGGGAATTCATTTTTAAACTCTTCAAATAGGTGGAGTACAAACTATATGGTTTTGCTGCTTAGTTTCACATTTTGTGGATACTACTCAAGCCCATCATCTGCAACTTGTAGAAATCCAAGTTCTGAATAATTTTACATTTCCATTTCATTTGATTTTGTTCCTAAATCATAAAATTGCATAAATGACATTACAATGTATTTTCTAACTAGTTTAACTGAAGAATATTAAATTCTCACATTAAAAAGGCATCAAAATCTTTTCAATTACAGCACACCCAAAGTGCCCTCAAGCACATTATTCTGTTTCTGTGTGCATTTGACAAGGTATCCAAGATTACAAGCATCACTCCCTTTGTAACTTGGCAATTTCTTGTGGAGTTTGTGCCAGGTTTATTTTGGGAACAGAACATTAATACAAACATTTCTGTTTCATTCCTATGCTATTATGTTTTAGATACACAATTTAATTAATTTCATACTGTATGGATAATTCTCTACCAACACCTCCATGCTGTGTTAATATCAGTTATTGATAATGCAAACATTATTGCAAATATTTCACATACATGTAGCAACTTTACCCTTCAGACATGCTTCCCTACCCCAACCCAATGCTACATCAGTCATTTAAAAATGCCTTCCACTTGTGGAAACAATGAATCACAGGATCTTTCCAAGATCTCAAGCATAAGAAGAATTAAAGACTATACACTCTGTAATACCCAGCATGCTGAATTTGTCCCTGTAATAGTGAATTTTATTTTCTCTACAACAGGCTTGAGATAAGTCTGGTTTTCTGAGTAATCATTTTGCATAGAAACATCATAAAGTTCAAGAACTTATTACTGCCTGTACAGTTATAGTAAATTAAATTTTACGAACAACAAAATGCTTTTTATAAATTATAGTAAATTAAATTTTATGAACAACAAAATGCTTTTTGCCCTCTGGATAAATACACTAAGTATAAGCCTTCTTTTCCAATATTAGTTAAAAAAACCTGTATACCAAAACTGTGAGATCACTAATTTGTTTTAGATTTTCATTTTCAGCCTTTTTAAAATGTACTTACTGGTTGCTCGGGTAAGTCTTGTGGCTCTTCCATGGGTATTACTATTATTTTAATGCTTAAATGATTCAAATCGTGTGTTCCTCAGCAGTCTTCAAGCCCTGTTAAAAAAAGGTGTTCATGGCTTTATGTACTTTTTGGGGGCTTATCATGTAGGCTATCAGAGAATATTAATTGTTATATACTCCTCCCCTAAAACTTGTGTGGCCATCTCCCAAATAAAATACAAAATTCATATATGGAAAGAGTTCATAAACAAGGGATTTAGCTTTAAGCTTTGAAGATACAGATTTTTCATGCACATGGTACATTTCTACATCATTTGCTCGGACCACGTTGACTGCAGAAGCTAACACACTAATCAGACACGTGCACCATGATTTTAAAGACAGTTTAAATGATCAAATCTGGTCTACTAGGTCAGTAAACAGCATGATTCAATCTAACCTGTTTTAATTTAGAACATTTATATAACAATTAAAAAAAAAATCAGGACAAAACTGTACACCTAAATGCATTTACACACAGTGCTGTTCCCCACCAAATTCACAAAGCAAGTTCATTATTTCAAATGTACCTTTCAAAAAGAGAAGTTTGATGAAAATTAATAAAAGAATTTTTATTTTGGAAGCATTTAGCGGAGAGATCTTATATACCACATCAAAAAGCTGCTGCTTTCCAGGGACTTAAAATCATGAAAAAGAAATTTTGCATAACATTTTCACAACCTGATTAACTTTTGCAATTTGCTGGGCAAAAGAGAAGGGCCTGTGATCTGCTGGCTTCCCCCTCTGCCCACCTGATGTGCAGGAGCACTATGATCTGTGCTTTTGTTCTTTCTGCAGCTCATTCTGGAGCCACTTTATTAAAACCAACCCCAACCTCTTCAGAGCAGCTTTCCCTGAGCTGCCTCCTCTGCCACACACCCACACAGCAAAACTTCAGGGGACTGCAGAAATCAGAAGAAATACTGAAAAACTCTTGGTGGGTTGGAGAAACTAAATCCAGAGACTTTCTGTGCTGAGGTACAACCTATTCCTGCCTCCACAGCCACAAAGTCCAGCTCTAAGTGTCTGCAGTAATGTGAAAGTGGCTTTTTTACACACCACTCCTTCCTCTGGGACCTTCTATTTCCCCACCCTGCCCGGAGTCTTCAGGCACCTCCAAACCACGGGATTATCCCCGCACAAAGTGACTGGACTGGTTTACAAAAACAACTTTCTGGTGTCCTGAAAACCATGGCTGTGTCCCCTGCCTGGTTCCTGCCAGACCTACTTACCCTGGCAGCACGTGCAGCCTGCCCACAGCCCGGCCCCACGTGCCAGCCTCGGGGATGCTCCGCAGCCCGCAATAATTCCAAATTAACCAAGAAAACACAAAAGGTTTCTCCTTCATTTGAGGGCAGGTCTTACGTGCCAGGGTGTATTGGATGTGGCAGGATAAGGTTTCATTGAGGGTCTGAGGATTTTGCAAGGCTGCCACTCCTAATCAAAGCTACTTATCCTTATTGCCTGAACTCGAATTCACAATTAGTTTTTTTCCATAATTCAGGTTCTTTGGAAATGACCCTATTCACAACACACAAGTCTACAATACAAAGCACTATTGTCACCTTTGCAGTTTTTCCTCCACCGTTTCAACCAGTTTTATTTTAAATGTAAATCTTATTTATTTTTTTGTAGAAATAACAGAAAAATTAGGACTGAAGAGAAACTCTGCCACTCAGAGATTATACAAAGAAGTACAAAATACAATGGCCAAGAGCAAGAAGATTTGAAATTCATTCCTGTCCCTCATCCTTCACCTCTGTTATTTAACACTGTTTTGCTGTGTAATTACATAGAAGAATCCCAAACGAAACTCTTCAGTATGGAAAAATATCTTACATTCCACTGATCAACACAGCAGTAACTTCCCATGCCATGCTTTGCTTCAAAGCTGTGAGCAGTTCTTTAATTTTGGTTTTCAGAAGGATTTAAATAATTACAAAGACAAAAAGATTCTCAGAGTCCCACTGAAATATCTTACATGTGTGAAGAAAACACTCTTTCCAAATAAGCTGGGGTATCTTGTAGCACTTGGAAGCAGATGATTGAACCAAAGCAAACGGAGAGAAAGTGCTCAGAAGGCAGAACTTGAAGTGAGAAGTGAGAACAGAAGTGAGAATTCCAAGTGAAACTTGGCCTAGGATGGATGAAGGATGAAGGATGAAGGATGAAGGATGATGGATGGAGGATGAAGGATGGAGGATGGAGGATGAAGGATGGAGGATGAAGGATGGAGGATGGAGGATGAAGAATGAAGGATGGAGGATGGAGGATGGAGGATGGAGGATGGAGGATGAAGGATGGAGGATGGAGGATGATGGATGAAGGATGAAGGATGATGGATGGAGGATGGAGGATGGAGGATGAAGGAAGAAGGATGGAGGATGATGGATGAAGGATGAAGGAAGAAGGATGAAGGATGATGGATGAAGGATGAAGGATGGAGGATGAAGGATGAAGGATGAAGGATGGAGGATGAAGGATGAAGGATGGAGGATGGAGGATGCCTTCTCTGTACCTGCAGAAACAGCAGCAGGGGCAGAGGATGACACCTCCCACTCCAGGTGTGCTGTGGTGGCACAGACCAAGCACTTGGGGGAAATGGAGGCACTGAGCTCCACATCTGAGAGCAAGGGGTGAGGGCATCCTCCCACATCCTCCCCAGCCAGGGCCAGCACCAGCAGCTTTCCCACACCCCAGCAGTGTTAAATAACAGGAAGGGAAAAAAGGGAGAGCTCCTGCCTCTCCCAGCCTCCTGCACCCCACTCCTGCCTGCCTCTCACTCCCTCCTTCCTGGCCTCCAGAGGCTTGTGAGGGTCAACAGCAGTCTGGATGTAGGATCTGCCAAGGGAAAAGAAAGAGAAAGAAAAGAAAAACCAGAGAGACCCAAGCAGAGTCTTTCTGCTAAGGTGATGACAGAAAGATCAGCTCTGGCCCTGCAGAGCCCTGTTCCAGGGGAGCCAGCAGGATGAGGGTCAGGAAAAACATGCAAGCAGAGCAGCAGGATGTCCCTTTTCAGCCACAGCCATGGTAAATGAACCCAAAATTTTATCATCTACTTGATGTTCCACTTTGATGAAGCAGAGACATGACAGTGATAAATATCCAAGAGCCTTTTCACCTGTACCACCCACCCAGGGTCACCAGGGTCTCACACACAGCAGGCACAGATTTTCCTGGGGCTGGGCACAGAAAGTCCTTGGATCATGGCATGGCAGGAACCTCTTCCTGCCTCTCTCCTCCTGCACTGAGAGGCTGAGGGAAGCTGCTGGCAGCTCCAAGGCTGAAACCACCAGCAGGATGCAGGCAGCAGCTGCTCCTGCCCTCTCCAGCACAGCTAACCCCCAGCTGCCCCCAGCCCTTGGTGGGTGCATGGCCCAGGGCCCCAAACCCCTCCAGGTGCTCCAAACCCCTCCTCACCCAGTATGAGAGCCCTGAACCACCCAGAGCTTGGCTTCCCCAAAAATCAAACCCAGCATCTTGAACCTGCTCAGCCTGAGCTGCCTCAGAGGAGCACACTGAGCCAGCAGCTCACCAGCAACAAAGATGATTTTTAAAAACTGAAAATACACAAGGCTGATTTTTTTTGTTGGGGTTTTTGGTTGTTTGGGGGGGTTTTTGCACATCAAATCTCAAAATTAGATTTTAACTCATATTAAACTCAACTGCACTCAGGTAAGCTTTATTATTTTTTTACACATTACTACAGAACATTTTTAAACCCTAAGTGAACACAACAGCAGAGGTATCAAAGATTCAGGAGGTAAGAATGCTTCTGTGGGCCACTGGGTTTGTGAATGAGAAAAACAGTACAAAATGGAAGCAAGTGTGCAAGAAGCCATTAAATGATCTGCTGCAATGAAAGAAACATTCAGAAAAATGAGTCCATTGTTCTGCTTCTGGAAACCAGCAAAGCACCACACTTTTTTGCTTTCTGGGATGATTGTTGTTAATTACCTGATGAAAACTATTCTGTAATATGTGAATTAAACACCAGGTTTTATTTGATCTAGACTTGTTTTGAATAACCACCCTGTTTAATTCCAACTTGCATGGAACACCAGCAATGCAAAATAATAAGATTTGGGTTTGTGTGTAATTTTATTTTGGTTGCTCAATGTAAGGAGCCACATAATCCAAACTTCAAACCAGAAGGCCTCAGAGCAGAGGTAGGGGCTGCAGAATCCCTCTCAGCAGCTGCCTTCAGCTCTGCACATCTTGATGCCAATAATTCACCATTAAAAGCCCTGGCAAGTGATCTCCAGTTTCTTGCAGTAAATCCTGTTTTAAAAATCCTAAACTACACAGCCCAGCTTGGTCAGACTTTCTCAAACTAGATACTCTGGATAGAATTTCTGAAAGCTGCCTGCTATGAGCAGCACCTGGATGGACTGCTATTTACTTTCAGCTTGTGCTTTTCAAGCCCATCTGCCTTGGCTTTGAATATAAAGTTTCATGCAAGAAACAGTTCTCCCAAGCTGCAAATAATTAAAGTCAGGATACTGTGATAAAACCAACATGCAGTAATTATACTAATTAGGAAAAAAAGCTAATTTACTATGGTTTTATATTACTTTAGAACAGTCACTATTTCCCTAGGAACAAAGTTTTGATTGGAGTAATGAAATGACATCTATTAAACAGTGTTGGAATAAAATCATAGGATCATTTATTTCAGAAAAGACCTCCAAGATCATTAGGTCCAACCAGTACCCAGCACTGCCAAGGCCACCACTAACCCATGTCCCCAAGTGCCTTGTGTTTAAAGCCCTCAAGGGATGGTGACTCCACCTCTGCCCTGGGCAGCTGTGCCAGGGCTGCACAGCCCTTTCAGGGAACAAATTTCCCCAAATATCCAATCTAAACCTTCCCTGGCACAGCTTGAGGCCATTTTCTTTTGTCCTGTCCCTTGTCCCCTGGGAGCAGAGCCTGACCCCACCTGGCTCCATCCTCCTGTCAGGGAGTTGTGGAGTGCAAGAAGATCCTCCCAAGCCTCCTTTTCCCCAGGCTGAGCCACACCAGCTGCTCCTCATCAGATCTGTGCTTCAGCCTCTTCCCCAGCTCTGTTCCCTTCTCTGAACATGCTCCAGCCCTTCAATATCTGTATTGTAGTGAGGGACCCAAAACTGAACCCAAAAGAGAGGGAAATCACTTCCCTATTCCTTGACACACCATTTTTCACACAGGCCAGGATGCCCTTGGCATCTTTGGCACCTACCCACAGGGTGGCTCGTGTTCAGCAGCTGTCAAGCAGCACCCCCAGGTCCTTTCCTGATAGAAAAGACCACTTCCCCACCACTTTCCTCCCAGCCTGGAGTGTTCCATGGGATTGTTGTGCTTAGCATGCACTCCATGCCCTTGTCCAGAACATTCAGAAAGATATTAAGCAGGATTGGTCCCAGTTCTGAACCCTGGGGAACTCCAGCAGTGCCCAGCCCCACAGGGATGCAGTTCCATTCCCCTTCACTCTCTGGGCCCAGCCATGCTGAAGGTTTAAACCCAGCAAAGAGCACACCTGCCCAAGCCCTGAGCAGCCACCTTCTCCAGGAGAAATGGAGTCAAAAGGTTTAAAGTTCAGGCAGACACATCCACAGCCCTTCCCTTATGCATGATGCAAGTCACCCTGCAGGAGAACAGGTTGGCTGGGCAGGATCTGCCTCTCCTGAACACTGGGACTGACCCCTGGGTGTCCTCTATGTGCCACATGATGCCACTGGTCTGTCCTACAGCCTTGCACTCCACTGAGGGCAGGCTGCAGTCCCCAGACCCATTTTCTGACCCTCCTAGATGCCCATTACACTTGCAAGCATCCAGTCAAGTGGGACCTTCCTGGTTAGCCAGGGAGGCTGGGAAATGATGAAGGAGCTGCCAGCTCCTTCAGTGTCCTTGACTGGATCCTACATGGCCCCAGAGACTTGTCTAAGTGGTGTAATATGTATTTATAGAAACATTTTTTATTGTCTTTTACAGCAATGGCTGTAATGTTTTGTGCATTTTTTTTTTTGTACAAGTCACCTATGCAGTTATTTTCACTCCTTAGTTGTTCAAGGACCACCACCTTACAATGAACAGCAACAAAAATACATTAATTAGGCAGCAGGATAGTGTAGTGTTCCCATATTTTCTGGTGGTATCTCATGACAATGTGCCCCATGCTGCTGCATTACACACACACTGGATCAATCAAGCATGCAGCCAAAACAACCCAAGGCATCACCCAAGTGGAGCAGAGCTTTTCCTCACAATGTTTTCACTCTGTGCCACTCACCACACGACAGCTTCTGACAGAGGAGCAGATCTTGGCACAGTGCAGCACGGCAGATCTACCCCCCTTTCTGTTTTTAGGTTTAATTAGAATACCCAAATAAAAACAAAAGCAGAAGAGACACATATTGACATTACCATGCACTGCACAATGCAGCAGAGCTCACAGCAAACACTGATACTCCACTATTGGCTTTTCTCATCCTCCACACACACCCACATGCCCCCAGGTACAACACACACAGGTATGTGCAAAATACTGTGACAACCAGACAAAAACCTTTCTGATGAGTGCTGCTGGATGAGTCCCTGCTCTCTCTCCATGCTCCTTATTCCCTTCTTTATCAGCCAGGAAATTTCACAATTAAACACTGTAAAAGTTACAAGGAAGGCATTTTGTATGCCTTATTTCTGAAGCTATGGATGGTCATGAGAAGCCTCCAAATGCTGTCATAATGTAGGGCTAAAAAAATCATTATTTGATTAAAATTTCATAACCCTAAAATGGAAAAAAAATTGTGCTGTGAGAAATAAAATAAGAAATAAACACAGTGAGAAAATAACTGAAATCAAACATGGAAATACAAATCTAGTTTTCTCCTAAGCAATGCATTTCCCATGATTTTTAGATCCTTGAAGGGCTATCAGTGCTCTGAGAGTCTGCAGCTCACTCTGCCTGACCCATGACACATGCTTGTTTTCCCAGTTCTTATGCAATGCTTTTTCAATTCAATTTTGAAACACAGCAGGGAAAATTTTAATGGGGAAAATAACTGTTTTCACAAAAGGAAGATTTGGACAGAACAACATCATCCTCAAGAAAAACAACTCCCACTGAGCCCAGAAATCATGTGGCAGCTCCTGCTGGCCAGAGCCAGCACACATCACTCACAGGGCAGGAGAGCACAGAACTGCTGCTACCTTTCAGTGACAGAAGCAAAGCACAGTGATTTACAGAAACATCAGCCAAGTAGAACAATTGATTCCCCCCTCTCTTCCTGATGGTACAACTTGCAGTGAGACCAAACAGATTTTCTCCTGGCGACCACACAGAGTGTGGTACCTGAAATCTCACAGCCCATATACATTTTTGTGCTTCTGGAAATAATTAAACAGGTCACAAACTTCTAGAGCTGCAGCCCCAGACAGCAAAAAACAAAAAAAAAAAAAAAAAAAAGCTGTTTGACTTTCATGGTTTTAAAAACAAACTTCCCAGCAGCAGGACACACTGCCCTTAATTCCTAAAAGCCACTTCAGACATATCCTAATAGATTAGGACACTTCCTGAACAAAAGACTGAACTTTTTAAACTTGTCTCAGTCAGACAGCAAATCTGCATCACATTAACCACAAAAAAGAATTATTGACATTAGGCAGTTCTAAACTCCATTTTCAATAAAAGATTTGACTCATAGATCTCAAAAAGTCACACAGCTAGCACCAGAGGCTACCATGAAATGCACCTATACTTCTATTAGAGGAACTCTTTCAGGACTCAGCTGTACTCAGTGCAAGGTCCCAGGAGAAGTGAAGATGACAAGTAACAAAATAAACAGCCAGCTTACAGTTTGTGCAGAAGGCTGATCTGATCTGTTCAGTGCTGTGGGGCCCTGAAGAGGCAATGTTTGATCATCAAGGACAGCTTCCCCAAACACAAGAGCCCAGTCCAGCCCAAGAGGCAAGAAAATGAGCAAATGCAGGGGAAGGACAGCTTGGCTGGACAGACAATTTTGACTAAGCTCAAAAAGGAAGAATCTGGGAGGTCCAGCAAACTAGAAGTATGAGACTGACTTCTAAAATCCCAGAAACTGAATTACACATAATAGTGTGGTCTGTACAGAAATAGGAACCATCACCCAAGGTTTAAAGCTGCCACACGCTTTATGTGAAGTTCCAGCTGGTGACTCTCAGGGAAACAGCACTGTCAGTATTCAAACACAACCAAGAAACATTTCAAGACACAGCAGGAAGCTCCTGAGATGCAAGAATAGTGCTCTGGTCAAGTGTTAACTCAGGAGAGACCCATCTGCTGCAGAATGAACAGTTCCATCACCTCTGAAATTGGGCTAGACATACCCTTAACCCCAAATAAAAGTCCACTGAAGAGATGGAAAGAGTCCCCATAACAACATTGTATATTATTTTTCTAAATACAAGGCTTGTTTTGTAGTCAGCTTGTTCAGTTACAGCACTGATGGGTGACAACCTGGAACAGACAGGGCAGTGATTGGTGTGAATCACAGTGACACCATACCCTGAGGAGGCTGCTGTGCCCTGCAGTGTCACAGCACTCTCCTAAACATCATGTTGGGTATCAGGAGGAGATCCCAGCCCTTGCAACATCACCTTCACTGAGGCTCTGGAGGCAGCTGCAAGAAGAAAGAAAGGATTTGAAGTTACTCCCTCAGGTACTGGAGGGCCTCCAGTCATGGCATCTGCACAAACTATCCCAGAATCACTGCTAGAGAGGAGCCACCAGAGAATTCTGCTGAAGAGATGCTGCTGGCTTGAAGCCCTTTAATCAAGTAGAGAAAAAAATTCTAGACAGATCAGGATGAAATAAAGGAAGTAAATTATGGGTAAGACAAAGCTGAAAAATACCATCCTCAATGTATAACCAACCAGTGAGTGATGCTGGTCATGGTACAGGAGCAAAAATCACTCCCAAATTCCTGCAAGAAGACACTGTCTGGAGATGGGTGGTCTGTGGACACTGCTTGGTGCAAGAACATACATAAAATACCAGCTGTTAAGTCCTGACACAATTCTATTTCAGGCTCAAAAGTTTCCACACCTCTCCATCCTGGCAGCTCCTCTTCCAATCACAGGGTCTTGCAGACCCAGTGAAAGTTTTATCAAACATCAGTTTCTAAGAGCAGATTGCAGGGAAAAAGAGCAGAGACTTGTCAAGAGGGGGAAAAAATAACTCTACTTCTGCTAACTGAGAGCACAGGCATGGAGCTACTCACATCCCAATGTTATCTGCCTTGAGTACCTTGTGTAGAGCATGGCCTGCACACAGGCACACACTACTTGCCTGACTTTAAGTTCAATTAAAGTATTTCAGTATATTTTATCTAGTTTTATGTTTAGCCACCTATGACCCCTTTTTGGTACACAGAAGTTAGGAAATGGTTCATTAATCTACTGTAGAGGGGCTCCAACTCATTCATACAGCACATTTATAGTGTCCTCTGACATATTCAACTCAAAATTCATTCAACATCTGGAGATTTCTGGGGCAAACCTTTGAGAAGTTACAAATACTTCCAAAGTCACCAATTACTTGGGAATTCCTACAGCTATTGCATACATCAGTGACCATTTTCCAAACAAATTATTTGAAAAGCAACAAATTTTCACAATTTTTCAATCAGATGTGCTGCACAACCCAACAATACACAGTTCCCCAGGTGCCACAACTGCTGCTGAGGCAAGAGCTGAGGGGGAGACAAAAGTTTCAGGCAAACACTGCAGGAATTGCAGCAGCTTGGAAACTGCAGGACCTCGAGCTCAGGATGTTTCAAACAGAGCAGGGAGAATGTACCAGCAGATCACTGCTTGTGTGGCAAAAGCTGGATGGAGAACCCCAGAGTAAGAGGGATCACACCATGAGGTGACAAGGAAAACCCCTCAAACACAGTAGGTTCAGCCCAACAAGCCTGTAGGTTTGCAGGCTGAGAAAACCACTATGTTCATGCATTTTTAAAAGTAACTTATTATGAAACCACTGACTTCAGGCACATGAATTGTGATTCTTAATTAAACATACCTTAATCAGCTTCCAGAGTTTAAGATAATCCACAACAGACAAAACTGAAGGAAACCAAACAAGTGGCAGATAAGATTGTTATGATTATCATTATCTTCATCAGCATGCTGCCTGTTAATTACCAGTTGGAGGTTACTGCACTACGGATTAAGTGCATGACAGAGCTAGCTCCATTCTGAAAGCAAACTCCACCATCACTCTTTGTTTGATGCTCCATCAGAAGGGCTACAGTGATGTTCCATCAAGGACTAGCTCTAGTCTGGAAACCGTTCAGCCACACCACGCTGCACAGCAGCCAGACTAACAAAGCATTCTGTGCTGGATCTGCCTGTGCATAAAGCTCCAACAACTCCGCACAGCATCCCCAGAACCAGGAACATCCAGCAGAGCCCACCTGGATCCAACCTCGCTTGCGAAGCCTAAGCCCAGCCTAAACATCCTATTAAGAGTGC
This sequence comes from Agelaius tricolor, assembly GCF_023055355.1. Taxonomy (NCBI): domain Eukaryota; kingdom Metazoa; phylum Chordata; class Aves; order Passeriformes; family Icteridae; genus Agelaius; species Agelaius tricolor. Next base: position 4,503,900 of record NW_027269296.1, on the reverse strand, counting down.
ACAAACCCCAGTACAAGCATTAAACGCACCCAGGAGCCATGCAGGTGCGCTGAACCGTGCCCTGGAGAAGCCGGCACAGCCCGTGCCTGGCCCCGGGAACCGCGGTCCCTCCTGTGGCCATCTACGGAGCCCCGGGCAGCCCTGGGGCCGGCTCTGGGTCCCCTGTCCGCTCCTGAGCGCCTGGGGTGCCCCGTGCCCCTCCTGCCTTTCTCCCGGCCCTTCCGCGCACCAGCAGCGGCGAAGGAGCCGGGACAGCCGGGCACGCCCCACGGGGCTCGGGGCCGGCCGGACAAGGTCCAGCCCCGGAGCAGGTCCAGCCCCGCGCCGCCGGTGCTGCCGCGGCCGCTCGGGCCCGCGCTCCGGCGGAGCAGGGGCAGGAGCGCACGCTGAGCACACGCGTCGGCCTCGCCGCCCGCGGCCTCGCAGCGCCGGCCCGCCGGTGCCAGCCCGAGCCCGCGAACAGCACCGAGGGCTCCGTGCGCAGGGCCCGAGCAGGTTCTTACCGAGAGGCGGCTCCGGAGCCGGGCCCGGGGCCCGCAGCGGACATGGCAGCGGCGCCCGCGCTCCCCGCCCGCCGCCGGAACAGAGCGCGGCGCCGGCAGTGGCGTCACTGCCCGCCCGCCGGGGCGGGGCTCCTGCCGTGAGGGAGCCGGGCCCGTGTGGGTCGGGGCGTTGCGGCCGCCCCGCTCTTGGAGGAAATAGGAAATATTTTTTGTGAGGTCACCCTCACTCACTGTCGCAAGTGTATTTAAATAGAGGGGAGCCCGGGTGGGTGCCACCAAAGCCGCTCTATCACCGCCCTCAGCCGGGCAGGAGAGAGCAAACAGAACGAAAGAGCAGGGCAGGAGAGATCTCTTACCCAGCACCACTACGGCAGACATGGCCCGGCTGAGGGAATCCGTTTAATTTATTGCGAGATAAATCAGAGTAGAGTAACGAGAAATAAACCCACAGCTTAACCCCCCAGCCCTCCGGGCAGGAGCTCTCTCAGCCAGCACCGGTACGGCAGACATGGCCCTGCCGGGGGAATCCGTTTAATTTATTGCGAGATAAATCAGAGCAGGGTAACGAGAAATAAACCCACATCTTAATCCCCCAGCCCTCCGGGCTTGCCGGACTCGGCTGTATTCCCGGTTCTCTCCTCCTCCTCCTCCCCGCAGCGTTACAGAAAGATGAGAAAGTGGGAAAAGTTAAAGGGCAAAACACTTGGGGAACACGCTTTATTTAAAAGAACTTTTGAGGATTCATTTCATTGCAAGGTAAAGCAGAGTAATGCAACATTGCCGTAAGAAAAAGAAAGTATTTCCAGGAACAGAAGTAGCAGCTTAGCCTGTTTTTTAGAAATGCATTTTTACTGACTAAATAACATCTCCCAAAGTGGCCTTGGGGCTTTTCTCTCTGCTTATCCTTTTCCTCAGATGCAAGTTTGTTTGTTCCCTGAGCCCACAGTGCTAGCTGTGGAATAAAGTCTGTTAGGTACCCGTGGTAAAGAGCTGAACTGTAGACTCCTGCAAGCTTTCCAAGAATCAGTGGAAGATCATGCCAGCTTTCCATGTAAAAATCCTTTCCATTTCCTCCACGAGTTGCCAAACTCCATCTATCAGGGCTTTAGGGTCTGTGAAATGAGAGCTCCACTATTGCTGGGAGCCAAGGGGGGAAAGCAGGTCCCTCCCTCTGCCAGCTGTGAGAGCTCCTCATCCAGAATGTGCCCACAGAACAGTGCAGAAACAGAGGCAGATTCTGGTTTTTAAATTACAGAAATTGCTCCCTTCCTGTGAGCTGTGGCTCTGCAGATTCAGAGTGCATCTTTGAAGGTGTCTGAGGAGCATGAGGTACTGGCAAGTGTTTGTTGTGGGTGGCTCTTACTGGAGCAGAGCCCAGGACTAGGAGGGAGATGCACTCTTATTGTGATCAGACTCTTTCCTCTGGCACTGGGCCTGGAGTGCAGGGCTGGCCTTAGAAAAATAAACATCTTAATTCTTTTCCTTACTGGAACAAAGAAGGACAAAAGCTGCCTGAGGAGCTCCAGAGGATACATCTGAAGGACCTGTATCTCTGCTGGCAAAGCAGTACAAATATTGGTCCTGCCTTTGGAAAGGCTTGAGTTTATCTCTCCTGTTCTTGGGCAGGTGTGGGAGGGCTGCTGTCCTGCACATGGATAATTGGTGTCACAGGTCAGATACACTGTTCCTGTCATCAACAGACTCGGACATTTAGGGAACCAACAACTGTTGTGAAAACAAGTTCCCTTCCCTGCCCAATTTCCTGTGCTAGATTGAGCAATTTGGGTCAGAAAAGGAACCCCAAGTGTCTCATGACTGGTACAGAACTCAGCACCCATGGAAAACCACTTTGCCCTGGGCCCCAGTGGACTGCATCCGGCCCTGGGTGTGGAGTGTGTGAATTATTTGTCTGTCATGTGTCCTGACCTAACACTTCACTTGCTGTAGATCAAGAGCTGGTCAGCTTCAACAGGATGGAGGAAAAAAATAATGTAATGGCTATAATCCTAAATTAAATAAATAAGTACAAAGATACAGAAGCATTTTAAGCTTTTTTTTCCTTATCGTAATGCCCATGCTGACAGTAGCCCTCTGTTATCTGGAGCCTCCTGAGCAAGACTGGGTATCTGCAGTCAGTCAGAAATTACTAAACTGAGTGCATGAGGCCACTGGGTGGCCAGTTCTGCTTTCACACAGGAAGCCAGGGCAGACCATAGTGCCCTTTGGCAATAATGCTGATCTGGTGGAGGGAGAGGGGGAGGTGTGCTGAGGGACTGCCAATTTCTCTTCCTTTCCTTCCCTAGTTTACTGACCCAAGGTTTGGAAGTAAAGATTCATAATAGCTGCTCCCAGACATCTGTCCAGTTTGGATCCCAGCAGAGCATGTGAGCTGCTGAGAAGGGATGAAGGGATCAGAGGTGCAGATTTCTGACAGGACTTGAGGAATTCCATGGACTATGTCCCTTACAGCCACTCAAGAGCTTCATTAGCTCAGACTCTTCACCAGACCATATAAGCTGCTTAGAAGAGCCACCTGATGACACTCAGAGCTCCATCTGTTCTTCCAGGTCTTTCAGAAGTCCCTTACAGCTCTGATACTGGATCCACTGCGAGAGCTGGACAGGCAGAGGAGCAGGGTTGGTGCTGCCTGGACTGACACAAGGGGTAATTTTGGTACACTCAGCTTCTAGCTACTCACTGCAGAGGCTCAGTGACACACTTCTTTCACGTTACAGCAGTCATCTGAGCTGTTCTCAGTGTCCATGAGAACACCAGCCTGGACAGAAGGAGCTTTGCTGGAGATTACTGCAGGTTCCAGTTCTGCCCTTTGCATGTGACAGAAGAAAGGAGCATCCATTCTTCTGTCTAATGGGAAAAAGAAAATGTAAAATCCTGGTCCTCTGTTGTGTCCCTTGGTACCTCTTCTTGAGAAAAGATGAGTGAATAATTCCCACCTCTCCGTGTGCAATCAGAAAACACCAAGTGGCCCTAACAGATCCTAATGGCCTCCTCTTGGTGAATGGTGCCCTCAATGATTGTATCAGTTGTTTGCCTGGAGCATTTGCGACTCCCTCTCATGCTTTTCAGGTTTTCTGAAACGTGCTTCTGGAACTTCTTGGTGAGGAAGCAGTAGATGATCGGGTCCAACACACAGTTCATGCTCAAGAGGCACAGAGTCACCTGGTGAGCATCGTTGAGCTGCTGGCGCAGCTGACAGTTCTCCTTCTTCCACTGCTCCAGAACAGTCAGAGTCCAGGGCAGGTGCACGATGTGGTGGGGCACAAAGCTGATGATGAACACGGCCAGCACTGTGCACACCATCCACAGGGCCCTTTGCTTGACGTGAGCGCTCTTCCGTGGGTGCACTGACTTGGAGAACAGGGTCCTGATAATGACAACGTTCCAACCTAGTATTAAAAGGAAAATGATATAGAAGAGGATGCAGATGATGACATGAATGGCAAGAACAGCTGAAACACCACCGGTGGTGTCGTAGCGCTCAAAGCACCGCGTGAAATTCCTGGAGTCCACCTCCTCCAGATTAGTATTGTTGTCAAAAAGGTAATACAAAGAGCTGCCCACTATTAGGATCCAGATAGCTGCTGATAAGTAGATACCTCTTCTCTGGGTGGTCAGCTGAGCAGCTTTAATAGGATTAGTCACAGCTTGGTAACGGTTGTATGTGATGACCATCAAAAAGGCAACAGAAGTGTAGGTATTAACAAAAAAAAACCAGCCAGCCACGTTACAGAGGAACACAGGCATGATCCAGTCTCCATGGTTGTGGTAGTAAACAATCCACATTGGCATCGTAATTAAGAAGAGCAAGTCAGCTACTGTCAGGTTCACCATGAATATCTTGATTTCATTGAGTTTCTTGGTGGGGTAAATACGGCTGAAAATCCAGAGAACGTAGCAGTTGGCAACAAAGCCTAGAATGAAAATAATGCTGTAGAAAACAGTGAAGAGGCTGTAGCGGAACTCAGAGTCTATGTGGCATGAAATGTAGAAATCAGCACTGCCTTCTGCATCTCCTTTGCCTTTTTCAGACATCATGGTATTGAGCGGCCACGTCTGAAGCTCAGTTTGCTGACACAGTTTTCTTCTTACCTAAAAATAGACAGCAGAAATCAAGATGATTGGCTTGGCACCATTGCTAAACCAAACCCCACCTTTCTTTATCAGTTGTCTATGACCACAGGTGTTCTGCTGATGCCTCGGTTCCAGCCAGACACCTGCCCTGTCTCCTTGGTCCTCTCTTTGATCCCATTTCCACAGCATGCAAATCACTGTGTCTTCATCCAGCATTGTTTGCTGCAGTGAGGTCTCAGATGACGCATCTCTAATCTTAAAATACTTTTCTGCATGAAAGTTCTTAGATAAAAGTAATCTGTTACACTTCCCTGTCTCAAGCTTCTTAATCTTTTACTAGAATCAGGCGTGTTTTCTATGACTAATCCTCTCCCTGCATGTGGTTCTTCTTTCTTCCCCTGCCATCTCCCCCCCGCCCCTACTTCTCACCACAGTTCCTGATACTTTTTAACTTCTTTACTCTTATTTTAAAGAATTCCGGATGTGAAACAATTTGTGGTAAAAACCTCTCCCAGAACCCCAAAAGAGCTGGGGTTGGAAAAGACCTTGGGAGATCACCTGACCAGCCCCTGCTGACGCAGATTAGTCTGAGCAGGTTGTGCAGGAGGGCATCCAGGCAGGGTTTGAATAACTCCAGGGAAGGAGAACCCAGAGCTTCTGTGGGCAGCCTGTTCCAGGCCTCTGTCACCCTCACAGCTAAGAAGTTTTTCTCCTATTCAGTTGGGACTTGCTGTGTTTCAGTTTATGCCTGGTGTCCATGTCCTGCTGCTGGGCACCACTGAAAAGAGTCTGGCCCTGTCCCCCTGACCCCTCCCTGCAGACAGACAGACGGACAGGGATGAGGTTCCCTCTCAGACATCTCTTCTCAAGGCTGAACAGCCCCAGCACCCTCAGCCTTTCCTCACCAGAGAGATGCTCCAGTCCCTTCATCATCTTCGCAGCCTCTACTGGACCCACTCCAGGAGCTCCATGGCTTCCTTGAGGGCTTCAATTACAGACTGAGGAGCCCAGAAGTGGCCACTGCACTCCAGATGTGGCCTCACCTGGGCTGAGTAGAGGGGCAGGATCACTTTCCTCACCTGCTGCTCCTGAGCAGGTGCCCTCCTGCCTCAAAAGGTTCTGGATCCTCCCCAGCAGCAGGCAGTGCCAGGAACCCCCATCCCATCCTCTGTGGGCTGGGTCCCCCCCGGGTGCCCTTGGGCTGTTGTTCCTCATTTGCACATTCACACGTTTGCAATTTTCCTCTGCAAATGGGGAAGTCAGCTGGAGCTGGAGCTTGCTCTCCCTTTTTCTGCAGAATTGCAACCCTCAGTGCTGCTCTCCACTCGTTAGGAGAGGAAGGCAGCACTCATCTTCCTGAGGGTGCTGTCCTTCCTCACCCCTCCCAGGTCCCCTAAGGACACAACAATTTCAAGATTTGGGCCTTCCCAGGCAGCTGCATGCTGGGCACTGCTGAGCTCCAAGTGTCCTTAAGCTCAGTCTTGCAGGTACAGTCTGAGCAGAAGGGACCCACAGCCTGGCAGAGCTGGGAGCTGGCCCCTGTGACACATGGATTTCTCCTCATTCACCTTGATCTCTGCCCCCTTCTGAGAGCCCCCCAACTCCAAAGACAGTAGATTATTCAGGTGGGCTTTGTCACAGGGAGTGCAATGTTTGATACACTAGTCTGATACTGGAATAAGGAATAAAAACCTGAGAAGTCCTAACTACTTAAGATCATTAGAGAACTCTTTTTTTTTTCTTTTTTTTTTCAAATATGTGCCGTAAATTCACACTGCTGTGACTATCTGCAACACCAGCAAATAGTTCTGGTGCTTAGGGCTGGGATCTTTGCAATTAAAGGTGATCTATTTCTGTGGCACCAGACCTGAGTATACCAAGCATGGGGGGAAAAAAAAACCAGGTAATGCATCTCTCTAGCAGGATTCATGAGGAGAAGTGCTTATATTCAATACATGGGCACAGCTCTTGTTCACAAAGTCCCTTCAGACAGTGCCCCAGGGCACTGTCCACCCACACCTCCATTCCTGGTTCTGCACAATGGCATGGGGGCCACCAAACTTTGCCCAGGAGCTCTGGTGAACTTTACTGTCTGCAGACTGCACAGCAGCTGCCAGATTTAGCAGATGGGGTGGAAGGGAGAGTGAACATGCATGTCCCTTCCACAGCAGAGTTGTGCACAGAAGTTTGAGCCACAGGGCTGTGCTCTGAAATAGAGGGGTGAGGGTGAGATCATGCTGACATCCCTGGCAAAGGTGGGAGAGGGCAGTGCCTTCTCCTGGCCCCAGCACCACCTGGCAGAGCTCAGCTATCTTTGCATGAGAGCCTGTGCTGTGCCAGGGTCCTGCAGGGAATCACAGGAGAGGTGTCCTTTCCTTCTCATGAGCCAAGTGAGATGTGCTACAGGGCACAGCTAAAGGGAACAAAGCCCCATTCCCCAGGGGATTTACCCAAAGCCCAATTCCCTCCTCAGCCTGAGGAACCCAGGCTGATGTCTCTGTATGTTCCTGACTGCCCTGGGCTCTGCAGTGCTCTGTGGGGGCTCTCAGCCTGTCCTGCTGAGGCAGTTCCCCTTTCTCTGAAGCCTGTTTGTGCTGCCTGTGCCAGCAGAGAGGCGAGCAGGGCAGGGGCTGGGGGCTGTGGGTGCTGCTCTCTGTGCTGCAGCAGCCTGGCCAAACCCCCTGAGACCTCCAGTGCCTTGTCCACAGTCCCCCAGGCAGTAATTCCAGGTGCTTTGTACCATCAGCTGCACTGCAGGCAGGGCTGAAGGTGGAATTAAGCAGCAGCAGGGTCAGGGCACCTGCCAGTCCTGCTCCTGGTCTGTGGCCCCTGCCATGGGCTGTGCCCTCCCAGCCAGGATTTGCTGGCTTACAGATGCAAGCAAGCTTTGCCATCAGCAATAATAGATTCCAAGAGGAATAACACTAATAAAGTATATTTTCTGCTTACCAGAGTTGAAAAAAATTCAGCACAATACGTCCATCTTCAGCCTTAGTAGCAGTGAGGGTTTCACTGAGGATGCTTGGCTGTCTCCCAGATGTTATTTTCCCTGCCCTGGGGCTGGACAGTCTCTGCACTGGCAGCTCTTTAGAACAGGGCACCAGAATGGGAGCAACTGTAGCATGACTGCAGAGTCACTAGAGGAGAGGAAATGTTGACATCATCAAGGAAATGAGAAATAAAATAAGCTGTAGAGGAAAGGCAATTAGCTGCAGCAAAAGTCTGGAAAGTCCTTAAAGCTTTTTCCTCAGAGTATCTCTGCTTCAGATGATCCTGAAATAGGGCAAAATTGGGATTTTCCTTTAAAGGCAGAATAGGAATCCACTCTGTGTCCCCAGTTAGATTTGGGAATAGACAACTTTTTGAGCATCTTTCTCCCAAACAGATGAATTGCAGAAGAGCTTCCACTTAATAATTTCCAAGAAAGGGACAGGAAACTCCTGGACAGGTTCATTTGGACATATGGACAGGTTCATATATGGACATATGGACAGGCTCATTTTCTAGCACTCTCCTTCACACTTGTGTTGGAACTAATTCAGGAGTTCCACCATCCCAAGCCTCCCTTTATCTCAGGGATATTCAAGAGACAGAGACACCAGAGCAGGGCAGATTGTTACCTGTCCCATACACCATCACATGATGGCCCCTGTTAGCTGTGGCAGCCTGAAGCTCACTCAGCATGGTCATGCTGATGGTGGGGTGCTCAGAGACACCAAAGCTCTGAAGGTGTGCACCAGGTGCCAGGCAGGGCCCAGGATCCCCAGGGGAGCTCCAGCCAGGCTGGAGATGTGCAAGGGCTCTGCAAACTGCAGGACAATCGTGTCCTGCTGCTCTGAACCCCTCTCAGGGGGAGCTCCAAGACAACCAGAAGTCCATGGACACCACAGCTGGCACCACAGCACAGGGTGGCCAAGGCGTTTGGAAGCCCCCTGGGCAGAGTGGAACCCTGCAATGTGAGGGAGCCCCAGAGCAGCTGCAGCACACGGGATAGAAGCCTTGGCAGGGTGGGGCTGGCATGTGGAGCAAGGGACAGCCAAGCTCTGTCTGTCAGGCCACATGAGGCTGAGCTGAGGCTCCTGCAGTGATGCCCCAGAGCTGTGCTGGGATGGAAGCTGCAGCCATCTCCTTCCCTCTGCCACCAGACATCCTCCCTCCTTTCCCCTTCCCATCAGCTGCTGTAAGGATGAAGGAATCTCATACCCTTCAGGTATCAGACAGAGCCCCAGCTCTGCCCCTTAGGCTGCTCCTGGGGGTTTAAACCTAAAACCAAACAAGATCCTGCCACAGAGGTTGGCTGACAGCCAGTCCAAGTCTCTGGGGAGAGCAGCCAGCAATGTCAGGGGCAAGGGGAGTGCTCACAGAGGATGTAGCAACACTTGACAAATCTTGGTTCACTGTCCTGCCACAACCCAGCTCTTAGAGGAAATGAAAGCCCAGGGGGTTTTGGGCTGGGGAGGAACCTTCAAAAGTCTCCATCCTTCCTCTGCTCAGCCCTGCAGCATGGCCATTCTGCATGGGCAGGTCCCTTTGCCCCCATACAGTGCTCACAGCCAGCTCCTCCCTTTTACTCCCTTCCCACCTGGGGACCCTCTTTCCCTGCTCTCCTGGCCCTGCTGCCAATTGCTGAGCACTCCAATATTAAGATGCATTTTGCCAGTGGAGGCTGGGCTTGTTCAGCACTCCTGGCAGTCTGGCTGTCCTGTGCTTGACAATATTTCCTGTTCTTCCTGTCCAGGGAATGCACACGGCAGCTGACAGCCCTGACAGCTATGCAAGGCTGAGTTGAGGAAAAAAACAATCTTGAAAATGCCTTTACTTTCATCGAGCCAACTTGCAACCTAATAAAAAACAAATAAACTTCTCTAACTCTGATTCCCATAGATGCTGTTAAGGATCAGTGATAGTCCTTCAGGTTGTTGTAAGTGCTGGATCCCAGAGCAGCTGTTCCAAATTCCAGTCTCTGGGGAAAACCCTACACAGGCTGAGCAGTGAGCAGTGGTTGTTCCCCATGGGTCTGGCACCCAGCACCATTCATGCTGCCATGGCAGATGCCCAGGGCCTCCTGTAAGCCCCACCTGCCTCTGGCACATGCCCTTGAGGTCGTTTCCTTCTTAGATGTAGCCTGGTAGCAACATACTCACTTTGGATAACCACACGTAAATTCAGAGGGATCAGAAACTCTTGGTTTTATAAGCAAATATCCAGAGATTTCTTCCCAGAGCAAGCTACACTGCGTAAGCAGAGCTCTCCAAGGAGTGCAAATGGAGGAGCAGCATTTCAGCTGATGGGTCTGACAGTAACACAAGCAGCAAACAAGGACAAGATGAAACTCCAACATGCAGCTCGTGACAGCACCAGTTCCTAGCACACAGGGAGCTTGATCCCTGCTGGTTCCAGTCCCCAGGACACATTCTTGAGTACCAGGACGGGTCTTAGAAAAAGCAGGAAATTCTTTTGGAGCTGCAGCACATGCTCAGCTGGTGCTGTGTTACTGTCTGCGAGTTCTCACTACTCACAGAACACTCCACAGAATTTTCTTTTGCTTGTTGCAGGCTGAGCACAGCCTGTCCCCACCTCCTTACCAACCCTGCAGGAATGTGCCCCGGAGCTGGGCTTGCTCAGCAGGAAAACACCCCAACCCATGGGCCAGAGACACTCCTGGGGCAGTGGCAGGGGCACTCCCTGGGTCCCCTCTGACAGCTAAGGCAGGGCATGGCTTCTGCAGCTGGCTGTGCCACAGGGATTGCCCAGACTGGCAGAGAATGTCCCTGCTGGGCAGCCTCCCCAGCAGTGGGTGAGGCAGGGAGCAGGGCAGCCTCCAGCTGGTTGTGGTTCCCCAGCCCAGCCCTGCTGCTCGGGGCAGAGGGGTGAGCTCATGGGCCACGGTGTCAGGATTTGTGTGCTACAGCCCCAGGCTGTCACAGCTCTGCTGGAGGCAAAAGCCACATCCTGGCCTGAGCTGTCACAGCTGGGACAGTGATCCTGCTGCTCCCAGCTGCAGTGAGACACCTCCTGCCACAGCTGCTGCCCTCTGTTCCATCTGCCTGCCCAGCCTGGGCAGGGGCTGTGCACAGGTGGGATGAGGGACCTGCCCTCCTTGAGAGGCTCCAAGCAGTGCCTCCTCTTCCTCACAGGAGTAAGGTCCAGACAGGGCTCCTCACCTTGCTTCACAGCATCCAAGCAAAGCCAGGGTCATTGTCATTCAGGGGTGGAATGGGACCTGGGTGAGAGCAGCCCCCTCCCATCCCACAGGCAGCAGCAGCAGTTCCTGCCTCTCACAGTGCTCCTCATCACCCCAGCCCTGCTTGCTGGGCACACAGAACGAGGAGTGTCTGCCCACACCCTCTGGGAGGATGAAGATGTCTCAGAAGCCCTTGGCACTGTCTGAGGTGCCACGGCTCAGAGATCCACAGGGGATGCTGAGCCAGCTGAGCTACAGACACAGAAGGAGCTTGTGGAGCTTGGGGAGGGAGGCCTGGGAGAGCAAGCAGGAGGGAAAGGAGAGTCTTACCTTGGGGCACAGAGCACCTGCTCCAGCTCAGTCACAGACCCCAGCCCAGCAGGTCTGTGCTGCAAGGGGAGAGACCAGCAGGGCTGAGCCGTGTGTGTGCTCCTGCCTGGGAAGAGGCTCTGACAGGAAAGAGGGCGTGGTGCTGGCTCCCAGGTGAGTGACTCACTTCCCTCTTGGCACTTGTGACCTGCTTAGCCGTGCCCTGGCTGCACCCTGGGGCTTGACACCAGTTCCTGTGGTCCTTCCTGGGGCAGGCAGCAGACGTGACACAGCTGAGGCTCCACTGATGGTGAGGGGCTTTTGTCACCCTCCTGTGGCACCTGGTGCCTCACAGGCCAGAGATGGGGTAACCCAGCCCTGAGCAGCTCCAGGTCAGGGGCACCCCCTGGTTGGGCCAGGGGTGCAGAGGTGGTCCCAGTACCCTCAGCAGATCTGTCCTCAGGGCTCCTCATTTCCTTCCAGATCCCGGGGTCAGGAGGCAGCACAGTGAGTACTTGTTCCAGGGCTTCCATGATGGGTGAAGATTCATCAGGCAAAGTACCAGGAAGGGCACTGCTCTGCTCTGGGAATCCCCAAATCACAAAACATCAGCCAGAAAATACTTCAGGCAGGGGCAGCTCATTCCTGTACCCCTTCTGCAGTACTATAAGCCCCCCTTGGTCCTTGTGCTCCTTCAGCCTGGGAGGAAAGGGTGGTCAGGGACATGGGGGACCCACTCCTTCCTGCTGCCACTGGCACTGCTCTGCCCAGATTCCACATGGGGGCTCCCCCAGCATATTCTGTGGCACTGCCATTGCTCAGGTCATGGGCACAACATCCACCTGAGTCACTTAGAACAAGAAATCACATGTTTTTCTGTCTGCTCCCTTTACACCCCATGGGCTGTTTAACAAAGAAATGTTGTTGGGGTTTCCTTGTTGGTAACAACTGGCTCTTATTTTGGCAGGAAAGGAAATGTGAGGCTTTTAAGACAGTCCTGAAGGACTAGACAGTCACAACCCATCAGTGCACAAAGCACTGCTGCCAGAAGGAACTGCCTGGCTGCAGGCCCTGGAGCTCCCCAGGCCCCCAGCTGCAGAGCTGCAGCAAACATCCCAACTTGCCAGCCCAACAGCCAAGCTGAACTATGGCCTTTCCCAGCCAGGCTGGGATTAAGGCTGCCAGGCTCTGCCAGGAGCACAGCCAGAGAATGAGGACAGTTAATGTCCCCTCTGCCTCCAGGCTGGTGACACTGCACTTGGAACAGCTTGGGCAGCTTAAAAGGGATGTGGAGAACTGGAAAGGCAGAGAGCTGGCACCACAGTCTGAGCCTGGAGAACAGGCTCATGCTGAAGAGCAGCAGCATCTCAGCACTGACAGCACTCCACTCACACTCTTGCTATTGCATTTTGTAATAATTCCAAGGAAAAAAACGGTAATTTGGGTAAAAATTTATTTTACATACAGACCATTGCAGCTTAACTATTAATCAAGAGAAGTTATTTTCCTTTATAGGAAGTGACCAGCTGGTCTGAGATTAACAGAAGTCTAAGCCTGAGAGCTGGGATTTTAGTCTGGAAATCAGATTTTGGGAGCAGGTTCCTTCCAAGCACCACTCAATGCAGTGAGGAGCTGCAGGATTCAACTGCAGGCCAGCTGCACTGCACAGTGCTGGAAGGATTCTCCCAGAGTCAGTCCAGATCTTTCCCAAGCTGAACTCGCTGAGAAAGATGGTGCCTGGAAAGGTTTGGATGCATCTCCAATATTTTGTTCAGCTCTCAAACTAGAAACAGAAGTGGTGAAACAGCACAGTCTGTGTGAAGTACAAAACACTGAGTTACAGGGCAGCAGACACACGGGACAGCAGGAATGGCAGGGACTCTCCTAAGCCAAGAGTTCTACGTGGAGCAGGGCCCTGGCTGGGGTCATTCTCTGGCCCTATTTCAAACAGACAGAGTACAAAAAATACTTGGACTGATAATTAATTGTACTGGAAACAAACAGTCTACTAAAAAGCAAATCTTACTCTAGGTGCCAATGAGTCCTTAAAAGCAGAGAAGGGACTGAGGAGCTGCACTTGGGCAGTGCTTCCAGGATCATTCACGCTGCTCCATTTTTACTTTGGGAGGTCTCAGGAAGGTCCTGTTTTTCTTTTCTTTCTTCCCCTTTGTATTTGCCTGGAAATTCCTCCAGCTGTCAACACGGCCATCCCGACTTTCCTGGGAACAACAGGGAGGAGCAGGTGAGTTAACAAGTGCAATAAGCAAAGCACAGGAGTACATAGTTAGGAGATCAGTGGCACTTTCCCCTTATCCAGCATGCAGCTCCTGCAGGCAGGACACAAGGACACTGGGAAGAGCCAGAGCAGCCCAGTGCAGTGGAACTACAGTGAGCTGACACACACCAGTAGAAGTACTGGGCTGGATTCTTGGTTCAGAATTCACCAGACTGGGCTGGGCAGTCCTTACTCTCTACAGAATCCTCAAAGGAAACAAGAAACCTCTCAAATGGATGTTCCTGATCTGTCAGCCCAGAATGAGCCATGTCCTTTCTGTGCCTCAGCTCCTCCCTTTCCTGGTGCTACAGGAAGAACAGGGAAGGGAAATGTACTGCTGCCTCCTCTCAGGCTTCTTGCTCAAAGTCTCATCACATTGACACAATGAGACAAAAAGGCCTCTGGTGCACTTCTCTCCTCTCCCTGCCCTACCTGCTGAGAAGCATAAACCTTTCCTGAGGAGAAAAAAAAAAATCAAACCAGAAACCAAATCAAAAAACAAAACCCACAAAAAAGTCCCTAAACCCCCAAATCTCCCTACAAAGCAAACCTATGATCTCTACAGGCTGAATATTTCACAGCAGGACAGAGCAGTCCAGGAATTATCTACTTCACAGGATGTGATCCTTCCACTCCAGGCCCATCTCTGCAGTACCAGAGCTGCAGATGAGCAGCTGCCTGCTTCCCTGCCCCCTTTCCCCTGGCAGGATGGGAGAGGGCCCAGCACTAGCAGGGATCTGGATGCTGGGGCAACCAGACTGGAAAGTACCACAGCAGTCCATACAAACACTTCCCAGATTATTTTTAATGGTCACCAGTGACCTGGGCTAAGCAGCAATTCTATTTTACAACTAAAAATAAGAATGAACTGCTGACAGAGATGAAAAAGTAGAAGACCTCAATTTACAGACCTGTTTCTGCATGGGTAATACCAAAGCCCTATTGATGGGCTCTTCTCCACACACATGAACAAACCCCAGGCTGGTGCAGATCTATTAAATGATCTTACAGACTTGCATCCAAAATGTTTCTCATCTCTCTAGGGGCAGTCCCTGCAACATGGACAAGAATTGCTGGGGCCAATTCTGCAAGTTCAAGTGCTGAATACCTCAAAGTTCTTCTGCCATTCTCGTTCTCGTTTGGCTTTCTCTTGTGCTTCAATTTCCTCTTCCCTCTGCCGCTTCCTAGAAGGGAAAGCACAAAAGTTATGAACCCACAAGCATCCACTTCAGAAAGCAAGGTAATCTTTTCAAATCATCTTGGAAAGCTCCTCTAATTATTTGGCAGATTACAGAAGAGATAAATATGCATACCTAAGATAGCACAGCAAATATAGTTTCAAATATAGTTTCAAATTTGGAAGAGCAGTGAGCAGGGAAGATGGTTTGGCCCCACTGATAGCAAGCTGACAATTGACAACTGACAATTAATAATTAACAATTAATGATTCTCTTGCTCAGCAAAACAAGCTGGACTTCTTCATCCAAGAAGCTGAAGACCACACTAATGGTAACTCTCTAAAACTATTGAGGGTACATGTTCTGAGAACTTAATAAGCACTTCAGCATGCAAAGTACAAATTAAATTTTTAACTCCCTACTTTTCACCTGTAATCAAAAGCAATGTCCTGCAGCCATCTCCCACCTCACTGACCAGCACAGACCCTGCTGCAGGAAGTGCACTCACAGTGAGCACGTGATCAAATCACCTAAAATAGTTCAGGATCACACATGCCACAGAGTATTTCTGGCATTTAAATAAAATTAAAAATCAATCCTTAGCAAGCTAATAGCATGCAGAATCGTGTCACCATTTCACTGTTGTGGCTGGCCTCCATGTGTACACATAAGATAATACAATTAAATACAATTATATAAAATATATTGACATCTTCAGCACAGAAGGACAAATTTCCTGTGTGCTTTTCTCAAGCACAGGGCTCTACAACCCACAGGCTACCAGAGATGTGGCAGAATCCACATTATTGGCAATCAGCTTGACAGGACCCTTGTTAGTGTAATCCAAGGCCCTGCTGTTAGCAGGAGGTGAGACCAGATGATCTCCAGAGGTTCATTCCAATTCAGACTATTCCAAGACTCTCTGATCCTGTATCTTCTCTGAGGAAGCATGAGGTGGAAGAAGAGCCTGAACTTCACAAGTGGAATGTCATTTATACCTTTCATGCATTTCTTTCGCTTCTCTTTCTTTCCTCTTAATTTCCAGTTCAGCAAAGAGCTTCATTGTCTGTTTGTATACAGCTTGTTTGAACTGTAAAACACAAATCCAGTCTTAAAATAATGCCTGGGAACACAGTTAAAGTCTGGTTTACATACAAGTGTATGAAGCTAAAAAGAAAGCAAACCACAGGTGTGCCCACATGACCCCTATCCTGCCCTGGCAGTAGCAGCAGCACACTGAAAGGTATAAACCACTGCTGATTAAATTCTGGCCCTGGCACCAGGAAACAACTGCATATTAACCTCATATTAGTCTCATTTTAATTGGTATTCGTGAAGCTGTGCCTAAACAGAACTGTTCACTTCAAATTCTCTTCTTTTTGGGTTAAGTCTTGGATTGTTACAGAATTTGTTCTTCTGTAAATGTAAGGGTTTACAGCATTAGCAAGCCTAATAAATACTTCTGTACTGGCTTTCAATCTTAATTCCTCAAAACACATTTTGTACTCTCCAGTTTCTCTGCACATAGGATGACTTACAACTTCAGGATCATCCTCCTCTACAGTGGGAGGTTTTCCATCCTTCTTCAGCTGCTTCTTTTTTTCTTTCACCTAATGATTAAGAACAAAAATAAGAGCTTTAAAAATTTTATAGGGCTTACATAATTTTATCCAAGTGGTTCTGCATCTCTATTCCAATGTACAGGAAGTACTCTGTTCTTGATTGATGTTTTGTTTTACACCAAACCCTCCTAGGCCCAAACATGTACAAGATTACTATCACATGAACTGTCATAATTAAAAATACTGTGTTGGATAATATTCCTCCAAACCTTTT
Source organism: Agelaius tricolor (assembly GCF_023055355.1). Taxonomy (NCBI): domain Eukaryota; kingdom Metazoa; phylum Chordata; class Aves; order Passeriformes; family Icteridae; genus Agelaius; species Agelaius tricolor. The sequence continues at coordinate 4,487,523 of NW_027269296.1, read as the reverse complement.
GGTTTTTTGATATATATATTGAATGTATTCTTATTCAATATACACCATCCAAACCAGCACTAAGTTTATTTTGCTTCATGATATTCAAGTGACTAACAACAAACAGAACATCAAGTGTTCCTTGTGTTAAGAGTATCTGAGCTCTCCCATATCATCTGCTTCCTCAAGCTTTCTGTGTTTTAATCCACCCACATCACTCTAACTTCTTGGCCAATGCAATCCAAGCTCCTTTTCTTATCTTATAGGTCAATATCCTCCAAACTTCCCAGTCTCCTGCTGTCACCACCTATTCTCTTCCACCTACACATATCTGAACTGCATCATTCATTCACAGACTTGGAAAAAAATATTTAGGTCAGATCACGTGGTCTGACCTGATTATTTCAAGTACTGAATTTCACTGAATTATCTTGCACTGAGCTCAACAGCAGTCCTGGACACAGCAGGCTTGCTCTGCTGTGAAGAGCTTGGAGCCCACCTGCACAGTGCCATTATGAGCTTTGCTCAGCTTAGTGACCTAAACATGAAGCAAGTGTAGCAAAAAGCAAAATATGAATGATTGAAAATGAATGGTTGATTACCACTCACCCCCAACTCTGGATGTTCCCATAGAATACTCACAGTGTGTTCCACATATTCTTTTCCTGCCTGTATCACATCCAAGGCTCTCTTCTTTTGCTCCTGATCTAGCAGCAGCTTGTAAGCTTTATCTACAGCTACCAAAAAACATCAATATTAATAGCACCAGTAGTCATGTTCACAAGGCATCACAAGACTGCCACTTGTTGGCATTACTAATTTTGCTTCTAGAATTTGTGCAAGTCATTTGTTTGGCAGTCTGTTTTAGTTGGTTTTAATTTATTTTTTTTTATTAAATAAATCTAGGAAAGTGATAACATGATTAGTTGAATGAGTTTTGGGATACAGTAATGGCAGGAACTGTGTGATACCCTCTGGAGGGAGCAGGTGAAAGCATCATTCCTCCCAGCTGTAGTTATGGGCATGAACACCTTCCTGTGATTCCCTGCCTACACAGCACACACCTAAAACCATCACTCTGCTTCTGTCCTATGGTCTTTGAATAAAATCTAATGCACAGCTTAAACAGTTTTTCTTGAACAATCCCACACCCCCCTGAAGATGCCTGTCCCTGTGGTGACATGACAATGGCATTGTTGCCACCTAGTGCCACCTGCTGAAATGCCAGCACCTCACACAGCTGCTGCTGCCACAGCTGTCTTCATTTACCCCAGCTAAAGCTCCTCTGCAGCCTTTCTGTCCCCTCCACCCTAATGAACTTTTAGCACCTGAAAAGCTGACACTGCTGCCCCAGAGCAGGCAGAGAAAGAGCATTACCTTCAAATGCCTTCTGGGCTCTATCTGCATCATCTTGGTTTTTGTCTGGGTGCACCAATATTGACAGCTGCAAGAAAAAGGATATTACTATCAAGAGCATGGTAAAACATGAAGAGTATTTCAGAGTTTTCTGAGAGAAGGGAAATAGAAAGAATCCAAAGAGATCACATTCATTTGTACATGGACAAACCAGCTGACAACATGCAGAAGTGTGTGCCAGTACAGGCTGAAAGAACAGACAATCCTTGCAACAAACAGGCTGTCCAAGAAAAGCTGCAGCCTGTGATGAGAGCAACAATTTAACACCCCTCAGCTGATATGAACCCCTTGGTCAACAAAGATTTTATCCTTGGTCTTGACAAGAAACAAACATAAAAATTATCCTCAACCAAAGTCTCTCAAGAAGTTCTCCAGCATGCCCAAGGCTGTCCAAATATCAAACTGTTTAAGAGTGGTCATTTTTTCTTAGGCTGCTTTACTGAAATTTAAGGAAAGTCCTGCCTGTACTCTGAGATAGATCACTACCATCCTGAGGGGAACTTTAACTGGGCTGGAAACCACAGCCTCCACATTCCCCTTTCAGAAAGTTATTTAAAACTTTCCATATGGCCTCTTTTAAATTTATTTTATAGACCTTTTATTTTTGCCATTTTGGTACAGAGCAGCAGCTGAAACTGCTTTAGTGTTAAAGAATACAAAATAACTACTTTTGGAACTGTTTGTAGCTCCCAGGAAAAGGTTTGCCTTTAGTCCTGAACAGTTTGCCTTCAGCCAGTGCCTTTTTTCCCCTTTGTTGACCGTTCCACGTTCTGCACTTGGGTGTTTGATTTCTGCACTTGGGTGTTTGATTTCTTCAATGCACAATTCCATGCACATTTGTCCTTTCATTACCCTGAATTCAGAACATATCCCATACTGTTTTACCAGCCCAAAGCTGAGAGTGTCATACTTTATTGTCTTGTAGGAGTGAGAAGCCAACAATAGACCAAAAGTTATCCCTCTCACTTCCCACACAGAGGAGGACCCCATATCCTGTTCCTCTGCCCCCACAGCATCTTCCTGTCTACAGACACTCACACCATCAATGCAGCTGGAGGCTGCAGCCCCCCAAACACTGTTTCTCTGCTGTATGTACTGATTAAACTGAAACCTTTTCCTGCAGGTCTGTCAGCAGAGGCAGGCTGGGGTGTTCCTGTGTTTCAGACCTGCCAGGAAGCAGGGCTGCCTCTGTACCGGGTAACTAAGCTACTAAAAATGACCATGAAAATTCTTAAAGAAACCTCAGAGAAAATCTGGATCCAAGTCCATATATTTGAGAAAAATACTCTTTGATCTTCCTTTAGAACTGAAGCTCAAGAGGCTGATCATACATGGCCATATTAGCTGGCAATCACACATGGCACAGGCAAAGCAGCCAATCCTGCTTGGACCAGGGACACTGCTGCAGCTCTCCTCGTGTTGATACAAGCACTGCTCTATGCATTTCTGCCAAAAATAGACACCCCTCTACCCAGATACAGCTTTAGTAGCATTTTTCTTGTGCCCACACAATCTCTACAGCAATTCTACTTCCCCTCCATGAACTCTGAATACCTGTCGGAATCTTTTCTTTATCTCTTCATCTGTGGCTTCAGGATCCATCTGCAGCACCTAAAAGAGACCATGAAAGCAGAGCAAGTTTGATGCTGCTCTCCATGTTTCATGTTCCTGTCAGCAAGCTCTAACACTCTCATGAGGAGTGTCTGAAGTCACTTGGTTGGTTCAGCCTGAGAGGAGAACTCATTACACCCAAACATCCTTCCAAGGGGCAGCTCAGGGGCAGGTACTGAGCTCTTCACTCATGGCCAGGGACAGGACAGGAGGAAACTGCATGAAACTGAGTCAGGGGAGGTTTCAGCTCAGGGCAAGGCTCTTCCCCCAGAGGGTGCTGGGCACTGCCCAGGCTGCCCAGGGAATGGGCACGGCCCCGAGGCTGCCAGAGCTCCAGGGATGCCCAGGCTGGGCTTGCTGGGGGTCTGGGCAGGGCTTGGGTTTGGGGTGGGGTTGTTGGGGGGTCTGTGCAGGGACAGGGCTTGGATTGGATGATCCTGTGGGTCCTTCCAGCCCAGGGTGGGGTTGTTGGGGGGTCTGTGCAGGGACAGGGGTTGGATTGGATGATCCTGTGGGTCCTTCCAGCCCAGGGTGGGGTTGCTGGGGGGTCTGTGCAGGGACAGGGGTTGGACTGGATGATCCTGTGGGTCCTTCCAGCCCAGGGTGGGGTTGCTGGGACAGGGCTTGGATCCAATGATCCTGATGGGTGCTTCTCAAGCCAGCCCATTCTGTAATTCTGTGCCACTTGGTTCACTGGCAAACAGACACACAGCAGAAAGCTCACCCCACAATAACATGAATTTTCACCCAGTAAACCAGAAACATTTAACAATCTTTCTGACATTGTGACACTACTTTTAGCAGTGCTAGATTCCTCTGGCTAGTGTCCTTTCTATGTTCAAGTCTTGTGTAGACAGCTATGATCCATAAATGGGTCTGAACCTTCAAGCAGTCCTGCAGCAATGCTCAGTCTGACAGAAACAAAAGCATGTGGTGCCTTGGGGACAATGCCAGGCCACTCAGAATTTTTATAAAGAAGTTTTATAACTTCTTTATAAAAATTTATTAATTTTATCATTTTGAAAGAAGACAGTAGAGTTTTACTGTTTGGTTACCACTTGTTTATTGATCTTTGCAGGTGTGGCAGAGTTTAGGAAATCTTTTGTGAATTAATTTACTGAATGTAAGATTTAAGCAACAAGTGAGCAGATGCTGGTCTGACTCTAAGAATCTGTAAATAAAAACAAACCATTCTCCCACAGGAAAGCTACAATCTACTCTGAAACAGCTTTCTTAATTTACTCTTTAACTACTAAAACCTATACAAAACTGATAATTGTCAAAGTGAATCTGCTGACTCATCTGGATGACCAGCCCTGAACTGGGACTACAAAAAGCACCTGAGGCTTGAAAAAGGCAGTGAAGATGACACCAGGAAGGAACACACCCAGGGAAAGCCAACTCCAGATGAACACAATATTGTTTATTATTGTTTATTGTTTATTTACTGCCTTCCTCAGGCTTTCCTACTTATTAAGACTTCATAACTGACTGCAACTGGAATCAAACACTATAAAGTGCAAGGGGATTATCCATTACCCAATGGTTCCTCAGAGACTACTCACTGGTGTGACCACTGAAAGACCTTTTCTTACTCTATCCACTGTCCAAGTTCAGAGGGATGAACACCCAAAATAAAACACACAACTATAAATGCTGAATTAAGAGAGCAATGACCAGAACCTGTCAAGCTGCCACCACCTTCCTGTTCAGAAAGTACCCAGCCAAATCTTCCAGTGCTGTTTTATGAGGGAAATGTGACAACATACAGTTTGTCCTGCCATCAAACACTGAGAAAGACATAAACACCATCCTGCTGTCCTCTGCAAACCTTCTGCACACTAATCTGTACCCAGAGAAATTTCTTCTTTCCTTATGTTGTCTTTTACTGGAATAAATACTCAGGAATCAGAAAGCTCACACTTCAATTCAGAAAGTTCAAACTAACCTCAAAAGGGTTCAAGTTGAAATATGAAGATCCAGGTCGGGTCAGCCGGTCAATTTGGTTTTTTGATGTTAAAACAGAATCTCGTTTTTCAATTTGCTTTACCTGAAGAACAGAGAGACCTGTATCAGCTGACCATCACAACACCTTACCTGTTTATTCATGCTGTTTGTATATGCTCATCCTTATCCTGTACTACAATTCATAACTCCCCTTGCTTACCCCAAGCCTGTAGTTATTTTTTCAGGCACTAGCAGCACACATTAGCACAAGCGACACATATTTTTTAGCCTTTCTTACAGCTCAACAGTGTTTTCAACATCACATTTTATCTGTAAAACATACTACAGAACAGTTCTGTTTGTTCCTTCTATGGCCTTCTCCACAGCCGTGCCTTCCCTCCTCCCCATGCACCTCCAGCAGTTCTGTGATTCCTTGGAAACCACGGCGTTATTACTTTAACCCGTTGTTGGCAGTACAGCCCTTTAAACACGTAAAGTGACACTGATGCAAACACACAAGCCCACTTTTAATAACCACACGTTATTTAGTTCAGTTTTTACCCTTCACTGTACCATACCGAACCAAACCATGTATTTATATTTAACGTTCACCTTTATTTAAACAAACGTGCATATTTTTTAGCATTTCCTACAGCCCAACAGTGTTTTTAACATCACATATTATCTATAAAACATACTGCAGAACAGTTCTGTTCGTTCCTTCTCTGCAGCCGTGCCTTCCCTCCTCCGCATGCACCTCAGGGAGCCTCAGGGAGCGCGTTCAGGCCGTGCCCAGAGCACCGGGCCCGGCGGAGGGAGGGGGCCCAGGCCCTGCCGGTGACAGCTCGCCCACAGCGAGGCCGAGCGGGGCCCGGCGCGCAGGGACCGCGAGCGCACCGAGGGCCGAACGCGGCTCCCGGCACCGGGGCTGAGGGAGGGCCGGACCGAGCACCCACCCACCGGCACCCGCCGCTCGCCCGCCCGCCCCCATAGCGGCTGGGCCCGTCCCGCCCGCCGGCGGCCCCCGAGCCCGGCCCGGCCCGGCTCCTCCCGGCGCGCAGCTCCCGAGGCACGGGCGGTACCGCACCTCGTTGTAGAAGGTCAGGAACGCGTCCTCGGCCGCGCCCGCGCCGGGCCCCGCCGCCGCCATCGCCACCCACACGTGACCGCGCCGTCACCACACGTGACCGCGGCGCGCGCCGCAGCGACAGGCTCCGCCCCCCCCGCGGCGCGCGCGGGCACGGGACCCCGCCTTGTGACGTCACAGGGGCCGCCCCGCCGCGGGGCCCTGAGGGCGGGAGGAGGGCGGGGCCGCGGCTGCGCAGGCGCGGTTGGGCGGGCCCGCCCGGCGGCCCGTCCGGCGCTCCAAGGGCAGGCGGCCATGGCGGCCGTGGCGGTAGCGGCGGCGCGGGGCGGCCTGCGAGGGGCTCTGCTGGCGCAGCAGCAGCGCTGGAGCTCGGGATCGGGCGCCGACCAGGTGGGTGTTCCGACAGTGCCCCTTCCCCCCTCCGGCTGTCCCTCCCTTTGTCCGTTCTCCCCTCTGTCCCTTTGCCCCTCAGTCCCTCTGCCCGTCGGGCTGTCCCTTTGCCCCTCCGTCATTTTGTCGCTCTGTCTCTCTGCCTGTCCGTCTGCCCGTCATTCCCTCGCTCTGTCCCTCTGTCCTCCCGCGCTCACCGCCGTCTCTCCCGCAGCTGGGCGAGCTGGGGAAAGGCGCTGGGAAGGGCGGCGGCGGCGGCGGCTCCATCCGCGAGGCCGGCGGTGCCTTCGGGAAGAAGCAGGCGGCCGAGGAGGAGCGGTACTTCAGGTGAGGGGGTCCGGCCTGGCGAGGCGCTCCCCGCGGGCCCGGGGCAGGGCCCGGCCCGCCCCTGGGCTGCACGTCTTGCCCTCCTCTCTTGCAGGGAAAAGGAGCGGGAGCAGCTCTCTGCCTTACGGAAACACCACGAGGAAGAGATTCACCACCACCAGAAAGAGATTGAGCGTCTGCAGAAAGAAATCGAGCGCCATAAGCATAAGATCAAGCAGCTTAAAGATGACTAAGCTGGTGTTGTTGAATGTGCATGGCCAATACTGATCATGGTGTAAATCAGCGTGAAGACTGTATTTTTTGGTCAACATAATCCAAATCCATACAATTATGGTCTGCAACAACATCAAATAAACTACTCAGTCTCATTTTCTTGCTCAGTAACTATTCAATGAAAACAAAATATATCAACCTCACTATCTGGTTTTAAGCTTCATTTTCTTCCAAAGTAAAGCTGCATTCTTGAGTAGGCAGGTCTGTACAGAATTGAGCTATTTTTTTTAGATTTGTATGAAAGAAATGACCATTTGTGCCTAGTGGGATAACTTTAGAGTTAAAGCTGTGAGAAGAGTTGGGGGAAAATGGTACCTGTGTAGCAATCCATTCACATAGAGGTAACTTTGTTTCAAGTAAACTGTCTTTGTGTCCTAGAGGGGTGTTATCTCCACTGAACTAGCAGGTGACAAGAAAAAAATAAGGTTCACTTGTTGCACTTAGTGTCTATTGCCATAAACTGAGAGAGGAAAATGGTATTCATAAACTGAGAGAGAAAAATAGTTTTCAAAGTTGTACTGGGGTCACTTGTGGTGATTCTAGTTCCTGGAGCAAGACAGCAGAGATCCTGACTTCATGTGAATGTTCTTTTCCACTACAGCTTTAACTGCCCAGTAGATTAGGGTTTTTTTTTACTGTCTAAACTTCTCTGTTCCTTAGCTAAGTCTCTTTCCAAAGAAGGATGGATTAAAACTAATTTTATGCAGTTTCAATCACTTTTGACATTTTAATGTAGGAAACTCATCATAAAATACACAGTAAGTGACCTGAAACAATGTGGCCTTACTGCAGTAAGCACTGACAAGAAGGGGACTTTCTGTATCAACAGGCAGGTAAGAAAACAGCCCTTGTGTCATCCCTGTCACGTCTGTGAATCTGCCCAAACAGGCTTCCTGTGCCAGTGACACTGAACTGGGTGGGTCCGTGCCTGGAACTGCCCTGTCTGAAAGTGCAGGAGGCAAACGATGCCTTTAATGTTGAAAGTGCTTTCCAAGGGTGTGGCTGAAGGTGTCCCAGTTTCTCCTGTGTTCCCTGATACATCCCCAGCCAGCTGCTCCCTTTGGGCTGCCCTCACTTGGTGAATATTGCAGGTAGTGGCACATCTTGTCTGCAAAGTGACACCACTGTCATTCTGTGCCCTTAAACACTGTTCTTCAATGAAGATGTCACCCATGTGCTCAGCCCTGGAGTGTCCTTGCCTGGCTGTGCTCAGATGGTGGTGTGGTGAGTTCTGCCAAGGCTGTGCACAGAGCTTCCCTGTGGGCTTTGTTCCTGTTAGTTGGGGCTAATTAACAAATTATGGGCACCTTCCCCACCTCTCTGAACCTGGTGAGATGAACTGAGTAATGAAAAGCAACAGACTATTGGGTTTGGGTTATATACACTATTTAAAAAATATATATATACTATATATATTTATATATGTATATTAATAGATATATATATATATTTATATATATACTATATTTATGGTGTATATATATAAAATATATATAATATATTAATATATATTGATTTTATATAAAAATATATTAATATATATTTTATATATATACACCATATTTATTGTATATATATAATATATATTAATATATTTTTATATAAATATATATTTATTTTATATATATACACACCAAAAAATACTATATATTTTTTAAAATATATATACTATTTAAAAATCCAATTTTTTACCTTTTTCAGAATGTTTCTCCTATTGTATCTGTCAGGTGGGGTTGGCTTCCTCAAAAGCTGCAGAGTCACTAGTGAAAAGTTTGGCACAACAGCTTCAGTGGACTGTGGAGAGCTGGCATAAATATTAGAACAGCTCTGTATTCAGAAGGGAACAGATCAAGATTTAAATTCACATCTCTGGGTTTTATTCTATTTATTTTGGGGCACTAACTATGCAGCTCAGCCATGTCAGCTCAGCCACAGAGCCTCTGCCCAAGCACCTGTAAGGGAGGGGATTTGGACCTTTGTAATCTCCTGTGGCCCAGAGAAAGGTGTCACAAACTCTCTGAAGTCCCTCAGGGCTGCAGTGTGCAAGTCAGTGCCTTGCTACCCCACAGAGCTTTCTTGGCCCCCAGCAAAGGACACAAACATTTGAATGACTTGCAGCAAGCAGTCTGGGTTCACTCACCACTCCAGGGCCTGTGGGTGGAGAGATGCCAGCTATAGACTTTGCTGCAGGATTCCAGAGCAGGAATGCTGGGGAGTAAAACAGGATTGTACCTCAGACCTGGGTGATTGCTGGGGAGTTAAAAAGGCACAAGGTGTCTGTACACCTTCCAGGATTCCCCTTCAGCCCATGCAACCTGGAAGACAGGGCTTAGTTGCCTTTTGGAAAGCTGCAAACTTCTGCCATCTGCTTCCAGGCAATTCTGGTTGAGAGCAACCAAAACCAAAGCTGATGTTTGAGACTGGTAAGGCTGCAAGGATAGTGCTGAACTCAGACCACAGGTCATAAAGGGACTAATTGTTCTGGGTTTCCTCAAGCACTCTGAAATGGCTGATGGCATGACTTGTCCCCTGCTTTGTCCCACAGGCACAGGGGTACACAAAGGAAGGATTCTTCTCTCTTTGCCAGAACTGGTGCATCTTGGTTATTTGCTTCAGTTCTTCAGGGTTGGACTGATCCTGTTCACTACACCCTGACTTCCCATAGCCACCTACAGCACAGAAGTTTCACTTGTTGGAGCAGCCTTTATGTCTCAATGAGATGCTTTTATCCTTCCTTAACACCAGATCCTCTGTCTGTACTGTGCTCCTAAAGATCACAGCCCAACACTGCTTGGCCACTGCAGGAGCAGGAAAAGTGCAATTTGTTTTCAGCTAAAACTGAGCTGGTGATTTGTGCTGCAGCAAACAGAAGCTATTTCCCAAGGTTTGTGCTGGATCCTACACAAATGTGATGGAAATTGCAAGAATCCTTAGCTCAGGGGTGGGGGGAAAAATGAAAAGAAAGGAAAGTGAGATCCAAGATCTTTATTTAGCAAGCTGGTTTTAGTGCAAGGCACCCAGGTAGCTCAGTCTGGTCTCTTTGGGCCTTTTTGTCACACTCAACCTCCCCAGTCCAGAGCAGATAAAGGGAAAGAGTCAAGACAAAAACATGTGTGTGTGTTTTCCTAGAAATCAAATAAACTGTGTGAGGCAAAATAAATATATGTGCACAGGGTAATAACAGTAGCACGGCCTCTGCATGCAGAAATTTTCCTGAGTATTTCCCTGTTGTAGAGATGGTAGAACACATTGGGGGTGCTCAAAAAGTTCCTTACTGATAAATAAAGCTTGAAGATTTTTAAGACAGACCTCTCCCTGAAAGCCTGGGACTTAGCAAACACATTAGAGCTGCATAGAACAAGATATTTACTGGAGGTGGCACATCTGCAACATATTATCCATAATATGCTGTACTAATGATTGCTCAGGATAAGAAGTCTAGAGCATCAGGAAATGTCATATTCCATATATAAGTTAACAGCTCACCTACAAATTACAGCAGATTCAACTCTGTCATCCTGCTGCTGATGTGAATACACAGGAATTTCAGCCCAATGTGGAAGAGAAGTGACAGGCTGCTGGAACACCCTGAGCCTCAGCAACACCTGGCCACTGAACACAGGAAAATGTCAACAGGGTGAGGAGTAAATATACAGAGCTATGGAAAAGCTGGATCCCTTCCCTTCCTTTGCTCTGTTCCCTCACAGGTGCTGGAGGAGCAGAGCAGGGCAGCCTCCTTGCCAGAGGCAGGGGGACTGTCCTGCCCTTCCAGCTCTCAGCAGCTGAGATTAACCCTCTCCTTTATTCCAAGATGATTTTTGTTTTGTCTTGGCCCAGGTCTAAATCAGATCTCACATGTACCTGTTCAGCTCCAATCACAGAGAACTGTATCTAGTCTCATTCTGGGATTTTCTAGTAAAAATTAAAATTGAGAAATCTAGCAAAAATTTAAATTTCATCATCTCCGAGCATCTAGGTCCTCCTCTCAGGCACTGCTTGTGTCTGGCACTAACCCAAATACCTGCAGGCTATAGCTTGTTCCTGGCTAGAGGTGTCAGATCATTTTGGGCTGAGGCTGTAGTGTGTAACACGAGACCAAAGAACAAAGCACTGCAAAGCACACAGAACCTAGGGTGGGAGTTGCTAGAGATATTCTGGAAATTATTCTCAGTATACACTTTGCTGATTAGCCTCATCATGTTCAGTGGCCAGCTGACAGGATATATGTCATTGTACTTCATAATTCATTCCCAGATACTATATTATAAAGAATTTAAGAGCTTTACAGGACATTTATTAAGCACCACTAAAGATGCTCAGCTCCCTCAATTCCTCTCAGTATTGCAAGAACTCCTTTAACCCACGACTCTCAACTCACAGAAAAACCACTGCAGTGAAGTAGGATGGGCAAGGCAATGAATGATTACCCCTCCTTCCATCTCTACACCACAGTAGACTCAACATCCAGCACTGAAGAGCTGGCTCCAATGCCAAATCTCAAGAGGGAAGTTGTCACAGACATATTTTATGAAAAATCCTTTTGTTAGGAGTTTTTCTCCTGAGAAGCTGAGAGGCCTCAGGAACAAAATGTAACCAATGGTTATCTGCTGCTGTGGAATGCAACAGGTGCATCTGGGATTGGGCTCATGTAATTGTTTCTAATTAATGGTCAATCACAGTCCAGCTGTCTCGGACTCTCTGGTCAGTCACAAGATTTTATTATCATTCCATTCTATTCTATTCCTTGCTAGCCTTCTGATGAAATCCTTTCTTCTATTCTTTTAGTATAGTTTTAATATATCACTTTCTTTTTAATATAATATAAATCATAAAATAATAAATCAGCCTTCTGAAACATGGAGTCAAGATTTTCATCTCTTCCCTCATCCTGGGACCCCTGTGAACAGCACCAGAGGAAGTCACTGAGGCAGTGCCAATGCTACAAGAGAAGCAGCATGTCTACTGCCAGACAGGTTCAGCAAGACAGACTGAACACCTCCAGTATCTGCACAACCTTCTCCAGCTTCTGGCTTGGAAACATTGGGCATCACATCCTGCTTTTCCCACAAATCCCACATTACCAGTGGTGGGATATCACACATGATTCACACACAGGTACATGCCATCTTCAGGAGAGTAATTCTTGGGTGAAGGTACTGGAAGAACCTTCTCTGAGAGTACATGAGCTGCTGCTTTTATTCACCAGACTTCAGATGCACAGCTCGTGTGACCGTAGGAACACACACAGGTTCTCTGGGTGTAGTTTGACACAGCACTCTGGGATTCAGCCTGAGCCAAGCCAGCACACATTGACTTCCACGTTATGCAACAGCATGACAAGCACGTGAAACCAGCCCAACACCATCGCTGCCAACAGGCCGATTTCTCCCTGACTTATCTATTTGTTGTGTCCAGCCTGCACTCATCGAGAGCCTCATCAAGAAAATCTGGTGAGCAGGCAAGTAAGGCTTAATCACCCATTAATTACAGATTAGCAGCGGCAGAGCCCCGCACGCCACTGTCCTGGGATGAGCCTGACCCGCAGCCGCTCGGCTCCTCCTCCTTGCCTCGGGCCTGGAGGGCAACGCGGCCAGACCCGGGCCGGAGGCTCACACGAGCCGTGGCTCGGAGAGCGCGGGAGTCCCCGCGGGGCCTCCGAGACCCCAGCACGGCCCGTCCTCTCCGCGGGGAGCAGGGACGGGGGCAGCTCCGGGCCCGGGGGCTGCTCCGGCCCCGGCGTCGCCCCCTCAGCGCAGGTCCCGCCCCGGTGGGGAGGGGCGGAGCCGAGCGCAGCGGCCCCGCGCGCTCCCTTTGTTCGGGCCGCGGGAGGCGCTGCCCCTTTAAATGCCCCCAGTCCGGCCCTACCGGCGCGCCGGGTGGAAGGCGCCCCGCGATTGGTTACGGCGCCTCCCGCTCATTGGCCGCCGGGAGGAATGGCGCGTCCCGCCTCTCGCATCTCATTGGCTCCGCCGGCTGCCCATCCGGAGCGCGGGTTTCTGAGTGGGCGAAGCAGCGGTCCCTGGAAACAGTTCCGGGAAACCCCGCGTGCTGCCGGGGTCGCGCCGCCGTCCATGAGGAGAAGGAGGAGCGCGCGCCATTTGCCGTCGCTGCTTGGGCCCGAGCTGCGCCGCGCCGGCCCCGCTCCGGTGAGTGCCGGGGCCGCCCCGCGGGGCAGGGGCGCTCCGCGGCCGCGCCGAGCCCTCCTGCGTGGGCCCCGCGAGGGGACGGGCAGCGCGGGCTGCGGGCAGGCCCGGCGCGGGCGGGGACGGGCCCGGGGCGCTGGCGCGGCGGAGCGGAGGGGGGCGGGGGCCATCGCGGGGCCGCTCCGCGGGCAAAGCGGGCGGGCGCGGGCGCGGGAGCGGCGCCGGGGAGGGGCCGGGGGCGGGCCCGGCGGGTGGGGGTTGGGGGGCGGCCGGCCCGCTCCGCCCAGCCGTGCGGATCAGGGTTGCATGTGACGGGCGGCCGGGACGCGCCTCTCCCGGGGCTGTGGGTCGGGTCGGGTCCCTGCTCGGTCCCTCCGGGCTCTTAAAGCCGCAGCAGCCCCGGCTGTGCCCGGTCCGCTCTGCCCGCGGGCACGGGAGAACGCTGTCAGCGGCGAATGCGGCGCTGTCGCAGCGCGCCCTCAGAGCCGAGGCAGCGCACGATGCGGCGGAGCCGGCAGGGACAGCTGCACCCACCCGCAGCGCTCGGGGCTGCGCTTCCTGCTTCCAGCCAGGGAATAACGCTTGTCCAGTGCTTCAAGGGGAAGCTATCCAAAGTTTTGTTGTTAAGACATTGTTTTTTCTTAAATTAACTTTTGTCAAAAGCCTTTGCTGAATCTTGAAAAGTTTTGCTTAAATGCATCGTTGTTGAAAATACTTTAAAAATAAGACTTTATTTACTCGGTCTGAGCAGCCTTGTTGCCTGTCAGTATTTGAACATGCTACTTCAATACTTTATCTGTGCTGGACTACTCTTTTTGAAACAGTGTGTTGGCTTCCCTTTCCCATGTTTATGGCTCTAAAGGATCCCACCGGCACTTGGTGCTGCAAAGGACATTAATGCTCATGAAGCTGGTGCTTTGGTTTTTTGATTGGTTGTTTTTTTCTTTTTCTTTGAGACTGCACTTTAGCAGAGTTTTTTTTGTTTTGTTTTTTACTTGTAAAAGTAATCTAACAGATTTTGCATCTCTCAGTGTAAGTTTTTTGTAAGCTATGCAAAGTGTAGTATTTGCAAATGAGCAGTGTCTGCTTGAAAATTTTGCATCCTTGAAATTGTATTTCCCACAAGCATTACATGTCCTTATCTTTCAGTTTTTCTGTCTAGGTGAACACTGTTAAAATAATACTTGAGTCTCCTGCTGACACTCAAGTTCCTAGTTCAGTCAAAAATTCCAATACTCCCTGCTTTGTTAGACAGACATCGGCGAAGTTCTTTGAGGATAAATTCTTTAGAACAAAGCTCATTTCTGTTGAATTGTTGCTTGGAACTGGAGTACCAAGAGTGTTGTTTAGTACAACACAGATGAGCTGTGAATAGCCAACTCCAGTGAGAAATGAGCATGGCCAGACTTCATGGTTTAGGTTAGCAAAACAGAGGAGTTATTGGTGCAGTCAGTGTTTTGTAGTGGCACTGATGGGCACATTTCTAACCTGCTGTGCTAAAGTCATCTCCCAACCATAGCTGTGTGGGTACTGAGCAGAGTTTGTTTCTCTCTGGGCTGTGCTGGTCTCTTGCTTAGCATCACATTGGAGGTTCTCAGATTTTTCCAGGGGGTTGTGGAGTGAGCAAGGCTGAGCTGGAGAAGTGAGGCTGCATTTTGGGTTACAGGTAGTGAGAGGTCCTGGCTGCTGTGTAAAGGTCTTCAGGCTGTGATTACTTCAAAATGAAGTTTCATGAACACCTAGCATATCATAAGTAAGCTATTAAAATGTGTTTTCTGTGATTCAATGAGTATAAAAGAAATGGCTATAGTGCCTTCATGTACAGAATAAAGGGTCTGCCCCTTTGTACAGAAATGTTTCTGAACAAGTGAGGTTTTAATAAAACTCCAGTTCAGACTTTAAATGTGGATTCTTATTTCCCCCCACTTGTATGTTTATCTTCCTTGCTTGACAAGAACCTTCTTGAATTGTGAGGCACAACTACAGGGACTGCATTTGTTTTCTTGTGGTCAATTAAAACAACCAAGCCAATCAAATGTCCCCCAAACTTCTTCCTTCAGTGTTATTTTTAACATGATTTAACTTAACTGCTTGACACAGACAATATATTGGTTAGGAGTAGCAACATAAGCAGGCTGAATGACTTGGGTGCAGAGTTTTTAGCTATGCTTTACTTGGCTTCCTGTGCACCTGAGCTAAACAAGTTCCATTCCTGCATGAAACTTAAGTTTTCAGCAGCAAAACCAGCACTGGTGCATAATCACTGAAGTTCTTTATGGTCGTTTTAGATATTGTCCTTTTGCCAGAAATTTCCTGCTCCTTCTCAATTAAGCTGTTCCTAAGCATGTTTTGAGTTAACTAGACTGAATTTATAATTAATTGGATGGAGTTATACTTAGATAGTCTGTAGGTGGCAACCTCTGTTAGAGGCATGGTATAAGATAAAGGAATAGTAACATCATGGCTGTTTATCCAGTGATTGTCAGATTCAGGCTGTGATCAGGTATCTCTTCTCAAGATGCCATACACTTTGAGGACCAGACCTATGTTAATTTATTTATTTTCCAGAAAAATAACTAATTGAGCAATTTAAGTTATGAAACACTGCAAGCACCTATAGTTTTAACTTCCTACTTGTCATACCAGAGCTTAAAAAAAGGGGCTAGGAACTTTGTGAATTAGTCTGGAGAGGCAGGAATTTGGGGTGAAAGCTAGTGAACAGCTAAAACCGTGCTTTTTATCATGAAGTATTTACAGTCTTCAGCAAGGCATTGTTTGCAGCAGTGGGAAACTTGAAACAAGACCCCTCTGGTATGCAGTTAGGAGGTGTGAGGGTAGGCAGAATCTTGGGCACCAGTGAGAATTCTCCTTGCCTGTGTAAAATTGTCCCTGATGTCTGTTTATTACTTCTGCTCATTTGGTCAGCATGGTTTTGTGTCCACTGTTCTAAATTCATCCATTTCTGCATGTTTTAAAAACAAACACATATCCCATATGTACTTATATCCAGAATTCTTTACTTATAATCCACCCTTGAAGTCTTTCCAATTCAAGCAGTCTCCGTGTTTTCCAGATATTTTAATATTTAATGCAGATGAGAACCTGAGTGTGTGCGGGTCTGTCACAGGCTGAGTCACATGGACACACTGCAAACAGAGCTAGCACTCCTCTTTACCATGCTTTTAACATCCTTTAGAGCAGAATAAAAATGGTCAAGTAATCATTGGGTGCTTTACTTACTAGGTAAAATCCAGTTTAAAATATTTATCTTGTTAACTACAACGAAGTGATGTTACCTAGAGGGAGAGCCAAAGAGGCTTTTTCAGCCATGACTTTCACCCACGGATCTCTGCTGAACTCAGAGGGAAGTTCAGTGTTATAAGAGATGCAGTTTTGCTTGTTGGTGATTGTTGGGGGAGAAAAATCAATTTAATCTCAGATTTCAGGCCAAGCTTGCCAAGCCATTAAGGGATCTATTGCTATATCTGTGAAAAGAGATACATACTGAATATTCTGGTAGCTGTGTCACTTCAGGATTTTCTACAGTCTATTTCTTTAGGAAAACCTTTTAAATAAAGTTTGTGTAACTGGAAACAGCTAAAATCTGAACCCAAATTAAACATGCATTGCATTTGACTTTAGTTCTTTATGAACCAAATCTTAAGCAAAAATAAACAATACAGGTAGTAAATTCCAAAGCTGAATATTCATTTCCATTGCCAAAAAGCCTTTGAGCTGTGGTGCTGTGCAATAATCTGATTCTTAGGGGTTGGATATTGCTCCAGTGCTACCTGCTTGTGGTGAAGGCTGATACCTTTCCTTGCCTGTCAGAAGTTGGAATCACTGCTCCAGAGGAGGTGTTTCTGCCTGGGCACAGCACAGCTCATCAGCCTTTTGTTCACTTACAGGCAGCACTGAAAAAGTGTTCAACTTTTGGATATGTGACACTTGGACACTACTCTGGATTATCAAAGCATTGTCATTGAGTGTCACCATAAGCCCTTGTAGTTCAGAAGGTCATAGAAATTGCTTCAAGTAAATTTTCTGTGTTTATGTGTTGCTGTAGTCTCTCAGTTCATTGTGGTTTGGTTTTGGGCTTTTTTTTCCTCCTGTGTATAGAGAAGACAGTGTATGTGTAATGAAATGATTTTATAAGGCAGTAGGAAGGTGAACACAAAAATGCCCTCCTCTTTATATCTTTATTGTTTGTCTCAGCTTGTGAGGTTTTGAGAAGAGGGCTTGAGAATGGTGCTGTACCCAAAGCATTTTTGGTGTAATTAAACCCCCTCTGCCCTGCACTGTTTCAAATTTGAGATCTTCCCAAGGCTGCCTAGCAAGCAGACATGTAGCTGAGTTTTGCCTTCTGTGATGTTCCTAACCTACAGAAAATCGATGTTCATTAGTGTTTAGATAGTTAATACCTGTAAGGATAGGTAAGCATTGTTGTAGCTTTAGGTAGCTTTTTTTTTTTCCTGTAATTAGGCTGTAGTTGCTTTTAAGTAAACTGAATTGGTTAGAAAGTCATTTCTCTTTGTCAAGTAGCAGAATGTGTGTGTGTGTGTATATATATATGCCATGTAGCTATGGAAAACTTCCTTTCTTTTGCACACTAATGGCTTAAAGAAGTGGCATCTGACAGGAACAGTGTGAGGCTGCTTTACATGTCTCTAAAACTGCCCTTCAAGATAAGACAGCTTTAGTAAAATCATTACTGTCTGAAGAAAAATGATTTGGTGTTTTTCTTCCCTTGCTCTACTTGCAAATCTTTATAGGGTATCTTCCCAGCAGTTGATGAGCTGTAGTCTGGAAGGGTTGGGTGTTCAAGGGACTGTTGGAGGTGTGCTTGTGCTTGGAGTCTTGTTTTGCAGCTTAGTAAATAGCTTGAGGCCTCAGCATTTTTTACAAAAACTGTTCTTGAATCATCTCCATCCCTGTATTCCAGTACTTGATTGCATTGCTCCAGCCATGCTGCATTGTCTACCTGGTTATCATTTCACTGCTGCTCATCAACCTCTGCCCTGTCATGTAAAGCCTGAGGCGTTTTCCTTTCTGAACCTGACAGCTGATCATCCTTGTGTTCCTTGTGTAGTTGGATTGTCTCTGTCAGCCTTTTTATTTGAAAGCACTGAATATCAGCTGGCTGGCTAATTGGGAAATTGAAACAGTCTTTAATGAATTGGGCAAAGCCCACTGGGATTGTCTGAGAAGGTAGTTGTGCATTTTTCAGTGCACGGATTTGGAATCAGTTTGTTCATTCTGAAAGCAAGTCTTTTTATTAATATAAAGAAATGAAGATGCTGCAGTCATGCCTTCCTTTTAAACCAATAAGGTGTATATTATTGAAATAGTAGCTGTGATTTGTACAGCTCCTATTTAAGGGAAACTGAAAGCATGGAAACTGTTGCGTTGGAGCTTCAAATGACAATGTCCATCAAAGTGCAATTTTCTCTTTGTGTCCTTGAGATCTGACAGCGTCGGGAGAAAGCCTGTGGCTAGTCTTGTGCAGCATGTTGGGTTTGAAGGAAGACATGGCAACAAGCCAAGCAAGTGGAAAAAAGTATTACCAAGAAACAAGTATTAACATTTTTATACCTTAAGCTACCCTGCAGGGTTCGGTGTTCACTACATTTTCAAGGATTGGTTTAAAAGTAGCGGAATGGGAAATGGAACTAGCACTAGATCTTCTGAGTCTTTGCTGAAGGATGTTGCTGCCGTGTCCCCAGACATTCTAGCTGCTATGGTAACCAGTTAATGACAATCAGTAGATGGAGTTTAGACATTGTTATGTACATGAAGTACATTTTTAAAAAGTTATGTAAATTCTTCCATGTACATTTTTCACAGTATTAAGGGTTGTACTTTCTTTTGAAACTTAGAGCAGCTGCATCCAAAAAGTATTAAATAAAACTTGATACAGGTGATTTTGCAGCATGTATACAAATTAGTTTAGATAAATCATGCATTGTCCTACAAACTAGTTATTTCTGGCTTATTGTAATATAGCTCCTGAATTTTTTCCAGCAGCATAATAAAATGGCTAATCAGGTGAATGGTAATGCGGTACAGTTAAAAGAAGAGGAAGAACCAATGGATACTTCCAGTGTAACTCACACAGAACACTACAAGACACTGATAGAGGCAGGCCTCCCACAGAAGGTGGCAGAGAGACTTGATGAAATATTTCAGACAGGTATAATATGCATTTCTTGTTTCTGATTGGTTATGAAAGTGAGGGCATACCATTTTCAAATTTTTATAGATTAAGATTTAAAAATTCATTGTTTTTGATCTGTGTAGCTCTGAATGTTTTGCTACTTTGATTTCCCTAAAGGCAAATTGGGTTTGACATTGACTAATTACTTGACACATCCTTGGAGTTGTATGTGATATCTTAGTTGCTTTAGGGCACAGAGCACTAGTTTCCTAGAGCACAAATGAAGATGTATGTTTCCACATACTAAACTGTACATTTTTTTTTCTTCAGTCCAAATCATCATTTTGCTTTTATGTTTCTACTGTCACTGTCACAGTGATCCTAAAACACTCAAAGGCTGGAGAGGTGACTTAGTGAGGGAAGCAACTAGCTTGTCTTGCCTGGGACTACATTTGAATTGAGTCTGCCTGTGGATTTTTTGTTCTCTCTAGTTCTGAGTGGACAGTTTAATCCATGTTGGTTATTACACTGCAATGTTCAGCCTGACACTAACAAAGTTGAGGACTGAGCTATCTAGCAACTCCAGTAACACCTTGCTGGTAGCAAGTGGTCTCTGCAACTTCTAAAGAGGTTTCTTCATATACAGAGGTTTTCCTATTTTGTTTTTATAACCACCCTATTTTATCTTATAGACAGAGGCTTTCTTTTCCTTTTTCGAGTGTGTTCTGTGAACAGATTTACAAGAAGCAGTAGAACTGCTCTATGTGCTTATCTTGAATGCCTGGGTGGCAAAATGACAGTTTTTGTTGAAAAGAGTTCAAATTACCCTGATCAAGTGAAGGCAGTTCAAAACCAATACCTATCAATCCTCAGTGTGAAACTGGCTCCTGTGGGTGATGTCTTTTGGAAGTCATTCACAGTGAGCTTTCTTCAAGCCTTTGCCAGCTTTGATTGGCTCTAGAGAGGCACTTTCCAGCTGGGGGTCACCATGACGTGCACTGGATGGTCTGAGAGAAGGTGTCACTAAACACCTGGGCAGAGCAACTCGTGGGCTGCTGACATGTCTTGCAGTTAGGTTGTGTTGTGAGGAGTTCTTCAGGAGTTTAAAAGCTTTTTAGCCCAGAACATGACTACCAAGTATAATTCCACTGCATGAGTAAGCTGAAAACATTTATTTACACTTCATTATTGCCACTGAAGATGTTTGCATTGTGGAGGGGTTTGTCAGTGAAGCAAACTGCTTTAGACACTTGAGCCAAATTTGGGGTTGAATTTAGCGATTTTTTTGGTCTGCTGAAGTCTTCTATGAAAGCTACAGGTGCCTTCCAATATGCAGGATCACTTCTGAAATGTAGTCCTTGGGCTTGGCACTACTGTGCATTTTCCAAATCAAGTAGCAGTGAAATAATCTGTGTATTTTGGAGAGCAAGCTGTTGCAAAGTGTGTGGAGTTTTAGTATTTATCCTAAATTTGGATGTATGATTTTAAAAGTGTAAATCTCACTCTATATGTCTGACTCCACAACTGATGCAAGTACATTACAAAAGGAAAAAAAAAAACAACAAACAAAACCCTGTAAAGATCCTTAAAAAGAAATGCTTCAGAACTGGTCCAGTGTTTCTTGGGGGAGTCTGTACCTGTAAAATTAACATTAGCTTTTCTGGGTACATAGCAGGGCTCAAAATAATACCTTTTTGAATTCTGGCTCTTGGAACTGCACAGAGCAACAAAAGAAGTTTAAAAAGCCCCAAACACTGTTCAAGATTCACATGAAGTCCACTGACTCCTGCTTTTTTGAAGCTGGAGGAAAGAGTGAACAAATAATTTTTACTTCCTAATATTTTATGGGGTAGAGCTTCCTAGGTATTTGCTCATCAGTTGGGTGGTTCCTTTTCCCCATCCAATAGGATACTTGTAATGTTCACCTGCCAGTTTACCCTAAAACAGCTCAGCTCAAGAGAAGGAAGTGTGAAACTTAAAATGAGGGATAAACAAACAAAATTCAAATCATTAAAAGCGAGCCAGAGCTCATTGTTTCAGACCCTGGTGTGTAAAACTGCTTTTATGCAGCAGATTGCATTCCTGAATGCTAGAAAACTGTTACACATGGGATATAATCTTGCAGTCAGTTAGTGCTTAGGTATATACATTTTAATTTAACTTTTTCATTGTACTCATATTCTTTCATATACTTGTGTAGGAATATATAATTAAATGTCTAATTCTGTTGCTATGGAATGTAACTTTTTGCCTTTAAAAGCAAATTGCATAGTTCTTAGTTTGTATGAAATTCAATAGAAATCTGTAACTTCTTTATCTTTAACTTTTAGGCTTGGTAGCTTATGTCGATCTTGATGAAAGAGCAATTGATGCTCTTAGGGAATTTAATGAAGAAGGAGCCCTCTCTGTATTACAGCAATTTAAAGAAAGTGACCTGTCGCATGTACAGGTAAGGTGAGAGCCCCAGGGGTGTGAGCACACCAGTGTAAATTGTGTTCTGGCACCACTGGCAGGAGTTGTAACTTAGAAATTCACTGATGTTGCTGTATTAGATTTCAAACCCAAATAACGAGTCTGTTAAAAATTGCCTTAAATGTGTAGGTACTTGAGCACAAAGCAAAACCTCCCAGATAATAAAAATATGTGTGCAGTTGAGAAAATAGGTTAAAATGCTGTTTCAATCTGACAAGTTTGTTCAATTAATTATTGTATTTTCCTGAAGGATTCTTTTGCCATTTATTTCATTGACTTGAAGTAGTGACTTCATGGTATGGAGTGTAAGATTCAGTGGATTCCCAGGGCTTGTCATACACACAATTGAATCATTTTGTAAATTGTATCTACAGAACAAAAGTGCATTTTTATGTGGAGTTATGAAGACCTACAGGCAAAGAGAGAAACAAGGCAGCAAAGTACAGGAATCAACGAAGGGACCAGATGAAGCAAAGATTAAGGTAACACTTGGAAATACTGGTTATTCTGTACTAGCTGATATATCACTTGTACATACACTGAATATGAACTCAAAAAGCATCAATACCACCTGGATAAGTGTATTCACACTATGCTTTAAAGGGCCTGCATGGTAGAGATTCTGTAGAGAAGGGTTGTTGGAAATGCAGCTCTTTCTGATCTGATTACCAAAATTTAATCCCTATAAAAACATTGAGACCTGTTTGAGAATTGTCTCAGTTGTCCAGTGCTCTGCACTCTTGGGGTGCTACATATGAAATGGAAAATAAGGGAAAAGGCAAACAAGTTCTTTCCAGGGACCTTGTAATGTAAAACAAAAGCTGCTGTTTATGAAAGCTTTTTAAAGCCACAAAACAACAGGGTTTTTTGGAGGTTCTATCTCTTCATCTCTACCTTACCAAGTGTGGCAAGGAGCAGATAAAGAATTGCTTGTCTAGGAATGATTTTTGTTCTGTATATTTAACCCACTGCCCTCCTTCCTGTAAGTAGTCTGATTTTTTTTTTTCCCCAGGCTTTGCTAGAGAGGACTGGTTACACTTTGGATGTAACTACAGGACAGAGGAAATATGGGGGTCCTCCTCCAGATACTGTGTATTCTGGTGTTCAGCCTGGCATTGGAACAGAGGTTGGTACATACAGACTGATCTGATCATTGCTTTGCATACTTATGCAAACTGCTCAATAGGAAATCCTTGAAAATAAGGTTAATGTATTGTAGAGGAAAATAATCTCCCATGTGTGTCTTAATCAATCTTTCAGACTCCTCAGTATTCTGCAAAAGACAGGAAGACAGGTTAAAGTGGAGAAAAAAGAAGTGGAATATATAAAAACCTGTTCTTTTTTAAAGTTAAAAGATAATTGGAAGAGTTTCAAGGACTATTTTTTTTTCCTTCCAAAGGATGAAGTCTAGTCTGTGAGCAATTATTTGGAAATTTATGGTTGTGACTGAACCTGTGCATCTTCCTAGCAAGCTGTGAGCAAACTTAGGTTTGATTATGAAAATGCTTGAACTGGTATTTCTTCACTTAGCTTTTCTACAGGGTTCTAGTCCCTAGCAGGTTGTATTGTAATACATGCTCAACACTTAAATACTCTGTCACATTGCTGCAGATGTGATACAGGAGTTTTTCCAGAGATTTTTCTATAAACCACCAGACTAGATTTGAGAAAACATTCAGTCTATTGATGTCTTTCAGTTTATGGATAAGTTTTCCATTCTTTGAGATGCTGAAGCTCTTGTGTTTATTGTCAAGAAGTATCACAGTAAGGATGATTTCTGAAGGGAGCATTCATATTCCATGAAGGAAAAATAAATTAGTGGTGGTGGTAAATAGTTAGAATGAGTCCTTGCACTGAAAGATAAGAACTGATGTTTATAACTTCTCCAGCTCTGCTAGGTCTGTGTGCTCTATGCTAATTGAGGTTTTGTCTTTAAAAGCTGCAAATGAGCTAGAATTAAGTGTTCTAGAAGTAATGACAATGTAGATATCTATCTAGAGGAATTCCTTAAACTTTCTAGGGAGATGGTGAAAAAAACCTTTGGGCTCTGCCATTAAACTTTCACTTGTGTGTGATGAATCAGTTCTTTCTCCCCAATAAGTAATGTTCAGTCAACATTCACATTGAACTTAGAGGGGCTAAGCTTTTAAGAAATGTTCTGGAAACTGAATTTCAGGAATATATGTGTAACATGAAGTATCTAGAAGTTCTGCCTTGTTCCATGTTTTTCATATTCTCCTCATGAGTTTGTTATATTGGTGCTTCTTATGGGCATGCTGAGTGTCTTTAGTTCTGAAATTCTGCCATGCCTTCAGTGTGAGATACAATTATGGCAAGGCCTTCCTGAGAAGGAAAATGTTGACTCATGGCTTTTTTTCCTACAAAAAATATTTGAAGTTAAAATAAATTTATTTTTATCTTAATGGGTGTTTGGAATGTTTTGTTTGGACTAACAAGGAGGAGGTTTTGAGACTTTGGAGGAGAGCTGCAGTGATTAAACAGCTGGGGGGATCTTTCTAGGGAGACCTCAGCTAAAGATATCAACCTTAACAAAACTTAACCCAAGTTAATTGTATGCAACAAAACCACAAGAATTCACAGGTTTGCTTAAGTAAATATTAAAGATTCTGTTGGTGAAACAAATGCAGACAAGAAACAAGACTACAGTGTATATTAAAAGTGGAAAACGTGCATCACACAATTAAAAGGAAATTATTATTATTATTATTATGAAATAATTTTTCCATCTCTGTAGCTTTCCAAGGAAGGGTAATTTACAGAGTGATTTGAAAATACTGCAAGAGCAAGGAAGTGCTTGGCCTGATTTAACATATGATACCCAACTAGATAGCCTGTAAGGTCTTAGTTTTTAACTGCCAAAATTTAAACCAGGTAAGAACCATTTATCTCTTCAGCAGGGGAAATTCATAGCCTCTTCCATGTAAATAACAAACTCAGGTTTCTGTGTGTAAAACCTCATACAAATGGCAGCAGGATTAGAGCACTTGGGACATGCAGTGACATCAGCTGCTCTGAAGGCTGCACTGGTGACTGCAATGGTTCTGCTCTGCTGTTTCATCTGCACTGTTCTTCCTTTCCCAGGAATTTCCAAGTGTTAAAAAGAAGCTTGTATTGCTGAAAAAGCTTTGTTTCAAGTGTCCTCTTCCTTTTTAGGTTTTTGTTGGTAAAATTCCCCGAGACCTTTATGAAGATGAGTTGGTGCCACTCTTTGAGAAGGCTGGTCCAATTTGGGATCTGCGTCTCATGATGGATCCTCTTTCTGGTCAGAACAGAGGTTATGCTTTCATTACCTTTTGTAGTAAAGATGCAGCACAAGAAGCAGTCAAACTGGTGAGTTCACTTTCTTCCAGACAGGTCAAGACAAAGCAAACAGCAAACATGTTGGTAATTTCTTAAGCAATGACGTCTTCAAAGCATCCATTGACAGACTCAAAATTTTACTTTCTTAAAAATTGCCTCCTGATTTCATTAGTAAATACAGATACTTCTAAGACTGTTACCTGCTGTACCTTACTGTGGCTGATCAGAGTACTTGGGTGATTGATAGGAGCCTACTTGATTCCAGTTTTAATCCTGATTAAAACAAAGACCATGTCTGTCTTGAATTGTTTTTCTTAAAGGTTGAATTCTTGTACCTTTAAAGGCCTGTTGGAGTCTTTGTTTTCAGAGCAGTCCAGCTGTGGGTACAGGCATGAAGCAGTGGACCAGATTTTTTTATTAATGGAATTTTTAAATCTTGATGGTAAAATTTTTTAATCCTATCATATACAAAGTCAAAAAAATGCCTGCTGTTGTGGGTGGGGTAGAAGCCAGGTCACAGACTTATTCAGACTGTTGATTGTCTTGGCAAACCCTCTCAGTGTTCAAAGGAAAGAGGAAAAACTGCCAGTATCTTTAATACAGTGTATTTGCTTACTGATAACAGCAGCAGCAGTTGACTGACAGCAGAGGAAGCAGTAACCAGTTGCTAGAAAGATCTTTCAAGTCTGAGATAAACAGTAGGTGAATAAATTTATGCAATGCAATTTGTAGATGGTCCCATGTTGTTCCTGTTGCTGCAGGTTTTTTTGTAGCTTTAAACTTCTGAAGTCTGTGGAGATCCTAAGCTTGGCACTGTTCTTCCAAGTGAATGCTGACACAAAACCAGCTGCTCTAAGAATTCTCTTGCAATGCCAATTCAGTATGCTATATATAAAAGTAGTAGATGAAGAAGAAAATACCTGAGTTTATGGTTTGGGAATATTTTTATGCATAGTATTGTGGATAAAACAAATGAATGGCTTTGTTTTTTTCAGTGTGACAACTATGAAATCCGTCCTGGCAAGCACCTTGGAGTATGCATCTCCGTGGCAAACAACAGGTTATTTGTTGGGTCAATTCCAAAGAACAAAACTAAGGAAAACATACTGGAAGAGTTTGGTAAAGTCACAGGTAAGACTTCATCAGTCCCAGAATACCATTTAGTCTCTGCTTTGTAGGTCTGGCTGTTTGACAGATGTGTTCAGGTATCATTTAAACAATTTTCAAGTTGGATTCCAAGTTTGACTTTGTTAGAAATTTTATGTATGTGCTACATCTGAAGGTGGAGTGTAAAGGGACTCGTGTTTGTTTTAGTGATTGTTACATGAATGATGATGTAACTTTACAGTCAGAGATGGAAACTGCTCGAATGAACTCAGAAACCAGCACACATGAACTCTGATGAAACTGCAGGTTCCAATTCTGTTCCCTGTTCTAACTTTCTGTTGAAGGCTCTGTATTTGTTACTGGATCCACAGGAGGTTCTGCTGTCAACATGGAGAAGTTTTTTGGGGAGCCTGAAGCAAATGTATTCCTGAGTAGTGAAGGGGAGGAGGGAGTACTAAATTGGTTTGGAGGGAATATTACTAGAGAAATAGTTAATAACAGACTAATTTTTTGTCCCAGTTTTTCAGCATTCTCCAGTATGTGCAGCAAGTAGGAAGAAGAGAAGTCAGCTCATCAGTGAAAGGGTGCTGCTGCCTTAGATAAGAGATTGAGTCACTTGCTCTTGTTCCTGTAGGAGAGCTTTAACCTCCTGCTTCTTTTTTAGGATTGCTATTTATAAGTACTTTGGGGAAGTGGTGAAAACAGAAGGTGAATATTCATTTAGTTCTCTCTCCTCTTTTTGGAGAGATGTGGAAGATGTTCCTTCTAGGTTCTGCAGGAGGCAGGGGAGAGGTCATGTGTTAGTGCTGGCTGTCTCTCAAAGATGTAAAAGTGATTTCAAAAGTATAGAAAACTTAGACTGTGTGAGTTGCTGAGGTTGATGTTTTGCAGAGCTATTCTGAGGAATTTTAATTGCTGGGTGACATGTTTCTGGGTAAATTGGATGAATATCTATTTGTTTTGCCTTTCTTGTGCTCCCACTCCCTTTCAGGTGTAAAATTCAAATTCACTACAAAACATGAGTGAAGGCATTTGAAGGTAGACTCTAGATTTTTACTTTCCTTTTGAAGCTCAGTACTAAAGATGTGTTTTTCAGAGGGTTTGGTGGATGTAATTTTGTATCATCAACCTGATGATAAAAAGAAGAATCGAGGATTCTGCTTCTTGGAATACGAGGATCACAAGTCAGCAGCGCAAGCTCGCCGCCGCCTGATGAGTGGCAAAGTAAAAGTCTGGGGAAATGTTGTTACAGTGGAATGGGCTGATCCAGTAGAGGAACCTGATCCAGAAGTGATGGCAAAGGTCAGTGAGGACTTCTCTGGGTGCTCTTGTGCTTTGGGAGGAATTTCTTTATGCCATAGTGACAAAGATTTGTTGCAGCTGAGCAAGGCTAGTTTTGAGGCACAACAAGCAATTAGGGGCATTTTCACCCTAAGCTGTGCAAGTGGTCTGAGCACTGTGGAGGAGTTGCCATTGGCAATGTTGGAAATGTGCTGTTCCTAACTGCTGGGAACATCTGAGCTAGTCCTGTGCAGGGTTATCCTGCTGCACTGACACACCAGGCTGTGCATTTCCTGCTTTAGCTGTAAGCCATACCAGGTAGGTATTGTGTAAAACTATTTTTCCAGAGTGAGATAAAGGTGAAGTTCAGAGTAGGGAATGATTATGTGCATTTTATCCCAGTGTTTTGGGGTAACTCCTTGCTGTCCTTGAGGTCTGTTACTAAAATTTTGCTGGGATTTGTGGCATCCCAGAAGCAGAAAAATCAAAGTTGGATATTCTTCTGGTTATGGAAGGGAACTGTGAAAGAAGTTGTAGGAACTTCATACAGGTAACTATGAGGCAATTTTTTTTTTTAAACTGATTCAGAATTAGTAAAGTTACCCAAATTTCTTAATGCAACAAAAAAGGGAATAATTACTAGTTAGTTGTTTCTTTTGAGGTTTGACTTTTAAAGATTACAGCTTTGTTCTCATTTTTTCACCAGGTTAAAGTTTTATTTGTAAGAAACTTGGCCACTACTGTGACAGAAGAAATTCTTGAGAAATCCTTTTCTGAATTTGGAAAGCTGGAAAGAGTAAAGAAGTTGAAGGATTATGCATTTGTTCATTTTGAGGACAGAGGTGCAGCAGTGAAGGTAGGTTAATTATTCTTTCCTGGTTAAGTTGGTGAGAGCACTTTATTTTTTATGAATGGTTTTAAGAAATTTCTTTACAGTAAATACCTCGGTAAGACAAACTGTAGAGCCCATTGAACAAGGTTCCCATTGGGAGAATTTCAATGCTAATAATTTTGTTCCTATGATTTTCAGTAGCTAGGAGGATGTGAAACTTGAAAGGACAAAACTATAGCAAGTTAACAAGTAGACTGGAAAAGAGGTGTAGAGCAATGCAGGAGAGTCTAAAGAGGAAAAAAAAATATCAACCTAGACAATTTTACTGAGGAAACACTGGCAGAAGGTATCAGTTGTCTCTCAAAGACCCCTCCCTGTTGAAAGGCTGTGTGTAGTTTTGGAGTGACAGAGTATCAAACACAAATTGGGAGGTAATTAAAAAATGCTTTGTGAAGGACAGGAGAGTGGTGTTGGCAACTCTTTAGGCATTACCTGGTTTTAACTCTGTGTCTGCCCAAGGTTTCTTCTCCATGACTTGTTAAATATTGAAGATCATTATTGTAAGTTTGAGTTCTCTTCCTTTGTGTCCATGAGCTGTTGAGAAGTTCATTAATATCTGCTGACTGTGATTCAGTATATTGAATTCTGTAGAAATTACTCCATCTGTCTTGTAATTCCATAGTTGATGGGGGAAGAAGGAGAGTAGGAAGTGCTTTTTTGAATTTGGGAGTCTTGAAGCAAATATATTGCATGTGGTGTCTGTGGCTACATGGACAGTTCAAAGGCTCTGTACTTGATCTTCTTATTAATGATTTTATAGCCATTTAATTGCTTGGGATTTTACTACACAGGAGATTAGGTTTTGGAATACTCTTGATTATGGCTTTAAGATGAATATCACTTACTTAGCAAGGCTGAGGTTGATTTGGAGAGGTTTAGACCATGTCTGAGGGAGGACAAGGAATTGTTCAAACAAGGGGTAGGTCAGCAACACCTCTGGATGTGGTTTTCTGTGGGATGTCTGTAAACACTCTCCAGCCCTTTCCAAGTACAATTACCTGCTAAATGCTCTGTTAGATTTCAGCAACTGGAAACTTGTAGCAGCTGAGGAAAAGACAGATCAAATGCATCACTAACGTTCATCTCAACCTGGAAACCAGCACACCTGGCCCATGTGGCTGCTTCATGGCCACTACATTGGCTTATGAGCTTTGGGAGATATTTCTGTGTGTGGATGTGTTTGGCTTTCAATGAAGTTATGGTATTTATGTGTGAAATGCATAGAACTGGATCATTGATTCTAGCATTTACTGATTTTCATCAATAATAATGTGGAAATAATTGCCACAATTTCTAATGTTTTTGAGGCATGTAGGTGTAAAGACACAAAGTCTTCACTAATGCAAATATTAATACCCAAAAAAGTTTAATGCAAAGCAGATAACTCCAGGTGAGGAACTGGGGGGTCTAATCCTAATTGTACTTTGTGTACTAAGTTCTCTTTGTGGGCACATCTGATAGTAAAAAATTGCACATTGATTTTCTGGAGGATTCAGGGCTTGCTTGATGAGATCACCAAGTTTCAGTAATCTTCTGTGGTTTTTTTCTCCTCAAGTATGTGTCCTCAGAACTACTTCACTTTCTCAGTCACTTGACTCACATTCAGCCACCTGGGAACCCCAAGCATAACAATTCTTTCTCTTGTGTGCACGTGTTCTACCAGGCTTATAAGTCCAGTGAGTGTTTATGTCAGTGAGACTAGTGAAAACTTCTTTATTTCTGAAAGGTTTCTAGGAGATACAGGAACATAAAAACTGATGGTGCTATATCTGACTTCATAAAAATAATTCTTAATATGTTTTAACCCTCTTTATCTTATGATATAAAAAAAATGCTGCTTCCCTGTAACTGGTGAATAAAGTGGGACTTGGAAAAGTGATGTGTAACACTCTGTTTATGTAGCACAAAAGCAAAGCACATGGCAGAGCTCAGCCTGGAGCAGCCCAGCTGTCTGGTTTCTTGCAGTAAGTTTTAGTTCCCTTTGAATGGAAAAAAATTTTTAGTTCTTTTTCTTTTAATTTTTATACAGGCTATGAATGAAATGAATGGGAAAGAGATAGAAGGGGAAGAAATTGAAATAGTATTAGCAAAGCCACCGGATAAGAAAAGGAAAGAACGTCAGGCTGCCAGACAGGCCTCCCGGAGCACTGCGTGAGTGTCACCCTCACACCTGCTACTGCTGCACTCTGCACTTGTGCTGTGCAACAGGGGCTGGTCTACAACAACCTGAATCACTTGACTGGACTTCTCTCCACGTTGCATATTGTTAATTAACAAAGGCAGATATATATACTGTGTTTTGAGGTGCTTTTTGGAGAGAAATAATTCTGTGCTTCTTTCTCTTTACTAGGTATGAAGATTATTATTACTACCCTCCGCCTCGCATGCCACCTCCTATTAGAGGCCGAGGCCGTGGAGGAAGAGGTGGATATGGCTATCCCCCAGATTACTATGGCTATGAAGATTATTATGATGATTACTATGGCTATGACTATCATGACTACCGTGGTGGCTATGAAGATCCCTATTACGGCTATGATGATGGCTATGCTATAAGAGGAAGAGGAGGAGGAGGAAGGGGTGGGAGAGGTG
Source organism: Agelaius tricolor (assembly GCF_023055355.1). Lineage (NCBI taxonomy): Eukaryota > Metazoa > Chordata > Aves > Passeriformes > Icteridae > Agelaius > Agelaius tricolor. The sequence goes on along the minus strand of NW_027269296.1, from coordinate 4,456,531 downwards.
CCCCTCCACCACCTAGGGGGCGGGGAGCACCACCACCAAGAGGTAGAGCTGGCTACTCACAGAGGGGGGCACCCATGGGACCGCCGAGAGGAGCCAGGGGGGGGAGAGGGGGCCCCGCGCAGCAGCAGAGAGGACGCGGTGCTCGTGGAGCCAGGGGCAACCGTGGGGGCAACGTAGGAGGCAAGAGAAAGGCAGATGGGTACAACCAGCCTGATTCCAAGCGCCGGCAGACCAACAACCAGCAGAACTGGGGCTCCCAACCCATCGCTCAGCAGCCGCTCCAGCAAGGTGGTGACTATGCCGGTAACTATGGTTACAATAATGACAACCAGGAATTTTATCAGGATACTTATGGGCAACAGTGGAAGTAGACAAGTGAGGAGGGATTGAAAGAATATTGGAAATATAGAATTGGCTCTAGCTCTACATCTTTCAAAAAAAAAAAAAAAAAAAAAAATTGGCTTAATGTTTCATCCTTCAGTAGCGATTGGCTGCCATTTGTATTGGGCTGAAGAATCACTCTATTGTGTATATACTCGAGTCTCTTAGTTTTCTTTTTTCATAAACGCACTTGGACATTACTGGGCTTGCAGAATTCCTGAACTCCTTATGGGGTCTCAGTGCTTTTATCATTTTAGGCTTCACTTTAGCAGTTTAAAAGCAGGAATGGCACACTGTTCAATCATGATTTTGCAGAACCTCTGGTTTTGGACAGTTTCTTCTTTTTTTTTTTTTTTTTGGATTTGGGATAGACTACATAGGAGTATGCTGTACATAAAAGTAAAAGCTAGTGCTTTGTCTTAGTAGTTTTAAGAAATTACAACAAATTAAGTTTTCTTGTATTGAAAATAACATGATTGTATGTTTTGCATTCCTAGAAGTAGGATAACTGTGTTTTTAAATTGTTATAACTTCACACCTTTTTGAAAATCTGCCCTACAAAATTTGTTTGGCTTAAAACGTCAAAGCCGTGGCAATTTGTTCCTTGATGTGATTGTATTTCCAATTTCTTGTTCATGTAAGATTTCAATAAAACTCAAAAATCTATTCAAAACATTACCTATTTCAAATTCAATTGTGTCCTAAAACATTATTTCATTGGTAATTCTTGTGAAAAATATTGTTTTCAAAGTATAACTGCCTATGTGAGTGATCAAATTCGTGCAAAATTTCCTGTGCTTTCCAACATGTAGCACTGTGGACATCAGACTGAAAAGTAGGAGAAATTACAGACAGCCCAAAAGGCACTCACTGTTTAATTGCTGTTCAATAATTTATCAGCATCTAATTTTGAAACTTTTTTTCCTATTTGAAAGTGTTGAATTGTATCCAAGCATTCACAGAGATCTAATTTAAATCTAGTCCTCTAATGTAATGTGGAGAAGGAAGCAGATCCTACAATGGTGTTAATTTTGTTCCTTTGGTGATGTCCTGTGGAGTCCCTGTGGAGGCTGTTCTGGTAGGATCCAGCCTTATTGTGTAATTAAGCCTACAGACACACAGGGAAATTATTTTGATCTCAAGCATCTTAATCTAATCTCAAATAATATTTGACTAGGAATGAGAATTACAGCTTGGGTGCTATGGCACACTAAATTAATTTCTTGCTACGGATAACACGAACATACTCTCCAGATTCTGCTTATTTCTATCTTGACATTTTAATTTGATGTTCTGCCATGATGAACAATTTGCCTTAGAATTCTCCTGCCTTAAAATAAAGGCTGTTAAAAAGTTTAAGACTTTATCTTTTGAGGGCATTGCTAGCTACATTATATTATGTGTTGCTTTGACCCTTGTCTTGGACATTCCCAGATGTCAATTTTAACTGGCAAATCATGACATTACTCTTGTGTTGCATCTAAGCCATTCTGTACCACAATGAAGAACATTTGCTTCTCAAGAAAAGAGAGAAACAAACGGATTTATACTTTCTCTAAAGAAAACTATTGCCGGACCTCTAAATATCCAAATCCAATACATTGCTCATACTTGATTTACAGCATTCCAAACACAGACTATTGAGGAAGTTAAACTTCAGTGGTCATACTCCTCCCTTTGTCTTCTATTCCTGTCTGGTGTCTCAAGTGTGTTATGTCAGAATATCCCCAGTAAGATGAGCCTCCCCACACTGCTGTGGATCTGGAATGGGATTGCAGGGTTTGAGTTGTGACCTGAATCGAAGATGTCTATCTGCTTCTCAGAAATGGGTTTGCCCATGTCAGCCTCTTCCAATTAATAGAATTGGTCAGAAGTAGCTTAAAAGTGCTTTTAAAAAAATCAATATCTATTATGTTGGGGTTTGGGTTTTTTTTTCCCCCACTTCATAAAGTTAATGGAGCCAAATCATGTCCTCTCTGTTTCTTACCTGAGCAGTGAACTCAGAGGGCTTTGCCTGATTATATACTTCAGGCTTTTGCTTGTGATAAGGATGTGGTTTGTAATTCTGTTCTAAACCAAATTTTTGCTGCCCTATCTGAATGACTTTCTGGTAGTTCTACAGCTCTTGTAGTGCTGAGCAGAACCCTGTAGTCCCAATAAGTATTGGCTTTTCAGTATTCATTGTAAAGGGGATCTAGTACAAGGAGCTTAATTGGAGTCATATTTGAAGTCCTGTCCATCTTGGAAGAAGGTAGTGTTCCCAGATTGCACATGTTAGCTAGGAGAGGTGAGGTGCTAGAAGGTGCTCTGGGGGGAGTGGGGAGGAAGTTCAACACCTCAGTTAGAGTGGTTACAAAGGAGCTGAGAAACAAAAATGTTCAAATTGTCTTCCTCGAGAACTGTAAGGTTGCATCTTGTATTTACTTTTCCCCGAATCATCATTTCTACGAGTAGTTTTATTAAATGTGTGGAGTGAGCTATTAATTTTTATCATTGAAAACCATAACAGTTAAACTCAGTAGAAGTTTATATTTGCAAGATCTACCAAGTTCTTTGATTTACATGGTTTATGGCTACTCAAATTCACCTTTTAAATTTGCAGCAGTACTTTTATTTAATCCATAGATAAGGTGTGCTACAGCTTACTTGAATAGTGGTGTGTGCTGAACTTGAAGAACTTAATGAAATTATGGAAAAAAATTATCAAGCAAAGATACTGTAGTACAGTGGAAAACTACCATGCCTGACTCAAAGGAAGAATTTCTCAGCACAATTTTCACATCTAGTTTAAAAATAAATTTAAATTTACTCTCGTGCATTTCTTTTGATTATTTCTTCAATATAACTTAGCAAAAAATCCTCTATAATATGTTAAAAATGGATTTCAACTTGCACACCAATATTCAGCTTTTATGGGTGTCCTGCTGGCATTGGAGGAGGAGCCATGAAATGGAGTTTTAATAATCATTTGATCACTCATTTATAGCAGTTGCTTGAATGTCTGTATTGATAAGGTGTTTGACTTGAGAAGCAAGTTACCAGATTCCTAGCAGTTCCAAAACTCAAGCAAAATACTTTACAGCTACTGTGTTATTATATATTAATTTCACTTTATTAACAAGTCAGTTTACTAAACTCAACTTAAAATTTTACTATTTCATTCAACATAGTTTGCATTTTTTCAAAGTGTTTTCTAGCAATTGTTTACTTTTAAATCTCAGCTTCTGTAGTCTGATTATTAAAGAATGACAACTGCATTGCTTAAACCTTTCCAAAATAAACTCAAAGTAGAAGATCACCGCATGATTTTGGTGACTCTGTATAAAAACCTGACCACTTTTTGTCCCTTCTATGTTTGGACATTAAGCCCATTTCTATAATTTGAACTACACAGAAAAAAATACCGAGGGCACTCTTATTATAAGGCTAGGAGAGAAAGAAATGTGAAGTGCTGAGCAAAATGTCTTAAACCTCTCAAAAACATTTGGTACCAAGACCCCCAGACCCTACTGAATGAATGTATTGTCAGCAAGAATTAATTGTTATCCAAAAGTGCTGGTGGCCCACCCATAGAACAGCAAGGACCTCTCCTAGAAATCTGTCAGCAGCAATCTTTGATCATGCATGGCTTGAGGTGGAGTACGTGTGTGATTAAGGATTGCTTGTAAGGTGGAGGTTGGCAGTGGAATTCTGGCATTCATGACCTGTGGGAGTAGCTCAGAGCCTTATAGAAAGAGTGTACCACGTTGTGTTCCTGTTTTTTCTAAAACAACAACAAAAAGAAGTTAGAGCTTCTGTTAACTTAGAACTTGAAGGAAGCTGTTGTAGTCTATTGGCTTAAATTGTTCTTTGAAACCCAGAGCAGTTTTGTTGAGCATGTATTAGTTGATAAAATGTGTAGAGTAGGGAGAAAAAAAATCACTTGTACTAAAGGGAAACCATAAGCTTTTGGTCTCATTCAAATAAAATAGTCAAGGTGGATCTGCGATACTTGGTTATTGATCAGGAACTTCTGAAATTTTAGAGCAGGAGAATCCCTCTGAAGAAATGTTGTTTTAACAACTTGGAGGTTACCAGAAGCTCTGAAAGACAGTTCAGAATATATTTTCTGATGTCCAGAAATCTGCAAGTGTCAATTTTGTATTTTAACTCCTTCCTTTTACCTGACTATCAGGGAAGCGTGGTTGAGGCTGACCTGACATGTCATGATGTCGACTTGCTAGGTGGGGTTCGCAGGGGACATTAACCTTGGAGTTCTAGGTAAGAAAACTTTCTTTCTCATTTCCTTCAGTAAGGTGAAAGGGTTGGTGTGGGAGGAGGGAGGATTTGAGCTCCACAGACCTGAGCACTGGAATAGCTTTCAAAATCTGCCATTACCGTGGAGAGGTTGCAAGTGTGGAAGGTAAAAGTTGTGGTTAAATTTGTCTCCATGTTCAAGAGAAGCATGGTATAGGTTTTTGAAATTAATTTGAAAATAAAGATGACTTGCACTTCAGAAGAAAGGTGGATGCTCTTTTAGGAGTGCTGGAAGCATCAAACATTTTGAACATTTAAATTTTTCCTCTCTGATTAAATCCAGGTATGGGTTGGATTTCTTTCCCCACCTGTGGAAAAGCAAAGAATTTGCAGCACACTTCTTCAAAGCTTAAGAATGCTGTTAAGAAAAGTGTCCAAGTAGATCTCTGGAAAATAATAAAATTTTGCCTTGGAAATAACAAAACTGGCATATCATGAGTTTGAATCATTTATGTTTTGAACATGATAATGCTTAGAAGGCACTAATGGAGAGAGAATGGCTTTTGTACCAAGGGACAGCTGTAATTGATCCTGTTATAAAAATCCCACTGGATTTTAATATTCATCTCTTTTTGTGGAGGCCATATGTTGATTCTAGACAAACAAATAGCAAAAGCTGAAGAACAGGTATGCAAATCAAATACTTGGACATGTTGAATTCTTCATGGCACCTGCTCATCTTGCACCTTTCCTCAGCCAGCAGACTTGTCTTTTCCTGCTTGTTCATGCAGTACTTGGAAAGGAGCAGAGAAGTTGGAAAAGCTTTCTAGGCTAGAGGAGCATTCCAGGTGCAGTCATTGTTTACCGTGGGACTGAATAGCATGCCAGTTCTGACACCAGCTGCAGAAGAGATGTGCCTGGTGAGTACAGGTATTTTGTAAGGAATGTTCAGAAATGAAGTTATTTGTTTCATTCCAGATCAACCTTACTCGGCATAGCACGACTTAAGAACAGTTATGATCACACAAAGTCATCAGTGTTGTTTCACTTGAAAGATCATAAACAGAAAAAAGAGGATCTCTTGATTCTGGAGTTTCCAGTCTGCATGTCCCATAGAGCTGCTGGCAGTGAGTGTAGTAGGATGTGTTGCACGTGCTCAGGTGGTGTCTCTGGGAGAGGAAGCAGGTGGCAAGGTCCTTACAGGAGAAAAAGCAACAGAATGGAGAGAGCTGGAAATAAAGGGAATGGGACATGCTCCTTTCATAAAACATGAAAGTTTTCAGTCTCTTATCAGTGGAGTTCATGAGTTTAAAACACAATGTCAGTATGTATTTATGTGATTGTAAGCTGCCAAATTGCATTAAATGGAAAACAATAAAAAGGGAAAAAAGAATGAAAAGCAGACCAAATTCCAATTCTGCCCTCCTTGCTTCAGACACAAGCTTCACTTTTTTCCTTCTTTAGCCCCAGTGAGCGTACAGTGTTCTCATTGGATTCTCCTGTTGAACTTCTGCAGAGCTTGTGTAAGTGTAGGATACACAGTTTCTTCTCTCTCTGTTTTTAAATCTTCACAGCAGCCTGTGAGAGGTGATTGTATTTACATTTTAATTTCGAGGAATGAGCATCCATTGTATCAGCACCTGTTCACATGACATTATTCTTTCTGACAGACCTTCAGACATTCCACATTTGGTATGCAGAAGGTGCATACCCAGCTGGAATTTCAGAGGAGATGTGGTGTAAGCATTTATTTCATGATAGAAAGAAATCTAATTCTGGAGAGCATTCAGCTGTCTTAGCAAAGGATGCTTCTTTCTGTTCTGGAATTCCCTGCTGTGCTGCTTTAACTGCTGCAGGAAAAGAGAAGTGAAATGCTGCATGGGCTAAAAGTCCTGTGATTAAAAATAGTTACAGTTGTTTAAAAAAAGCCAAAATCAACCCAACAACCTTTACAAAAAAACCCAAAGTCCCAAACAAGGCAAGAGCATGGCTGTGCCCACAGCACCTGTGGACTGGGCACCTTTTCCTTCTCTCCCTGGGAAGGGCAGAGGAGTTGCAGAATGGCCTTGCAGGTAGGTGGTTGCTGGTCAGCTTTGGGAAGCACCCCTCTAATGCAGCAGTTAGAACAGCTGGGTCACTTTTCAGTAAACATGAGTTATTGGCAGGGGTGGCTGTGGTCTGGCATCAGATCTCTGGGGGCTCTTACCAAAGTTTGCTGTGTGCCACTCCAGGAAGAGGAAAAGAACTGTGAATTCTTTTTGCTTTCTGTTTTTGCTGGTATGGCCACTTTTCAGGTATTTTATAAATCTGTTCATGCTGCAGTGGGTGTTCTCTTCCCACATTGGAAGTGTCCTTGATGCAGTATGAGGAAGGTCAGAGTTGAAAGGGCTGTGGTGAGGGGTTCATAGAACTCTGCTGGGAATCCAGAGAACTTGTACAGTGCTAAAAATTAGGCCAGGAGAATATTAGCACCCTAGCATTCCTAGTCAGGTTCAACAGGGTCAAAAACTGGAGGAGTGTAGCTCATAAAAAGGTCCTGTAATAGCCAGGTAGCTGAGCACTAGCTCATAAATAAGGACAGTCATGCTTATCCCATTCTGCTTACTCCAGAAATCTGAGCAGCCACCTTTATTCTTGTGTTTCCAAACAGTTCTGGATTCAATTGAAAATTTTTGGTGGACACAGCTTTAAAGATGACTCTTAACCATGACCATTTCTGTCAAATTTGGTTTTTTTCCCAACCAGTTTTCCTTCATTTGTTATTTAGGGGTTCACTACAAAAACCCTATTAAATACCTAGCCAGTCTTTATGCCATACATGTTATTTTTGGTTTCTGTAGCTTTGATTTTCAACCTACTGTACATTTGCAGGATGCCAGTACATTGCATTACATCTAATAAGCAGTCTGTAGGTTTTTTGATAAAACACTGCTGAGCTGAGCACACAGGTCAGAGACAAAATTCAGTTTTAGGTTGAAGAGTGAGTCTGTAACTGAGCTGAGCACACAGGTCAGAGACAAAATTCAGTTTTAGGTTGAAGAGTGAGTCTGTAGCCGTTCTCCTGGTGAACTTGCCAGCAGGATTCCTCAGCTGGTTCTCATTCAGATCCTAAGTGATGCTTGACCATCGAGCAGTTCTTGCTCCTCTCATGCTGGACAAACCACTCATTATGAGCAGAGACATTGAATTTAAGGTTCCTGAGAAATGAGGATGCTTAAACTCCTAATGGTTGCATTGTAGCTTCTCACTTCTGCTTTTCTTTTCTTCTCCCATTGTTGGTTGGGTGTTCACCTGTACCTGTCTCCTTATGTAGAGAGAAAGAAGAAAAGCATTTCCAGCAGTGTCTTGGGTGTGTTGAGCCAACAAGCTGCTGGTGCAGATGCAAAGCTCTGTGGCAAGGTTTGAGGTTTTTTTGAGTGGACCTTGCTGTTTTTCAAATGATTTTTTTTGATGTGGTATGTAAAGGTAAAAATACTGCAGGATTCTTCAAATTTCTTTGATATTATTCCTTACCTACCTGAAGTATGAGAACTTGAGTTACTAATTTTGTCAGCATTTTTAGATGATAGATGTTGCAGAGAACTGTAGGCATGCACTTAGGAGCTAATTTCCTCATAAAATCATTTTATACAAAAAACATTCACATTCATAATTCATCACATTTGTGAAGCATTAGAACATATATTTTCTTCAATGTTCTGGTAAACATTAAATCTTCTCTATGTTTCTTTCATGGCAGTTCACAGAAAATAAATGTGCTTTTTTCCTCTCTCCTTTTTGCTTGACTGACTCTTGGTTATAAAGTTTTAGCTTTTTCTCTCATGTCAAATAGATGTTTTCTTTTATGTGCCTTAGGAGTGGGTTCAGCAGGGTTTGCAGTGTAGCATGTAAAATCTAAAGGTCACAAATTAAATCTATTTCACTGGCCAAAGTGGGGTCTGTGCAGTGAAGGCTGCACCTTCCTCACTGTGGGAGGCTGTGTGGCCACAGAGGTATTTCCACCAATGTAGGTCAGCTTTTTTCTTTCTTTGTAAATAGCTTGAAAAATCCTTTTAGCAGCTAGGCTGAGGTTTAAAATAGAAGCAGCTAAAGAACATCAAATGTGTGGATGTATCAGAAGTTGCTGAAAGGAGATACAGATGTGCAACTCTTTGAGTAGGTCTTTGTGATGATTCTGGTATCAGATGTGTGCAGTGTGGGATGGGCAGAGTGTTTGTTCACTCCTAGGGAACTGCACTCCTGTGGTTGCTCACTCTTAATTGCTGTGATTAGCTCCACCCCTTCTTGAATGAGGAATAAGTAGTAATGGAAATTTGCATTTCAGGAATACATGAAAAGCAGTGCTCTTCTGTTACAGCAAAGTCTAGACTCTAGCAGAATGGTTTAGACTCCAATTTTGTGGTGGGAATAATCCTCCTTCTTCTCAGAGGCACCACTTGAAATGGTTTTTTCCTTTAACTTCAGTAATTTTCACTTGATTGAACTTTTTATACTGATTCTCTGTTTTCTGTTCTCTAATGATCCAAAGGCCATATATTTGAGTTCTTGGGTTCAGGTGTGATATCCTGACTTTCCATGAAGATTATTTCTGCAGGATAGAGTTTTTTTGGCATTCTGAAGAAAACTGGTCTGTTTTTTGGTAGACTTGTCTTGTTTGAACTGTCAAGTGCAGCTGAAAGCTCAGGTGTGCAGATAGGATCTTCTGAGCAGTTCCTACTGAGACAGGCTATTTTCAGTGTTCCTTTTGTGTGAACAAAGGCTGCAAGTGAATTAGCTCAGAAAGTTTTCTGCTCGATATTTCCACAGAATGATTGACCTTGGGAAAAAGAGGGGACATCAGGCATTTAGGAAAGCCATCAGCAGAGGCAATCTTTGTCACTAATGCATGAAATCCAAATCCAAAGTAGCAACTTGCTTGTAGGCTGGGTAACCAGGAGAGGAGCAGGAAGTATTAACACTAAATAATGTCTGTGCTGTCTTCTGTGGCTGTTTCAGTTTGAGCTTGAAATGCAAAGTAGTTGTGTGTTTTGCATCTTTTTAACCATTGTGTATTTCTTACAAAGCCTCTAGTAATAAGTTAATTAATCCAGGATAGACCACAAGGATGTTTGGTGTAACTTTTTATTAATTTAAAAATGCATGTTTTTCAGATACAGAGCTGGATCTGGCCATAGAGACTGTGAACTTTGCTCTTGATGTAACAGAAACATGGGGGTACATAATTCACATTGATTCTCTATTGTCATGTGCTGTGGTGGTAGGTGAAAATTAGGTAATGATGCCTGAATTGATTAAACCCTGGGCATGGAGGAAGTGCAGTGTATAAATATGTGAGAAGGCTTCCAGGAGGAAGTGTGGGATTGGCACAGCCAGGTGCATCTCAAGCAAAGACAGACTTGTTTTTGATGCACAGAGCCTCTGCTTGTGTTAGCAAAAAATTCTTCTCTGTTCCAAACTGAGACCACAAAACCTTCAGTGAGAAAAAACCCCCCAATCAGACTTTAATACCAAGAGCCTGAGAATGATTGCAGTTACTTACAGAGATAGGATTGCTTGATGAAAATTGAGATGTAAGTGTGATTAGATGTTCATTTGCTTGTTACACTCTTGAGTTCAGTCCTGTCATTAAAACAGTTCAGCCAGTGCAGGTGTCTCAATGCTGCTGTAAGAAGATGGCTGCTGGCAGAATGAAAGGAGAAGGAAAAGCCTATGGCTGTGTAAATGCACACTTTTTTTCTATTAGTTGTCTAAATAAGCTATTTTAGAAACTATAGTTATTAACAGCAATCAGAAATCAGGCTCTGAAGAAGTTAAAACTCATTTTTATATCTTAGTACACAAGTGCCTGGACTCCTTTATCTACTAATAATGTTTTAGCTTCCATTCTCATCTCATAATCCCTGAAGAATATTCATGATGCCACATGACTTGAGTTGGTGAGTTACCTCTCCTTGTATGTGTGGAGAAGTTGGATTGCTGGCTTTCCTGAAATGATTTCAGGACTTCATTTATGCCATCTGGCATTGTAGCCTCTGCACACACACTAGGATACTAAAGCTGTGGCACAGTTTGAAATCAGCCTGGATATACATTTAAATTTACAAAAATCTAACAAAATTGCTATTTGCCTGTAGGTGACTCTCGGCCTGTGGCAGCGCTCTGGGTGTAGCCTGCAGGGCAGTGCTGCTCTTCACTGCCTGACTGCTGCAGCTGGAAGGAATGTGGAAATGTGGAAATGTGGAAAGGAATTACTAGAGCACAAGTATCAATCACATCCTGGGTTTTTGGGCTGGGTACCATGCTCTTAAACTTATTAGAATAATACCTGGAATAATCAAGATATGCTCCACTACTTAAATCAAGTTTATGTTTAGCCCAGTGGTTTTTGTATTGAAACTGCTCAGGCAAAACTTGTTTTTGAAGTATTTATAATTGCTTCTTAGAAATTTCAGCTGAATGTGGACTGAAGGAATTTGGGCATACCAGTAGATGGCTTCTCAGTGCCCCTTTGCAACCTTACATTGGGGGAACAATTAAAAAAAATAACTGGCAAGTAGAGAAGTTGGACAGAAGATTATATGACTCTCTAGCTTCTTTTCAGTATTTGTTACATTTTTGGAATATTTTTCCTTTTCTAGGTATTTTCTACATCTCCTGGACTTAGGCTTTGTCCCACTCAATCTCTTATGGTTCTTCATGCACCAGTAGTCAGCATGGTCAGAAGGTTTGGCTCATATTTACCTCACAGTTTAGAACTCCTTGCAAACATTTAAGAAGGAAAAAAAAAAAAGAAACACATACTTCACACCTTCCTGGTTTTCTATATTTTAAATTGAAGTGATTAGGAAGCTTGATTTTAATGAGCTTTTAGTAGAGGTGAGATAGAGAAGTGTTTGTGTAACTGCTCATTATATTTGTCTGAAAACATCTTTTTGGGTGTGACCTGACTCAGTGCCTTCTCAGGTACCTGCTGCTTTGCAAGGCTCAGGTGGAATATTTGTGAGACTGACACACCAAGAGAGGCAGAGGAGGATAAAAATCAATTGTGTTCTCAGCAGTGGAGCTCAGTGCCTGCTTTTTCCACGTGTGATTTGGGTTGGGAGAAGAATTGAACCAAGCAGTTCTGGTGTTTTGTCCATTGACACCTGGTGAAGAGCAGCACAGAGCTGCATGGCCTGGCTGGAGGAGGGCAGCCCCTGGCAGCTGGGGTCAGGTAAGGCTTTGGTGCAGCTTTTCCTTGCTCAGCCCTTGCTGTCTTTGTGCTTTACCCATGCCTGCAGCCTCTCTCTCTTTGGTCACAAAGGTGTCAGGCCCCATACACCTGCATCCTTTCCAGTTGCTCTTAGGGAAGTTCCTGGTCTTGCCAAAATCCAAACAAAAAGTGAAGCTTTGCCTGCAGCTTTTCAGCTTTTCTATGTTTTGCCTTGGAGGTCTGTGCTTGTCTGTGTTTCCACTTCATGTGTGACCCTTTCTCTTTGGGCTTGGACCTTTTCCCCTTTTCATGATGGCTTTTCAAGGCTTGGTCTTCCAGCCTCCTACCTGGCTTACATTTACAATAAGTAAAATATTTTTGGTCCTTTTGTTGATTTTGGTAGGTTTTGTCCATCAATAGGACCTCCTGACCTCACTCAGAGTGCAGGGTAATGTCTGAGGTGATGTTTGAGCTGTTGTTGGAGGTGATTCTGCTTCACCGACTCTGAAAACTTTCCCATTCCACTGAGGTGTTCCCATCTCTGCCTTCCTGGCACTGCTGAGTTGGAAGAGTTCCCATCTTCCAGAGCATTACCAGAGATAACAGGAGGGATGAGATCAAGCCCTTTTTGGCTTTGTGGTTTTGCTTTGTTGTCTGAGCCCTTTCTGATACAAATTGTACATCTCGTGACCCAAGAGTTTTAGGTGCAGGAGTCAGCTTGGTTTGAGTGAGCTTTAGAGCTTTATATCCACACCCTGATGGCAGGACCCCATCAACCTTCACAGCTTCTTGGAACAGTTACTTGTTGGTTGCATTCATTTGAGGAGAGTGATTTTCCTCTGGGTTCTTTATGTCTGGTCTCTGGCCTGGGCTGGATCGTCAGCCTGGCTTAGCTTATGCCTCTTGATCTCTTCAGGCTTCATTCATTTTTTAGAGAAATAGGATGATCCCATTTCTTGAATCTTAACATCTCTAGTTTCTCTAGAAATGGCTGGTTTGTATTCATGGCTTTTGGCTGTTAGTCTTAGGAAATGCTCTTGGGGAGGGTGGTTGTGCACAGCTCCTGCAGCAGCACCTTGCTGGTGACACTTTGACAGGTATCATCTCTTACACTTGCATAAACAACACAAAATCTTGCAGCCTGCTTATTCATCATTCACGTGAGCACATCAGAGTCATTCAGGACTTTAAATCCTTGCCTTTTCTTAAAAAAAGAGTAAGCAAACACCAGTTAATGTCACTGCTGCACAATGTTAGGAATTGCCTGAGCAGATGTTAGTCAAGTGACTGTTGCATTTTGTTTCATCTGCAGGATGTTCAGGTTGATCTATCTCTGAACAGCTTCTCTCTCTTAATGGCTAGTTTGGAAAAGATGATGATCTGTTCCACAATAGCTGGGATTTCTTTTTATTCTGCATGCTTAAGAGAAGCATCTAAAATATAGCAGGATGAACAGAATTAAAAAGAAGAAAGCCTTACCACTAAAGTCAAGAAACGTGGATGTTCATTACTTACCATGGACCAAACCTCCAAACTGGTATTCAGAAACTGAAGTGTAAAACAGCTGAAATCAGGTCTGGCAGTATGTCACATGTCCTTTAGTGAGCTGAAGCAGAGGCTCAGGTGAACATCACCTGCATTCTTGTTTCCAGATTCAGTCCTAAGTTTTAGTTTACAGATAATTCATGCAAAGAGTTGTAGCTTATTTTGCAAGAAAAAACTCAATAAGGATCTTTCCAAGCCTGCCTCAGTAACTTGAGATATTTGGTGGCATGTGAAATAGGTGACTTTGCTTCATTTACCTTTGGCTTTACAGAGAGGCAGGAGGATGGTGTAACACCTGCTCATGCTCACTGCAGTTCTGTAAACAGTGTGTGTGAGAGTTGATTAACTATTTGCATATAGATATTACTACCAGCACTCTCAAATGATTCACCACAAAGAGCCTTTCCTGAGACTGTGAATTCTATTTTATTCATGTTTGCTGCTTTTGTATCTGCTGAATGCCAGCTCCCTCTTTTCCATGGGGTAGGATTGCAGGATCTGTGCTCTTTGTTTTAATAACTTTCTCCTCTTTGAAATTCCATTCTTTCTGGTCTGTTTTTAGATGATGAAGGATAGACACTGTGCTGGGCACTAAAGCATGGACTGGAAGTGTGCACTCTGGTGGCAGGTACTCCTATCTGATCCCCTGGCCTGATGGGGCTGAGGAGGGCTTAGGTGCTGTTTCTCAGCTGTGATTTCCTCCATTTATTAATTTCAGTGTTGATTGAAATGTTTGTCTTTATTTATAGCATATCCAACAGCTGTGTTGCAACAGAGAAGGTAAGTTTAGAGCTGGGGACAAAGGGGCTGACAAGCTCTGGATAATTAATCTGTTATGGGTTTTTTTTCTGATACAATCCTTAAAGTTTATAGACAGATGTTGGATGTATTTTCTTGGAGTGTCCTGATGCTTAAGATCAGACAGAAAACCATTGTAAGCACAATCAAATTTCTCATGAAGCAAAATTAATTCTGAATGTTGGTTTGGGAGATGATGGTGAAACTAATGGGAAATTGTGATCTTGGGAATCAGACAGCTGCTAAAGCCATTGCAAAATGGCAAGAAACAGAGCATTTATTATATATTATATAGGGAGGAGAAGAGATTAATTTGAGAATTAGATTTTTAACCATTCTTGTAGTATTTATTTGTCCTTTAAGATACAGACACAAATGTAAATTCACCAATCTGTTCTATGAGATATTTTTCCTATTAATTTTCCTGATTGAGAATTATTGTTAATGTCACACTTGTTGCTAGAAGCTGTTGAGCTGCTCATGCTCATTTTTCTCTGCTGAGCTCAGTGAATTTTGCTCTCCACTGTGATGGAGGATTACTGGTTGCTGTTAGCTGTGCTTTAAAGACAAGAATTCCTGGGTTTGATCAAGTTTAGGACATGTTTGTTCTAAAGCCTAATAAAAGCATTAACTAATATATATCTCACTTCTCTGATATGGGTTATAAGGGACTTGCCAGTCAATACATCTGAATTTCCTTGTTTTGGCAGGTAATTAAACCTGGATCTCTTCCTTAGCTAGCAAAGCAAACAGTCTCAGATATGCTTTGCTAGGCAGAATCATGTATAGACAGCAAGGTTTTATTATCTGTGAGGAAAAATGCACTATAAGAACATGAAATCTTGATGACCTTGAATGAAAACAAAGAAATAAAATTTTATGAGATTCAGTATATTAATGCCCCAACTCGGATGTAGGAATTCCTGTGCAGTAATTTTGTTTGAAGTGCCATTAAAGCTCTGTGTCCAATCTGTACTTCTGCAGGAAATGTGAAATATCCCAGGGATTGGCTGGCTACCTGAAGGACCCCAGTGTCTGCCTTTCATGGCAAGTGACCTGAGCATTGATGTGCCCCTGGTAGCAGTTCAGGTGGGTGTGTTACCTGTATTTGCAGCCTTTTCTTGTTCTCTGCATTGTACCAGAAGCTGCACGTGTCTTGTACAATCTGTTTGGCCCTCTTGTAATGTCTGGTTTTCCTAATAAACATCTTTTGAAGTCTTTGCTTTGTGGCTGATTTCCAAGGGTGCAAGTTCCCATGTGTTAGGTACATCCTTCTGATGCATTCTTTGGATCATGCAGGGAGGAGAAGAGAAACTCACAACTGCTTCCTTTGAATAAAAACCTTATTTGAAGCTGCTGTGTCCACACAAGACCTTCACTAGTAGTTTCTCTGTTTTGAGTATTTTCTTGGAGTATCCTGATGCTTAAGATCAGACAGAAAAGCATTGTAAGCAAAATCAAAGAAATTTCTCATGAAGCAAAATTAATTCTGAATGTTGGTTTGGGAGATGATGGTGAAACAAATGGGAAGTTGTGATCTTGGGCTTTTGTTCCTGTGAAGTGCCAAGTCCTGTGGGGAAACTTCAGCCACGTGAAGGTGAACTACCTTGTGCTTACATGAATAGCAAGAGTTTGGTTTCATCCTGGCTTGCTTGTTTTTGATTCAAAGGAGGACTGAGAAGAGAGTAGAATGCACCCAGTGGTGTGGTTTTAATATTCCTCCATTTGGTTCTTTCCAGGGAGGATGGAAGGTAGCCTGTGTGCCCATGCAGATCTGGTTTCAAGAGGTGAAAATTTGTGTGCATGTGTGTATTGACTTCAAAATCCCTTTTTTTTTTTCTATAGCAGTGTTCTGGCATGTCATGGAGATCAGTTTGGTTCTGTTTTTCAGTTCAGCTGGGCAGACATTACCAGAATCCCTCAGAAAGACACTGGTTTTTCCTATGCTTAATCCTTTTTACATGCAGCATTGTACTAATCTTGCTGAATAGGAGGAATGTGGTTTCCTGACAACAGCTACTACAGAAGTGTAAATTAAGAAGCTGGCATGAGGTTATTTTGGAGACTTGGCCATGAAAACACAATTAGAGTTAATCCTATAACAAATATGTTTGCCAACTTAAACCATCCAAAACCAAACATGTTTGGCAACTTAAAATCCAAAAGTTTTGATGTTTGATTCAGCTCTAACCCTCCTCAGACAAACAAAACCTTCTCAAATGTCTCATTTTGGCACATTGTGTGTGCAGTCCCTGGGCACAGGCCCTGGTGTGGCCTGCTGGCAGGCAGCTCACTCCCTGGGAACAGGGTGGTGTGATGTTGCATTCAATCAAAATGCAGTGAATGTCTCCTACTATGGAAAAAGTTTATCCTGTGAATAACCAAGCAAATCACTTTCATGGGGGAGAGAAGAGACATTTTTCAACTAGGACTGGCCTGAAGGAATCATTGGCTGCAGATGAGGAGCCATGCCCAGCCCTGCAAGTCCACCAGAACAGGAATAAACTCCTTTGTGTTTGATTGTGTGAATTCCTGCTTTTTCCAAAGGCACCTGAGAATTGGAAGTGAGTTTCATGTGTGAGTTGTATTTGTGTGAGATCCCACCTGCAGGGCTGCATCCCCCTCTGTGAGGTCCCAGCACAAGGGAGGACCAGGAGCTGCTGGACTGAGATGGAGCCAGGCTGGGAGAGCTGGGGGTGTTCACCTGGAGAAGGTTTGGGGGAGACCTCAGACCCCCTTCCAGTGCCTAAAGGGACTCCAGGAGAGCTAGAACAGAGTTACATTCTCGGTGTTTTACTTTTATTTTGCCCCCAACAATTTAACTTGATCAGTCATAGACAAAATTCTTCATGGTGTGCAGTTCTCATGTTTTAAAAGTTAACAAGCAGCTCTTTACAGGTGATTTTATTGCCACCTGCTGGAGTTCACATTAAAAGTCAGATTTTTTAAATACATATTTTGGCTGCCTGAAATGCCCTTGGATGAGGGCAGGTGCATTAGAGATGTACTTAAAGAAATGCAGGCTGACCTGTCCCTTAGCAAAGCACTCATTGACTCACCATTTTTGTTTGTAAAGAGAAAACAACTGAAGGCCAATATTTGAATTTTATCTTTATAAGGAAATCAGAACAATTTGGCAGTGGACAGAATTGGAAAATAGCTTGCAAATGTTGGTGCTGTCAGCTGAGGTGGCAGATGTAGCCTGGGGTGGGGACATCACAGAGCCAGGGACAGTGCTGGGAAACTGGGACCTCCAGCTCCAGAAACAAAAGTTTCCAGACAACTGCAGCAGCCTTGGTGATAATTTGGGGATTTTTGCATTCTTGGGCCTGCCCTTCATCCAAGAGGAGCTTTGGAATGGAATTGGACAACTCTGCAGTATAAATTTGGTACCAATCCTTTCTCCTGAGCTCTGCTGCTCTGAACTCCTCTGTCAGACTCTGCAGGAGCCAGCACTGCTGGCAGCCTGGGTCACTGGGAGTTGGTTGTGTCAGTGCTGATGAGTTTTGGCTGGAAGATGTGCCTGGAAAGCACATCTAGCCAGGACCACTACAAATCAGCTTCTTGTCCCATTGTGACCTGGGGGTGTACCAGGAAAATGAGTGAAAATTTCCTTTGGCATGCGGGGCTTGGAGGAACCTGACCCACCTGCAACTGATGTAAATATTAAATTAAACTAAAGGACAGCAGGTGACAATGATTATTTTTGTGTTGATAATGTCATGAACTGTCAGTTGTAACATAATTTAAATATGTGCCCTGTGATCACTCCCAGTGCTCCCACATATTACTGCTTGGTTTCTGCCTTAGACTTCACTGTTTCCACTTCTGACTTCTGATGTTTTTTCCTGTATTTTCTCTCTGTGCAGCTTCTTTTTGCTTTATGATGAACTGGATTTCCTACAGAGTCTTACAAAACATGAAAAGTAATAAAATCTCTTTGGTCATGACCTCCCCAGAGTTTTACACACCTCAGGTTTTAGCAGGGGTTACTAGAGACCCCTCTACCCATCCCTCAGGGACCGTGTGTCTGCAGAGATGGGCTGGGCTGGGTGAGGAGGGAGCCCAGAGGAGGCCACAGAGATGCTCTGAGGGCTGCAGCACCTGAACTGTGGAGATGGGCTGGAAGAGCTGGGGCTGTTCAGCCTGGAGAAGGCTCCAGGGAGACCTTAGGGCCCCTTCCAGGGCCTAAAGGGGCTCCAGGAGAGCTGAGAGGGACTTTGGACAAGGGGGAATGGCTTCCCACTGCTGGAGGGCAGGGTTAGATGGGATATTGGAGAGAAAATTCTCTCTGTGAGGGTGGGGAGGCCCTGGCACAGGGTGCCCAGAGCAGCTGTGGCTGCCCCTGGATCCCTGGCAGTGCCCAAGGCCAGGCTGGGCAGGGCTTGGAGCCACCTGGGACAGTGGAAGGTGTCCCTGCCATGGAAAAGGGTGCAATGAGATGAGCTTTAAGGTCCTTTCCAACCCAAACCATTCTGGGATTGGATGGGGTACAGGAGCTCTGGGGCTCTCCTGGATCAGAAAGGCTTTTGGAGATTTGGATGTGTTGTGCATTTTTAGGACAAATGCATAAAGCAGCAAAAACAAGGCCATGGCATTCCAGGGCACAGGCTGTGATGCAGGGTGGGAATGGGACCACATCTGCTTTCCAGGACTTGCCCTGCCTTGGCACACAGCCTGCACCCTTCCTCCATGGCCTCCCTTTACTGGGAAAGAGCTTTTGGAGCTGGGTGTCACTGGCCCTGCTCAGGTGTGGTCCCGGGTCAGCACCCAGGACATCCCTCTGGCTGTCCTGGATGGCTCCAGGCCCTGCCTGGGGCTCAGAGAGAGCCCAGGACACACCTGTGCCTTTGATCCTGACCCATGGAGCAAATGACCACCTTTATATGAAGAATTACAAGTCAAGAGAGTTTAAGTAGAATAATAGTTAGTTTGTCACAGAGTGATAAAATAGATTTTTTGAAGTTTTTAGAATGGAGGCTCGGGGTCCCAAGATAAAAGAATTTGGGTATGCTTTGTCCCTTTTCCTTCTTCTTCCTAGCCTCCATGTTCTAAGTGATGCTGGCACTTTTAGATTATTTTAGAGTAGAAACTCACTGTTTAACATAGGTGATAAGTATTGAGAAGTTATTGTAAATAATGTACTCAGTTTTCAGTATAAAAGATAACACCAGTGTGCCTCAGCCCGACCTCCCAGACAGACCCCAGCAGGTCAGAGAAAGAATTTTATAGATAAGAAACAATAAACAGCCTTGAGAACTCCCATCATCCCCTCTGTGAAACCACCCACATCCACGTGCCAGCCCTGCCACCTGAGCATTGTCTGCTCTGAGGCTCTGCCTCCTTATCTGTCTGCCAGTGCTGCTGTCATTGCCTCCCACATCTGAGTCCTATCACTGATCTCCCTCCTACATCAAACCTCTCAGAGCCTTCAAGGGAGGTCTTCACACTGAAATTCTGTGAAATCTGTGCCCTGGCTGGGATCCTACAGCTCTGCCTGCCTTTTGCTTTGGGAACTTCCAGTCTGGGGATTTCCTGGCTCCTTGCACCCCTGTGGGGCAGCAAGTGTCCCTGATCAGATTTGATGTCCTGAGGCCCCTTGAGTGCATTAAAATGTTGGGGATTCATGATTTAAGTATGTAATTGCCCTCATCTTCCTTGTGCAGTGTGGGAATGGTGTCATGGCCCCTGTGCCTGGTGCTGTGGGGGTTTGGCATGCGGGGGAGCTGCTTCCCAGCCCCTCATCCCCGCTCACAGCTTGAGAGCAGCCCTGGAGAGACCCACTCCAGCCCCAGAGGAAATTCCTGCTGGGGCTACTGCTCTGCTTTTTCTCTTTATTAATTGCTTATTAGCAAAAATAAGTGTTTTCCCAGTGGGTGGAAAGTATGGCCTCTGGCTGCAGCAGGCAGAGGGGCTGCTGTGGGATCTGCCCAGCCAGAAATGAATATATTCACATGTAGATCTGATTGCTAAAGGCAGGGAGGCCCCTGCTCCAGGCAAAGCCCAGCTGGAGGCTGTGCCTGGAAAGCTGCCCTAGCCAGGCCCTGCAGCAAGGACCTCCTCTCAAAGTGTGCTCCCTTTGAGCTTGCTGTGGTTTTCTGTGACTCACTGGGCTGGGTGCTCTAATGTCCTTTTATTTGCAGAAGCACGGGACATTCTGTGTTCCTACAGGATGAGCACAGGACCCAACTGTCACCTCCTGAGCAGGGATATCCCCACAGGTGCTGGTTCAAATGCAGCCAGTGATGACCCTGGCAGACCAGCTTTGCTCAGAGGCTGGGCTGGGGACAGCCAGGCTGACATCTCCCAAAAAGGCACTTCTGCAAACCATTATGAAATGCATTTGCCCACAAGGCTCCTGCTACAGCCATCTTTGTGCTGGCACAGCTGCCTGTTCCCACCTGCAGCTTTTGGAGGACTCTCTTTGCCTCTCCTGGTGGAGATGTGTCCCTTTGCACGTGGCTGTGGGAAGGCTTGGCACTGCAGGAATGGCTCTGGGCTGCTGGTTCCTCCTGAGCAGCAGGGGATCACTGATGGGACAATGTGAGCAGTGACAATGCCCTTTCTGGGCAGATTTGTGCAGTGGAGATGCTGTGACCTGAACACACAACTCCAGTGCATGGCTGGAGGCAGGACAGGACTGTGTGTTCTCCAGCCAGGCTGAGAACTGCTCAAGAGAACCAAGTGGGAAGGTTTTGCACCAGGATCGACTGCTTGGCACATTCAGAAACCTCTGAATAGGACAAGAGATGTCACAGACACATTTTATGAAAAATCCTTTCCTTAGGATCTTTTCTCCTGAGAAGCTGAGAGGCCTCAGAAATGAAATGTAACCAATGGTTATCTGCTGCTGTGGAGTGCAACAGGTGCATCTGGGATTAGTCTCATGTGGTTGTTTCTAATTAATGACCAATCACAGTCCAACTGTCTCGGACTCTGGTCCATCACAAGATTTTATTATCATTCTTTCCTTTCCTTTCAAGCCTTCTGATCCTTTCTTCTATTCTTTTAGTATAGTTTTAATATATAATTTTCTTTTAATATAATATATATCATAACATAATAAATCAGCCTTCTGAAACATGGAGTCAAGATTCTCATCTCTTCCCTCGTCCTGGGACCCCTGTGAACTCCAGCACAAAGAGGTACAGGCAGGATCTGTGTGTCCCCTCACAGATGTTTCACTGAAGCCTGGCCTCTCCCTGCTATAAAAGCACAGGACCCTGCTCCTGCTCTCCTGGCTCTCCAGGACAGAGGAGATCCAGCCCTGTGCTGCCCTGGGACTTTTGGTCACAGGCTTGGAGGAAGTCACACTCCTGCTTTGGGAAGTTTGTGTGGGCAGAGACATCTCCTGCCTCAGTCAGCAGCAGCTGGGGTTGTTGCTGCTTTCCCAGGCATTGCCACTAAACACTTCTGTGGGGAGGAGAGGAGAGGAGCAGCCTGAGTCCCATGTTTGTTATCCCTGTAAGAAGTGTGCAGGACTGTCACAGCCATCACATGTCACAGGTGTGGTCCAGCTGTGACAAATTCCATTTACCCAAGACAGTGGGGCCAGAGAAATCCACCAATCTTGGCAGGTTAGAAATCTTCCCTGATTGTTTCTAGTGAGGGGAATGACTTTACAAGCTCCCTAAGACCCACATAGAGAAAAGCCTCTGCAGCTGCTGGCACTGTGCAGGGTGGCTGCTGTGAGGAGCCACCAGGAAGCCACCTGATATCACCTTGCACCAGCTAGAGCAGTGACAAGAGGCCCTGTCCTGGAGAGGGCATGGACCTGTCCTGCTGCTGTCCTGGAGCTTGGGGACAGGACCCCACTGCCCATCTTGGTGTCCTTGGTGGTTGTCAGGATCTGCAGCATTTCCTGCAAGAGTCTCTGGGTGCTCACAGCCTGTGGCAATCACCAACCCCCCTGTTCAGGTGCTCCAAGGTTGTGGAATTCAGCACATCCAGCCACTGCTTGGCTGCAGCTTTTTGCTCTCAGTTACTGGTTTTTTGAAGTCTCGTGGTAAATAAATATCAGGGGTGAGACAGAGCTCAGCCTGGCTGCTGGGCTGTGCCAGCTGTAGGCAGCACCAGCTGGTCAGTGCTCATTGCAGGCATAACAGCCTGAAGTTTTGCTTTTTGGTATAATTTTTTCTTACTTAAAAAAAAAATTGTACAGAGAAGCTGTAAAATAAAACAAGTGTTGTTCGTGTTCATATTTTGTCTCTTGTTTTGACTGTCCAGGTGATCTGGGGTGAAGTGAAATCAGAACAGACGTGAGTTTGGGGGAGTTCCTGACGCAGGGTAGGATCTTAAAATATTTTCTGTGTAGTCCTGACATATTCTGCTGAAATGCTGTGGTATAGCATCCTGGGAAGGGTGGTGCTGCATATCAGAGAGGAGGAATTTGATGATTTTTAGGTCTACAGGAATAGAAGTAGGACAAATGCAAATGTGCTGAGTGAAGGGATGGTCCCTTCACGGAGTGATTTTGCACCATCCTGGGTCTGGAATGTGACACCTTCCAAAAAGGCACTTCTGAAAACCATCATGAAATGCATTTGCCCACAAGGCTCCTGCTACAGCCATCTTTGTGCTGGCACAGCTGCCTGATCTCAGCTTTACAGAAACCCTTGGGAGCACTCTGAGGAGCTCATGGAAAGGTTTGGGGGGTCAATGCTGAGCATCAGAGCAGGGAGGCTCTGCCTGAGCAGTGCCTGCAGTGGGAGCAAACTGGGACTGTGGCCAAGGGGGTGCAGGAGCTGCACAGGAAACCTGTCCCATGGAGCTGTGCCCTCCCACGGGCTGCTCCTGAGATGACAGCCTGGCAAACCATGGAAAAGGTGTAGGAACTGATGTGGAGAGCAGGAATCAGCAGAATGAAACATGGAGAAGCCATTCCCTGTCCTGTAGCTGCTGTGTGCCTCAGGGAGAGGCTGCTAGGTGCACTTGGGCAAAGGAGAGCTTGGCTGTCACTGTCTGGGAGATCTCAGGTGTCCCTGTCACCTCTGCTGGCCTCGTGCCAGGCCAGCTGCCTCTGAGTCACTGCTCTGGCCATGGGCTTAGGACTCAGCCTGGCTTTGTGCTGTGAGCAAGGCTCTGTCTCTTGCCAGGACAGGGCCATGTGCAGAGAGCTGTCCCCATGGTCTGTGTCCCCTGGGTCAGGTGTGCTGGGGGCTGGAGTGCTCCTCTGCTGCCTGCTTCAACAAGGGCAGGGGAAAACCTGGCTCTGGTGCATGCAGGGCTGTGATGGAAGGACAATGACCAAGCTGTAAAGACCATCCAGCAGTTCCTGGGCTGGGCTGGGAGCTGTCCACAAGTCAGGCATCAAATAGCCCAGGGTTATGCTGCATCCAGAGGAGAAGGCTTCTCTATGGGAGAGGAACTCCCAAACTCACTGGGAAGCTGCACTTGGATCAGGCTGACCTACAAGCAGAGTCAGGACACAGGAGGTGCCAGGATGAGGTGGGCAAACATGGCAGATGGAGCCCTCCAGAACCCTCTAACATGTGCTGGCCACCAGCTCCACAGGGCACACATTCCTCACCTTTTGTGCCACTCTGTTCTTCACCTTTTATTCCAGCCTTGGTGGGCAGCGGGAGGGTTTTTATCTTCTGTTCCCAAGGCATTTTCACTCCTTCTGTTTACCCCAGGCAGGCATTTGTCAGTCACCCCGGGGTGTTGATGCTGCTGTGCTGTGGTGGAGCTGGCAGGTGCTGGAGATAAAGGAGTGCCTGTGATCTCCTGCAAGGATGGCTGCAGGAGCAAATCTCTTGCTGCTTATGCTGCAGAAATTGTCAAGTCTGCTTTAGGCAGAGCAAGTGTGAGGGATCAATGCTGAGGACAAGCTTATGTGGTTGTAGTTCAAAGGCAGCCACTGGGATTTAAAAATCTAATTTGATTTAGGAGTAGCACTGCAGGATGGCCAGTGGAATGTGGACAGTCATGTGAGGCTCTTGGATAACAGAATCCGAGTTACAGGAGCTGTGATGCATCACATTTAAGGCCCATTAGCCCCTGAAGTGTCTCATTCTTCTTCACAGATGCCAGGAGAGAAGAGCTGAAATCCTAGTTTTAAATGAGGACATCACAAAGCACATTCCACCACCTGGTGCTGGGATATGTCACACACCTCCAGTGTCACTGCCATGTGGTGCCACGTACTGAGGGAACATTGAGGTCACATTAGTCAAAGAAGTGGTTCAACAAATAACACAAGGCCCTTTTGGAGTGAAGTTACAGGCCTAAAAGCTAAAGGAGCATTGAGAGCTGGCTCAGGAAACAGAGGGACATTGGAAGGGCTAAAAGCAAGAAAGGTGACTCGTTGCAATAGGACACGAAATGAACGACACCCACAAGCTGAGATGTCCAAGGTAAAAAGAGAGCAGTTTATTTCTGAACTCCAACATTTATAGATTTCAAAAGTGATCGTGGCTTGGAGGATGAAATTGCCACCTCTCCAGCTACACTGGTCAAACCAACAGTCCATCAATTCTCTCCTCCTCCAGAAAAGAATGCAAACCAGGAATTATTTACATGAAAAGTGCATGAGAAAACTCAGTTACAAAAATATAAACATCAGAAGGCTTAGAAGGACTTAGAAGAACAGGGTGACAGTGACTGCTTTGTGCAGCAGAGAATAGGGAACCCACAAGAGAAGTGACTTTTGACACGGCCTGGTTTGGCAGAGGGTTTGATTTGCCTTGTGCAGGGGCAGAGAAATGACAAAGTCACATGCAGTAATGTTTGATGAAAAATGAAAACAAAAATCTTGTTAAAGCTGTAACAAAAGAACAGAGCAAAGGGTACAGTGCTTACACAAGATTTGAAGCCTGTTTGAACATAACATAGTGGAGTCCTCTGGCTTTTTTTATTAAAGCCCTTATGACTCCTCAGCAAGGGAAAGCTACTGCAAGTGAGATCAGTGTAAGAAAAGTGATCCTGATTTTGGCCAGACCGCAGGGGCTCTGAATTTGACTCAGAAACTAAGAAAAGTGCTTTAAAAGAATACAAGGTGTGTTTGCAATGCTCTTTAAATCCCTGACCTGTCCATGTAGTGATGCTGTCTGTAGCATCCATTTGAAGAAGGTAAACTTGCAAGGAGGAGCTCAGAAAGGAGCAGCAAACATAAACAGGAATTAAGGAATAACTTTTGTGGGAGAAGTAGCTGAATACATCAGGACAGCTCAAGCTGCACAGAAGATGCCTCAGGAGTGTGTTCAGGATTATCCCATTTAGATTGAAGGGCTCAAATCTCCCATTTACCTCTTTCAGAACAAGAGCTGGGGATGTCAGAAGCAGCTGCTGGACGTGAGCCAAACCACAGCTTGTCCCTCCTCTTGGCACACAGTGGAACACATGGATGTGGTTGGCTGGGGAAGGTCGGAGGAATTGTAGAGATTTTTGCCCCTGATGAAGGAGAGGAATAATGAGGAGGACTCCATCTTATCAGAAGGCTAATTAATTACTTTATTATACTATATTATTCTATACTATATTACTTTACATCTAAAGTGAATCTGCCAAGCACTCAACTGCACTTCTCTTGTGACTGTCCCAACACACACACCTGGTTCCAATTGGTCAGTGAATAAAAACACTCACACCAGAATCCAATTATCAATTCCCTTCAGGTAAACAATCTTCCTCAATGCATTCCACTTGTGAACAAACACAGGCACAGCAGATGAGATAAGAATTGCTTTCCTTTCTCTGAGGTTCAGAGAATGTGAAACCCATAAATATTTTTGGGAAGAATTGTGCCTTGCTTTTCTCTGTGAAACAGAGGGTGAGGCTTCACATGGTCTTGGAAAATTATCTGAGAAGAGCACAGACAACATCTCCAGCCCAGGAGCCCCTGAGCCCTGCATGGGTGCAGAGAAGGGTCCTTTGGGGAAGCATCACAAAGTGCTGCCTTTGTGGGGCTGGTCAGCTGAGCTGCTTCATAGAGGCAGAGGGTGCTGAGACCATGAGAACGTGTTCCAGATTGCAAGGCAGGATGGGCTCTATCACCATCTGTTTGGCAGTTGGCTTTTCTCAAGTGGGCAGTTTGCCTTATCTCTCTCTCAGAGTGACCACAATCACTCCTCCCTGGGGAGGGGACACCTGCTGCTAACAGCTATGGAATGTCCCTGCATGGCTGATAAGAACTACAGCATCCCATTGGCAGATGGGAGCCCAGAGGGAGGAGCCAAGCATTCCTACCCGGATAGAATCTGGAGATTCTGGAACACCAGCACGGCTTCTGCACTGCATTGCCCAGAGGAACAGCAGCTGCCTCTTGCCCTGGATCTGCAGAGGCAGAGACTGCACCTTTCTCCAGGATCCCTGCTCCAGCAGAACCAGCCCTGGCACTGCAGGAGGGCTGAGCCACAATTCCAATGGTTCTGCTGCCACCAGCCTGACCCACAGGGTGTCAGGCTGGGTTCTGACTCTGCCACTGTTGCTTTAGTTCACTGCATTGTTTATTTTAGCCTTTTTTTTTTCTTCCCTAATAAAGAGCTGTTATTTCCTGCTCCCATATTTTTGCCTAAGAGCCCCTTAATTTAAAATTTACAGCAATTCAGAGGGGTGGGGAGGGTTCACATTCTCCATTTCAGGGGAGGCTCCTGCCTTCCTTAGCAGACTCCTGGCTTTCCAAACCAAGACAATGTGGGATGTAACTCCAAAGCTGCCAGTGGTGGGGGAAGAAGGAACCTGTGCAGCCAAATGAGAGAGCTGAAGCTCCTCCTGCTGCCTCCTCTTCCAGCTGATGGAGGAGGTCAAGGCAGCATCAGAGAGGGAATCTCTCCCAAGCACCCTGCATGCCAGGGGAAGGTTGTCTTGCAGGGAAGTGGGTCACTCACACTCTTCTCTCTGATCTGGGGGCCACAGCCCAACGTGTGGCAGGGCACAATCTAAATGTGCAGGAAGAGCTTGGAGATGAAAAACTCCCCCCAGGGAGTGCAACCGTGGGCCAGCAAGAGCTGGGTTAAACAACCTGAGCTGGTCTGGGGGATGGCCCTGCTCCCTGTGGGAGGGTGACCTGCAGGGTCACTGCCACAGCACTGCTGTAATTCTGTGACTTCTCCCTTTGGGTAAGACACGGGCTCAGGGGGGCTGTGAGAGAGGGAGAATGGAGGCTCAGCCAGCCCAGGTTAGCTCAGACACCACAGGTGCAGGTGTACAAGGGAGTTTAGAGCTGTTCCCTGCCTGAACTCATCCTGCAGTACCAGACCTGTGCCTGCAGCTGGTGCCTGAGCTGTGTTATTGCTGCAGAGATGGTGCTGGGGTGTGAACCCTCTTCTTACCTTGAGGACACCCAACCCTCATGTCTCAGTCCTCAAAGAGCAGCTTTAACTGGATGTTTCCCACAATGTTCCTCTATCCCAGACATCTCCAGAGCTATAGGAAGTTGGTTCTAAGATGACAACTTGGATAAGTGAAAGTGTATTGTAACCACACTATGTTAAATAATGCAGCATATGGACAGCATGGAAGTTAATTTTTAAAGGGTTTGTCTGCACTAGTTCCTGATTGCTTTCTCATCTGTGGTATATTCTCTGACCCTGTTCCTCTCCATGTTACTCAGATTGATGTTGTTTCATGAGAATTTCTTAGAGTTATTGGTACTTTAATGTGTTTTTTTTCCTATAGATAATCACTGTTGATTTCTTTCTGCATTAAAAATAAGATTATTGTGTAATTTTTCAACATAATGTATTGGTTTCTTAGGAGGCAACAGTCATTGAGTTAAATTATTGATGAGGGTAACATTACTCCTGCTAGGAAGTGCCATGGCAGCCAGAATGTCTGAATTGCTCAGGATCAATATCAGGGTTTTGTCATGCCCTCAGTGTTCAGAGCTGACCTGGAGCCCAAATACATCCCAGCCTTACAATACAATACAAATACATCCCAGCCTTAGTCCAAGGGACAGGGCGCCTCAAAGAGTGCTCCAAGAACGAGTCCTAAGAGCTCCAGGAAAGCTGACTTAGTGCCAATAGCTCAGTTTGGGTGGAAAATGCTCAGTTAGGCTGGTTCTGAGTGCTGCTTTAGCTGAAAAGAGCACTTGTGTTTTGTATTCTGTGTCATTTCCCATTTTCTCCTTGCAAGGTTTCAATGTTCCTGTTTCACTGATGCAAATACCCACTCAAAGCACTCATTGAGCTGGCTTTAATGAGCACTTTAATGAGCTGCTGGAAATTCAGGATTGCATTTGAAATGCTAACAAAAATGTGTGTCACTTTATTCCACAAACCCTAAAGGACTGTTTAATAGATCATGGAATCACAGAATGAAAGGACCTGGAAGGAACCAGTTGTAACAACTTGCTTGGGACTTTTTCCAGTTGTGACCTTTTACAGGCTAATTCATCCATGTGGCCACTCACTCAAATGACAATTTAAGTTTTTCACATATCCAGGCCAAAATCAGTGATTTTTGACTTTACAGTCTTCAGACTAAATTTAAAATATATACTTAACTGTAAGTGCTATTATCAAAATGCTCTGGATGATGAATCTTTCCCTAGGAAATTCATGATCCCACCTCTGTAGCCCATTTGAGAACTTCTTTGAGCATGGCTGTTGAAAGAAAAATAACAGAACCACCAAGGGCACCATTAGTACTCCAACCATCCTATTTTCTGAGCATCAAGTGCAGAAAATTGACTTAGTGAGTATGTGAATAGGAAGGTTTGTGTGCAGAGAGGAGTAGGAGGTGTCTGTACCAGGAAGGAATGTGGCTGTGGAGGTGGTGAGTGCTCAAACAGAGCAGCAGTTAAATAGTGCTTTGCAAAGAAAGGGAGCATCAATCCCCACCTCTGTGACAGCTTGGATGTCAATCTGAGTAACCAGCAAAAAGTTTCACCCAGGTTCAGGTTGTCACTGAAATTGCAAGAAAAACAAAAGCTCTCCAACAACATTCTCAGTGTTGGAGAATGGAGGCATTACTTTATTCTGGCCAGGATGCTGTTCTGGCCAGGATGTGCAACAGAAATAATTTCATTCACACATAGCCCAGGCTGTGCAGAGAAAATCATTCCATGACATGACTTTGATTGGATTTTTCACAGGTCTTGTGTGTGAAAGCATCAGGAGAAATCCAGGGGAAGGACCATGCCATAAAATTGGTTAGCACTGGGAAAAATTTGCATTTGCATCAAGACAAGCTGCAGGTGAGTTCAGCAGAGCTCGTGCACTCCTACAGCAGCCTGACAACAAAGCACCACACATCAAACACACATTTCCTCTTCCTGCTGTGCTGACTGGGAGACAGATTGCTGCTCAGAAGATCTTGTCAGGAAAATTAATCCACAAACACCTGAGGCTGATGTCCAAAAAGGAGACAGAGGAGTCCTGGAACTTTATTCCAATGAAGGGAGAGGCCGTGGGGCATTTCCCATGGGGTCTCTCAGGTTGTTAGAGGATGCAGCCTCCTTTTTATCCCAATTTCCTGGCCACATTTCCCTCCCTCTTTGCCACTGTCTGAGGTACTTGAGAGGTACAAACTTCCCTAATAAAATGCCTAATGCAGACCCCCCTCTAATGTATACCCCCCTCCCTTTTGTCTTTTTCTCCAAGTCCAGGGATTTAACACAGTCTTGAGTCTGTGTCATATAATGGAATTCCTATGGCATTTCTGGTTCCCACCCCTTGCTTCTCTCACCTATCAGCTTCTGGCATTTTCTACCAGCAGCCCCACAGTTTGTTTGTAAAGACGCCTCCTTCTCATTCTCTTCAACCTAAAATGAAGAAGCACAGAAAAAAGGATTGTGTGAATGGCTGAAAGGGAAAGGCTACTTAAAGAGACCACTGGAGTGCTTGTGAAATTAGGCTTTAAGGAATACTGTTTATTAAATATGCTTATTGTTTAAACTATTATTAGGGTGATTAAATTTTGTATTTTACACAATATCACATGAATTACATTTAATATGCAGGCTAAATCCTAAGACCAGACCAGAAGCTGGTAAGATTTTTAGTGCAAAAATTTGCTAAAGGAAATACTAAGCAATACTCAACATTTGCTCAGAAAAATGAGCTTCATGTAAGTGAAAGAGCTAAATAACTCCAGAATATAAAGCTGAACTTTTGAGAAAAATACTCCAGGTTTACTCAAACGTTTAAAATCTCCTTAAAAGTTCTACTGCACTTTCATGGCAGTGAATTTCCAGTTAGATGCTTGGATTGACCACACAGTCAAAAATGTTCTTTTGTGTGACAAGATCTGGGTGATGGTGACTCACAGAGGGTGATGTAGGGTTAGTTGTAGACACAGTTTGGGGAATGGCTGTGTTGGTTCTTCCCTCTTGTGTAACGCAGCCTCTGTGGGATCCAGACATCAGCAGGAGCAGGGATGGCTCTGTAGAGCAGCCTAAATTAGTCCCAGAGGGGTGTGAGCACACACGACACATTGAGGTTTCCTTACATAGAGTGGGTGAACTTTCCTGTCTCTGCACAAATATAGACTCAATTCTGCATCACAGGACTCGCCTCTGCTAGGAACCTTCTCTGCAAGGCTCAGCTGACACTGAGTTAAGCAGCAAGATTTTCACTGGCTGAAGTCTTGCTGGGAGAATTTTGGATACCTTGGGCCTTATCCTGGCAGAGTGAACGGGGCTGTGCCCCCCTGGGCAGCCCTTCCCTAGAGGGGCTCTGTGACCCCGCTCTGGGGGCAACGTGGGCACAGCAGTGTCACAGACACATTTCATGGAAAATCCTTTCCTTAGGATTCTTCCTCCTGAGAAGCTGAGAGGCCTCAGGAACAAAATGTAACCAATGGTTATCTGCTGCTGTGGAATGCAACAGGTGCAGCTGGGATTGGGCTCATGTGGTTGTTTCTAATTAATGGCCAATCACAGCCCAGCTGTCCGGACTGTCTCGGTCAGACACAAACCTTTGTTATTCATTCTTTCTTTTTCTATTCTTAGCCAGCCTTCTGATGAAATCCTTTCTTCTATTCTTTTAGTATAGTTTTAATATAATATCTATCATAAAATAATAAATCAGCCTTCTGAAACATGGAGTCAGATCCTCATCTCTTCCCTCATCCTAAGACCAGCACACAGGAGGGCAGGGCAAGGTAAAATTGAGACATACAAATGCAAACAGTTGTATATAGTGCCCTCTTTAATCTGTGGATAAAGAATAATCCACCTCAGAGCTGTAGGAAGAGGACCAGTTTGGAGGAACAGGGAAACTCTGGAGCAGCAAAACACTGCTGGGAATTCTAGCTGCAGCTGTGTGGATCTCATGGGGATAAGCTGCATATTGCTCTTTAGAGAGTCTCTCTCTTTCAAAATTCAGCCCAGAAGCAGATGGTTTGGTCTGGTAGGGCTGGGACAGCACTGCTATAAAGAGATTCCTGCACTTTTCTCTGAAACATCTGCTCGTGCACAGGAGGGAATGCAGACATTGTGGTTTCAGCATTCATTACATTTAATACTGGATTTAATTTAATTTGGAAAACCAAAATGTTTTCTTTTGGGACCAACAGAAAATACTCTGGTTTATTTGAAATCGAGTATTTGTCTCTTGCAGGAGTGGTGGGCTGGGAAGGTTGTACAAGGAAGCATATTTGTTTTTGTTGACACAGTTTGCCTTCCACACTGATTTCTACTTTAAATTTTAAATCGAAAATACTGCAGCTGGAGCAACATGGATGTGGCATGGACATGGCTCCCTCAAAAAGGAAATATTATCCCAGGAGCTGAACTGGCACCCCCAGCTCCAGGAAAAGCTGGTGCAGAGCCTGGTTCCACTGCTCACTCACTGTTTTGCTCCCATGAAACCACATCATGTGGGAGCCACAGACTTTCCCTCCTTGCACATGATAGACCTACACATGCCAGAGTCTGCCAACATTATTGCAGAGTGACTGAGCTCCAAACTGCCTGTCTGCTCCTGTACTGCCAGGCAGATGCAAAGCATTGGGTGCCACTGAGGGGAACGCAGAAAATCTCACTTTATTTGGTCATGGGATGTTCTCTGCCATGGTGGAGCTGGATCTCCTATCAAAGATGTCTTATCTTGAGCACAAACACGCTCCCAGGCAGAGAGGATCAATTAAAGAAGTGAAGCAGCTTGCAAATCAGCTGGCTCTGAGAGCTCCCCGGTCTGATCCAGGAGTGAGTCAGAGCTCCTGGGCTCAGATCGCATCCCAGGGAACACAGCGAGTGCAGCCCAACGTGCTCTGCCCAGGAAACTGCTAATGGGGCTGAGTGCCACCTGGTTTGTGCTGAAACTGCTCCAAAACAGGAGAAAAACAGCCTGTTGGCTTGGGATTTTTCAGGAGCAGGAGGCTTTGATCTCATTAACTGTTTCATGAGCCTTGCTGACTTTTCAGCTCTGTGAAACTGTCTGGAACTTGCCTGCTCAGGCTGTGAGAGGACTATGAGTTACTGCCTCCAGATTTCTAAATACCAAATGGTTCCAAAGGAAGTGAGGAATGAAGCACTGGAAGAGGAAGGCAGTAAAGGTGTGGAGGCTCCATTCTTGAAGATATTAAATATGAAAAACCCTCAACAACCTGAATTAATTTGAAAATTAATTCACCCTTAAAGTTGGTCCTGCTTGGTTGGACCAAGTGGTCCCTAGAAGTCTCATATTTCTCCATAATTCTGCAATTTATAAACAAATAACAGAGAAAACTCTAATGAATTGGTCATTCAGGTTTGAACTGAAGCCTCAAGGGGTTGCATTTGGACACAGCTGTGATGGATGTTGCTTTGTAATTTTTTTTCCCCAGTAGTTCTTGCCCAAAGCATTTCCATCACCCACTGGCATCACTCACATCACTGCTCCCTGCCAGAGCCTTCTCCACACTGGTCCTTCCTCACACAGCATCCTCACTCAAAGATATATGAGGCCCCACCCTCATGTAATTTAGCATATTTGACAAAATGTTGGCTTGCACCTCTCCCACTGACATGAAAATGCAGCTAGAACTGCCTTTTAAAAGTGATTTTTTTCTGGCATACTGAAGAGTGATTAAAATACGACATTTCTGTAAATTGGTCATTGTATAATTAGAAGTTTAAAGTCAAAGTATTTTTCATATAACAGATGCTGTTATCTCCACCTTTGTATTTAACAGGAGGAAAAAGGCTACACAACTACAAGAAGAAAATAAATGGGTTTTCAAGAGTGTTCAGTGAATTGGATGCTTCAGAATTCCCCTGCATTACAGCAGCTCAAAGTCCCTGCCAAGTCATGACAACTCTCAGGATAGAGCAAGGACCATTCCACATCCACGAGCTGCACATTTCTGTGTTTTGTGGTTCACAAAGAGGACAAAATGCACAGGAAATGTTCCCCATTGGCAGCAGAGTGAGTCACAAGTACTTTATGAGCGAGGCTCTGGTGCACCCTAAGTTTTGAGAGTGTGTGCAGGAGATATTTTGAATGCTACTATCCAAAAATAACTGAGATGTAGAAATTGTTTTTTCCTACCTGCTCACAGAGGAAACCCCACTAAATGCTTAATTCTTTGTGGTTTGTCACTCCAAAGCCAGGCAGAGCAAATGTCTTGATATAAGGCACCACTTTGAGAGAGCTTTATCACAGACACACGATTCTTCACTGGATCCATCTCTCACACCTTGTAAAGCAGGTGGGGTTAATCTCATAAATACCAGGATACTTTAACCCTGTCCTCCTGAGGGCTGCTCAGCTGACTGCTTTTAATGTCCAGGTGAGTCCCTCAGATAATTTTTTTTTTCAGGTTTAAAAAATAAACAATAAACAAGACAATAAGATGAACAAATAAATAACAAACAAAACCAGACCAATCTCAGACAGAGACAACCATGGATGCCCTGAGGTCAGACCTTCTCAGGGTCACCAGCAGCAGCAGGGTGAGGACTCTGTGCCCCAAAAGGAAAAGCTTCAGTGCCTGGATGTGCTGCAGTGAGGTGAGGACCTGGGCTGGGAGCTTCCAGCTGGTGACTCAGCTCTGCCACCACCAGCCCAGCAAGGGCTGAGCTCTCTCCACAACCTCTGGAGAATGGGAGTTTTGCTCTTTGGGGAGCATCTTTGAATTCATCTGCCAGAAAGGAAAATGAAGGATTGCCCTGTGGAAGGGATTGTTGTAGGGAATTCTTCAAACTGGAAGTGCCTTGTTCTGGCTGTGTCTGGTTGTTCTGGCTCTGGCAGTAATTCCCTTTAGTAGCTTTTCACTCCTCACTGCAAAACTCCCCCAGTCCCAAACCAACTGCAAAGGACACAGAGCAGAGCTCCCAAGGAAGGTGTTGCCCTGATTCTTTAAGATTTTCTAAGCCTTCTGATGTTTACATTCTTGTAGCAAACTTTCTCACACACTTTCTGTAAATAACTCATTGTTCTGCATTCTTTTATAGAAGAAAAGAAATTTGATAGACTGTTGGTTTGTCCAGTGTCATTGGAGAGGTGGCACTGTCACCCTCCGATCCACTGTCACTTTTGGAAATCTATAAATGTTGGATTCAGAGAATAAACTCCCCTTTTCTTCACCTTGAGAGCAGCAGTGTGTGTGGTTGTGCTGTTTCATGTCCTGTGGTCACAGGAAGGTGGCTGTTGGTTTTCCTGTCCTTCTGCAGGGCTCAGAGGCATTTTGGGGGTGCCCCAGTTGCACTGTGGAAGAGGTGGATGAAACTGGTGGGGTTTGTCCAGCTCACTGCTCCTTTAGCAGCAAACTCACTGCAGTGCAGGTAGCCAGGCCCCAGGGGGATCAGATCAGTCCCTTCCTGGGAGACTTTGCTTTTTTCTGGCTTTTTTCTCCCTTTCCAGGGTGACTCATTCAGGCAGCTGCAATGTGGAGGCTTAAAGCAAGTGATGCAAATTCTGCTTCATGAGGAAAGCTAAAAAAAGTTGAAAAAAAGAAAGATAGCAGAACAAGACAAAAAAAGGAAGCAAGGAGGGTGTGACTTCACCCACAGCACGGACCATGAATTACAATCCCAGCAGGAAAGGTGCTCTGTGCAGAGCAGCAATTCCCAACATTCCAGTGCTCATTTTAAAGGAAAGATTACTGGTAAGCCCCGTTCCTAGCTAGAAGCAGAAATCAAAAGAGAGAAATGAAGCATCACTCCAATTTTCTCCACTTTGTGCAGCCTGTAAGGAAACTTGCTGTGGGAGAAAGAACTCCTAGGAGGATCCTTCCATTGAAGATCCTTCCAGCAGTATCTTCAGACAGCTGGGTAGCCCCTGAGGAGATTTCCTGCAGCACAGAAGATCCAAAAAAGTTTTCAAAGTGCAGATTTTCTAGCAGTGTAGCATGTAAGCCATTGGCACTGAATTTCTGGGACTGCAGCCCCAGTGTTCCCACAAGGAGGGAGGGAGGGATGGCACCCAAGCCCCAGGGAGCTGCGGTGCCATTGCAGCTCAGCCTTTCTCAGATTTTGCTGTCCAGGTGACTGCTGTGCATGCAAGGGTTGGGGCGGGCACAGCAAGTACAAGAAGGAAGAAAAATAATTAGAAAATATCCTTTGGACATTGACCTGGTCCACCAGCTCTGCTTTGCTGTGTGCATTTCACCTTGGCAATATTCAGAGGAAAGAAGCTCCTCTGTAAGTGATCAGAGAACTGCTGGGCCAGGTTCAGCCCAGAAATTGAGCTGTGGGCCAAGCTGCTCTATTCCAAAGGCAAACTACACAGTATCTGCTTCTTTATTTGGTATTTAAATGTTATTATAATGCTCAGCTCTTTCTTTTCTGCCAGGCTTAGAAGCTTCTGAGGTATTTTTATCCAGTGCTATGAAAATGAACAATGTCTTTATCTGTTGAGCTGCACAAGCAATGCATTTATCTACTCTAGCTGTCTGCTAAAATTTTAGAAAGTAAATTACTAAATTCCTTAGGCACTAAAACTCCATTGTGAACTGCCTCAGTAAGGATGGGGGTGCTTGCAACAATTGTCAGGAAAAAATTGGCTCAGACCCAGGGGAAACATCCAAAATACCTTCCTCTAATGACAATGACAGATACTGAAGCAATTATTTGGAAAGCACGGAATCTAAATATGATATTAAAGTGAAAGTAGCTCCATTGTTATGAAAAGGGAGATAATAATAGTAAAAGCCTCTCACTAACATCCATGAACAGCAGCAAGCAGCTCATGCTGAGATTTGATACAAATATAACACAAGGGTCAATAAGCAGCATGCTGTCCTTATTTCATCTGAGCAGATGGGTTTTATCCTCTCCCTTCTTTCATTTTCTTTTTCCAGTGTAGTTTTGGACAGGATTTGGATGAGCACAAATAGTTTATTTTCTTCACTGTTCAGTTTGTCCACGAAAAACCTGCAGCAAGACAATGTCAAATGCAAGGGAAAGAAGATGGAGCAAAGTAACAAAAATCCATTCAAAATTTTGGACCAAGGGGAAAAAAAAGACAGAAAACAAAAAAATAATGGCCAATAAGAAGTTAGGAAACACAAATTTTGAAATATCTAATGAGATTTTTGACAAAATGTCAAAAATTTATTTTTCCCAAATGTATAAAATGGAAATTATTTTGAGATTTTTTTCCCCTCAGTGTTGTTTTCCCCATATGGCTTCTAATGTGTAATTACCTATAAATTCACAAAATATCAGGAATTATTTATTATGTCTATACATTCTGTTTTTCTCCTGACTAGATACAAGACTCCTGTAGGTGAATCATGAATAGAAGATCTTCCACTCCCAGGCTGATCCTTCTCTTTTTCTACCCCAATATTTTTTGCCACTGAGAAAAATCGAATGTATAATTTTGAAATATGCATTAAAGACATGAACATTGCATTT
The DNA here is from genome assembly GCF_023055355.1 of Agelaius tricolor. Classification (NCBI taxonomy): domain Eukaryota; kingdom Metazoa; phylum Chordata; class Aves; order Passeriformes; family Icteridae; genus Agelaius; species Agelaius tricolor. The sequence goes on along the minus strand of NW_027269296.1, from coordinate 4,419,653 downwards.
GCTTTGATTTTTTTATCTGTTTTATCTCCTCCCTCTGCTATGTGCTGTAATCCTCTTTCCTATTACACCTTGCTGGCTGCTTTCCAGTTGTGCTTTTTTGGGAGGTGTCAATGGGGCCAATGGGGTGGTTTGGGTTCTCAGGAGCTGCTTCCACAGGGAGGCACCTTCATTTTCACCCCTGGTGCTCCGTGATTTAACTCTTTATGAGCCTCCACCCTCATCAATTTTCACCTCTCAGCTGGATGGGGCTTTGCACAACCTGGTCTGTAGCTCCTACACCTCCCATCTTTCAGCAGGAGATTGCACTACAGAGCTCTGGGGATCCTTTCCAGCTCTCCTGAGATTTTCCTTGTGTTTCCATACAGTGAGAATATTTCAGTCTCTGGTATTTGTGAGAGGACACCTCACTGCCCATGAGCCTCGTGGCATTGCTGGCACCATCCTGCACACTGCAGCTCCTCCCTGGAGAGCATCATGGGCTGCTTCTTCTCACAGCTTTGGGCATTTGAACTCCTCCTAGCAAAATATGTTGTTAGGAAAATAATGGGAGTTGATATGGAAAAGTTTTTAAAAATAAATTCAAAGTGTATTGTGCTTCAGTGTTTTCCCTTGTTCTTTTCTTCACACACATTAACTTCATAATAGCCTGTAAGGCAAGGGAAGGATGGCAAAGAACAGGTACAGATCTATCATTTCTCATATAGAAATTATATATATATATATATATATATATAATTATATATTCTAAAATATATAATTTATTATTTATTACTTTAAAATATATTATCTTATTATTTATTTTATATATTTATAATTATAAATTTAATATATAATTAATATATAATTATTATAATTATTATAATTATATAATAATTATTTATTATTTATTATTTTAAAATATATTATTTATATAGTATATTAGATTATATATATATATAAATTATACATATTTTAAAATATATAATTTATATGTATAATAGATTATATTTTTATATATATTCTAATATAGAAATTCTAATATTTCAAGAATATAAATATTTATTCAGTAACCTTCCCATTAATTATCCCATTATTAATTATCTGGAGCAGACAGACATTTCCTCCACAGAGCATTTGCCACAACATCAGAGCTGAATGCCAGCCTAAAATCCAGGGTTCTCAGTGGTTGCATGCAGGGATCACTGTCAAAATAAATACATGTTGACTCAGCCTGTTTACAGCCCTTTCCTTACCTCACTGATGATTTCTTTATGAGTGCTGGAGATGACAAAATACCCATGATGTGCATGGAGATGTCACACAGGCCCTGGCATCTTCCATAACCCATCAGTTAAATGAAGCTGGCAGTGAGATCCCCCTTGTCTTTTCCAAATTGGACATGCCAGGTCTCTCAGTCCTCCCTCACACAATGTCTGATGGTTTCTCTGTGGGAACCCAGGAAATCCCTGAGGCTGCCCTGGAGGGCTGGAGCCCCTGCCCAGGGGCTCAGAGACCCTGGCACAGAGCCCCAGACCCCTGAGCCTTTGATGGAGCCCTTGGAAAAAAACAATTACTAATGTTGTATGAAGAATTACAAGCCATGGAAATTTAAGTAGAATGATAGTGCATTTATCACATGGTGAAAAATAGATTTTTGGGGCTTTTAGAATGGAGGGTTCAGGAGGCAAGATGGAGGAATCTGGGCATGTCCAGCCTTTCTCCTTCTTCTTCTTGGCCTCCATCTTCTGCTGTGATGGTGGCACTTTGGGATTGGTTTAGAGTAGAAGCTCACTGTCTAACATAGGTGATAGGTATTGGGAAGTTATTGTAAATATTGTACACAGAGTTTTTAGAATAAAAAGATAACACCACCACCCTGGGGGCAGGCAGAGTGCCTGGACTGTCCTGCTGAGCGACCTCACCTGGACAGGAGAAAGAATTTTATAGCTAAGAAACAATAAACAACCTTGGGAATGAGAACTGGAGAGCTCTGACTCCTTCTTCGACAGCTGGGCTGGGAAAAGAGACTTTCAAACACATCTCAGGGTCACTGTGAGCAGCAGAGACCCCCAGATTTCTCCAGCCCTGCTGTCAGGACCTACACTCTGTGCAGGAAAATGCTTCACTGAGTCAGTGGGAGAGCAGTGCTGACAGAGAATTTCTCTCTTCTGTGGAAGAAAAACTCATGACTGTGTACAACAATATTGTTTTGTTTAATGTGTGAATAAGACATGGAGTTCAGCGAGCACACACAACTTCTTGAGAGCTGACTGCCTTTCTCAGCCACGTTCTGCATAAATCAGATGGTTAAAACAGGCTCAAGGAACTCTGGGGAAAGCAACTGCCAAGCACTGCTGCAAGTTACCTCAGCAATCATAACAGGGGTTCTGTATTTTGATTATCTGCAATTTTGATTATCTAAAATTCCTGGGCATTTTTCTACCTGACAGAGAGAAAGGAAAGAGAGGAGCCTCGGGATAAGGAAGCATTGGCTGGGCTCTTGGTTCTGCTCCTTTGTAAGACTGAGAATAAAGCTTTAAAGCCAAAATACACCTTCTGTAGAGAAGCAATGCCTGAAGAATTCTCCATATGTCAGCATCTAAGTGTGAGGTTTGGAATGTGACAAAAACGTGGAATTCAGAGGAAAATGACTCATGTAGGAAAAAAGTACTGTGAGTTTCCTCCTTTTTTTGGAATGTCTGGGTCTTTAATTAAGTTTTCAATGACAAATTAAGGTGACAACAAATATCAAAAAGCAAAGAGAATTCCTGAAGCAAAAGGAGGGACCTCACGTGATGGTATCTGTCTTCCTCAGCCAAAGTAAATTTCTGTGACAAGAAGCCAGTACATTTTGTTACCTCAAAAAAGAGTTGGTGGGTAAATCATGAGGGTAAACCTCAAGGAAGGTCCTGCTGGATGCAGGAGAATTAGATGTAAATTAGCAATGGGCAAAATTAGACTGAAAACTTGGAGGGTCTTCTGTATTAGTGTTCTCACCACGGTTTAATGGTGAGCAAAAGCAGTTTTGAAGTATTTGCTGTGGTACTCAGGATGACATCAGCCTTCTCTCCCTCTCTAGCCTGGGCTTGGCAAGACCTACCAAGAGAAAAAGCAGATTTCTGTTCACATGAGCCATGGATCTGACTGTGCTGCATCCACAGGGAGCCATGATGAGGAAGGAGGTATTTTTACATGAACATCATCAAGGTGCAGCCATTTTATTGTCATTTTCTACCTGAGGAGGATGTGTCCAGGTGATGGTTTTCATGAGAATCCACTGGAATTGCTCAGCCCACTGTCAGCCCTCCCATATGCTGCACAAGGAGACTGGGATGCTTCCCAGCTCTTGAAAAAGCTACAACCAGGGCAGCAAAATAATTCCAGTCTCAGAGGTTCTGTCTCTACTTGTGCTGGTTCTCAGTGTAGCACAGCAGTCTTTTACCAGCACCAGATTAATTTGTGCCTATGCACAGTCCTGCAGAGCATTCCATGACTGATTGTCACCCCTCCTGCCAGCTCAAACAAGTAAAAACACTCCTCCAGCGTTTCTGGGCAAGTGAAATTGATAATCAGCATCCTACATCCCTGAGGAGTCACAGCTGGGGAGGCAACATCACCCCAATGTGTTTGGGGTTTGGATTAGAGCAGACCAGAGGGATCACACCACAGATCGTGGGCTCACTCTGGGACAGCCTGAACCCTTGAGAGGAAAAGCATCAGCTCTGTCTTTGATGGCCTTGCAGCTACACCAAGGAAGGAAACTGCTCCCCACACTGTGAAAGCAGCAACTTTTCAGCCTTTCTTCTGCAGCAAGGGAAGAAAAACCTGAGCCCTGTGAAATCAGACACCCAGGAAATGCTGCTCACCACCTGAGAGCAATCAAGCCTGGTCGATATGGCGAGGCTTTCACTCAGGATTCTGAGACAGGAGGCTTGGATGAGCTTTAATTCTCCTTGCATGTGCCTGTAACCCTTACTCCACCACTCCCCAGCCAAGGCTCAGCTGCATCATAACCAAGGCTCAGGCTGCTGGGGAAATGTTTAAGCTGGGAGCAGCAGCAGTGAGAAATTCTGGGAGTCAAACACGATAGGAAACAAAATTAGAGGTAGGACTGCTTAGATGGGCTCAGTTTAACAAGGAAAAATGAAATCAGCCTTGTGAAAGTTTAATGAGTGGATTAAAAGAAGAAACTTACTGAAATCTGTGTATGAAATGCTGATCTTCACCCAAGGCCCTGCCTCAGACAGCACCAGGTGGGTGCAGATGTGCCTGAGCTCCAGTGATGGAGAGCACCAACATCTCCAGTCCCTCACAGGGATCTACAGACTGAGCAGCACCAAGAGGCTGCTGGGACTCTGCCAACCTTGCCAAGGCACTGAGGGTTTGGGTTTTTCCCCCTAGTGTTAGGCCAAGGAGTAGACTCGTTTCAAAGGCTCCATTATCTGTAGATCTGTCTGTCTTACTGCTGCACCTTTGTACCAGCTCTGGGCCTGTGCACAAATTCTCTCTGTGCACCTGCTCCATCAAAAATGAAGATAATCTATCTCAAAAAAAGAGTAGTTGCATTATTTTTCTAAGGAGGACTTTCAACACAGGATATTAAATACAATACTGATCTTGACCTTGTAAAGCATGAGAGAAATGTGCTCTAGCTCTTATTAGAGAGTGTCTGGAGGATCAGAGGGAGAAGAATTTATTATTTTTTTAATATCTGAACACCAGTCTGCACCCTGAAATTTTCCCTGATTTTCCCAGTCAGCCTAAGGAAAGGCACCAGACACTTCATTTTTCTGCGTGGAATTACCCTTTGTGAAAAATAATGACATCTGTGAAGTCCTGGCATGGGAGAACAACAACCTCACGGCAACTTTACTCCCTTTTTTCCCATCCTAGGAGGAACCTGTGCTCTGTCTGTGGCACACCAGCTCTCTTCTCCTGACAAGGGAGGTCTTGGGGTGGCCACAGACCCCAGAGCAGCCTGCACTCTGCTGCAAAGCCCTGCAAGATTCCATGGAGTATCTCTAGCCCAAGGGCAGAATTTATTCCTCAGTTGGAGATATAAAAGAGCCAACCTCTTTCCTTTCACATTGTATCACATCAAACACATTCCCACCCACAGAACAACACCCACATTGTTTGGGAGGAAAATAAATGGAGAGGCATCTTCAGACTTTCAGAGAAAACCTATTGTAGCTACTCTCGTCTCAGTGGGAAATTCTGGAGGCTCAAAAGATTCACCATGTGTCCTCTCCCAGCCTGGGAGGGAAGTGATGCTGCAAGGAATTATTATTTTTTGTGTAAGATTCACACCATGTGGCTGCAGTTTAAAAAGCTCACATTTTCCTCTCAGTCTCAAGTGGGGCTTTATGATTTATACCACACTCTGCCATTCCAGGTCCAAACCCCTTCTCCACTGCAGTGGAATAGGTAAAATGCTGCTGTTCTGGGAGCAGCCAGCTTTTAGAGGTGTTGAAGATGGGACAAAACCCTCCAAGGTATCTGGAGGGAGAGTGACTTCTTTGAGACTGAATTGAGGGCAGCTACAGCAGGCTTGGGCTCAGGGTTAAAAATCATTTACTGAGACTCTGTGGTGGAGAGGGCAGAGCTTCACTATCCACAATATTAAGTGTGCAAAAATCATGAGATTATCTGTATTTTGAAACTAATCCAATATGTAAATTAGCTGCCAGAGGAAAATGGAGACAGCTGGCAATGGCTAATTTAGAATCTATTTAAGGCCAAATGATGCTGCAAAGGGGCTGTGGCTTAAGCATTTCTGTTCCGAGACCTTGGAATCTGAATTACTTTTATGTAAAAGTTTTGTCTAGTGTGAGCATAGTTACTGCTTCTTTGGAAAAAAAAAACCAAAACAAAAAAAACCCAGAAAAAATAACATTCATTTCTAGTTAGCAACTAAAACTGGTAAAAATCCACTAAGTGCACAGCTTAAAAATGCTGGAATTAACGCTGAAAGCAGGAGGGCTGTGCTGAGAGGGTGTGCAAGCCCCAGGTCGGAGCCAAGCTGAAGCAGCAGTTGGGTCAAGCCCATCCGGAGGAGCTCTGAGCCGTTCTCTACCCTTGGCATCCGCGCCGCTCTGCTCATCCCCGCTGCCCTGAGTTATCGATCCTCGCATCCACCGGAACAGCACCGACAGGCTGCCCGACCCCGCAGCACCGGGGCACGGCACCGCAGCACCGGGGCACGACACCGGAGCACCGGGACACGGCACCGGAGCACCGGGGAACAGCACAGGGACACGGCACCGGAGCGCGGCACCGGGGCACGGCACAGGGGCTGGCACCGGGGCACGGCACCGGAGTGCGGCATCGGGGCTGGCACCGGGACACGGCACAGGGGCACGGCCCGGGCTGCCCAGCGGGGTCCGGCGCAGGGAATCCCCGGCAAGGGGCTGCAGCTGCAGCCGCGTCCCGCAGCCCCGGTGTGCCGGAGGGACCCTCGCCGCCCGACCCTCGGCGATCAGAGCACCGAGCACCGAGCGAGCCCCGGCTCCGGGCCAGCCGCTGCCCAGGGGAGGGGAGCGGAGCGGAGCAGAGCGGGACGCGCAGCGCGGGCGCATCGAGCCCGGCCGGGGCCGCCGGTGTTTCGGGGGGACGCTGCAGGAACCGGGCGAGAACGGGACAGCGGGGACAGCGGGTGAGTGCTGGCGGCCGGGGCGATGCCGGGGCGCTGCCGACGGGGCGGGCGCTCGGCCCCGGCTGAAGTTGGTGGCCGGGGATAGAACGGGGGGGCTCCGCCACGGCGGCCCCGGGAAAAGCCCAGGCGGAGGAGGGAGAACGGGAGGCGGGGGTCGGGAGAACGGGGCCTGCGGCAGCATCGCCCCGGGATCAGCGGCATCGGCCCAGGATCAGCCGCATGGCCCCGGGATCACCGGTATCAACCCGGGATCAGCGGCATCGCCCCGGGATCAGCCGGTGTCACCCGGGGATCAGCGGCATCGCCCCGGGATCAGCCGGTGTCACCCGGGGATCAGCGGCATCGCCCCGGGATCAGCCGGTATCACCCAAGGATCAGCCGGTATCAAGCCGGTATCACCGGTATCGCCCCGGGATCAGCGGCATCGCCCCGGCTCTGCGGGCGCCGGTGGATGGGGCGGGCAGAGCTCGGTGGCGGCATCGCCCTGAGAAAAGCGGGGACCCCGCGGCGCCCCATCACGGAATTACGGGATGGTTTGGGTGGAAAGGGACCTTTAGAGGTCACCTAGTCCGTCCTCCCAGCCACCAGATGCATCTTCAATCAAATCAGGTTGCTCAGAGCCGCGTCCAGCCTGACCTTGAATGTTTGGAGCCGCAGCCTGTGTGGGCAGCCTGTACTGACCCTGCATGCGTGTCTGGGAGGGAAGCTGACCGGCGATTTAGAGCTTTAAATGTTTCTTGCAGGTCTCTTCCACCAGGTACAGGGTAACACTGGATAAATGAAGCGCAATTTTATATAGATTGCCCTGGGGAAAGCTTTGGGTTGCTCTAAGGGTTGTTCCATTGTTATCCCACACCATCCTGGTTTGTATTCCACGAGTGACAGAGCTGTCTGGTTTCTTCTTCACTCCTGTTTCGGGTAGGATGGTGGCCAAAGGTCACCTCTGATTAAGTGCTAGAGCAAAGCCAGGAGCTGCCACTGTGACACTGAGCCCTCAGAATCCTCACCTGTCCATGTCTCCACGTCTCTGTACCTGCTTGGATGCAAGCCAGGCTTTTCAGGACAAAATGTTCTGTTTTCTCACATGGAGCCAGAGGGACACCTGTCACCTGTTGCATCAATGATGAATATCAGCCACTTTTGGGATGGGCTTTGGTCCTGCAGCAAAGAGCAGGACCCAGCCAAGCACAAGGACTGCCAGAGTTGCAGTCTGGTGTTTCCAGTGTGCTGTGGGCAGCAGTGCATGAAACTGGAGCACGGCCTTCAAGGAGAATCCTGCTTCCCCAGAGAAACAGTCCCTTCCCCAGCTGTGAGCCTGATGTAAACCCCAGGAAAAGGAACTTCCTTTGCAAAATTAAGGGGACAACTGACTTTAGAGAGGTGGGATTCCTTTGCCAGTAATTGTAAGTTCCTCCTTCTAGGAACTGCTGCCAAACAGATTATTCCAGAAAGCAATGGCTGGGATCTGTGAGGTTTCTCAAGGCAAATTTGCTTTTCCTTTTCATATTTTCTTTAAAGTTAAAGCAGCATCATAACAAAGGATTTATGATGTATATCTTACATGCTTCTCAAATATTAAAATTAGCAAATACCAAACAAACAGTCAATTTGTTGCTTTTCACGCTGCTTGTAACATTTCCTGGTTTTCACATTTGCCCCCAGATCTGGTTGATCTCAGAGAAGCATTCTCACCAGCCATCAGTCATTTATTTTCTTCAGATGTATGACACTTCTTATGGGCAAGGAATCAAGCTGGTGCAGAGAATAATGAAATTTTTAAAAAAATCAAACCCGTGGTGTGAACTCTGCCGGTTTGCGGCTTACTTAGAAATCTGGGAAATGTATTTCTTGAGTTGAGACATGTCAAAATGCAGGAAGATGTGAGGGGCCTGGCTACTTTCAGTGTTTAACACAGAGTAAGAATGATGGCAGTGTACTGTGCTCACCTAAATGCAGAATTAAACTTAGTGACAAGTGTCAGTCACTTCTGGCGTGTACACAGCAGGGCAACATTTGTTATTTGCCTGGACAGAACTGTCCTACATCGAGCTCTGAAGGAAACCATCCAGATATCAAAAGTCAGCATAAAAATTGACTGGATTTTCCTCTGTCTTTTGAGTGAAGATTCCTTTCTGTCCCTTGGTGATGCACTCAGAGGTACATGTGAAGGAAGACGTCCCTCAGTGTGCACACAAGCCATGATCCACCCTCTGTGATCCCCACAGGTGCAGTGCACAACTCAGCCAAGATGTTCCTTCCTGCCTGCTCCCAGCCTGCCCATTCCTGACCCTGGATGAGCACACAGAATTGTGCAGAAGGAATTTGGATGTTTTCCCATTTCTGAGCTCCGTGAAATTGGGATGGCTGGGGGAATTGATTCTAAGCCAGAGGGAAAAAAACCCAAAAAACCAACAAACCAGCATCATTGCCATAAAAACTGGGCTCAGAGAAACAACTGCTCAGCTTCTTTGCCAGTGCTGCTAGAGCTGAAGGGGAGTGCTGCTTCAAATGCTCATGGACCAAAGGAACAAGCATTGTATGTCAGGAAACCCTGTGTGTGCATCCTAGGAAGTGAAGCTGAAGCAGAGGAATATACCAAGGATCAGAGTGCAGCAAGAGAGGAGGGCAGAGAGCTGCTAGGGAGCAATGCTTAGAAAGCCAGAGGCACGTGGGAAATGCTCATGGGGCTGATGCCTCAGTCATGGGGAGTTTGTTCCTTGTGTTCGTGCTCTGAAATGAGTCTGGGGGCTCTGCTGCCCCAAGGACATCCACTGACAGCTGCTACAGGCAGCTCTGGCATTCCTCACTTCTAGAAAGCAATAAAAATTCTCTGTGTTCCTCTGCCCATGTGGAACACTACAGCACCACAATGCTGAGTCTTGAGCTAGCTCCAGACCTGAACTGTGATGTTCTGCAAAAACTTTCTTGGTTTTTTGTTCATTTTGGAGTTCAAAATTGGAGTTCATTGAGTTTATACTGTCAAAAAAATTCTGGTTTTCACCATTTTACATGGGGTAAACGAATTCACTTTACTTTCCTGGTGCTTTATTGGCTATAGGAAATCACACTCCAAAAAGATTATTTGACCTGTCCTTGTGACTTTCTGAGATGGAGATGTCAGTGTCCCCAAGCAATACTTTGTTTCACTACTCTTACTATCTCCAAAGTTTTCCTGAGGGCTCAGTCTTCCTTGCTGTAGTTAAATCTCTTTCCTTTCAGTGGTATTAGTCACAGCCACAGGGAACAGACTATTCCTTCCTGTTCTGCAGGCTTTCATGCACAGAAACACTGCTGAACATCTCTCTCAGCTGTGCTCTTTAAACCCCAGCATTCCTGTTTCCATGCAGTTTATTCCCATACATTTTCTTTTCTGATGCTTCCTGCTGCTTTCTTCTGATTTCTTGCTGTGTGGTCTGCATCTTCCTGGGATCAGTGCCCAGAGCTGAATGCCAGGCTGCCATTTGGCCTTGTCCAAAGTGAGCAGAACAAGATCTATTCAAGGCCTTATTCCCAGGTACACACTTGCCAAGGTGTTGCTGTTTTGCCCTGGTACAATGTCACTGCTTCTGCTGACAGTGCACATTGATCTCACACTGAGCAGAGTTTTTGCTGAGCTGGTAACTCTCCATCACACAACAGGGGAACTGCTCATTTCTACCTGAACTACCTTGCACTTGTCCTTAAATTCAACTTTATGGTTGAGAGCTTCCCAGCCCCTGCTCCCTCCAAAGAACTTTGTATCATATTGTAGAGGCTGTTTTTGCAATGTGGCATTTACCAGAATCATTGCCCATTAAGCCCCAGATTTTCTCTCTGATAAGTAATATTTAGTTATAATGTGTAACAGCAATTGTAACTTGGTAATTATCAATGGGTTGGATAGCTAATACATATTGGTGGTGTGTAAATAAAGGTAAGAGAGGAAAAATACCAATAATTTCTTACAAGCTGAGTAAAAATAGAAGGTGGGGAGGAGAGACTGAAGGTGTTAAATATTGCTAATATTTACTTGCCAATTACTGTTGTTGCTTATTTAAAATAAGAAATGTTTTGCATATAGTTTCTCATATAGAATGCTGTTCTCTGTATCAAATGAACAAAATAGGGACCTGATTTACTTGGAAATAGCCACAATGATCCTGGCAGATCAGACATCCAGCCTTGCTGCACGAGCAGCGCTGGAGTGAACACTCACAGAGTCAGGTACACTTCTCCAGAAACATGAACTCTTCTCTACCAGCTCCCCTCACTGGCAGTGAAGAGAGATGCTCAGCCCTAAAGGGCTCAGCTGCTGCTGGGCTTGACCAGGAATTCGGATGCAAACAGAATTTACACAGAGTGTAGCTTTGATTTTTCAGTGCAAACA